>NC_140952.1:93465911-94083411 GCF_014529385.1 Adiantum capillus-veneris
CTTTTTACTATGTCGGTATGCTCTTGGTCAGCTCCCCCCCTCTCTCTCTCTCTCTTGTCGGCACCTTCCGCTTCTCTGTCTACTTGCTACTGCCGATCACGTCCCTCTACGACCTGTCAGATTCTGTCGAGGCTTAGTTCTCACTAAGCCTCGGATGACCATGGCCTTAAAAGGTATTGGACATGGTGCATGTTCGAGAGTGTATGATCGCCAGCTCAATAGTGGGTCTCGAAACAAAGCTTTTAACTTTTTCTCCAATCGTGTTTTGGCACAGTAGACGCGTGCTCAAAACAAATGTACTTGGACTAGCACTATGAATCGATCCTAAGGCCTTTTTGGACATGCCAAAAATTTAAGGCCCTCACGCCCTCAATTGTAGGTGCTGTTTTTGACTTTTTGAGTCTAAAGTTGAGAGAAGGACTCCCCTACAAAAGACAATCTCCTTAATTTTATTTTTTTGGCAAAGGTCACAAATGTGAGTGGTAGATAATATTATATATATATAAAAGAATTACATGAGAAAGCTCTCCTCAAACGAAGCTAGAGCATCAAACAACCACATACCGCAGTCCAATCACCACTAACCATAAAGCCTTGGCTGACAAGGGAGCCACCCTGACACAAAGAGATGGTTGACCAAGGAGCCACCCTATCAAGGGGGAGTAGAGCCGACAAGCAACGGACCATTTGACAAGGGGGTGCCATCAAGCATATTGGAGTTGCCACCTCCACTCCACATGTGCACCTTGCCATCTCTGAGCCACCAAGAAGCAGCAAAAAAAGAACCATTGCCCACACTGGCCACACGCCTTGAGATCATGAAGCCAAAGATGAAGCGAAACAACTCGAGAATCCTAGGACCAATCTAGCAGCAACCAAATGCCAAGGAGTAGAACGAACCTATTGCAGGGGAGTCCACAAATAGGCTAGTAACTTCAGCACCACCCAAAAAAATGGACCATGGATGACGACCCAAGGAACCCAGCCACATCACACTGCAACATAACAAAGAAACATCATCCTATAGCAAGAAAACAAAACCAAAGTTTCCACAGAAGGGAGAACCCAATGAAAACGCCACCCATGCACCCACAAACACAAGATGAGCCCTTCTTCAGCATATATGGTGGACCTTGTATCAAACAAGTGTTGTTGTCCATGGGCCTGTGGGAGGGACAACATGAGGAGAGCCCATCAACCTGATCACTAATGCTTGCACTACCAAAGGGGTCCCACCCCACCGATTGACACTCCCAGAGAGTCCTCAACCTATCTCTGCCAAAGACAACCGCCAGTTCTCTCTCGGAGTGAGGAGGCCGTCATGCAGTCGTGGCTCCAGGGACTTCACCTGCGATAGAAGGGGGGAGCCCAAGGCTGCCCAGCAAGCCAGGGCCCCATCCTAGGGAAACACGATGTAGCAAGGGCCTCTCCCCACCCCCCTGCTCCTTGGCTTGCAAAGAGAAGAAACCTCAAGAAAATGCTCTTCTGAAGGTTGTTAGACGTCTAGTTGCTCCTTAATCTTATTAGTGCTCACTTTCATATGAGAATGAGTAAAATCACTAAATTTAAGGGGGAAAGGAAATCCAACTTGTTCTCTTTCTACTTATGAAAAACAAAATCCACTTATTTCACTAGTACATTGCGGGACTCGCCTCTAATAAGTGTTACGGGTCAGGTGGCTTATGGATTTCCATCATAAATTCCAATGAATCCTTTGCGTTTTTGACAAGTGAGAATACACTAATCTTTGAAAGTAAGTGAAGGATAAAAGTCTCAAAAGAGGCTACCCTTTTGTTGACCCATGCAGTGACTCTTTGGTCTAGGGTGTCAGAACTCGGATCCATCACAAAGGCTATGTGTTCGAACGATTTGGCATCAGCATGGGTCTCAGAGGTAGCTAATCTTTAACGGGATGGAAAGTAAGCATGAGGTTAAAAGTCTCAAAAGAGGTTTCCCTTTCGTTGACCCCCACACTGATTGTTAGGTCTAGGGAGATAGAATTCAAATCTATCCCATCCAATACACTAAACAATGGGACACATGCTCAGATAGGCGGAGTTAGCAGCGTCAATGGTAGGCCAACTACTATGGTGAAGCAAACGACGACAATAACTTTGTTACTTTGTGCTACAATCGGAAGGGAAACGAGCCTGCAAAATACACTGAAACTATGTAATAACATGAATAAATAAAAACGACTACATCCCTGATACGCCAACTTTGCACATAATCTAAGCTAGTATACATGATAAGAGAGAGATACATGGAGCGAGATAGAGCAAGGGAGCGTGTGTAAGTGAATCTCTTAGAGCGGAGTGCTACATCGACACGGCAAGAGAGGAGAGAAGAATAGACACAAGCACTGGGTGCAATCTCCCCCCATGCAAGAGTAAGCATTTTCCTTATGCACGTATTCATTTATAGATTTCTTGAATGCTCAAAATGAATACACATTGACTGGCTGGACATAATAACAATCATAGCTCATAAAGAGCACTTGAATCATAAAATGTGCATAAATGTGATATCCTTTCGCCTAGCCCATAGCTCGGTCATGCTTTTTTCACCTGTTAGCTGCAGTAAAATAATTATAGATTAAATTCCATTACATACCTCTCCATTAGAAAACAATTGTCCTCAGTTGCTAAGTGATCTACAATTCATACTTGTCAAAAAATAATGGTTAAAATAATATGTCAAAAATAAAAGTCCTAAATGTAAACTAATGTAAACAAATGAATTTTCTTATGCCTGCCATCATCCACATACTGCATATTCTAGTATCCCTTACCACTAGAATAAGCAGTATATGGCATACCACCGTGATGAATAAGGATATCACTGGTCACACTCATCATGTAAGAATCAATCTTTATAAATTTCAAGTCCAATTCCATAAACACTGTCGCGGCAGGAAATCATCATATACCAAATCAAATCCAAATCCAAATATAATTCCAAACATGAGTCCAAATCCAAAATATCTTCCATTTTATATACCCGGGTTACAAAATCATACTAGAGACAGTGGTGGCTAGCCATTGCAGCATGATTTTGTGACGGTGTTGCCTCATCCGACAATTCTATAATAAGATGTGCTGCCTAAATCGGTGAATCTTCACTAATGCTGCCTAAATTGATAAATTTGCATTTAGTTTTTTGCTGCCTAAATCGGCGGATCTGCATAATTAATATTGTTTTAAATAGTGAATCTGTAATTTGTCGGTGTGCTACCTAAATCGACGAATTGGCACTCATGCTGCCTTAATCGACAGGTCTGCACAAATAACTAGTGCTGCCTAAATTGTTGAATCTACACCAGGATGAGTATTTACACGCATGTGACCAATACATTAGACAAGGCATAACAACAAAACATTTATTACATGTTTGGTACCAAATTGGAGTAGGTTGGAATGCTAAAGTATGTACCAAATATTGACGATCATCTCAAATCAGCTGAGCTCATGTAAGTGGTTGTATAAAAAGTTATCTCAGTGGAGATTCCAATCGATTGTAAGTACAATGCCATGACGTTAGAGAGAATTGAATTTACATTTTATAACATAATGTAAACAAGTAAAAGAGCTATGTCTTCTAAAAGTATGCGACAATATTCATGCTTGTTGCAAAATTGCTTGAGTATAGCCTCGTGAAAATATATGCAAAGAAAGTCACTTAAAAGAAATTAAATAAAATAAGCATTGATCAAATCGAGTATATTAAATTGGGGAATTGTTGTCATAAAATCTAATATATAACCAACCCAAATGATTGTCTCATATTAAACTGATCATTTAATGTGGGAGAATAAACAGGAACAAGAATTATGATATAGACATGTGCTTATAGATCTATCTCAACACGAGGCCAATGGTAAAGGGTCCCAAATGAGAGATGGTCTATCAAAGAGCAAGTCTAACCAATGGAGCTTAAAGACCTTAGGGTTAGCTTCATTGAAGACCTCCGATAGTTAGTGTTAAAAGTCTTTTGACCTTAGGTAAGCTAGGGTTGTGCTTGAGGTGGGAACCCGGCCCAAGCTTGAGGTGCTTGAGATGCTTGAGTGCTTGATGATTGAGATGCTTGAGGTGCTTGTCATGCTTGAGATGCTAGGGCTGTACTTAAGGTGGGAGCCCAGCCCAAGCTTGAGGGGCTTAAGGGCCAAGCTTGTGGTGAGAAATGGGCCCAAGGTTGAGGGGCTTGAGGTGTCACAAAAGTCAATGCAAATCCCTACAAGGAGGGGGCGAGCCATGCAAGAAGGGGGAGGTGGTTGCTTGACCTCTCTCTCTCTCTCTCCCAAGGGGCACCCCTTGCCCAAGAGGCAAGTAGGACACATGTCAAGCCCCTAGCTAGGTTACCCTCATGGTATGCCTAAAGCCTATTGGTTGGCCTTCCAAGGGTTCCAATGATAATTTAGTGGATTTAATTAATTGTTTTAGCATTTATCAAGTCCTCTCTCTCAAAGGGGAAAGGGGGACACTTGTCCCAAGGCTACCTTGCTTGTGATTGGCCAAGTCCAATGAGCTTCAAGCATGAGCAACGACCAAAGCAAGATAGGGGGTTTCTTGAGGGGTATACTCTCCCACACACACTCACACACACTCTCATTGTGTGAAGTGCAAAGTGCAAGAGCTCCATCTCCTTCTCCAACCAAGTAGAGAGGTTGAGAGCCTACACCAACACTCTTGGCTATGAAATGCAAATCCAACCAAGAGCCATGCTTCAATCCTTAAGCTTGCCATCTTCTCCATCTTCATTACTATTCTATTATGTACGCTAGCAAAAGAAGAGCGATGATAAGTGATGAACTAATTCTTTCTCCTATGAAATGTCTCTTCTTCCTCTTCCCTACTCTCATTCCTTGCTAGCTCTCTCCACCTTCAAAGGTGTTTGAGGTCTTGGGACTGAGGCTTGGAATAATTAATGCTTTCCTCAAAGTTTATGTTATGTTCGTGATGCATGAAGCTTTCCATCTTCATTGCATCACTAGGTCACAAGGAACACAAAGACTATATTGTAACAAGTCTCTCTTGATGGAAGAAACTATAATACAAATACTTATTGGAGGGGAAACCGGGCTCCACATAAATCGGTTGTCATGTTCTCTAACTTCTCTCTCTTGCAAAAGTATTTTTCATGCCAAGTTAACTAAATACTATGTTTATGTTGCTACCATCAATTAAGTTCACCCGCTATGCTCACAAAGTAATTTTACAAAAGTACTTCTCTTATTTTTGCTACTCTCAAAGTTAATAGGCCATTTCCATTACATTGGTATTAGAGCATTTGGTTTGTCTTTTCTTGCTTAAGGAGAGAGTTCCTTAAGTAGCCTATAAATGGTTGATTTTGTTAATTATATTAGGGTAAGTGGGACTGGAATCTATTATTGGTTTTGTTGAGCCCACTATGTGGGATATGATGCAAACCTCGGGAGATTTGGACTTAATAATGGGGTCTTTTTAGACTTGCCTATGACTTTACCATTATTGAGCCATAAGAAGTCTGAAAGAATATACTTAAGTGCCAATTTTTAAAGGCTAAGAGGAGTAGAAACTAAGGTTTTGAATTGCTAAAGCATACACAAAGTAAGTACACAAATTTTGTTAACTGGATGACAATAACCAAGAGAGTAGAATGAACATTGATAGCTTTCATTTTACACATGAAGGTGCTAATGATAATGCCCCCATGTTTGTCAATTATCTCTTTACTAGGTTGCAGCAAGCTATGGGCAACCCTGCTTTGCAAGCCAAAGTTACTCAACAACTTCATGCTTATGGGATTTCCCTTCCTCTCCAAGAGGAGAGAGATCTTAGGAGGCCTCTTGAAGAGACCCCCAAAAAAAGACTCTCTCTCATACGAGAGGAGGAATCCAAAGAGCAAGAAAGCAATGAAACTTTAAGTTCCTCTGAAGATGTGGCTCCATGAAGACATCGGTCTAGACGATCGCCAACTCCTTCCAAGAGGAAACGTTCAAACCACAGTCCTTCTCCTCATCACTCCAAAAGGGAAGAGAGGAAACAAACGAAGAAAAGGGCAAGAAAGAGGTCACCCTCTTCTCCTTCTTCTTCACCTTCCTCTTCTTTCGAAAAAAGCTATGACTATTCTCTTAGATAATATAAGAGGGGAGGACATCGCAAAACATACCCTGCATGGCGAAGGTCACAAAAGCTCAAGAAGTTCAAAGAGGGAGGAAAGAGTATCTCTTTTCTCCCCTATGATGGCACCTTTGGTTCTACCGACAAAGTATTGGCCTTCATCCAACAATTTGATGTGGCCTTTGGAGACGAGGTCTTCACAGAGTCCTCCAAGCTAATCCATGTAGCTATGCACTTCTAGAAATCGGCTTGTCAATGGTGGGCTAGCCTTCATGGCAACAACGAAGCCCCAAAGACATGAAAAACTCTACGAGTTTCCATCGTGAAGCAATTCCTTGCAAGCGATGCAAAGGACAAAGTGCTTACCGAATGGCACACTTTGAAGCTTCTCTCTCATGATTCTATCCACAAATATGTAGACAAGTTTTGGGGCTTACATCTCAAGGCTATTGTCTTCCAAAAGATAGACTTCGCCGAGAAAAAGCAACAATTTTGTGCAGGATTACCTGAAGAGATGGTTGAATACGTGAAATCTCAACGGCTTGGTTCTATCACGAAAGTAATCCATCACCCCATGGTTGCTTCATGCATCAATTTCCAACAAGGAGCTAGACAGAATGTCAAGTCCATGGAAAACAACAAAAATGGAGAAGGAAGTTTACAAAGGCAAAAACAAACTCTCTCCTGAAGAGCTTGAAGCTTTTTGCAAGGACCATAAGTGTTTTAAGTGTGGGGAGCAAGGACATGGCTATCGTTCTTGCCCCAAGAAAAATGCTCGCAATGAGACTCCTAGGGATTCCACCATCGAAGCTCCAAAAGAGGGTGCTCATTGCAAAGGGTCATCTCTCTCCTATGGTTGGGGAAAGGTATGGGAGTGATGATTTCATCGTGTTTGACCCTGGCTCTACTCACAAATTCATATAAACAGAGTTGGCCACCAAGTTGGGCATTCAAGCTTTCGAGATGGGAGATATTGTAAGGCTGACACAGTTTTCAAGGGATAGTAAGCCTCCGTTACTCCCTTGATTGGGAAGTTGCGGCTTCATGTCCAAAGCTATGTCGACAAAGAAGACTTTTTCATCTCTCCTCTCCAACATGAGGATGCTATCCTAGGGGCGCCATGATTTAATCACATGGCTACCAACATGAAATTCCCTGAAAGGAGAATCTACTTCACCTACATGGGAAAAAACATGTATATAGATGCTAGTGATTGTGGTCATACTATACCACTTGTAAATCCTCTTGCTTTTGATAAATCAATGCAGAGCTCAGTTTCTAAGTACATGATTTTTGTCAAAGAGTCCCTAAAAGATCCTAATGTTTCATCAAATGTAAATGGTAGGATCAAGAAGAGTTAGACTTGTCTAATTTTCTAAAAGGATTCCAAGATGTGTTCATCGATGATATCCCTATGGACTTACCTCCAAAGAGATGGGATGATGACCATCACATTTAGCTCCTTCCAGGAAGCTCACCGCCTAAGAAGCCTCCTTATCGAGTTTCTTAAGCTCAATAAGAGGAGATCATGAGGTAAGTACAAGAATTGGTTGGCAAAGGGATGGTGAGGCTTATCTCCTCTCCCTTTTGTTCTCCAATCCTTTTAGTGCAAAAGAAAGATGGTACATATCGTGTGTGTGTGTGTGTGGACTATTGAGCACTAAATATATCACTATCAAAAACAGATTTCCCATGCCTCAGGTAGAAGATCTATTTGATAAGCTATAAGGCTCTACCTACTTCAATAGGATTGACCTCCTTAAATTTGGCTATCATCAAATAAGGATAATGGATGAAGATATCCTAGAGATCCCGTTTCGCACAACGTTTGGTCTTTATGAATATCTAGTCATGTACTAGAAATGGCCTATGAAATTTGAAAGTAGCGGAATTAGGAAATTAGATAAAGCACTTTTGTGAGATTACTTTGTGAGCATAGTGGGTGAACTTAATTGATGGTAGCAACATAAACATGGTACTTACTTAACTTGGCATGAACAATACTTTTGCAAGAGAGAGAGTTTAGAGAACATGACAATAGTTGAGGACCGGATTCATATGGAGCCGGTCCCCCCTCCAATAGGCATTTGTATTATAGTTTCTCCCATCAAGAGAGACTTGGTAGGTACAATACAATCTTTGTGTTCTTTGTGACCTAGGTGATGCTATGAAGATGGAAATCTTCATGCATCACAAGCATAACATAAACTTTGTAGAAAGCATGAACTATCCCAAGTCCTCAAACACCTTCGAAGGTGGAGAGCTAGCGGGGAATAGGGAAGAGGAAGAAGAAACATTCCATAGGAGAAAGAAATAGTTCCTTACTTATCATCACTCTTCTTGCTAGCATACATAATAGCATAGTAATGAAGATGGAGAAGATGGCAAGATTAAGCATTGAAGCATGACTCTTGGTTGGATTTGCGTTCCATAGCCAAGAGTGTTGGTGTCGGATTTTACTTCTCACAAGCTTGGAGAAGGAGGTGGAGTTCCTCTACTTTCACCAAGTGATAATGAATCCACAAAATGAGTGTGTGAGAGGTGTATACCCCCCCAGCACACCCCTTGCTTGCTTGGGGCGAGTTCTACTTTTTGTACATGCCTCAAGCTCATTGGACCCCTCTCCCCCTAGCCAATACATGCAGCATGCATTTCAAGTACATGGGTAGTCTTTGGAAAAGTTTCCTCCTTACCCCTTAGGGAGAGAGAGCTTGAAAATATCTAGATATTTATTGGATGGAACTAAAAGCTCACTGGACCCCTCTTTAGCCCAACCAATAGCATTCAAGCACACCATGTGGTTGAGCATAGGGAGTGTCTGACATGTGTCCCATGTGCCCCTTGAGAAAAGGGGTGCCCTTTGGGTGAGTGGGAGGTTAAGTCAAAGATTCCCCTAACTTTGAGGCTTTCCCCCTCCTTTGTAGGGTCTCTTTTTGAATCAAGCACCTTGGCTCCCATGCATGGGAAGCTTCTCAAGCAGCTTCCTCATCAAGCATGACAAGCACCTCAAGCACCTTATTTATCAAGCACGACAAGCACCTTAGTCATCAAGCACGACAAGCACCTCAAGCTTAGGTCGGGTTTCCACCTCAAGCTCAGCCCTAGCTTGCCTAAGGTCAAAGGATTTTTCAGACACTAACCATTGGAGGTCTTTAATGAAGCTAACCCTAAGGTCTTTTAATCTCCATTAGATGCACGTTTCTCTTTGATAGGCAACCTCCTTTTGGACCCGTATTGAGATGTAACCATCTCCCCTCTTGGTCCCTTGTTGAGATAAGTCTAGAAGCACTTATTGCACATTGCTCTTTGGTAGACCGTCTCATTTGGGACCCCTATTGAGATGCAACTATCTCTCCTTTTGGTCCCCCGTTGAGATAGGTCTAGAAGCACATGTCTCTATTCTAACTCTTGTTCCCATTTATTCTCCCACATTAAATGATCAGTTTAATACGAGAAAATAATTTGGGTTAGTCAGATATTAAATTTTATGACATTATCTCTCTCTTGAAATCATAGTCATCCTCGACTATGAGGTAGAGAAGATAAGCCTAGTCATTAGTCCATGTTTCTTAGCGGCTAGAGGACCCCTTTTTACCCTACGACATCATTCCCAGATGGATGACTAATCCATTTGGTGCTTGGGAGACATAGCTGCCGCAAGTATGTCTGCTCTTTAGTCCATATCATACTTCCAAAGTAGAGTGACAAGTTCTACTTGTGTTTGGAAGACGTCAGCACCACAAACATGATTCTAAGCATGCATACTACTTAAATTTGTGCAGAATAAAAAGAGAACTAGTCTTATAAGACAAAAACATTTCTCATTTAAAATGCGTTTTTCATTTAAAATGCAGTATTGTAAGCATTGACAAGGTTCATACTATCCTTAAGGTAGGTTCCTTGCATCCATTTAGCATCTTTAAAAGGATAATTCTTTAACTTAATAAGATATCGTAAAATAATCTTACCATTTTTGAATACCTTGTCTTCATGTCATAGGATGGACTCGGATAGAAGTACTTCTTCTTGATCTTCGATTTTTGGAGGGTGTGCAACTATTGCTTCTTTTGATGGCGCTCCTTTGTAAAGCTTATGTAGGCTCTCATGGAAAACATGGTGCATGAGCCAATGGTTGGGCAACTTTAATTGATAAGCCATCTCATTGATTGGCTTAAGAATTTAAAAAGGACCATAGTATTTTTCTGCTAGTTTAGCAATATACTCTCGGTGGCATGAAGGATTCTTGCCGGTAGTATGTCTTAGATGAACCTTGAGAAACTTTAGCAAGACCCAATCATTTTTTTAAAAGGCTAAGGCTCTTCTATGCTTATTAGCAACAACCCTTTTTGCCTTTGCTTTGAGATGGATATAACCTCTTTAATCTTTGGAAAAGATTCTTATGAGTCTCGGCTATATTCATCAGCAGGCGAAGATCTTCCCATGTACTTTAAGTAGTAAGGGACTTTTGGATCTTCCGTCTTTAACCTTGAAAGGTGCTTTCCTCATAGAGGTATGTATAATGTCATTGTACACATACTTTATAAGAGGTAGGTACTTCTATCATTGAGAACGTTGATCTACTTCCATGAAATAGGCTTTTAGTAGATTCAAGAATCGTTAGATTAATTATTTCACTTTGGTCATCCATTTGTGGATGATAGGCAAAAAGAGAAATTTAATCTATTTCCTAGATTCCAAAAGAGACCCTTCTAGAAATTACTGGACATTCTAGGATCTTTGTCCGACACTATGGATGTTGGAAATCCATGATGCTTGAAAATTTGAGATCTGAAGAGGGTTGTCATTTGATGTGCCTTAATAGTATTTTTGATAGGCATAGAGTGTGTTTTCTTGTTGAGCCTGTCGAGACTGAAACAATCCAAGTTGCTTCCCTCGATCTAATTTCAACTTTTGATATGCCACGCATTTTGAAACATATTCTTGTATGTTTACTTTTCATGGTAGACCAACAGAAATACATTTCTACTCCTCGAAGAGTAGACTATGGAATCCATCTTTGCCCTGCATAAGGAGAAGTATGGGATTCATACATGACTTTCTTATTGTATGGGTGATTAATACATAGCCTATTGCCGTTTGGAAGATAACCATCCTTCAAGGTGAATGGTTCTTTTTTCTTCCCTATTGCAAAGGCTATAATTACGTACTTAAAGTTTCGGTCAATAGCATATCATCTATCATAAAAGATAGATCATTGTGAGTTGCTATAGACACGACATTTACCCTTGGTTGATGTGAAAGTGCATCGACAACTTGATTGTGCTTGCCAGCAATGTGAGCAATATGAAATTTAAATTGCAAAAGAAAATTTGCCCACCTCATCTTTTTGTCGGAGAGCTTGGTTTGCGTTTTGAAGTTCTTGAGGCTTTGTGATCCATTCGTAGGATGAATGGAGTCCCCAAGAGATAGTGTTTCCATGTGTCTAGGGCATATAGAATAGCTAGTAGCTCTTTTCCGTATTTGCCTAATACTCACTTATCGGAGTTGAGTCTTTGACTCTCATATGCTATGGCATGTCCTTCTTGAAGCAAAATAGCTCCAAGGCAATCACTACAAGCATCACATTGGACCTCTAATTAATGGCTTGAGAGATCTAGTAGTGTGAGCACAAGTTGAGAGATAAGCTTAAGCTTCTTCAAAAGCTTCTTGTACTTTTGCAGTCCATGAATACTTAACATTATTTTTTTGTTAAGTCATGTAATGGGCTTGCTATTAGCGAGAATTTTTTTAATGAAGCATCTATAGTGTACACACATACCTATGAAGCTTTGTAGCTCCTGTAGATTCCTAGGATTAGGCCATCCTTTTATTATCTCTAACTTTGTTGGATCCATACGGGTGCCATCTTTAGAGATAATGTGACATAAATATTGAATCTCTTGTAGGAAAAATTCACTGTTCTTTTGATTAATGAAAAGCTTATTCTCTCTCACAACTTAAAAGATTACCTGGAGGTGTCACTTGTACTCCTCAAGAAAATTTGAATGGCGTGAAGATTTTTGTCCATCATGAGTTTGAATGTGTCTGGAGCATTTGTCAGGCCAAAACTTGTAAATTATGAAATAGATCTTCTACCTGCGGCACATAAAATCTATTTTTGATAGTGATCTTATTTGGTGATCTATAGTCGACACACATGTGATATGTGTCGTCTTTCTTTTGCACTAAAGGTAATGGTGAACAAAATCGAGAGGAGCTAGACCTCACCATCCCTTTTTCCACCAATTCATGCACTTGCCTCATGATCTTCTCTTGTTGAGCTTGTGAAACTCGATAAGGAGACTTGTTAGGTGGTGAGCTTCCTGGTAGGAGCTCAATTGCATGGTCATCATCCCTCATTTTAGAGGTAGCTCACTAGGGATGTCATCAATGAAAACATCTTGGAATCCATTTAGGAAATTAGACAACACTAATTCCTCTTGATTCCCTTTATTGCAGGGATATTGTGTTCCCCAACTCATTAGCATCTATGTACATGCTCTTTTCCCTATAGGTGAAGTAGATTCTCCTTTCAAGGAACTTCATGTTGGAAGCCATGCAATTAAACCATGGTGCCCCAAAAAAACATCCTTATGTTTGAGAGGGGAGATGAAGAAATATTTTTTGTCCACATAGCTTTGTACATCAAGCCTCAATTTTCCAATTAAGGGAGTAACTGAGATGTCTTGTCCCTTGATAGATCCATCGACTTTTAATGTATCTCCCATCTCATGGGCTTGTATGCCTAGCTTGGTGGTCAACTCCATGGATATAAAGTTAAGAGTTGAACCAGGGTCAAACAAAATAAAAGAATCATTCTCTTGTATCTTTGGAAATGAGAAATCCTTGGCAACTTAGCATCCTCTTTTGGAGCTTCAACCATAGAGGCTCTAGGCGGTTCATTGCGCACATTTATTTGGGGGCAAGCACGATAGGCCTGTCCTTGCTCCCTGCATGTCTAAATCTAATATCTAATTAGCCCGAATGATTTTAAACTGATAATTAATGTGGGAGAATCAACAAAAACAAGCATTAGGATATAGGCATGTGCTTATAGATCTACCTCAACACGAGGCCAATGGTAAAGGGGCCCAAATGAGAGATAGTCTATCAAAGAGCAAGGCTAACCAATGGAGCTTAAATACCTTAGGGTTAGCTTCATTGAAGACCTCCAATAGTTATTGTTAAAAGTCCTTTGACCTTAGGTAAGCTAGGATTGTGCTTGAGGTGGGAACACGGCCCAAGCTTGAGGTGCTTAAGATGCTTGAAGTGCTTGATGATTGAGATGATTGAGGTGCTTGTCATGCTTGAGATGCTAGGGCTATACTTGAGGTGGGAACCCCAACCCTAGCTTGAGGGGCTTAAGGGCCAAGCTTGTTGTGAGAACTGGGCCCAAGGTTGAGGGGATTGAGGTGTCAGAAAAGTCAATGCAAATCTCTACAAGGAGGGGGCGAGCCATGCAAGAAGGGGGGGCTGGTTTCTTGACCACTCTCTCCCCCAAATGGAACCCCTTGCCCAAGAGTCAAGTAGGACACATATCAAGCCCCTAGGTAGGTTACCCTCATGGTGTGCCTAAAGCCTTTTGGTTGGCCTTCCAAGGGGTCCAATGATAATTTAATGGATTTAATTAATTTTTTAGCATTTATCAAGTCCTCTCTCTCAAAGGGGAAAGGGGAACACTTATCCAAGGCTAACCTTGTTGATTGATATGCTTTTGCTTGTGATTGGCTAGGGAAGGAGGGGTCCAATGAGCTTCAAGGACGAGCTACAAGGGGGCGTCAACCAAAGCAAGCTAGGGAGTTGCTTGAGGGGTATACTCTCCCACACACACTCGCACACACTCTCATAGTGTGAAGTGCAAAGTGCAAGAGCTCCATCTCCTTCTCCAAGAAAGTAGAGAGGTTGAGAGCTACAACAACACTCTTGGCTATGGAATGCAAATCCAACCAAGAGCCATGTTTCAATGCTTAAGCTTTCCATTTTCTCCATCTTCATTGCTATGCTATTATGTATGCTATCAACAAGAGTGATGATAAGTGAGGATCTAATTATTTCTCCTATGAAACGTTTCTTCTTCCTCTTCCCTACCCGCATTCCCTGCTAGCTCTCTCCACCTTTGAAGGTGTTTGAGGTCTTGGGACTGAGGCTTGGGATAGTTAATGCTTTTCACAAAGTTTATGTTATGATCGTGATGCAGGAAGCTTTCCATCTTCATTGCATCACCTAGGTCAGAAGGAACACAAAGATTGTATTGTAACAAGTCTCCCTTGATGGGAGAAACTATAGTACAAATGCCTATTGGAGGGGGACCGGCTCCACATAAATTCGGTCCTCAACTGTTGTCATGTTCTCTAAACTCTCCCTCTTGCAAAAGTATTATTCATGAAAAATTAACTAAATGCAATGTTTATGGTTCTACCCATCAATTAAGTTCACCTGCTATGCTCACAAAGAAATTTCAAAAAATTACTTTCTCTAATTTTTTCTAATCTCAAAGTTAATAGGCCATTTCCATTACAATTGTCATATAATAGATGTTGTAAAAGGTGGTGCAAAATTTGGAGATCTTAAGATAAGGAAGGGAGTAGAATAGTATATGGCATCTAGAGGGTCTCTAATATCGTACATTGTAGTACATTAACACTATCAGCAAAATTGTTAAAGACTAAGCACTAAAAGTGATTGCTTGTTGAATTCAATAACAATTTAACCGGACAGTAAATACATTGACATTTGAAAATCTCTTAATGATAAAATTGATGCAAAGTTTGGATTGTTTGCTAGTGAAAAAAATGGAAGTAGGTGAATTCGAGTATAGACAAATAAATAATGAATGTGCTATATAAATTTGCATAATGATTTGCAAAGCTAGGCAACCATTGGGTATCTATCTTGTTTTAAAAGTGGTATTGGGCCAATGAAAAACTAAACTAAGTGCTCAATTTTGAGGATCTAGTTATATATGATTTTATGACCTTATACTTGGTGAAGAGGTATAAGAGGGAAAGCATGAAGCTAATTTATAAAGTCTAATTGAACTCACGATGAAATACAAAAATATGCGATGAAGGTCTTTTTGGATAGGCTAAAAGAAGGTCTCTTATAGTTGTCGGTATCATATTTTGGTTTAGATGTAAGTACCCTTCAGCATATTAGTCATGTACCCACGAGTATAAGAAATTTTAGGAGGGATGGTGAGGCAAAAACAAATAAATGGAGCGAAATTGAGTAATATGCAACAACAATTTCAGACTCACTATACCATATGATGCAACAATTAAGATATTCGTAGAGCAATCAAGGTGCCTTTAGGACCACACAAAGACCACTATCCTTAAACAAAGATAGATAAATAGAGAGCATAAGCCTCTAGTACCTCCATTGTCAATTTCTCTAATATTTCCTACACGGTGATCTCTACGAATGCTAACATAAATAGATATTCCTAGGCCTAATTAGGAAAGATTGCTGATGAGGATTCCATTCACGACTAGTTTGTGAGGCCCTCTTTTTACTCCTGATGGGAGTTAGTGACATGCAAGTGAGATGGCGTGAACTAATCATGAACATTCCCTTTTTGTTTGTTAAGATCGTGCTAGCAAGTTTGACAAATTTATAAAAGGGGTAGTGTTTGCCAAAAGTGTGCCTCAGCTTAGCCTTGAGCCGGTTGAAAGATTATATCAACCGGTTGAAGGGAAGGTGAGCAGGAGGAAACCCGCTTGAAAATTTTAAGAAAATAGAGTTAAATTGCAAAAGTTGCTAGTTATTTCACAAAATTTCCTCTTTGAATCTACCCTAAAGGGAATTTTGTATGTTGTGAAATTGATTTTTTATTTAATTTTTATTTATTTTTAATAATGAAAAGGGGTTTCAAAGGCTCTGTAGATCTTGTTGGCGGAAAAAAAAGGGAAGCGAACAAAAAGGTCGTGGTAGATGGCAGGTGTCATGCGAGAGCATGGGGTTATACATCAGAGAGGGCAAGGAGCCGAGGAGACCTCAATGAAGGCCATCAAGAGGAGAAGGGGCAAAGAGAGAGAGAGGGAGAAAGAGAGAGAGAGAGAGAGAGAGAGAGAGAGAGAGAGAGAGAGAGAGAGAGAGAGAGAGAGAGAGAGAGAGAGAGAGAGAGAGAGAGAGAGAGAGTTGTATAGGAGGGGTAGATGAAGATGATCAATATCATGATATAGAGAGCTCTGGAAGTTGGACGACAAGCAGCTATGATTCCGGCTGCCTAATTGGCATGAGGAGCTGGATGCTCGTGCTGAACTTGCGATCCGTGTATCGGGGGATGTAGGCCTCTTGTGTAGTTGTGTGATGGTGGCTAAGGGGTAGGTCTGCAAAGTTCCATTCTTCCTTTTGCGAGGGATGACTTGCAGGGCAATTATATGTGGAGGAGGACTACTTGCAACGACATTAAGTGAAACGGCCGCGCACGTGGGGGTGGGTAAGGGGATCAACGGTGCACAAGGGTGGCGGGCATCTCAAGGTGGGTAAGCCCCCCAAAACAATGGCGGCGCAGGTGAGGAGACGGGATTGGAACCCACGATCTCACACCCCAACGCCTTTTGAGGCTTGAGCTAACCACGGCGCCCGTCCACGCACATGTGAAAACAATGCCATTTTACATGGTGTTATAAATGATACGCCTAGAACTAAACCCGGACAGGCCCCCTGTCCGGGTTTAGTTCTAGGCTGGGTTTAGTTTTAACAAGGAATCTACGGCGGGCATCGCCTCGCCGGCTGCGCGCGAGCTTCCCATCCATTGATCCCCTCAGCCCCCCCTCTTAAATGCTCCGTGTCTTTTAGTCCTGAGGGACTACTTGCTCTGGCTGCATGATGTTGGTTTTGAGGGGGCGAAGGTGGGGTATATTCCATCAAAATTGATGGGAATCAAGAAAAAAACCCAGTCATATGACGTACACTTTTCCTACCCTCTCACTGCTAGCCATCCCTGTCTCTGCTCCTCCTCAAAAAGTTGTGGTCTACTCACGAAAAGTTGTGGCTCTACTCCTTCTCTATAGTAGTTGCACGAAGGTCTGAAAATTTTATGACTATGGTAGGCAGGTAGGGAAAAAACCATTGGAGGATGAGTGGTTGAGAAAGAGCTCGGGGCGGTTACTATGTAGAGAGAGAGAGAGAGAGAGAGAGAGAGAGAGAGAGAGAGAGAGAGAGAGAGAGAGAGAGAGAGAGAGAGAGAGAGAGAGAGAGAGAGAGAGAGAGAGAGAGAGAGAGAGAATCCAATGATTCTATGTCGATGCAGCTCTAGAGAGTCCATTGTAAATACTGGGTTGTAGCCTGCCCTAATTGAAGCCAAAAAAAAGTGTGGGTATAAAATGATAATAATAGAAGTGAAAAATTGGTGGCTCCTGGATTGCATGAGTGTTGCACATGGATGGTTGGTTTGGCACAATGTCTAGTAGGTGAGGACGATTGTATGCAAGGGGTTAGAGAGAGTGAGACAAACGATGCTTTGGATAGGTGTAAGGTGAAGTGGATGCAATGACAATGATTAATGAGAAAGAGAAAGAAAGAGCTGCACTGCATAGCCATTTAAAGGAATAGAAAAATGTTGTGGCATTTTGGCGACTCCAGTTTAGTTGGAGGAGAATTGCGAGCCATAGCATGCTCCTAAAAAGAAAAAGCTTCTAACTTCAATCGAACGACATGCAGGCAAAAAGGGGAAGGAGAAAAGCAACCGTGTGCCGAGCAGTGTGCAAGGTAGTTGGGGACTTTTGGAGGGCAGCGTAGCTGGTGGAGGCTGGTGATTGACATGATTGGTGGTCCAATTTTTTGCGCTGCTACATTGCTGATTCCACTCAGAACAGCCTAGCCATCCGAACTAGACATTGTGTTGGACATACATTGATGGATGATGTGCAGTGAGCAAGAGAAGGAATGGAGAGAAGGGAAGGGGACACAAGAGACATAGTCCTGTTGGTGGATCATGAGAGAGTGACAACACTCTCTTCTCCTCATTTACTTTATGAACAAAAGAATAAGTGGGCGGCGGCCATATTCGGCCACGAAGCCTGAAACCCAACATCTCCCACTTGAAGACCAGCGTGGTCCAAGTGGCTAAAGAATGTAACAGCTACTATGTACAAATGTACAAAATCGTGAAGCATGACTATAGCTTCACCCTACGTCCATCACTCTATGCAAT
The DNA here is from genome assembly GCF_014529385.1 of Adiantum capillus-veneris. Lineage (NCBI taxonomy): Eukaryota > Viridiplantae > Streptophyta > Polypodiopsida > Polypodiales > Pteridaceae > Adiantum > Adiantum capillus-veneris. The sequence continues at coordinate 93,484,170 of NC_140952.1, forward strand.
GTGCAAACTGCTATGAGGCGAGGCTCTTTGTTAGAGCATCCGTTGGGTTTTCATATGTGTGAACTTTGACTAGCCCAATGCGTTTGCTAGCCAAAATATCCCGAACCACATGATTCTGATAGCTGTTTTTTGGGCTATTCAAAATTGCCATAGTGAGCTACCGCACCCTATCAAAATCATTCAAACACTGTGGCTATCCTCACCCTTTCACTGTACATAGGCGTGTGTGAGTTGGGGACTTTTTCCATATCTCCTTAAAAACCCTCAATTAGCTAGTTACTTGGCTAGTTGAGCCAACAAAATAAATTAATTAAAAAATAAAAGTATATTATGTCCTCTTTGTGTGGAAATATTTCATTGTATATAGGGCCTAAATATAGGGATTTTATATAATTATTTTGGTATTTCATTTAAATATTTATATCTAGGTGTGTATTTTATTAGGCTATGTATGCCTTCTTTTAACCTCTTGCACCATAAGTATATTTTTGTTGCCAATGTGTACATCTCCAATCTCATAAATAATTTTTTTCTTTTATACAAATCACCTCCACATTTTTATCCTCACCCTTGTGAAAACAAAAAACCTGACTCCTACTTCCTTAGTCACTTTTATTATATAATTCTCATTTACTTTTTTTCTCTTTCATCCAAATAATACAAAAGAGGGACCATATCATATGATTCCGATATCTTTTTTCATATCCAAAATTCTTCCATATATTTTTATTTTGTACTCATTATTCTAACAACATGTGCTCATTGAGCTAAAATCCATGAATAGTCCATACATTAGTCCCACTATTTATATATATTTTTATTCACCAATAATCCTCCTCCATGTATGTGTAAAGATAACTTGGATGCTTTGTTTCATGATATGACAAAGGAGGGGCTCACTCTTGGATGCATTGTGCAAATTCAACAAAGGAGGGGCCACTAAAAAGACTTTTGCAGGCATAAAAAATAGGCTTCTTGGTGAGATTTTTGGCACCTATCTCCGCTCGAAATTTGAATAAGTGACCAACAGACAAAATGTAGCTCACAAGCTGAATAATCACCTCAATTTATTGCATAACATTTGGAGCTACCATCGGTGAGATATAAATTTTATGGTGGATCCCTGTCTACCCACTTTTTCTCACAAGTCACCCTAGTCTTCTCTCACCTCCCTTCACACGTCCACACACACACACACTCATCCCTCCTCCTCCATCACCGTATCATCTCTACACACATATAACTCGATTTATCTCTCTAGAATCAAATTCATATTACCATAACCTCTTCATCCTTTCACAAAAAGAGAAAAAATTAGCTAATAACCAAGCTCAAGATCTACCAAAGGAGGAATTTGATCATGGAAAATTCAGCTTTTTCATGGTCAGAAGAACTACACCGACACAATTCTACAACTGCTTCATTCACTAGAGGAGATAGGTGGAAAATTCCCTTTCCATTTTGTGGTTTCCATCAAATTGTGTATATTCTAATCCTTTTACATTTTATCATTGTATAAATCATATAATGCATCTTGAGTGCATATGCCATGTAATTTTACCCCATTCTACTAACTATAAACTACTAACACTAATGACTAACCCTTCTTGTAAATTGCACCTTCTGCTATCTACTAGAGTAGGCACCTCCAAGTTACTCAGCTCTCTCTCCTTTTACTCTCAATAATTCTTCCCCTTGAGCCCACACCCACGTGACTCAAGGGATAAGGAAGACCCACTCATATTTGAAAATAAAAAATATCTCATAATCTTTTATATTGACAATAAATTGATTAGGTCTAATCCTAATCAAGGCTCCCAAAAACCTATAAATAGAGCCCATTCCTCTTTGTAAAGCATCATCTCTACACTATTTCTCACTACTTTGAGCGTACCATTTGCCATCTTAGTTGTAGGGAAAGAGAGTGAGCTCTCTATACACCATTACTTGTGGTGTATATGAAAGATTCTTGAGATAGTTGTAGCATTGCAAGGGAGTGAGTTGTTGGGTAAAGGAAGTGTGCCTGCACCATCAGTTAGTGTCCGACCGCCCACATGAGTTTATACCTTATTCTTTATATACATATGAATAAGGGGCTCACTCATACAATGGACACATAGTGAACCTCCACCTACATCATGTGTGCTCTCTTATCTTCCCTCTATTGTGTGTCTTGTCTTCGCCCCCGCACCTGCGATCACTAACAACTGGTATCAGAGCTGCGGCGGTGGTGGTGCAGTTGAGCATTACAGTGCCTTGAGCTCGGAGCTCGGCTATGGTGGAGAGAGTTTGAGATGCAACATATCTGAGCTCATGGAAGCTTGAGGGACATTCCCAAGCTTGAGGGGAGAGTGTATTGCATGTGTGTATGGTTATTTGCAGCCACACTTGTAGGAGGTGTTCAAAAAATTATTTCCACGTGTGTTTTTTGGCCCGAAAAACACATTTTTGGGCATAACTCCCTCACACATACGCAGAACTGCTCAACCCAGGACTCTATCCCAAAGTTTTGACATGCTACGGACGTGATGGTAGTGCCTATGTGACCTAATTCTGACCACAAAATTTTTTGCAGCATCCGTGTGTATTCTATTTTTTTTATTTTCGGAGTGTAGTTGTCGGCATTGGCACTACAGGCGGAGTCCTTTCGCAGATCGGCACAAATTACCTCTTATTTCACCTTCTTTTGGTGAGTGTAGAGCAGAGTATCCCATATCTTTGGCGTGTGTGTGCTAGCAACCGGCTAGTCATAGTAGGTACAAGGATAGTTACTCTCAGGTGGGAGCAGTTTCTAGTGGCGTACAGGTTCTTGTTGTAGATACACATGGCATTTTGGTTCTATGATTTGCAGATTGTGAGAGCGTGGTTTGATCTTTTGTGTTTGCCATGCAAGTTATCTACTAGCCATAGATCTGCAGGATTTGGTAGATATTGTGAGCGGGTTATGCTCAACGGTTGGCTGTGCAGTGTTACATACGAGACATGTGTACTTTGTTGCTATCAGAGAGCTTTGTGTACACAGTGTTGTGGCAGTTGAAAGGCAGTTTGGCATATGTACGGGCTGATTTTGCAGCCATTGTGGATGCTTATTTGATGCACGGTTAGTGCATAGGCTGGTGCTCTATTATATTGCCATGTGGTTGCACTTGTAGTGCACTTTTCGGACATAGTGCTCCGTGATTTATCAAGGCAATAAGAGCTATTTTAATCATCATTTGTGCCTTGATTTGGCAATGATCATGCATCCAAGTATCTTGCCATTTGATATGCCTATTTCCACAGTGCATGCATGAGATGATTTTGCATATTAGGAGTGATTTGGCATGTATGGTCTCATGAGGTGATATGCACAGTTTGTGTTGAGCTTTTGGGATAGCTCAAATGTATTGAGTGTAGATTGACTGTGCATTGGCTCTTGTTGAGCATGTTCTTTTGGCTTATGGTTATTTGGGTTAGATAGCCATTTTACACCGGAACTCTGGTAAAATTTTCCCAGGAGTTCTTGTTCTTATGAGCATGGTACTCACCATATTTGGCTTGAGTTATTGCACTCAATTTTGGCTTGGATTACTCGCCATAGTTTGTGATCTTGAGCATTGTTTACTTTGTTTTCCATAGTGCTAGAAGGCTTTGGATTGCGACGAGTTGCAGCATCCAGGTTTGTGGTGTGCTGGTCACAAGTTTGCCATATTGTTTGGCAGTTTGGATTGCGATGCACATCCATCTCTTTTGCCCACAGATTGTGGTTCTAGTAGGAGACCTTGTGCATATTTTGTGCATCAAGCTATTCCGCACTTGCTTTTTTTTTGGTTCTGTTTCAGTTGTGCGGTTGCCGACAGTTTTTCGATTGGTTTTACTATGCTTTGGTTGTATAGACTGCCAGACATGGCAGTACGCACGCCAGAGTTTGAGCTCTTTGTTACGAGATTTGATGGGTCATATTTCGCTTGGTGGAGCTCGCATATTCTTGATGCATTGACTTGTTTGGGCCAAGCATTGCCACTATAGAACAAGGAAGGGAGACTAGAGTCTATGTCTGGCAGTGCGTGTGGGAGGACTTGGATGCACTAGTGCGGTCGATGATTATGTTGAGCCTAGTAGAGCCAGTCTATTGCATAGTTATGCAAGCACGTAAAACTAGAGATTTATGGCAGCTGTTGTGTCAGAGATATGGCACTTCAGAGTCCAAAGATATGCCTAGAGGGAGATGCAAGTCTCAGAGATGGAGACTGCGCACTTGTTGGAATTGTGGACACATAGGACACATTCAGAGGTGTTGTTTTTGCAGGATGCAATAGCGCAAACGTCGGTAAAGGTTGGATGCTTCAGCTTTGACTACATTGGAGGTAGATGTTGTGTATGAGGCTACACACGACGGTGAGGCTTGTTCTTGCTTCCACGTTTACTCCTAAGGTTCTCATGTCATGCGATGGCACATTACCTTCGTAGTGGATGCTAGATATTGATGCTTCATTTCACGTCTCGGTGAGACACAAGTACTTTTGCCCGTATGCTAGCGGTTTGCTTGGACATGTGCACTTGATCGATGGTTCAGTCCATGACATTGTTGGTGCCGGAGATGTTCGGATGTCATTGCCGAGTGGAGCAATGCTAGTGTTGAGGCATGTACACCTTGTGCCGAGTTTGACTCAGAGTTTGGTCTCCGTGAGTCAGTTGAGAGACAGTGGGTGCCATGTTGTGCTAGATGAGCACGGTTTTAGTTTGCGTTGTGGACAACTTGTTTTAACGAGAGGTGCTAGTGTTGATAGCACATATCCGATGCATGTTAGTCACGTGAGAGATGGCACTATCTCTGTGACATTGTTGCAGCCATGTAGACAACAGAGATGGATTTCCTTTGCTAGTGGGTTGCATGATGCTTTGCCTTTGTGTCAGCAGAGTAGTGAGACAGTTGTGTGTGCACCTACTGAGGTTAGGCAATTAGAGCAGGCAAGCTCTTGTGAGACACAGCTGGTTGTGCATTTGGCTTGTCGAGACAATAGTATCTCTGGGGATGCACAGCTTGGTCAGTCACAGTTGGGGTGACATCAATTGAGCCAGAGACCGATGCATTCTTTTATGATGCGTCTGATACGTTTGAGGGCGACTATGTCCTTCAGACAGCTTTGTGATTGCAGTGGTGCTGATTTATTGATTTTGCAGTCATTCTGAGTAGATGTTCCTTTGCCAGATGATGCTGACATGGTGATGCATAGTCAGGTGGTTCCTGATGAGGATGCATATGGCATTGAGGTTGCTGACATGGATAGGTTGGCACACATAGTGCATATTTTGTTAGCTTTCGAGCCTCTCATGTATGACCTTTTGGTCTCGAGACCTAATCTTGCATATACAATTGGTGCATTTGCATAGGGAGTTGTTAGTCATGAGGTGACTGACGCTGGCATGGTGCATAGTGGAGCATTGCAGGTCCTTACTAGTTACTTGAACCGGGAGTGTCATCGTGGCTCTAGCCCAAGTGGTACGCACCTTGCGTTTATGCTAGAGCGGTTACACATGCACTCACATACTTGGAGTGAGCCAGTGGGCGTAGGTTGAGAGCCGTCTTCTCTCACCTTTTGTACATACTAGTTTAGTCTAGTTTTCTTGCCACTTACCAGCACACAACCTTTAGTGGGAGATTGTTGGGTAAAGGTAGTGTGCCTGCACCGGGGCACCAGTTAGTGTCCGACCGCCCACATGTGTTCATACCTTATTCTTTATATACATATGAATAAGGGGCTTACTCATACAATTGACACAGAGTGAAGCTCCACCCACATCGTGTGTGCTCTCTTCCCTTCCCTCTCTTAAGTGTCTTATTTTTGCTCCCGCACCCCCGATCACTAACATGAGTGATTCATAACTTCCAATCAAAGTTGTATCTAGTCTTGCACATCAATTGAATTAATCATTTGGGTGCAACCGTGGTTCAAATCTCTCTTGAGTCTCTCAAAATCACGCTTAGCAACCTCATCTCGTTTGGTTTAAGGTGATGCGTTCTCATTTTGAGATTCTTTTGTGGTATTTGCTTGTATGTGACTCAAGAGCTCTTGTGTTTGTTTTGTTTCTTGGGAAAACATTATAAGAGGGTTGTAAGGTGAGAGGGTACCTATAAACCTAAGATAATGTGTAGATCACAACATCATCAAACTTAATTATGTCTCTTGACTCTCCTCCAAGCTGTTTATACACCCGCGTCAATTCATTAAAATTGAAGCTAAATTCTTGCAAAAAAATATGTGTGTGTGTGTGTGCGCGCGTGCGCGTGTGTTTGGTGTGTGTATTTGGTAGTATTGATATTAGTGATAGTGTATCGTTCCTTCTCACTTGTATTGCTTAGGGATTCTCCTCTTTTGAGTCCTAGTTTGCTCTATAACTAGGTGGTGCCCCTTCACTTGTTTGGATGTGGATTTGTTGTTGTTTTTTTTGCTTTTGCTTGCCTCAGCCCCAATTGAGCAGCACGAGAGCCTTGAGGAGTGTTTAGAGGTTGCCTCTCTTGTTGCCCACACCGGACCGCCTCAATTTTGGTGCCCCCAGTGAGGACTACTTGTGTATGCTTTTGTGTAGATTCAACCTTTAGAATAGTCAAGTAGTTTACATGTATCACAAAATATTGTATGAACCGTTTGTTCCCATTGCAAGGCAAAAGGTGCATATCAATTTAAGCACAAAATTACAATTTCAACGAGTAATTCATAGAATTTTGGGTCCTCTTAGGTTGGCCAAGATAAATGCTTTAGTAAATCCTTTTATTTTTCCTCTCATTAGGTACGACCTTAGTTTGGACGTCTATATTTTTGTTTTGTTTAAGCATTAGGTCATGCATAGACCATGGATAATGGCCCACTAATAGAGTTTTCTCCCCTTTCATTTCACTCCAGACATTAGAATAAACATTGTAATTAGTAGAAAGATCTATTTTCAATAACGTATGGTGTTCATGTTTGGTGCCCAAAGAGTAGGAGAAATACGTCACCAAACCCTGTCATCCTGCCTCTTGTTGACTACCATAGGTCATTTGATGTGTATATTTTTATTTTGTTGTAGAATAGATTGAAATTTAGAAAACATTATTGTGTAAATCATTTTAATAGACTGGCGAGGATGCCAAGCTATTTCTAGTAAATTGCAAAATGGCTTGCCGCATAAAAAGAGTGATAGGAGATGAGGAACGCTTAGAAATGTTTGAGGTAGTTCTGATGAAGGATGCTATCACTTGGTTTGACTCTTTATCTCAGGAGGTTAAGGGAAACTATAATGAAGTCGTTGATCATTTCAAGCAATACTTCTTTGACCCCCAAAACACTCAAAAGCTATGGCAAGACATCATTTCTCACAAGCAAAAATACTTCTCACTACTACATGTACAAACAAGAGTTTCTATGTCTTTGGGCTGTATGGGTGAGAAATGTTGCTAACCCTAGTGACGGTGCAGAGTTTCTAAAGAAGGAGAGGTTCATAGCCGGTCTCTTTTCCACGCTCAAGATAAAAGTCAAGGCGGGTGCACCTGCTATCTTTGATGCAGCTGAAACTAGGGTTGCTGAGAATTATAGAAAACTCAAGGGCCTAAGGGAGAGGTTCCAATAGAGGGTCCTAGACCTTAGGGAAAATTGCAAGCATCAAGATATAGAGAGATTCCTGAGGTAACAATAGAATTAATTAAAAAGTTAAATGAATCCTTAAGCAACCTGTCAATCCACCTTGCACAAGCTATAGTTCCCAAGGGACAAACAAAGAAATCCGAGGAGCGAGAGTGACGACCTAGGGACTTTTGCAATGTTGGAATTACAAAGAGTCTGGACATGGGATGTATAACTGTCCTTGGCCCCATGGGGAGCCAGAGAGACCTAACTTGAATTAGCCAGTGAGATGAATGCAGGTGAAGGAACTAGTCAACAACCACGACTTCTACAAAGGCCAGTTGCAGCAAGACCACCTCCACGAGGAGTGGAAGGAGTTCCACCTTTGCTAGATCCAAATGTGCATGTGGTAGAGGTGACAAATTCAATTGAGATTGACATGGAAGAAAATGGCATCAAGCGTGGCTGTGGAAAAGGTAAGGAGAAAGAAGGAGTCACGTCACAAAGTGACCATGGACAAGAGAAGAAGGCGAAGGAGACCAAGGAAGCCAAAAAGACTCGACCTCCAATACTTTCCTCTTGGACATGGTATGGCCCCATACAACCTGTTGGAAGACATGAGAGGTAAGGGTTCTGATATCTCATGGGCTCAATTCGTTGCATTGTGTCCACAAGTTAGGAGGGATTTAACAAAGGTAGTTAGCACTAGGAGAAAGGTAAAAGAGAGTGTGCATGTTGTAAACATTGCACAAAGTGAAATGAATGAGGACAATACACCGGCTCTAGACTGTTACATCAAAGGAAGGTTAGTTAGGAAGGTCAAGTGGATGGGGGTGCACAGATTTGCATCATGGCAGAGGGACACATGCATAAACTAGGCATGCACATCCATGAGACATGTGAAATCAAAGTGAAAATGGCAAACAATAGCAAGGCTAGGTGCATAGGCATTTGTAAAAATGTTTTTGTGGAGGCCTTTGACATTAAGAAAGCAGTGGATTTCTATGTTATGTCTACCAAAGGAAATGGTTACCCATTTATCCTAGGAAGACCATGGCTAATGAAAATGCAAGCTTTGCAGGATTGGGAGAGTGGAAAATTAATTTGCAGGAATGAAAATCATAAGAAGGTTGTCTTTGAAATGAAGGAGAAATGCCAAGAGGAGCTCCATGAAGAATCATCTCAAAGTGAGACGGAAGAAGACTGGACCGATAGCACTTTAGAAGAAGAAAGTAGCGGAAGCATTACTGATGAGGAGTCTTCCATCGAAGCCATGGGGGTAAGGTTTAAGCCAACCAACCAAGAGACCTCTTGCCCAGGTTTGGAGGAGGTAGGTCCTCAAGAGAACCAAGGTGTGCAAGATGAAGGGATGCTATCAACCACACTTACAAAGGAAGAAAGAGGGGAGTTCAAATGTGTGCTAAGAAAGTTTCCTAAGATTTTTTCTAAAGACTACACCGATGTGCGTGGAGTAGATGATGTTCAACAAAAGATTGAGTTAAAGCCAGAGGCCACACCTAAGGCTCAGAAGCTACAAAGGCTAGGAGTCATCAAGGAGCAAGCTTTACTCAAGGAGGTAAGAAAGCTTCTAGAAGCAAGTTTCATTTATCCAGTGGAGAATTCAGAGTGGGTCTCTCCCGTTGTTGTCACTCCCAAGAAGAACGGAAAGTTGAGGATGTGTGTGGATTACCATCCACTGAATGAGGCAACAAAACGAGATCACTTTTCCCTTCCATTTCACGATGAGATACTAAATGAGGTAGCTGGTCACGAGAAGTACACTGTGTGCAATGGATACTCAGGCTACTTTCAGATAGATATTGCATTGGAGGATCAGTTGAAAACAACCTTCATCACTCTTTGGGGTTGTTATGCTTTCAGAGTCATGCCATTTGGCTTGACACATGCTCCTGTAACTTTCCAACGCTTCATGAACATGGTGTTTCAAGCATTCTTTGGAAAGTCCATTAGGGTTTTTATTGATGATTTTTGCATTTAAAGCTCAAAATCATTGCACCTACAAAAGGTAGAAGAAGGTTTAAAAAAACTTTACGTCATTGGAGGTCAGCTTAATCCCGACAAATGTCACATAGGTGAGGATGAAGTGATCTTGCTCGGTCACAAGGTTTCCTATAAAGGCATTAAGGCATATCCTTCAAAGGCAAAGTAGTCTAAGGATGCTTGAGAACTAATTTTGTAACAATAAATTCATTTTGTCAAAGCTACCAACACTCATGTATCCTTATTGGGAGTACACATTCTTTGTTAGCTCTAGTGTTGGGAAAGAAACAATTGGTGCAGTTTTGCTACAACAAGATTACCATAGTACCAGGATGCGACCCATGTACTTTGCTAGTAGGGTCATGAATGCCTTGGAGAGAGGCTACACAGAAGCAGAACTCATGATGATTTCTCTCATGTTTGCGGTGAGAAAGTTTAGATCCTACTTGCTACCAAAACCTTTTGTAATTCTCACTGCAGAAAATTTGTTCCCTTGGGTGTCATCTCAAATGAATCTTAGTACTAGGATCTCAAAATGGATTATGGAGTTGCAAGAGTTCCAATACTCTTTCAAGGTAGAAGATAGTGTGTGTGCATAATTGGCAGGGATTCTCACCTATAGGGTACAAGATAAGGAGATTAAGATGCATGAAGTAAAGACCCTACCATTACCACCACCAAAAAGTATTCCTAATGATTTTACCTTATTCTTTGATGGAGACTTTTACGAGCCACAAGAAAAGCAGGGAGAGGGCTAGTGTTGCTCAACCCAAGTGGAGGTGGTCATGAAAGAGAAGGTCAATCTACCAAGTTCAACTAGCAACAATGAAGCAGAATACGACAGACTACTTCATGGTTTAAAGATGTGCATTGGCCAAGGTATACAACGTGTCATGGTAAAGGGGGATTTAGTTCTCATTGTGAAGCAGATTTTAGGCGTTTGGGCATGCAAGAATGAAAGCCTAAGGATAAAATTTCATGCCATTTGTAGGTTGTTTAATCAATTTGAAGAAGTGCAACTATATCATATTCCTAGGAAACAAAATGAAGATGCCGATTTACTTGCACAACAAGAAGCTACATGTGTTGAGAAAGAAGTGCAGGTCATCATGGTGGCAACAGTTGTCAAGCAATCAAGATACCAGGGATTGTTGGCTCCCATTATTGGCTACATTTTGGAGGGCGAGTTTCCACAAGACTTCACAAAAGCTCAGAAGAGGAGACTTATGAAGAAGGCAAGTTTCTATCTCTTCCTAGAAGGCTCCCTCTATCAAAGAGGGAAGGATCAAGTGTGCATAAGAGTACCAACTATCGAGAAAATTCCAGCCATTCTAAAAGGTTTGCATGAAGAAGCATGTGGGGGTCATTTTGCCCAAGAGTTAACTGTGAAGAAGATTTTGCTTGCGGAGTATGTTTGGCCAACCCTGCATGTGGACGTCCAACATTGGTGTAAAAGTTGTCACAACTGTTAGGTAAATGAAAATAGAAATTTGATACATGGTCCAAGGCAAGTGGTACTCGCAAATGGACCCTTTGAAAAGTGGGGCATTGATGCTATGGGTCCTCTGCCTAGAACAAAAAATGGAAAACTCTACATTCTAGTGGCTGTAGATTACATGCCTAGGTGGGTAGAGGCTCAAAGTGTGGCAAGGGTAAATGGGAAAATAGTGAGCAAATTTGTCTACACTAATATTTATTGTAGATTTAACACACCTCTGGAGATTGTTTCTGATAATGATCCAGGGTTCAAGAAGGGTTTACTCACAGAATTTTGTGAAGAGCTTCACATTCTACATCGTCATAGCACACCTTACTACCCACAGTCAAATGGTTTGGTGGAGAAAGCTAATGGTGTCATTGCAGGCATCATTAGAAAGATGGTGCAAAACAAGACAAAGTTGTGGGATGACTTCTTGAATGGTGCCTTGTTGGCATATCGAACCATATATAGGGAGGCAACAGAGTTCACACCATTTTACTTGGTCTATGGTCAAGAGGCTTTGTAGCCTATCGAGCTCAACATCCCAACAATGCGACTTTATAGCAAAGCAACACAAGATAATCAAGAAGCATAGATAGATCAACTTCTTACCTTAGTAGAGCTTGAGTTGAAAAGAGAAGCAGCTTAGGAGTGCTACAAGAGGAAAGCTATACAAGCAAAAGAAAAGCTTGACAAAAAACTAAAGGACAAAGGCATCAATGAAGGAGATCTTGTGCTAAGGTATGACAATTGTGTTGGGGTATATGTGTCTGTGCCTTGTCCGGCCGCCTAGAGTCTGGGCGCCCACTGACTTGTATACCTTATACATAGAATAGGTGTATAGGGGAATGCTCACTCTTTGGAGTCTCCCCACCCACATCGTGTCTGTCTCCTTCTCTCTCTCTCTCACTCTCCGTCTGTGGTGCTCCCCGATCCCCTTCAATTGGTATCAGAGCTATGGTGACCGCGGAGAGCACGACGGCTTTGAGAGCTTCGAGATGATAGCTCGCTCGCTCTTGACGGTGGAGTTCGATCGCAGAGTTTCACGGAGAGCGATTTTAGCTTGAGGAGCATTGTATTTGGAGCTTAGGAGCTTGGTGTGGTCAAGCTTGGTCGAGGAGGCGGTTGCGGCTTCCTTGGTGAGAGGAGCTTTTGAGCTCAGTGGAGCTCGTTAGAGAAGTGCTCGGCGGAGGAGAGCTTGACATTCGAGTGCTTGGATGTTGTTGTGGCAGAGCTCTTGCGTTGGAGCTTGCATTGAGAGGACATTGCATCACGCAGAGTGGAGCAGGAGCAGGTTCAAGACTGTGTGCAGCTCGTTTTTGCCATTTTCGGGCTCTAAAACGCAGTTTTTTGCGTAGCTCCGTCATACAGAGTCAGATCTACATGATCCAGGAGTCTAGGTCAGGGTTTTGGCACGCTCCGGACGCAATGGTGATGTCCATTTGAGCTGATTTTGACCTCTGAAATTTCTGCAGCAGCAGCAAGTTTTTGCTGCATTTTTGGGTCGAAAATAACGTTTTTTGGCATAGCTTTCACACCCAGACTCGGATACATGTGATCCAGGGGTCTACCTTGGGGTTTTGGCATGCTCCGGACGCGCTCGTCATATCAGAATTTTGAAATTCTGAACGCTGAATTTTTTGCAGTAGCAGTTGTTTATTGTGTGTCGAGGATTCCACACATAGTTTGCCCTCAGATGTGAGAGTGATATTTGCTGCAAGTTTCCTCACAGGTGGGAGGATACAATGTATGCCTTATGTGGTTTGATGCTCAGGGAGACTAATGTGATTGCATTTTGAGCTCGGCAATGTATGCCTCGAGCATATTTTTTGGCAGTCACAGGTAGAGCAGATATTTGTGTACTAGATTTGCAGGTGTTTGCAATGATGTATGCAAAGTGTGGAGATTGGTGCATGCATTTGGAGTGCGGTTTGATGCACTTTGGTTGCTCATGGTTTTGAGTGTGCAGTCAGTTTGGTTAACTGGTTTTGTGGCCGTTTTACTGACGAAACTCTGGTGAAATTTTCCCGAGGTTTTATGCGAATCATTTATGCGATCTACGTAGAGATTACGGGTTGCACTCAGCATTTGCGTGCGGTGTTCTCTGCAGGTGGGAGATTTGTGCGTGTGTATGCATCGATACCGCACAGTGTGGACTTGGTGATTAGCTCACAGATTGTAGTGTGATACTAGAGTAGGTGAGGCTTGTATTGACATGGCGGGAGCTCTATTTTGGAGTGTGTCTCATAGGTTTTACATTGTGTTTCTGGCCATATTTGTAGACAGTTTCCAGGTGTTGTTGGTGAGGTGGTTTTGCTTTCTAGTTTGCTACATTGTGCTCATGGCAGAGACAGGTGATCGATCAGATTGTGATCTCTCACAGATGCGCGTGTGTGATGGGTCAGACTTTGCGGCATGGAGAGAGTGTATGCTTGATGCATTGACACAGCGAGGGTTGCATCGACCATTGAGTGGTGATGCAGGTAGACCATCAAACATGTCTGACGATCAGTGGCAGGAGCTAGAGGAGATGGCATTATCTACGCTCTCTTTGCACCTTGCGGAATCTGTATATGCTCTTGTTATGTATGAGACTACTTCGAGAGCACTTTGGCGCAGATTACATGATATGTATGATAGATCTGAGTCATCACGGACTCATGTACATTCACGAGCACGCCGACAGGTGACATGTTGGTATTGTGGTCATTCTCGACACGTTAGATGGCGCTGTTTTCGTCGTATGCGACATCGTAGGAGACATGGCAGTCTCAAAGATGTATGTAGTGATGCCATGGACTCAGTTGCTTTGACAGTTGAGGCACATGTAGTGTCGGAGTATACTAGTGACGGGGATGTCACTTTTACCTCGAGCTATGCACGAGATGCTATACATGTGGATAGTGCACTCCCTTCGCAGTGGTTGCTCGACGCAGATGCTAAATAGGCTTCTTGGTGAGATTTTTGGCACCTATCTCCGCTCGAAATTTGAAAAAGTGACCAACAGACAAAATGTAGCTCACAAGCTGAATAATCACCTCAATTTATTGCATAACATTTGGAGCTACCATCGGTGAGATATAAATTTTATGGTGGATCCCTGTCTACCCACTTTTTCTCACAAGTCACCCTAGTCTTCTCTCACCTCCCTTCACACGTCCACACACACACACACACTCATCCCTCCTCCTCCATCACCGAAACCTGCACCTTTCATGCATCCTTTCATCTTCTTCAACATTTTCATCTCTCCCTTACTCCATAGCTCAGAAATTATCATCTCTACACACATATAGCTCAATTTCTCTCTCTAGAATCAAATTCATATTACCATAACCTCTTCATCCTTTCACAAAAAGAGAAAAAAACAGCAAATAGCCAAGCTCAAGATCTACCAAATGAGGAGTTTGATCATGGAAAATTCAGCTTTTCCATGGTCTCAAAACTACACCAACACAATTCTACAACTTCTTCTGTCACTAGAAGAGATATGTGAAAAATTCCCTTTCCATCTTGTGGTTTCCATCAAATTGTGTATATTTTAATCCTTCTCTTACTTTTTATCATTGTAGAAATCATATAATTCACCTTGAGTGCATATTCCATGTAATTTTACCCCATCCTACTAACTACAAACTACTAACACTAATGACTAACCCTTCTTGTAAATTGCACCCTCTACTATCTACTAGAGTAGGCACGTCTAGGTTACTCACCTCTCTCTCCTTTTACTCTCAATCTTGAGCCCACATCCATGCGACACAAGGGATAAGGAAGACCCACTCCCAGTTTTAAAATAAAAATATCTCATAATCTTTTGTATTGACAATAAAATTGATTACGTCTAATCCTAATCAAGGCTCCCAAAAACCTATAAATAGAGCCCATATTCCTCTTTGTAAAGCATGATCTCTACACTATTGCTCACTACTTTGAGCATAACATTCGCATCTTAGTTGTATGGAGAGAGAGTGAGCTTCTATATACCATTACTTGTGGTATATATGGAAGCTTCTTGAGATAGTTGTAGCATTGCAAGGGATTGAGTGATTCATAACTTCCAATCAAAGTTGTACCTACTGTTGCACATCAATTGAATCAATAATTTGGGTGTAACCACGGTTCAAAACTCTCTTGATTCTCTCAAATTCATGCTTGGAAACCTCATCTCGTTTGGTTTAAGGTGACACATTCTCATTTTTAAATTCTTTTGTAGTATTTGCTTGTATGTGACTCAAGATCTCTTATGTTTGTTTTGTTGCTTGGGAAAACATTATAAGTGGGTTGTATGGTGAGAGGATTCCCATAACCCTAAGATAATGTTTAGATCACAACGTCATCAAACTTAATTGTGTCTCTTGAATCTCCTCCAAGCTTCTCTCTATCTCTCTGTGTTTGGTGTGTGTATTTGGTAGCATTGATATTAGTGATAGTGTATTCTTCCTTCTCATGCCATTGATATTAGTGATTCCAAAGGATACCTCATGCCATTGCTCCTTGACAAAGCTTTGTAATCATGCTTGCAATAATGCATTAAAATAAGTGTATCTTTGAAATCATGCCACCTAGTGTCCCACTAGGATTTGATTCTCCCCTAGTAGCTATTCAAAAAGAAATATAAGAAAAATACATAGAATATATATATTATATATATATATATATATATATTTGAGTTTACCCTAGATATAGGATCGAGCTAGGGTGTGAGATGATAATGAGATAGTAGAAATAAAGAATCAATGCTTTTTGCCCAAAGTTAAAGAGGCGGAGCTATTCACGCTTTTCCCATAGTATTTTCTGATGGTAAAGTAAGAATAGGTTACCCTTGAGAAAAATAATAGGATAAGATAGAAGGATTATTATTATACTTAAATATGCATATGTACATTATAGGAAATATAACTATGTATCTAAAAAGTTACAAGATAACTCTTGTAGCATGCGTTCCGACTATGTACGTGTCATAGCACGACAACGGGGTTCTTTGCTAATGCAATCTTACTTTGACTGTCGCAATATAGCACTAGAGTCTGGATTTTCCATAAACCTGATGACCACTTCCATTGCATATACAATATCTGGCCGTGGATTTGCCATAAACTTGCTGACCACTCCCATTGCATATACAATGTCTGGCCATGTGCTTACTATAGCAAACATAAGACTGCCAACTGTCAAAGAATACAACACCTCTTTCCATCTCTGCCTTTTCAGCATTTGTTTTGGGACAATCATGCTCGCTAAGTTTTTTGTATGTTGCCATTGGGGTACTCAATGCTTCCCTCCCTTGCATATTAGAACGTTGCAAGACCTTGTCAATATACTCTTCTTGCGAAAGTTCAAGTATATCACGTTTGCGATCTCTCTTGATACACATACCAAGAAAATGATGTGCATCACCCAAATATCTCATAGAAATTTGCTTGCTTAAAGAATCCTTGAGAAGTGCAATCTCATCTTTTGAATTCCCGGTTATGAGCATATCATCCACATAGAAAATCTAAATGATGAGGGAACCATAGTTCAACCTCTTTGTGTACAAGCAGTGATCCTCTTGGCTCCGTACGTAACCTTGGGATTGAATGTACTTATCAAACTTGATGTACCATTGCCTTAAGCCTTGATTTAATCCATACAAAGCTTTCTTGAGTCTACACACCAGTTTTGCCCGTGTTGGCCTCTCAAGCTTTATCGAAAAACCCTCTGGCCATTTCATGTAAACATCCTCTTCAAGATCCCATGACAAAATACTGTCTTCACATCCATTTGGACCAATTCCAAGTCCTCAATGGCTACTAAATCAATCACAAGATGCAATGTAGTCATCTTGACCACTGGAGAAAATATTTCATCGAAATCCACGCATTTCATTTTCTTGAACCCTTTTGCAACCAATCTTGCCTTATACTTAGGCTCGGGATCATTTGTGATATACTTCTTCTTGTACACCCATTTGCATGGCAATGCCTATTTACTTGCACATCACTCTGTCAAATCCCAAGTTTCATTGGCTAAAATTGAGTTATACTTAGATTCCATAGCCTCTTCCCACTTCACTCTATCATCCATTTGTATGGCCTCTTTGTAGCAAGTGGGTTCACTGTTGCAATCAGTGACTAGGAAAAATTGCAAACCTAGCTCAAACCACTCAGGTGTACGAGATATACAAGTAGATCTCCAAGGTGCCTGACTGATGGATTCTGCTCTCTCTAGAGAAACATGTGTGTGTGTGTGTGTGCTAGTGGAAGGTGCATCACTAGCACGTCGAACATTCTGTGTACTAACAGTTTGGGTGGGTGTGTAAGGCGTGGTAAAATATCTTCTAATACCTCATTTATTGAAAAATTCCTTGACTCAGCGGATATGTACTGGCCTCCATTGTTGTTGCGCAAAGCTTTAAGCTTTATACCTGATTGGTTCTCTACCAATGCTAAGAACTTCTAAAAGACATTAAAGACATTGCTCTTTTTCTTCAAGAGATAAACCCACACATTTCTAATAGAGTTGTCTATAAATGTTAGGAAGTATAATGCTCCCCCTAGAGACTTGACAAACATAGGTCCGCACAAGTCGCTATGAACGAGATATCTAGAGGAATCCTTAACTCCTTGTCCAAGTCAAGGTGTTGATGCCAACCTAGTCTGTTTGCCATAGATACATAAAGAGAAGTTAGAGTAATCTAACACAGGGATATAACCAAAAGCTACAGGACTTTCATTCCCTTTTGACTAAAATGTCCTAGCCGGCTAAACCACAACTCTGAAGACGGTAGCTTGGCTACACAAATAGAATTCTCTTTCACAGAAGAGACATAAAGAGTACAATGAGCCAGACTTCTGGCCTTTAAGCATGATCAGATTTACCTTCTTGTTGATAATCCAAGAACCATGAGCAAATATGGTAGTGTAACCCAAATCATCCAGCTGTCAACTATGACATCAAACTCTTTATTAATTTGGGTACATGTCTGACATTATGCAGCATAAAACTTAGTTCCATTACACAATAGAAAACTTGATGCTATCCACACCGCATGTATCAAGCTCATAAGAATTGCCTAGCTTCACCGTGACATACGTGACAGTGTATCTAGAAAACCACTCTTTGTGAGGAGTCACATGAAAGCTAGCACCTGAGTCCACAATCCAATTTTGCGCATAACACTCATCATGAGCTAACAATGCATCAAGACTCAAATCCGATGTGAAAATCAACACATCATTTGACAATTCAAAAACCTTTCAATGGCTGGAGACTTAACAACATTAAGCTCTTCAATTTTCATGCTGCTTTTAGGTTTGTCAAACTTTGCTTTCTCTTTACCCTTATCATGCTGCATTATGCGACAATCTTTCTTCAAGTGTCCTTTTTTATGGCAGTAGTAGCACTGTACATTTCACCCTTGCTACGACCTGCATGCAGTAAACGTGATCCTTGGGAGGATGTCTGCTCTCAAGAGAGCTCACTAGCACTAGGTGTTCTCACACAAAAATGCATCTGTCAACGCATCTGTCCGTAGAGAAACTATTGTTGAAATGACTGCTAAAACGCATGTGAAAGTGTTGTGCCTGTAAGTGTATGGAAACCTAGATAAACTGCGTGTAAATGGGCTCAAAAGCTCCATGAAACATGTAGCCTCTTGTCGATGTAGATATGTGCCGATTTCCATCGTCGGGCAAATATGTGCTAGTCGAATAGCCACCAAAGGTGTTGTAGCCAAAAACCGTGCCGTAGAATGCGATCGGTGCCAATGCCGGGTGTCATTCCTCTATGGTAGAGGCACCTTACCCATGCACGTGGCAAGCACAACCGTCACCAAGAATGCTGGAGAGGGGGAAAGGGGAACACACCCACCACACAACACAATGCCTCACTATAGCCCAGGGTATACACAACGCCCCAATCCATTAGAGTTCACCTTCAAAACTCGATACTACCCGCAAGAAAACCACCGCCTGCACACAACCATACACACATACGCCTTGCAATGCACTAGATATACCCAATCACTCCGCTTTGCTCAATTCATAGCCTTCCACATGCACACAGCCTGTCTCTATCTCTCTTTGCACGATAAACCTCGGGGGGACACACACGCCGACACACGCCCGGAACCACACGCACGCAAGCAGAGAAGAGAAGGGGCAATGAAGCCAAGGAGACAACAATGAAGGGTCTTCTTGCAGATACAACCATGTACAATCAACTGTTAAGTATGGAACCTGATTTACCCCTTGTAATTTTCTGTGGTAAGAAAACACACATTTGTAAGGCCCCCATTATGAGGAGAAGCCATCGTGCGTGAAGGAAAATCACTCGTTGGAATAAAAATCACTCGCCGGAAACCAAAATTTTGCTGAAATATTCCTTTTCGTTGGAATATTATGGCCAGACGGCGACCGAAAAGTGGTCGAAAACGACCGGTTGATTGGCCAGTGGCCGGTGGTCGGAAGTCAATGGCCGGTGGTTGAATTCAAAAGCGGACTTGTCTTCTGAAGGGCGGCCACACATGGGCGGATTGGAGGGTCCCATTTGGACTTATCTACACAAGGGCGGCTACACATGGTTGCCTCTCATGAGAAAGGACAACCCTTTTGGCTTATAAAAGGAGGCCATTTCTACACATATTTCATAGTGTGAAGTTGATGCAACAAGGTGGGTGTGAGGTGGTGAGAGTGAAGCAAGGCGGGAGCTCTATTAAGGGTATAATCCTTTGTAAACTACTTCTTGTTTTGAAGTACTAAATACATTGAGTGGCTGCTTTCCCGTGGACGTAGCCCACATTGGGTGAACCATGTATCCCCCATGTATATCGTGTGTATTCTCTCTCTCTCTCTCTCTCTCTCCTCTATAATCTCTTGTGTGTGAAATCTATCTCTCTCCATTAAGTAATCTACTCAAATATCTATTTAGCTACGTCATATTTCCTAACATCAACCTGCACCCCTGCCGGCACAAACCTCGGCAAAAAACAATGGCTCAAAAGACTACACAGGTAAAAAACTCCAATGGCCAAAAAGACTTACTGACAAAAGGCCCCAATGGATCTCGAAAAAAACTTAAGGGAAAAAGCCCTAAAAAAGTCAACGTGTACATCTTTTAATAGGGGTGTCTAAGAGACCCAAAAAGAGAAAAAAAAAAGAGCTCCTCTAGCTCATTCAGTCCACTTCCACTTGCACTTGCAGCTTCATTTAGAATTCTCTTGCATTGCTACCACTTGGCACATTTCCTTTTTGGCAACACTTGCATGGTGCACACTTCTTGTCCGCGCCGCCGACTCGACTTGCACTTGCCCTCTTTGAACTCTTTCTCTCTCCACCTTCCATTTGCTCTCCACTGACCCTTGCAGCAGGATAGGCCTCTTGGCCGGCTTTGGAACTTCTCTCTCTCTCTCTCTCTCTCTCTCTCTCTCTCTCTCTCTCTCTCTCTCTCTCTCTCTCTCTCTCTCTCCACTGGCACCACCACGGGACCCCTCCCCTACCCGGCCATTAGCGATATCGCTATTGGGGGGTACCCCTCTCCTCAAAAATTTTGGTGCGTGTGAATTTGGCCCGAAGCAAGCACACTATGCCACGTCAGCACCTGCCGTCTCATCAATTGCCAGCCACAGCCACAGTGCCACTCTCTTCCAAAATCCGCCACCTGGACGGCAGCACCGCCGCGCGAGGCACCACGAGTAGTGTGTTAGAAAATAAGACGTAGCTAAATAGATTTTTGAGTAGATTACTTAATGGAGAGAGATAGATTTCACACACAAGAGATTATAGAGTAGAGAGAGAGAGAGTACACATGATATACGTGGTTCACCCAATGTGGGCTACGTCCACAGGAAAGCAGCCACTCAATGGCTTTAGCACTTCAAAAGAAGAAGTAGTTTACAAAGGGATTATACCCTTAATGGAGCTCCCGCCTTGCTTCACTCTCACCACCTCACACTCACCTTGTTGCATCAACTTCACACTATGAAATGTGTGTAGAAATGGCCTCCTTTTATAGGCCAAAAGGGCTGTCCTCTCTTATGAGAGACAGCCATGTGTAGCCGCCCTTGTGCGAATAAGTCCAAATCGGACCCTCCAATCTGCCCATGTGTGGCCGCCCTTGAGAAGACAAGTCCGCTTTTGAATTCGGCCACCGGCCACCGGCCATTGACTTCATACCACCGGCCACTGGCCATTGACTTCCGACCACCGGCCATCGGCCATTGATTACCGGCCACTGGCCAACCGACCGGTTGTTTTCCGACCACTTTCCGGCCGCCGTCCGGCCATGATATTCCGGCGAAGAAAAAGTCTCGGGGGCCTCTACCCCCGAGGCCTTTTAAGTTGCCCCTGATTCTTGTCCGTGAAAATTTTGGTTTCCTGTGAGTGATTTTCCTTCACGCACGATGGCTTCTCCTCATAATGGGGGCCTTACAAATGTGCGCTTTTACCACAGAAAATTACAAGGGTAAATCAGGCTCCATACTTAACACAACGCCCCAGTGAGCACGCCATAGCCTAAGAGCTCACGCTCGCCTCAACACACTTCGGCGCCATACTACATCTCTTATACTCTTGAGTCTGAGCTTAAATTTGCACATTTGGGATATAGTGTCCGCCATGTGGCGGCAGCTGGGACCTCAAGCCTCCAAGCCTCCAAGCCTTCACAAACCTCAAAAAAGATTTTATAAAACAACCCCTAAACTCTTTGCCCTTTTTGCCCTGCTTGCCAACTGCCACACAATGCTCCGATTGCCAAGCTGAAAAACCCGGCCGCAAGCTCATTGTGCCAACTCCGACTTCACCTGACCTTGCCACACTTCAAAATTCCCGGAGACCCCGAGCCGAGGCCACAAAAAACATGAATATTCATATGTAGCCAACTCCGGGCAAATGCACCCAACCTTCCAACTTCTGCAACTTTCTACTCTGCGCTCCGTTTGACGAGCAGTCTACTCCTGTTAGCTCCATACATCACATAGAACCTTCTCAAACCCTGTCAAAACCCAAAAAATGCTAGATGGCACGACTCCCCATGTGGTCAGGTGGGCACCAACCTAGCCCTCAACAAAACTTCAACCGGCCATAAACTGTAATCCGTAGCTCTGATCTGCAATTTGAATAGATGGGCAGGCTCCATAAATCAAGCACTACGTGCCTACACACTAACATCCACTTGGGCCACCTATCCATAGCTGCCCTATCCGACAAGAATCTGCAACGCATTGAACCTTCAAACTTCAATATCTTGGGCTCCGTAGATCAGTTTGATGAGCCATCTAGACCTGCTCCTTTAGCAACTCAAGCTCCACATTTTTGGATCCAAAGACTACACCTCACACTTTCTGCTTCTGCTCCCCAAATTAGCTCCTTCTGGAGCCTTTCATGGTCTATAAACCGCATCATCCATACATATCCGCTGCTACTTGTTAGTCCATGATCTTCCTAGCTCCTCCAACCCTTTGCCATGCTTCTGCTAGCCTGCACATACCTGTCTATGCCATCTTCTATGGTTGACACACTTTGGCTGCACCATCATTGCCCACCCCCTAGTTTAGCATTTACAGTGCTCAACCAAAAGAGAGCTTTATTCCATTTTTAATTGTAAAACCTTCAACACACTATAAAAAAACCAAAACTATATTTACATAGTTTAATTGCACCCTACTGCCAAACCTTCAAGTGGGTTGACCCACCCCCTACATCACATAGCTTCCACCTGGATCAAACACCTGCCATTGGTGTCTTCCACCCATCTGTAACACCTCGCCAGACTGTCGTACCCTAGCACATAGACCATCATGTGTGTAGGCTGCCCATAGCCTACCTTCAACACTCCATGCATCCCTGTGAAAACTATCTACTCCATACCAAGCAGCACCAAGCATACCATCAAAAGAACATGTACCTGACAACGAGCTCCAACACATGTATGACCCTCCCTCCCAACCAAATAAAGTGGAGGCCTCAACCATAGACCTCTGCATCTGCTAAACCATCGTTTGCATAACTGTTTCTACCACCAGATTTGTCAATTTAGCTTACATACCTTCACTGGAAGCAAGGCCACTGCTTGGTATTCTCCTATATCCACCATTGGACATGTTTCTGCATCAAAATCTCCTCCATATTTGGCAAAACAACCTCCTCTTTGGCCACACTCTCAATTCCAACATCATCGAGCCCTTCCTCATCAACCGGCCCTTCAAGGTCGATCAACACCACATGCTCTTCAGCTTCAATCACTTGCTCTTCTAGCATCTCTTCTACCAATGCATCATGCTCCACCAAGGAAAAGATAAACTCATTTTCTATTGCATCATCCTCGTCCTCCGCCATATCCACGGCTCCTCTATCTTTTCTGGCAAAATTCTGCACCTATTGCACCACCACGATACATTCCACCGCCACTTTCATCAGCACAACCATTAGCATGGCACCACACACCACCTTTACCTGCTTACCATCATCTGTTGGCTTGGACCACTCCACTTGGTCTTCATCATGCACATAAGCTTGCTCTGTGCCTGCTTTTCTTGCACATGGGCTACTACCATATCACCAAACACATAATAAGGCAGATTTACCTTTACTAGCTTAGGTTCATCAGAATCGATCTCCTTGCCATATAATGTGGAATCATCCGCTCTATTTTCCTCTCTTGTCTCCCAAAAAATTGAGCTTGTATCTTCATCATCATCGGCATCATATACCGACTCTGTATTTGCATCTTTATCTCCTTGTTACTCCACAAAAGCTTGACCATCTCCCCGGCTTTGCTCACTTTCTCCATCTGATTTTGAACCCTCGGTATCTGCACCCTCATTGCATTCTGCTACCTACTCATGCAAACTTTCCATAAGAACAGGCTATACCTCTTCAATCCGTATTGGAACCTCCACATTTGCTACCGCTTTTGCACCTTGGTTCACCTCAATATGGAGCTTCTCCTTGTTGACAAGCTTGTCCACCCTCGACACATGCACATCATAAATCGGAAACCTCCAAGGAACATAGCCAACAATAGGCCTTACCCCAACAAGCTCTGCACTTCAAACAATTGGAACCACCTTCGATCGGTGGACCAAAGAACACCTTCCTACCTCCGCAACAGGTAGGTGATTTGATGGCTTCAACACGCCCAACTCCAGCTTCCGCTTTACCTTATTACTCTTCCTCTTGGCTAGATAGACCATGTCTTCATAGGTATCAACACTGTCTTCCACCTTTTCTATAATCCTCGGATGCAAGCACTCTGACTGATTTGACACCTTCGAGTATTCATTGCTTTTTACCCGAGTAGCAAACTCTAACCTACTTCGAACAGGCTTCAAACTGCTCAATGAAAGTAGAGAAATCCTTACTTACATCTTGGCGTACCGCCTTCAGCCTTGTACCATCTTCCTCCATCGTAATCACCTCTCACAACCGCTCCAAAAACTAACTTTGCAATCTTTCCCATGATCCTCGATCACTGGTCTTTAAACCATCAAACCACATCTTGGCTCGTCCTCGCATCAACAACGGCACCGTCTGTAGCTTTTCCGCATCCATCAACGTATGCATTGACAATAGCCATAACTCAAAATCTGCTAAATAACCAATCCTTGGGATCTTCAACGTTTGTAAATATGGGGACAAAACCTAGCTTCACCATCTGTGTCAGCTTCAAATTCCACCATCAAACACCTCAACCATCGGCTTCAAACTTCAAATTGGAGCATCAGATAGCTCCTCCGTGGGGGCACAAGAAGATGGAGAGGGGGAAAGGGGAACACACCCAGCACACAACACAATGCCTCACTATAGCCCAAGGTATACACAGCACCCCAATTCACTAGAGTTCACCTTCAAAACTCGACACTACCCGCAAGCAAACCACCGCCTACACACGACCATACACACATACGCCTTGCAATGCACCAGACAGACCCAATCACTCCGCTCTACTCTATTCGCAACCTTCCACACGCACACAGCCTCTCTCTATCTCTCTTTGCATGACAAACCTGGGGCGGGCACACACACCGACACATGCCCAGAACCACACGCACACAAGCAAAGAAGAGAAGGGGGAAGGGGGGATGACGCCAAGGAGACAACAACGAATGGTCTTCTTGCATATACAATCATGTACAATCAACTTGCACCCTTGCCGGCACAAACCTCGGCAAAAAACAATGGCTCAAAAGCCTACACAGGTAAAAAACTCCAATCGCCAAAAAGACTTACTCACAAAAGGCCCCAATGGCTTCAGAAAAACCTAAGGGAAAAAGCCCCAAAAAATCAACGTGTACATATTTTTATAGGGGTGTCTAGGAGACCCAAAAAAAGAAAAAAATGAGAGCTCCTCTAGCTCGTTCAGTCCACTTGCAGCTTCATTTAGAATTCTCTTGCATTGCTACCACTTGGCACATTTCCTTGTTGGCAACTCTTGCATGGTGCACACTTCTTGTCCGCCCAACTCGACTTGCACTTGCCCTCTTTGAACTCTTTCTCTCTCCACCTTCCATTTGCTCTTCACTGACCCTTGTAGTTAGGCCTCTTGGCCAGCTTTGGAACTTCTCTCTCTCTCTCTCTCTCTCTCTCTCTCTCTCTCTCTCTCTCTCTCTCTCTCTCTCTCTCTCTTTCTCTTGCTCCACTGGCACCGCCGCGGGACCCCTCCGCTACCCGAGCATTAGTGACATCGCTATTGGGGGGTACCCCTCTGCTCAAAAATTTTGGCGCATGTGAATCTAGCCCGAAGCGTGCACGCCATACCACATCGGCACCTACTGTCACCGGCCACTGACCACCATCGCAGTGCCACTCTCTTCCAAAATCCGCCATTGCCGCATGAGGCCCCATTAGTAGCACCCCAGTGGGCATGCCATAGCCTAAGAGCTCACGCTCGCCTCAACACACTCCAAATGGGTGCCACACTGTAGCCCTTATACTCTTGAGTACGAGCTTAAATATGTGCATGGGGATATAGTGTCCGCCATGTGGTGGGAGCTGGGCCCTCAAGCCTCCAAGCCTTCACAAACCTCAAATTAAAAGCTTTTATAAAACAACCCCCAAATAATCCGAACTCTTTGCCCTTTTTGCCCTGCTTGCCAACTGCCGCACAATGCTCCGATTGCCAAGCCAAAAAACCCAACCGCAAGCTCATTGTGCCGACTCCGACTTCACCCGACCTTGCCGCACTTCAAAATTCCCCGAGACTCTGAAGTGAGGCCACAAAAAACATGAATATTCATCTGTAGCCAACTTTGGGCAAATGCACCCAACCTTCCGGGAAAATGCACCCAACCTTCTGACTTCTATAACTTTCTGCTCCGGGCTCCGTTTGATGAGCAGTCTACTCTTGTTAGCTCCATACATCACATAGAACCTTCTCAAAACATGTTAAAACCCAAAAATTACCAGATGGCATGACTTTCCATGTGGTCAGGTGGGCACCAACCTAGCCCTCGGCAAAATTTCAACCGGCCATAAACTGCAACCGTAGCTCTGATATGCAATATGAAAAGATGGGTAGGCTTCATAAATTGAGCACTACGGGCCTACACACTGACATCCACTTGGGCCACCTGTCCCCAGCTGCACTATCCGGCAAGAATCTGCAACGCATTGAACCTTCAAACTTCAATATCTTGGGCTCTATAGCTCTGTTTGATGAGCTGTCTAGACCTGCTCCTTTAGCAACTCGAGCTCCACATTTCAGATCCAAAGAGTACACCTCACATTCTTTTCTTTTGCTCCCCAAATTAGCCCCTTCTGGAGCCTTTCTTGGTCTATAAACCGCATCATCCATACATATCCGCTGCTACCTGTCAATCCATGATCTTCCTAGCTGCTCCAACCCTTTTCCATGATTCTGCTGGCCTACACATACGTGCCTATGCCATCTTCTATGATCGGTACACTTTGGTTGCACCAACGCTGGCCTCGAGGCCGGATGTTAAAAATCTGCCCTTGTAAAGAGTGTCGCTGAAATTCGTGTTAAATGGAGTTTAATCGGCGCAAAACTCTGCAGTTTGTGTCAAAATGGCAAGAGCAGTGTCCATGTCGAGTCACAAAGGAAAGTGCTCGTAAGAACAGGAAGCTTAAAGCGGATCTCTCTCTCTCTCTCTCTCTCTCTCTCTCTCTCTCTCTCTCTCTCTCTCTCTCTCTCTCTCTCTCTCTCTCTCTCTCTCTCTCTCTCTCTCTCTCTCGCCAAGGCTAAGGATCACTAGATGCCGCTGATGAGGTGTCGGTGTTGGAGCCGGAGCTTTCTCTCTCTCTCTCTCTCTCTCTCTCTCTCTCAATGCCTAAGAGTGGTGTCAATGGCCAAAAACCTCTCCTCTCTCTCTCTCTCTCTCTATCAGTCGCTAGCTCTCTCAATCAGTTGTCTCTCAAGCTCTCAAGCACTCAAGCACACTCTCTTTCTCTCTCTCTCACTCTATCTCTTAGTTGTCTCACCATATCAATCTCTCACAACTTGGATTATTGAGGGTCTAGTAGGAGCAGGGGTGGGTGTATCAAGGGCACCACGTGATCAACACCTTGCACACAAAGTGTGTGTAAGATCAATTAATTTAAAAATAATCGATGTTCTCTTTTTTTGCAAATTGTTGTCGAACACTGTTGTTTGACGAGCGATACCAAGCTTGGGGTGTGTGTGGGTGGGGAAAATACAAGTCCTACAGAACCTGCTCACTCTGAGTATGTGTGTGTGTGAGTGCTCAATTTCCGATCTTCCCAAGTGGCTCTAGTGGCAAAATGTGTTCAAGGCTCACCCTCTTGCCTCAGTTAGCATTCGATTGCCTGCGTTCACTGTCCGAATCTGTTGCCCGGGCTCCAAGCTTGATTTCAAGATTTGCATGACTTTGCCTCTTTCCTCAAAGATCCAAAAAATGATTCTTTCTCGAACGCTCGTGGTGAGAGACGGAAGCCCAAAATAGACTCGATGGCCTCTACACCAAGACTATGCACAATAGCCTCATCATGGGAGGTACAAATGGAAGAAGTGGATGCCATGGGAGTGAAGCGTGCTAGGCACGAAAAGGCCTCTCAAATGGAGGAAAAGATGAAAGGAAAAGGAGAGTCTAGCATGCATGCGTCTAAGCCTCGGTGGAAGATCGACATCGTGGATTTTTTGATGGGTGTGTATGATAAACCATATGACCTAGTTCAAGATGTTTTGATGCAGGGTCCGAAAATAACATGGCCTCAAATATTCCATCGTGCACCAAGAATGAGGAGACAATGGACGAAGATGGTAAGTACTAGAAGGTCAAGACCAAGGATAGTTGGTGCTATCTCTGGGAGGAATCTAGACAACATCCTACCTATCATGGATGCCCACATCAAGGGGCAACACATCTCAAACATCTACATAGATGGTGGCACACAAATATGCGTCATGAGTGAGAAAATGATGCACCATCTAGGCCTAGAAGTAAGTAGGCCGTCACCTTGCCAAGCTAAATGGAAAATAATATCAAAGTGAAGTGCGTAGGCATTGTGAATGTAGTCAAGGTGAAGGCATTCAACACGGAAGTGGAGGTAGACATTTTTGTCATGCCACACAAAGGGAGGGCTACCCTATCATTCTCAAAAGACCATGACTCATTGCTATGGAGGCTAAGTAGGACTGGAGTATCGGAATGATACAAATGAAGGATGCTAAAGGGAAGACCATATCTACGACATGAAGACTGGTAAGCAGCACAACATGTTCTTGGAGGCATTGGAAGTTGAATTTACCAGTGACTCTTCGACCACCTCGGGAGAAGAGATGACAACAACTGAGGAGAGCAACAGTAGCATTGAAGTGATGGAAGTCATCCTCAGATATCCAAAGAGATTGACACAGTCTGAAGCACCACCAGAAAACCAAGAGGGACCATCAGGTACGCAACCCTTGGTGGATACAAGTAGGTTACATTGGATGCTCTCCAGTGAGTTAGTTAGTGAAGAGAGAGAAGAGTACATCTCTATGCTGGTAACTTCACCACACTTTTCATTGATGGTTATGACAAGATCACATGCATCACAGTGGTGCAACACCGCATAAGACTAAAGGAAGGAAGTAAGATTGTGGTGCAAAAGCTCACAAGGCTTAAGGTAGTTCAGCAAGAGGCATTGCTCAAAGAGGTAAGGAATTTGCTACAGGCAGGTTTCATTTACCCCGTCAAAGACTCAGAGTGGGTCTCTCTAGTGGTGGTCATGCCAAAGAACAATGGTAAGTGGAGAGTTTGTGTAGACTACAAACCTCTCAATGCAACAACAAAGAGCATTTTCCCCTCCCATTCCAAGACGAGATTTTCAACAAGGGAGCAGGTCATGAGCACTACACAATATGTGATGGCTACTCAGGCTACTTCTAGATTAGCATTGCAGAAGAAGACCAAAAAAAGACAACCTTCATAACACCATGAGGATGTTTTGCTTACGGAGTGATGTCTTTCGGCCTCACCAACGCTCCAGCCACATTCCAATGCTATGTAACTTTTGTCTGCCCGCCATACTTTGGTAAGTCAATACAAGTTTTCATAGATGATTTTTGCATCTACAGCTCTCGCTCTCTCCATTTGAGCAAGGTTTATGATGGCCTTGCTAGGCTGCAAACCTTGGGTGGCCAGCTTAATGTAGATTAGTGTCACATTGGTGAAAGCAAGGTCACTCTTCTTGGCCATGTAATTTAAACCAAAGGAATTGAGGCTGACGCAAGCAAGGATCAAGATTTAGTATCTTTGTCATTACCCACAACAGCTAAGAAATTGGTCTCTTTCCTTCTCAAGGTAAGCTATTTGAGCAAGTTCATTCACTTGCTCTCTCAAGTGGTTCTCCCTTTATAACAAGTCACCCATTGAGAGGCCTTCCTATGGAGTGA
This sequence comes from Adiantum capillus-veneris, assembly GCF_014529385.1. Lineage (NCBI taxonomy): Eukaryota > Viridiplantae > Streptophyta > Polypodiopsida > Polypodiales > Pteridaceae > Adiantum > Adiantum capillus-veneris. The sequence goes on from NC_140952.1 coordinate 93,514,071, forward strand.
AGAGAATGAGCAACAGTTTAGCGAAGTGAAAGAGATCCTGGCTTCACTTCCCACCATTGCACCCCCTAGATGGGACGAACCATTTTATGTTAACCCCAGTGTAGGAAGTGATACACTTGGAGCCATACTAATGCAGAAGGACCCCCATACCTCTTTCATGCATCCTATCTACTTCTGTAGTCGTGTCATGACCCCATCAAAAAAAGGATTGACCACGCACATGGTGCTTGCATTGATGTTTTCCACTACAAAGTTCCGCTCTTATCTATTGCTTAGACCCTTTGTAATTCTGACAATGGAAGAAGTCTTTCCGTATGTAATGCAACACATGGATGTGTCATCTAGAATCTCGAAGTGGATTGTTAGATTGCAGGAGTTTGATTACACTATGCAAGTGGAAAACTCCACCAGAGCTAGTCTAGCACGTATTCTTACTCATCATCACTATGAGAAGAAGCTAAAGGTCAACCCAGAAGGCAAAGGAGTGACACCAATATATGGTGGAGGTTCCTAAGCTAGAAGGAGCTCACTCTCTTTTCTTTGATGGAGCTTACAAAAGGACATTGGACTAGGATGCAAATGGCATCGTCATTTTCAATGAGTAAAGGAAAAAGGTCTTTTCTATTGGGCAATTACTACACTCCCACTCCAACAATGAAGCAGAGTACGTGGCCCTAATTCTTGGATTAGAACAATGTGTTTTGCAAGGAGTTCAACGCCTAAATGTGTTTGGCAATACCATGCTCTTGATAAAGCAGATAAATGGCACTTGGGTTTGTAAACATCAGGTTTTTCTTGGCCAATTACACCAAGTTAAGGATTTTTTAAGAAAGTTTGAAGCAGTTCAATTATTTCATGTCCCTAGGGAAGAAAATCAAGAAGTAGATGCTCTAGCCAAGGAAAGAATACAAGATGTTCCCATATGAGCAATCAAAGTGAAGTTGCCCCTCTTTCAGGGTAGTGATGCTATGCCTGATATCATCAACTTCTTAGATATAGGAGAATGTCCTGAAGGGTAAACCAAGGGCCAAAAACAATGTCTTGTTTGAAAGGCAACAAGATACCACCTTATAAACAACACCTTGTACTGCAAGGGCAAAGACCATATTCTCAGGCGAGTGCCAATCTCCAGTGAAATCATGGAGGTGATCTCAAGTTGCCATGATGGTGTTTGCGGCAGCCACTTTGCTCTAGATATTATTGGTAGGAAGATTCTACATGCAGGATTCTCTTGGCCTAGTCTGAATAGGGATGTGCATCAATGGTGTAAAACATGCAGAGGTTGTCAAGTATCCAGTGATCAAACGCTAACCTATGAGCCACATACTCCTATCATCTTATATGGCCCGTTTGAGAAGTGGGAATAGATGCAATTGGTCCTTTACCAAGGGCCCAATCGAGTAAACTGTACATTCTAGTTGGTGTAGACTACATGACCGGATGGGCGGAAGTAGCATCAACCACACACATTACAACCCAAGAAATTGTGAAGTTCATACTTGAGCACATCTATTGCCATTTTGGTATACCTCTGGAGATAATATCTGATAGAGGGCCAGGTTCTAGAGGCAACTTGGTGGGAGAACTGATGAAAGAGATTGCATACAATGCTGCAAAAAGCGAGGACACTTTCCGAAAGATTGTCCTAAAAATCCTTTGAACAAGGGAAAAACCGTAGTAAACGTAGTCCAAGTGATGCCTAGTAGCTCATCAAAGAGTGAACCGATTGTTCCAATCAAGGTAATCACTAGAGCGCAGGCAAAGAAAAGAAACACAACTCCTCTGATGATTCGAAAAATACGCAAGTGTCTTCTCAAAGAATCAAAAGGAGCATAAGCAAAAGATATGAGATGAAAAAACAAAAACAACGGGTTGAAATCTAAGAGAAAGCAAAAAAGCTAACCTAGGACAAGTTGAAAGAAACTGGCAAAGAATTCAAGGAAACAAGCGTGAAATTTGAGGATCCATTTTGGTTGATAAAATTTTTGAGCCTATTAATGCCGCCTTGGAAGCCTACCAAGCAGGGCTTAAAGCAGGCCAAAACATGGAAAACAAGTGGAAAAACTATCCATCTCCAGACATGGAAGCAGCTAAGCTGGAAGCTTATCAAAATTTGGTAAGAATCACGCAAGAAATGCTGGAAAAACAAAAACCCAAGCTTGAAAGTATTGCAAAACTTGAAGAGCTTGCGGTAGAAGAAACGAAAGTAACTTCCGATGTAGTGGGAGAACCCCACTTTGAAACAAATGAACCAGAGCTTATAGTGCTCGACAACGAAGATGCCTTAGACGGAATTCCATTCATAGAGGAAGACGGGCCAGGCCACTTATGGGAAAAAGTAAGAGAGATCAATGATGGGAGCCTAACTCTAAAGTCAGCTCTTATAGAGGAATTCTGGTTGGATAACCTACCTTCTGATATGAACATGGACTTACAATCCTTGTACGGGGATTGCAGATCGGAAGCTCAAGAATGTCGAAACCATTGACATTAAAAAAATTACCTTCTTACTTGGGACATAATGAAGATGAATCAATCGTGTGCAAGACCACTCAAGTAAAAAGAGCTGAACAGACCCTAGAAGTAGACAACATTCATTCAATCATGTCTACACCCATCCAACGCACTCTTACCTTGGGAGAACTGTTAAAACTCAGACCATACTTGTGGAATGATTTACAAAAAACCCTAGAGAAGGTGGGGATAACGGGATTAAATTTCGAAGAATTTAGGAAAATTGAAAAATGAAATGGAAAACAAAGAGATTTGATCAGTTCCTATGAACAAGGCCGGAGAATATTATGAAGGGGAAGAAGGAAACACCACCCTCCCAGTAAAATATAATGACATTGAAACCATGGCGATACTGGACAGTGGAGCTGGCATAGCCATAGCGACTAAAGCAGTATGGGAATCCTGGGGACAGCCAGCCAAACTCGAATGAAACTACAGTTGGTTGACGGACACATTGAGAGAACATTAGGGTTGCTTGAAAAAGTGATAGACAATTCTTGTAGAATTGAATATCAACACACTTTTGCCATAGTAGACTTTGGGAAAAAACTCAACTATGAAATCATATTGGGAAGGCCTTTCATGCAATATGTACAACTTATCCAAGATTGGGGAAACAACTATCTGTACTTGAAGCAAGTGGGATCTATAACAAGAGTCAATCTAAAAGATCACATGTATAGAGATGTCTTGAAAACACCCATCCAAGAGTTTGATTCAGTCTCTTTGGCTGAAACCAAACTCCCATACTAGTTAAACAAAGACACTCCTATTTGGATGTGTGGAGCTTCAGAAAATGGAAGCTTAAGATGAGAAGAATGTATCCTAGAAAGGGACTGCACAGACGAAGCCTACGTACCTGAACCCTTTCCACAACATTTATTTGAGCCATATGAGTGGACTCAAATTTTAGTGACAATGGATGTATGTGTAAATACGTCTATGCCTACTCGATTTTGCAATGAGGATGGCTACGATATAATTCCCATCCAAATGATTTCAATCCTCAACATTGAAAACGAAGATGAGGAACCCAAAGACTTAATGAAAGCTCAACAAGTCTTTTCAGACCTCTATTACGATGCAACTGATGAGTTAGATGAACACTCAGCTACCTCAGAAGATTCGGGGTCAAAAAAAGAGCATACGAGAGCTAAGTTAATCTTAAAAGGAGGGGCGGAAAAGTTTTTTGACTTCCCAAACCAGAAATCAAGAAGACAAAAGTGGTATAGACGAAAGAGAGACACCAAAATTGTGAAAACACGACCTATGCCAAGAGTCTCTAGTAAAGCACAATTCTTAATGCAGATAGATGCTAATGATTATGTCAAGGACAAAATAACTGGCAGATATCCTTCAAACAACAACTCAGAAATGTCTCAGACATCGAGAAAAACAAGGAAGGGTACTTAAGAAAAATCACAGGATAAGAAACCACTCATGACCAGAGTCGAGCGATAAAGAAATATCAAGAGTTGAAAAAAGATCTAAAGGAGATATACACAACCGAAATGGAAACCACGGAAGAGGATGGTAAGGATGTAATGCATGTTCCATCCCATTACAAAAAGTATACTCTCTAAGATTGGAAAATCATAGTTGAACGACCTATTAGGGAACTACGAAAACAAGGCGACTCTTACAAAGGGCCGGAAAATGCTAGAAGGATAGACTTGGTTGAACCAGGAGAAGAGCCTAAACCGGCTTACATTGCGAATGACCTAGCAGAAGAAGAAGAAAAGCTTTTGCTGATCTTGTTAAAAGAATACCGAGATATCTTTGCTTGGTCTTACAAGGATCTCAAGGGTGTTGATCCAGAAATCTGTCAACATACTATATCCATGAGAGATGACGTGAAACCAAGTAGACAGAGACCATACACGTATAATAAAACATTTACCAAGAAAATAAAAGAAGAGATTGAAAAACTGAAGGAAGCCCAATTCATTTACGGAATTGAATACACAGATTGGGTGTCTCCAATTGTGGTAGTACCCAAGAATAATGGAAAATTACGAGTGTGTGTTAATCTCAAAAAGGTGAATGCAGCTACCATCAGAGACAACTTTCCTCTTGCGATAACTGAGCATGTTTCAACGAGTTGCAGGAAAAGAAGCTTACAGCTTCTTAGATGGATTTTTGGGATACAATCAACTTTTGGTTGATCCAAAAGATCAGCATAAAACTGCTTTTGCAACAGAATGGGGTATATTTGCCTAGAGGGTTATGCCATTTGGGTTAACTAATGCTCTAGCCACGTTTCAAAGGTTGATGAGCCATGCTTTCAAAGAGTATCTTAGGAAATTCTTAGAAGTATATATAGATGATCTATGTGTACATTCATCAATTTGGGCTGATCATTTTGATCACCTCAAAAAAGGTATTCGAAAAATGTATACTTTATAGGATTTGCTTAGATCCTGAAAAAGTGCACATTCATGGGTAGACAAGGAAAAATTCTTGGACATATAGTGTCTAAAAATGGCATAGCTACTGATATTGAGAAGATTCATGTCATTGTAGATTTGCCTAGACCAACAATAGTCAAGGGAGTACAAGCCTTCATGGAGCATTGTGGATATTACCGACGGTTCATCTACATGTACACTATAATTGCAAAACCCATGTATAGCTTGATTACACACTTTGAATGGACTGAGGCCTGTGAAGAATCCTTCATGAAGCTTAAGCAAGCTCTCACCTCAGCTCCAATATTGAAAGCACCAATTGGGATAAGGTATTCCATGTACATGTAGATGCTTCTAATTTTGCTATCGGTCGTATACTAGCTCAACCAAGCGACAGGAAAATTGACTTTCCTATATCTTATGCTAGCCTGCAATTGAACATGGCCAAAAATAATTACACCACCACCAAAAGACAAGGATTAGGAATAATCTATGCCGTCAAAATGTATAGACATTACCTATTAGCCAACAAGTTTGTGTTCTTTGTGGACCACCAAGCTTTGTTGTATTTGGTCAACAAGCCATGCAGCACAGGGAGAATAGTGAGATGATTCATCATTCTCCTCAAATTTGATTTCACTGTGGTTGTAAAAAAAGGCACTACAAATCAACGAGCCGATCATTTGTCAAGGATTTGTTTCAAGGGAGTCACCTAAATGGGTAGATGATGATTTACCAGATGCCTATTTGTTCCCCGTAGAAATGATACTCAAATGGTCAGAAAACATTGTGTCATTAATGACAATAGCTCAAGTGGATTCACAAATACCACTTCCTATCACAATCGGATTAATTGCGCAATCGGCTATGTATCAATTACTAGCTGTAAGGCTATACAAAAGAAATTGAGACAGAGTATTGCTCTTTTGCATTAACCCTAAAGAAAAAGAACAGTACCTAAGTCAAGAACATGTTACCATAGTAGGACTTCACTTTGTGGAAGACCAAACTATGCAACGAATCTTGAGACTTAGAGTATTTTGGCCGACTATGAGGAGAGATGTTAGATCTTTTGTAAAGGATTTTCCTCAATGTCAAAAACAAACACCCATTCCTCATATAACATTGTTTCAAATGTCAGTTGTTCCTAAGTGGAGTAATTATCTGGTTACTTACTTATCAAGCCGAATATTTCCCGAGGATATGAGTAAACGCCGTCAAAGAGAAATTGAAACTGAAGCAAGAGACTATGCTCTTATTGAGAACCAATTGTATCGGAGAGGTAAAGATCAACATTTACGTCTTTGTGCAAATGAAAACGAGTATATTCTGATTATAGAACAAGCACATGCTGGATTAGCTGGAGGTCACTTTTCTAGTGAGACCACCGCAAGAGCAATCTTGATTTCAAGCATATGGTGGCCAATACTTTTTGCAGATGCGAAAGAATATGTTTAAAGGTGTGATGCTTGTCACAACGAGCAAAAATGCCAACACGAGTAGATAGCATGCCCTTAATACCAATGATGGGGGCTAGAGCTTTTGCAAAATGGGGTATAGATTTTGTTGGACCAATACAGCCACGTGCTTATAGAACCCAAGGTCAATATATCATTGTAGCTATGGACTATTTGACCAAGTGGGCCGAGGCTAAAGCAACTCAAAAGAATGATGCCAGAACCATTGATGCATTCTTATATGAGTATGTATTCACAAGATATGGACTGCCAATAAAGATTGTTAGTGATCCCGGAACTCATTTCCTCAATGAGGTAATAGAGTATTTGCTTAATGAGTTTATGGTCATCCATAACAAATCAGCTCCCTATCACCCACAAGCAAACAGACAAGCTGAGCATACGAATATAATTCTTAGCTCGGTGCTGACTAAAGTGATTAGGAAGGACAGAATGGGAAATGAATCTCCATGCTGCTCTATGGGCTTATCGAGTTTCATTCAAAATAGCTCTAAATGCTACACCCTTTAACCTTGTTTATGGTCTTGATGCCATACTTCCAATAGAGTTTCTATTGCCGACATTAAGGGTAGCACAGAAACTTGAGTGGACTGGACTCGAAGATTTGGGAAAGCTAGACGAGCAAAGGCTAACTACTGTAGCTCATATCTATGCACAAAAGCGGAAGCAAAAACAATTTTTTGATTCCCACTTAATCACAAAAATCTTCAAGAAAGGGGACTTAGTTCTAGTCTATTCCCTTAAGCAACACATTTTGAAGGTTAAGAAAAAGGGAAACGGACCATTTATCATTGAATATGTATCTCCAAGTAGAGCAGTAAAATTGTCCACCCTAGATGGTGAACCAATGGCTAATTGGATTAGTGGGTGTCGTTTAAAGAAATACAATTTGCAACTAACTAATGATTTGCTAGAAAGAATGCATGCAGCCAAGAAAAGAAAGATCACATGACAGCAGGTTATTGATGAAGCCCAAGAGGACGCTAGGCTTCGGGTACTCAAGTGGAAAGCTACTCTCAAGAATCAACAGATAGCGATTCCCATCAACACTTTGGAAATAGATAATCGACAATGGGAATTACCTAAATACACAGTTTCAACAGATGATGACTGGTTAGATGGAATGGACCTGCGCATCAAAGTACAACTCAACAATCATAGCACCAATGCTTTGGTCGACACATGAGCTAGAGTAAATGCAATCAGTTATTCCACATACAAGAAGGCTACAAGTCAAGCATTGACGGGCAGGAATAGCGACAATCAAAGGATGCAACAAGAACCCAACTCCAACATTGGGAATAGTCAACTTGAACGTGATAGTACATGGATGTTCATGTCCTCATTAGTTTGTATGCTTGCCCTATGAACACATGAATGAGATGATGATTCTTGGAATTCCCTGGATGTGTACATACAAAGCAATACCAGATTGGGATACAGATCAGCTAAAGCTATCACCTAAAGGAGGGCAACTCATTGTTCCAATTGCACCAAGCAAGGGGGAATGGAAAAGAAGTAATTAGCAGACCAAAACACGAAGTAGTCAATCTTCTCCATCCCCTCGACAATCAAATGCTACATGTAGCATGCAAGGAGTCAGGTAGATTTGGGTACCAAAAGCACAACTTAAGGATAAGACGGTTCAAATCTGGGTGCCTAAAACTTCACTGACAAAACAAAAGAAGGTTCCAAGGGTTTGAACACAGAGACCAGCATCTCCGAGCAAGGAACCTAACATGTAACTGGTTTGGAAGAAAAAGGAGCACTTATCTTCTCCACAACCCACGAAACCAGTTAATCAATGGCGAGTTAAGTCTCAACAGATTCCACCATACCATGCAGCACCACGCTGACCAAACTACCAATGGCGAGAAAAAGCTCGACAACAGTCAAAAGTGCTACCAACAGATCAAGAAATCAGTGTGCTAAAGCATCCTGATGGTACAATCAAACAAAGAGCACAAAAGCTAAAAGATTTTGTCTTTGGAAGATATCAGCAAACCTCGACATCGGAAACCCTTGAGTTAATTACTCAAGACCCAGCTCTTGCACAGCATATTGGTTTGAATTGCATTGATCTTCATATCATGGTAGAGCCAATCAGGGCTATGCATAGACACGATTGTTCAACCCATGCACATAGTCCTCCTGGAGTACGCCATTTAGGAGGGGTGGAAGGGCACTAAGTACTAAGTAATCAAGGGCAATGTTTGAAGAGGGAGGAAAAAGTTTGATGTTAACGTGTGATTTTTTACAAAATTACCTAATAATGCCCTTATAATTCATCATCAAGGGAAAATTCACTGATAATATCTTCCCGATGAGTGTAAATAGTGTATATACTATCAGAAAATCATAAAAAATAGTCCTTTTTTAGATATTTGTCATAATTTTTATAGATAATGAGGCTTAAAAAATAGAAAAATCCAACAAAAAACAATAAACATGTGCTTTTCAAGAAATTTTCTTAATTGTTGGATTTTTACTCTACTTTTTTAAAGCATTTTGCTATTTTCTTTTATTTTTTAAAATAAACAGGTCAAAAATTAATAATAAATAGTAGGGAAGCCAGATGGAAAAACAAAAGACACGATGGTGATCAGAAAAACAAGGCCAACAAGCACAATTTTTTTTAAAAAAAATCAAAAGATGGAAGCGGAAAGCCTAAATTAAGCGGCCAGGCCCACTTTTGTAAAATTCTTGCAGAATGAGCTATAGGAATCGGATCAAGGAATTTTTTGAGTTTAACATAGATTTCACGGCCTAGTAGTACTAAACGGGGGAATCTAGGGAAAATTGGTTCGGGAAGTCCGGGTATAGATATCCAAGGTAGGCTAAAACCACCTCATTTCCACTTGGAGCCTTTGCAGAGAGAGATTTCGGCCTCTTTCGTGCGACTTTTCTGGAGCCCACAGTTGACCATTTTCAGTGTCGTCTCACACGAGACATGAGGGGTAAGTTCTTTACTCGACAATAATCCAATTTGTACGGGCCGGTAACTAGTCTAAAGCCCAAGAAAAAAACCCTAGAAACGGAGCAATGCACGAAGACCTACACCCTAAAACTGACCAGAGCGGCCTGCCAGCTTGACCAAATCAGATGGGATTTGAACCATGGCATGCCCTTACATAATAGAACCTTTCTATACCATCAGATGACCATTTGACTGGGGTCGAGGGGGTCCCCAATAGAAAAGTTAGGTTTTTGGCAAATGCCAGAATTCGACCTGACTCCATAGATGGCTTGTTTATGAGGTCCATATACAATGTATATGATTGGTTTGGTGAAATCCATCAAACAAAGCCCTCAAAAAGTAGAAAATGGCTTGAAGGTTACAAAGCGTCAAATTTGACATACGGGGTCAAACTGACTCCAAATGAGCCAGAATTGGACAGAGTGCTTCAGGACTATGTTGCGGACAAGTCCAAAGCCTCAAAGTTGACCGACCAACCCAACAGATAGAGTAATCACAAAAAACGGTGATTTCAGAGTCGACAGAGCACAAAAGTGATGCCGGCATGATCAAACTTGACCAAATTCAATTTAGGACTTGTATTAGGTGTATTGAACATGTTTAGGTCAAAATTTGTAGGTTTTACAAAAAGCTTGAAACTCATTGGACATTCCAAATCCAACTAGCAATCATTGCCAAATTAATTGCTCATCTCCAATAGTTTAAATCATCCAAACCAATTTAGGTTTGTCATTTTTGTTTTGCATGGCTTCTCACCTTTGATTATGACACTAGAAATTGTACACATCATTCAAATTTTTACCATATCCAATTGGCATACACATCAATGGTAATAAAATCATCCTCAATTGTATACAATGATGTGTTGTGTGTGTCAAGTGTGCACACCATTTTACCGAATTACACATGAGAAGGCCTCCTTATATAGATGTAACAAGGGAGCCTCTAAACTCCCATGTGTAACCGTCCTTAGATAGCCAATTCCAAGTAGGCTCTCCCATGCTCCGATGTGTAGCCGCTTTTGAGTAGACAAGTCCTCCTAGAGCTCAACCCCACCACTAGCCAAGGAAATTGTTACCATATACATGTGGTAGTGATGTCTATGAGCACACATAGGACCGTTGGGGCATTTTTTCCTCAGTAGGAGATTTTCATTAGGTGAAATTTGGACTCACAAAGGGACCCTTTAAGGAGTTTGACTTTACCTCTCTCTACCCAAACGGGTGCATGGATAAATTTTTGCAAACAAACTCCAAAGTTGGCGAAGGTTTGACAATTAGAATGTCCTCTTCAAGCTCTATCTACTAATGTATAGCACGCCATGAGATTCCTTATATTTTAGAAGATTCTTTCTTTTATTCACCTATGATGTGACAATTCTGTTGGAATCTAAGTGAATCCAAAAAAGAATCTTCTAAAATATGAGGAATCTCATGGCATGCTATATATCAGTAATAGATAGAGCTTGAAGAGGACATTCTAACTGTCAAACCTCCGTCAACTTTGGAGTTTTTTTGCAAAAATTTATCCATGCGTCCGTTTTGGTAGAGAGAGGTAAAGTCAAACTGTTTAAAGGGCCCCTTTGTGAGTCCAAATTTCACCTAATGTCCCCCCGTGCATTATATATATGTCCATCATTCTAGGGCTATTTATCTTTCCATTACACACTAAGTAAAACACTCTCTATTGTGTTCCTTGAGCTTCCTTCATCTTCTCCAAGTTGTGTGTGTTTTCCTGCAACCCTAATTCCAACAATTGGTATCAGAGCAGGTTGCCTCCACTCGGGCTTAGTTGCCAGTAGCTCTAGCACAAGCCTGCTCACTTTCTTTGATTTCAGTGAGCTTTGGCAAGCGTTCGTAGGTTGATTTTTTTTGGAAAAACGTGAAGAGCTTAGTCTGCTCAAATTTTTGATACAGGCTCATTTTGGCCTTCGTTTCCACTACATGCAGTACTGTGCAAGCCATTTCATTATTTTGTGCAAAATTTTTGTCACTACCATTTTTTGCATAACAGGTCCCTTATAGTCTTCTATGATTTTTCTATATAGCACGCGTTGTTTCCGCTTTGGTTTCTCCTCTTTTTGGGCAGTTCTCACATCAGGTGCAGCTTTTACCATGACTGCTGACAACAACACAGATGTGTTCAAGATGTTTGCTGCTAAGGACAGATTGGATGGGGACAATTACCCTATGTGGGCTTATATGATGCAACATGTTCTTGTGTCAAAGGGTTTATGGAATATTGTGCAGGGCGTTGATGTACGTCCTGGTTCTGAGGATGTAGCCGATGTTGAGGATGTTGCAGGTCTTGCTGTTGTTAGAGTTGCTTTGCCTACAACTGAACAAGCTCATTGGGATGTAAATGATGCACAGGCTCATGCATTGATTGCATTGTCTATGAAGCGCACAATTACTCCCCACATTTGTTGAGCAAAATCTGCAAAACAGGTTTGGGATATTCTGGCTGGTCTTTATGCAAGCCGCAATGAGGAAAAAATTGCATTGCTCCGTAAAGATCTAGAGACGAAGAGTATGCATGAGAGAGATTCTATGGACACTTTCCTTGCTCGTGTCAATGATATCAATGAGAATCTTATTTCTCTAGTGAAAGTAATTTTTGACAATTCCCTTATGCAGACTGTTCTTGATGCCTTGCCAGATTCTTACCAAACTTTTAATAGTACTTGGAGACTTATGACCCAAGGAAATCGTGAAGTTCTCAAGTTTGATGCATTATGAACATTGCTATTTTGCAAGAGTTGCTTTCCAGAAGAAACATGACTAAACAACGTGCAGTTGAATAGGCCTTTATTGTTGCTCAAAGAAATGGTGGTAACAGTAATGAGCCACTTCTCATGGTTCTTCTACGAGTGGAAAATTGCATGTTCCTAATGATTCTGCTAGAAATAATTCATCTGGAAATGTTGGTGATAAGGGAGAAAAGAAGATGTGTTTCCATTATTGCAAAACTAATGATCACTTGATCAAGCAGTGTTCTAAGTTGAAGGCCAAAGAGGCAAAGAAGAAAGAGGGTGGTTCCACTGCCAATGTTGGTTCCACTACAAATGAAGCTATTGTTGAGTCCTCTGTGAAAGGATCCTGTGATGTTGATGTTGATGCAGAATGGGCTTTTAATGCAGACTGCTGTACCTATAATTCTGTTGTCCATGATGCATGCATTTCATTTGTTGCAGATTGACATGTGTGGCATTTTGACAGTGGTGCTACAAAGCACATTACCTCACATCATGATTTGTTCACCTCTCTTGAGTCTGTCCCTCACGAGAATTCAGTTACTTCTGCCAACAATGCCTCTTATCTAGTTCAGAGAGTTTGAAAGATTGTGCTTATTGCTGCAAATGGTAGTTCTTTGACACTTGTTGATGCACTTTATGTACTTGGGATCAAGAATAATCTTTTGTTTGTATCTACACTTGCTAGACTTGGTCTTGTAGTAAAATGTGTGAATGACAGATGTATAGATACATGATCTCAATTTCGGTGATGAAATTGTTGCATCTAGAATTTTATGGCGTGGGCTGTATAAGATCACTTGTATGACAAGTGTGGGTAGAATTTTGCAAATGCAGTTGTGGATTCAAAGGCTATTTGAGATATAAAACCTTGTCATGCATGTTTTAATCATCTAAATTTTGCCAGTTTACTACGTTTGCAGAAATCTAATATGGTTGCTTCTTTGACGCCTCTTGAAGAACCTGTCAAACATGTTTGTGAAGGCTATATTTTGGGTAAGATCTAATGTTCAACGTTTCCAAAGGATGGTTCAGTTACGGCCACATGCAAGTTGCAGCTTGTGCACAGTAATGTTTGTGGGCCCGTGCAAACTCCGTCCTCAGGAAATTACCTTTACTTTGTGACTTTCATTGATGATTACTCTAGGCATGCATGGGTATTTTTGCTTAAAGAAAATCTTGAAGTATTTATGTGCTTCAACACTTTCTCGCTATGGCTGAAAATGTCTCAAAATATACTATGGGCACCCTCCATTCCGATTGAGGGGGGAAGTATATGTCTCATGAATTTAATGCATTTCTGGCTAGTCATGGGATAATATACCAATGTAAAGTGCCTTATATGCCTCAACAAAACAGTGTTGCTGAGAGGAAAACTAGGTCGCGTTTGGAAATGGCACGATGATGTATGGTCAAAAGTCAAGCTTTTCCGCATTCTTTTTGGCTTGAGATCATCATGTATGCCACTTATGTACTAAACGAGTGTCCTACAAAATCTTTGCGGTCTATTACTCCATATGAAGCATGGCATTATAGAAAGCCTTCTATTGAGCACATGCGTGTTTTTGTTGGGTTTCAAGACCAGTTGTCTCGGTCGAGCCCGCGTGGGAACTGGTCTCATATTGCATGTAGATCAACTCGAGTCCCTTTTCTAGTGTGCATGGCCAGTTTGGCTATATATATGTAAGGCTCCTTTTTCTTGAATCTTTGCTAAGTGTCAAATTATCTCTCTCGCTCTCGTTATGCAGTCTTCCTCTCGCCATCGCTTGCCAAAGGTGGCACCCACCATAAGCCTCAAACCCTTCAGTTTTTAGCTGTTTGACATATGGTTTGGTGCCACAAACACATCATAGAAAATTGGATGATAAGGCTGTCAAATGTATTTTTGTTGGTTATAGTGCTGAAAGCAAAGGTTACAAGTTGTATCATCCATAAACAAAGCGTATTCTGGTTTCACAGGATATTGTGTTTATGGAATATTATTTTCATCCTTTATTTTCATCTACTAGAGACAGTAATGTAAGCTCACGAAACATTTATGACACTTTGTTGCCTTTTTTTAGTGGTGGAAGTACGAATGTAAATTCCAATGAGGAAAATGTACAACCTATGGGGGTTTCTAAAAATGTTACAGATCATCCTATTACTAATGCAGATGTACATGATGTACTTGATAAGGAAACGGCTGAGATTGAGCAGCAGGCTAGAGTTATGTCTAAATGGTTGGTGCATACTTTGTGTGATAGTAAATTGGATGCACCTTTGTCTAGTTGTACTCGTTCAGGATCTCGCCATGCATCTCATGCATCAGATTGTTATGCTTTGGCTATGTCTAGCTTACATGATGTTGGGGAACCTCTGTCTTTTGATGAAGCACAAAATCCAAACAATTGGATGACTGCCATGCAATTAAAATATGATGCACTTATAGAAAATTACACATGGGCTTTATGTGATTTGCCTCCTCGCAAAAAGACCATTTGTACAAAGTGGTTTTACAAGTTGAAACGCAAGTCAGATGGTGAGATTGATCGCTATAAGGCTTGACTTGTTGCAAAGGGTTATGCATAGCAAAAAGGCATAGATTATGAAGAGACTTTTGCTCCCACTTGTCGTATGACTACTGTGCGTTTTCTATGTGCATTGGCAGTTCATTTTGGTTGGGATGTACATCACCCGTGGGATTCACTCTATATAAAAAATGGGTCGCCACCTGCAAGCAAACAACTTTGATAAAACCCCTACATACAACTCATATTAGGGAACATGACCCCCCTTTTTACGCTTATATGAAAATCAATGAAAAAATTTATCATACCCCTATCTTACATTAAAATTTAGGTCTCACATTATCTAATTGAGTAAAACTAGTCAAAGAGCGACTAGCGTAGTGACTGGCAACATACTAAGGAACCACTTATGTTGATAACTAGATATACCCTCAATGTGTCTTATTTTGACTTTCAAACTATGTACCCGCTTAACTTGCACTCTAGCTACTTGTCCAATTCTACCCCATCTAAATTACTCAAAAAACATGGTCATAAAGTTGTGCTAGGTTCTTCGTGTAAATTTGCATCTATACAAACTCTTTATAGATTCATCCCTCAAGAAATGAACTATAATCACAAAACGAGCAATTGATACAAATCAGTGTTAGTTCTTGCATGGATCTTTGTAGCTGTTAACTCAAAAGTTCAAGGGCAGACTCTTTTGGGAAGCCATAATTTTGAAACACAAAAACTTCCTCTCATTTTTCCCTTTTCTCCCTCCCCCCCCCCCCCAAACCAATAAACATGATACCTCTTCCATTATTTTTATGCTTGGGAGAAAAATTATTGGGGGCCTACCCCTAACTTATACGCTTATGTAACTTATAGAAAAAAACCCTCCCTTGCACTTACATGGTGCGGTAATTTTTCCATGGTGAATCCCCCAGGGTACATCAATTAGACATTGTTAGTGCTTTCTTGAATGGTGAAATATTTGAGGAAGTTTATGTAACGCAGCCTTGTGGTTTTTTCAAGAAAGCACAAGAGGATAAGGTGTGCAAATGTAACAAAGCTTTGTATGGGTTGAAGCAATATCCTCGTGCTTGGTATGAGAAGGCTGACACTCATTTGGTCAAACAAGGCTTTCGTAACAGTCCAACAGAAATTACATTGTATGTAAAGCGTGAGGGCGATATATTTCTCATTATCGTTCTTTATGTAGATGATTTGTTGATCATTAGATCAAATGAGAGCCATATTCCTGAATTCAAGACTAATTTAAATGCTATTTTTACGATGAAAGATTTGGGGCTGTTGCATCATTACTTTGGTATACAATTTAAGTAGTGTGATGGTGGTATTGCCTTGTGTAAGAAAAGTTACATAGAGACATTACTATGTAAGTTTGGACTTGAGTACTACAAACCTATTGCCACTCCCATGGAAACAGGTTTAAAATTGAATCTTCATGATGCTGTTGATCTTGCAAATGTCACTCTTTACCAAATTGATGTTGGATGCCTCATTTATGTATGCAACATGAGGTCGGATATTCAGTTTGCAATCTCACAGGTCAGCCAATTTATACATAGTCCAGGGTCTAAGGATTGGCAGGTTGTCAAGAAATTTTTTTGCTACTTGACTGGCACTTTACATCTTCGCTTGTTTTATCCTAAGGGGGGGTCATTTCCGCTAGACTTACATGCTTTTTCAAACTCAGATTGGGCTGGTTGTTTTGACACACGAGTGTCCACAAGTGTTTTTTGTTTCATGCATGGCAGCTCATGTATATCATGGTTGAGCAAGAAGCAACCTACTGTGGCCACTTCTAGTTGTGAGGCTGAGTAGAGGGCAGTCTTCATAGCTACGGTTGAGTGTGTATGGCTCAGACGCCTTATGGATGTTTTGGATGTTGGATAGGACACTGCCAACACTATCTACATTGACAGCCATAGCGCATTGGCAGTTGCAAGGAAGCGGTTTTTCATGCTCGCACAAAGCATATTGAGGTGCATTACCACTATGTCAAGGGAGAGGCACTTAGTAGGAGAGGTGAGCTTGGCTTATGTGTCAACACAGGACAACGTTGCAAATATTTTCACAAAGGCATTGTCTTGTGAGAAGTTTGAAGATTTTTGCAAAGCTTAGGGCTTACTCCCCTTTGTGGACTGATCATCTCCTCATGGCATGGCACTTCCCTTTACTTATGTGCGAGATCTCGTTCACCGCATCACTCCAGGGGGATTTGTTACCATATGCATGTGGTAGTGATATGTGTGAACACACTTAGGACTTCCGGGGCATTTTTCCCTCACTAGGAGCTTTTTTCCCCTGTGCATTGTATATACACCCATAACTTTTGGGCTAGCTATCTTTCCATTGCACACTAAGTAAAACACTCTCTCTTGTGTGCCTTGAGATTCCTTCATCTTCTCCAAGCTGTGTGTGTTATCTTGCAACCCTAATTCCAACAAAACTCAGGCCACCGGCTATCGGACGGCCATTTTTTGATTGTCTTCCATCCACCATCCGGCCAAGAAGTTGGCCCTGAATTTTCTCCGTGCCATCCACGATCACAAATAGAGATCTCATCAGCGTGCAAAGCTAGAATCCACCAAATATATGTGTGCCGTTGGATTCTCCTCATATGGGACTCTTACAAACTATGCAACATATATTGTGGTGGAAAAACTAAGAGAGGTGGGCATTGCAATTATACCAACACCCCCCCTCAATGAACACCCAAAGATGCTCTATGTTGGCCGTGCGCCAATTTCAAGTTGATGAAGATGTCAAAGTAGCTAGTTTTTCCCTAGAGCTTTGGTGAAGATATCTGCAAAATTATCTTCAATAGGACAATACTCTAGCTCCACAATTTCATCATCAATTAGCTCTTGAACACAATGATACTAAACCTCAATATGCTTTGTGCGTTCATTGAAGATGGGGTTATTGGCAATCGCCATGAATCTTTGGTTGTTGCATTGAAGTGTTGTTGTTGAATCAAGAGAAGCACCTAAATCCATGAGGACTCGTCTTAGCCAAATTTCTTTACAAGCTTCAAAACAAGAAACTTTATACTCTACTTCCGTTGAAGAAAGAATGAGGGTTGGCTACCTCTTGCTTATACAAGAAAACACTCCTGAAACCAAGTGAGAAACAAAATCCAGAAACTGACTTTTTAGAGTCACAATCTCCTGCCCAATTAGAGTCACAATACCCACCAAGAGTATTTGTGCTAATGCCATAGTCAATGCCATAGCCCAAAGTACCTTTGATGTACTTAAGAACTCACATACTGCCTTCCAGTGAGATTCTCTTGGTTGGTTGGAAAACCTGCTTAAAACACCTACTACAAAATAAGTATTTGGCCTAGTGTTTCACAAGAAAATTTAGCTTCCCACAAGTTTTCTATACTCTTTAATGTCGACTAAGGGAGAAGAATATTCCATGGAGAGTTTTGCATTTACCTCCATTGGAGTGCTCACAGGTTTGAAATCCATCATGCCGAAAGCTTTTAGGATCTCTGCTACATACTTTTGTTGAGATATGAAGATACCTTTTGAGGATTTCTAGACCTCAATCCCCAAACAGTAATGCAAAAAAACCAAGTCTATTATTTTGAATTCAGAACTCATACCCTCACGAGTTTGTTGGATGAGCTCTGTGTGGTCACGTGTGATTATCAAGTCATTGACATACAAGATAATAATGACTTCTTTTCCATTCTCTCTAAGCACATATAAATTTGCTTCAAAAACACTTCTTTTAAAGCCAAGTTTTTTTAAAAACTTACAAATTTTGACATAACATGCTCTTGGAGATTGTTTAAGGCCATATAAAGCCTTCTTCAATCTGCAAACCTTTTGTTTTGAATGAGGCATCTCAAACCCTGGTGGTTGCTCAATATACACCTCCTCCTTGAGAAGTCCGTTCAAAAATGCAGACGCAACATCATTTTGTAAATAACCCACAAATAGATAGCAGCAAGAGCAAGCACAAGACGAATAGTTGTCATTTGAGTTGTGGGAGTGAAGGTGTCACTAACGTCATAGCCTTTGACTTGAGAGAATACTTGTGCTACTAACCTAGCTTTGTACTTTTGCAAAGAGCCATCGGCTTTATGCTTGAGCTTGTACACCCATTTTGTACCCATGACTTTCTTCTTTAGAGGCCGATCCACTACTTCCCAAGTGTCATTCTTTGTGATGTTGTCGTCCTCATACTGCATTGCTTCCTTCCACTTTAAATCATCCATGGCCTTGTCAACGAAGGCTGGCTCCTTCAGAGAGCCCACAATTTCTATCATGAGAGCCATGTTGATGGTGTGTTCGGAGGCTCTCATTTACTCCACCCACTTTGGTAGTGACTTTTCCTATGATGCTGCAACAAGTTGGTTAGATTTATTTGAGTTGTCATCATCAGACAACTCCTCCTCTTTACTTTTTACCTGACTTTGGTTTGGCACATGGTGAGTTATTTCTTCATTTGATGAGAAAGTGGACGAACCTAGTTTCTCCACCCTATGTGGCCCTTCTTCAAATACCACATCCCGACTGGTGAGTATTTTCATTGCCTCTGGATCATAGAGTCTATAAGATTTAGACTCTTCACTGTATTTGAGAAATACGCACTTCTTTCTTTTGGCTTCTAACTTCACTCTTTGTGAATCACGAATATGTGCATAACAGAAACACCCAAATGTTTTGAAATGCATGATCAAAGATTTCTTACCAAAATAGGCTTCTTGAGGCATTTTCCCTTTCCAAGCCTATGTATAGCTTTGATTGAGAATGTACACTGATGTAATTATTGCTTTCACCCAAAAGGAATCTGGCATACCCTTGGCTTTGAGCATACACCTTTCCATTTCTACCATTGTCCGATTGTGACGCTCCACAACTCCATTCTATTGTCGTGTGTAAGTTGTAGTAAGGTGATGTTTTATGCCATGCTCATTGTAGTAGTTGTTGAATTCATTTGAGATGAATTCTCCTCCTTGATATGTGCAAAGCTTCTTCACCTTCTTGCATGTTTCATTTTCTACAAGATTTTGCCACATTTTAAACTTTCCAAAAGCTTCAAAATTCTCACGAATGAAATACACCCACATCTTTCTAATAAAGTCATTGACTAATAGCAAAAAGGTATAAAGATCCACCCAAGTGGATATAGACATTTTACCACTTAGATCCACATGTACCAACTCTAGAGGAGACTGAGTTTGATTACTACTCTCTTGTGAAAATTCTTTTCTTTTTTGCTTGCCCATCATGCAAGCTTCACAAAATTCATTCATATCTGAGACTTGAGACATGTGTGCTGTTAGGAAATATGACATAGCTAAATAGATATTTGAGTATATTCCTTAATGGAGAGAGATAGATTTCACACGCAAGAGATTATAGAGTAGAGTAGAGTAGAGTAGAGAGAGAGAGAGAGAGAGAGAGAGAGAGAGAGAGAGAGAGAGAGAGTACACACGATATACGTGGTTCACCCAATGTGGGATACGTCCACGAGAAAGCAGCCACTCAATGGATTTAGTACTTCAAAACAAGAAGTAGGTTACAAAGGGATTATACCCTTTTGGAGCTCCCACCTTGCTTCACCTCACCACCTCACACCCACCTTGTTGCATCAACTTCACACTATGAAATGTGTGTAGAACTGGCCTCCTTTTATAGGCCAAAAGGGTTGCACTCTCTCATGAGAGGCAGCCATGTGTAGCCGCCCTTGTGTAGATAAGTCCAAATTGGACCCTCCAATCCGTCCATGTGTGGTCACCCTTGAAAAGACAAGTCCTCTTTTGAATTTGGCCACCGGCCACCGGCCATTGACTTTCGACCACTGGCCACCGGCCACCGGCCAACCGACCAACCGACCGGTCGTTTTTCGACCACTTTTCGACCGTTGTCCGGCCATAATATTCCAACAAAAAGGAATATTCCGGTGGCTGTGAAATTTTTGTTTTTGACGAGTTATTTTTCTTCACGCATGATGGCTTCTCCTCATAATGGGGGCCTTACAAATGTGCGTTTTTACCACAGAAAATTACAAGGGGTGAATAAGGCTCCATACTTAACATGTACCACCATCCCAAATTTTTCCATCTCTTTTAGCACAACAATGCTTAAGTGACCAAATCTCTCTTGCCATAATTGAGTTGTATCTTTTTCTATAGTGATCGTAAGTGCAAAAAGTTTGTAGGGATTGTTGCATCTTATGCCCTTTCCCACTGCGTTGCCTTTAGAATCCAATATTTCTGCTCCACTTTTCTTGAAACCAACTTCAAGATCATGATTAGTGATCGCAACAATGGACAACACATTCTTCTTGATTTGAGGCACGTACAATGCATTAGAGAGCTCTTTAGTTTCACCTGTAGCTGCTAAAAAAGAAATTGTCTCTGACCCTTCGACTGCAAATTTGACATTATTCCCAACAATTACACTTATGGGTTCCTGTAGAGGCTTCTAGGAACTATACTAGTCTTTCTTACTAGTCATATGTTGGGATGCACCACTATCTAGAATCCAAGAACCATCAACAAGTGGAGTTTGTGTTGATGAGCATACCTCTTCTATGGCAGGCCATAGTTCAAGGTCTGTCTCAGCACTTTTGGTGGATTCTCTCTCCTTCCAAGAAGCTTTCATGGTGCAGTTATTTTTGTCTACTTTCTTCTTTCTGAAATCTTTAATAGCATGACCCTTCTTGTCATAGTAAAATATAAAAACAGCTACCTAAAAATTTCCTCTTCTTGGGCTTCTTCTTAGAAGAATTTGATGTAGTCCCCTTGCCTTTTGCATTGGCTGTGAAGGCAACATCACCTCCACCATCCCTAGTCTTGAGTTGTAGCTCCTCTTCAAAAAACATTGCACTCAGTTCTTCAAACATAAGAGGGGTTGGACGTGCCTGAGTGTTGAGTGCCATAACAAGACCATCATATCTTGCTGGAAGCATGCGAATGCAATGTCAAGCTAAATATTTTGAAGAAATAACCACACCAACAAAAGCTAATTGATTTTGGAGATCCTTATTCCGCTTGATAAAGGCCTTCATCTTCTCTCTTTAGCAAGTTTCTCAGCAGCAGCAAGCTCATTTTCCAGATTTTGAATTCTGGTGTGATTGTGCGCCTCATATTGGCAAACCAATATGTTCCAAGCTTCATGTGCTTTAGTGCTATGCTGAATCAAAGTGGGGACAACATCACTTACACACATGAAAATGGCGCATAATTCATTCCTTCTTTTCCAGGCACATAGAAGAGTAGCATTTGGGAGAATTACAACGCTTGGATTTGTCGGATCATTTGGCCCCAACACCGTATCCAACAATTCATATGAATCCATAATTGCAAAAATTTTGAATTTCCACAATGTGTAGTTGGTGCCATCAAGCTTTCCTTCATTGAATGCTGGTGGACGAATGCGGGCTAGCACCGAAAACCACACTTGAAGATGCCAACATAATTGATTTTTCAAAGTAATACAAGTACTTCTTGTACTCTCTTAGCTACAAGAACCTAGTGCTCTGATACCATGAAAGAAATGCAAAATACAATAAGGATCAAGTAGCAAGGTGAGTAGAGAGATATATGATGCAAAGTAGATTAGTGGAAAATCAAAAACTTTAGATTAGCACACTATTACAAAGTGATGGCGTCATCCACCCATGCGCTCTCAAGGTAGAGCTTAGATGACAATTTAGACAACTAGAGCAAGTGGGAATACAAGGGACTAACAATCCTTCAACAAGGATGTGTTGTGTGTGTGTCAAGTGTGCACACCATTGTACCGAATTACTCATGAGAATTCCTCCTTGTATAGATGTAAGGGAGCCTCTAAACGCCCATGTGTAGCTGCCCTTAGATAGCCAAGTCCAAACAGGACTCTCCCATGCACCCATGTGTAACTTCTTTTGGGTAGACAAGTCCTCCTAGAACTCAACCACAAGCCAAAGAAATTTGACCACTAGACGGCCTTTTTCCAATTGTCTTCCGACCACCGTCCGGCCAAGATATTTTGCCAAAAGTAATATTATGGAAAAGTCGGCCCTAAATTTTCTCCGTACCATCCACGATCACAAATAGAGATCTCATCGGTGTGCAAAGCTGGAATCCACTAGATCTATATCTTTGCCATTGGATTCTCCTCATATGGGGGCCTTACAAACTATGCAACATATGTGGTGACAAAATTGAGAGAGGTGGGCATTGCAAGTATACAAGTTTACATCTTCGTTGACATCAAACACACCAACCATATCATCTACTTCATCCATATCAAAGCATTTTGAAGCTATCTCCCATTCTATATCATCGTCAACGTCATTGTCAACTTCTGCAGTAATAACTTCATGGGTTTGGAAGTTATCGTAGTGCTTTTGTATTTCTATTATTGCAATGTTCATTGGCTTATGGATAAGTTTCATGATGCAAAAAACATACACCGAATCAGCAACTCGTTTAGGGTGAAGCCAGTTTTGTTTTTTGGTATGCATAAAGTTGAATGCCGACCAGTTTCTCTCACAGCTTCCACTTGATGTTGCAAATGATAAAACCCTTATTGCAATGTGTTGCAGCTCCACCATACTCCTTCCACCATAAAGGCACTTGTTTTGGAAATGGCATCTATATGGCATGGATCGTGAAACATACTAGGTCTATAGCATAATCAACTTGTTGATGAAATGCAACTTTTCCATCCTCCAATCCAAGAGTTGAGAGCACACTGTTTTGAAGTCGCTCATGTCTTCTTTGTTGGCTGATTGTTGATGCATTTGGAATTTAGGATCCAATACAAATACTGCACCCATGAAACGTCCTATGTAACTGCACCCATCGCTCATTGGTAGCTGCGATTATGCGAGAATTATGGCAGCTTTGTCCTTTGCACCAAATCCAATATGCTCTCTTACTTTGTGTAAGGCCTGTGACATATACCAATAAACTCGATCAAAGAGGAAAGAGTCTTTGTCAGCTATTTGCAAAAGATCTACAAATGGTTTTTCCAAAGTGACAGTCCTCTCTACATCATGCCAAAAAACTTGTGAGTTCACCGAATGCACACATCTTATAGCTGCTTCGTGAGAGCTAGGATACTTGTTGATCCATGCATCCCATCGTCTATCAACTACAATTTCAGTCAAGGCCGGCTTCAGTTCTTGCAAGGTGTCAAGAATATAATATGTAGTAGCAAACGTTGTGGCATAAAATATTTGTAGAGTTTTATTGGGTGACTTTGTTCAAAAAAGAGCATAAGAAAATTGATGCTTTAGAGTCTGTTTTATGCAAAACATTTTACCAATGTCCTTCAAAAGAAAATTAACAGTATGAACTGCACACGGCACCCATGTAATCTCTAGGAACTTAACTTGGATAGTCCTTCCTGCACCTTTGTACTTGGATGCATTATCTGCTACAGACGGGAGCGCAGAAGACCTGCAAAATACATAAAAGTAGCACGTTGCAGACAGTAAAAAAATAAATCTACATACCTGCACAATCGTGTACGCGTATGCCATTGTAAATCTGACATGAGAGAGGCAGAGAGCGTGACAGAGTAGAAGAGCACGTACAGACGCACCTCCTAAAGCAGAGTGCTACGCCGGTACGGTGAGAGAGAAGAGAGAAGAGGAAAGAAGAACAATGCAAGCACTGGGTGCAATCTCCCCCCCGTGCAAGAGTGACCATTTCCCTCTTGCACGTATATCATTTATAGATTTCTTGAATGGTCAAATTGAGTACAAACTGGCCGGCCGATCATAAATGGCCAAAGCTCATAAAGAGCACTTGAATAATAAAATGTACAATATATATATAATTCCATTTGCATAGGCCTAGCTCGGTCTAGTCTTTTTCACCTGTCAGCTGCAATAAATAATAAAATATCAATTCTATAACATACCTCTCCGTTGGAAAGCAACTGTCCTCAGTTGCGAAGATAAGAATCTACAAACAATACTTGTCAAAAACAATGATTAGAAATTTGTGTCAAGTAGTAAAAGAAAAATCCATAAAATTAGACAATATTGCATATGCATGCCGTCATCCACATACTACCTATTCTAGTGTCCCATACCACTAGAATAAGGAGTATATGTCATACCCTGATGACTCGGGATATCATTGGTCACACTCATCATCAATCTCATAAATGTCAAGTCCTATCACATAAACACTATCGTGACAAAATAATCATCACATACGAAATTCCAATCCAATTCCAATTCCACAATATAATCCAAATCCAAAATATCTTTCATTTTCTATACCCGGGTAACAAAATTATACCAGTTGCAGTGGTGGTCAACCACTACAGCATGATTTTGTGATTGGTGTTGCCTAAATCGGCGAATCTACACCAATAAGATTTGCTGCCTAAATCGGTGAATCTGCACTAATGCTGCCTAAATTGGCGGATCTGCATTTTGTATAAGTTTAAAAATCATGAATCTGCAATTTATCAATGTGATGCCTAAATCGATGAATCTGCACTAGGATGAGCATTTACACACTGCCTAAACCGGCGAATCTGTGTGCTTGTGACCAATGAACTAGACAAGACATAAAGGAGAGAAAGAGACTATAGTTAATATGTTGTCGACACCACAGTGGAGTATATCACCAAAGGATTTACAAATGGTTGTGCACTATCCCAGAGTCCCTTAGCTTGCATGAGTAGCTGCATAGCTTACTGACAAATCATCTGAACAAAAATTTCTTTCAATACAATTAGAGGGCATGACCTTAGCAGTGTAAGAGAATATCATAAAATTGGATAAAATATGGTTAGGAGATTAGTACGAAAGCTGTAAAAATGAGTTTGCAAAATAAAGTAAAGAGATTACTTATCTGACGTCCTCGCATGATGGTCTGCATAACTTTTCTAAAAAACAAAGCACTAAAAACAATTGCTTGTTAAATTTAAGAAGGCGTTAAGAATTGCAGATTAAATTCATTAACATTTGAAACGCTATGAAGGAAAAATTCGATGCAAAGTTTGTTTGCCAAGAAAAGAGAATGAAAGTAGACAATTTGAAGTACAAATGAGCGGATAATAGAGGTGTGAGCTAAATTGACAGGGTGGTTTGCAAGATTAGGATGATCAATGGATATCAGTCGTCAGAGAAAGTGAGGCCACACTCAATGTATGAATGTTAGGATAGGTCAAAAGCAGGTCTCCTAAAGTAGTTTACCTCAAATTCGGGTAGAGAGGTAAATATCCTTTAGTAAACATAGTCTTTTGCGAAGAAGTATGGGAAACATTGGCAGTGATGTGATACATAAGCAAATAAATGGAACTATATCAAGTAATATGTAACAAAAATTGCAATACCATTATACCATATGATGGAACAAAATAGAGCAATAAATTTGAAAATCTAATTCCATTACATCACTGTTTGTATATGTAATGGAATTGGCTTATTTAACTTGAGAGTAGCGGAAATTAATGAGAGTACTTTTGAGAAATAACTATGTGAGCATAGCAGGTGAACATATTTGAAGATGGAAACATAATCATAGCAATTAGTTAACTTGGCATGAACAATACTTTTGCAAGAGAGAGAATTTAGAGAACATGACAACAGTTGAGGACCGGATTTATGTGGAGCCGGTCCCCCGTCCAATAGGCATTTGTAGTATGATTTCTCCCATTAAGAGAGACTTGTTACAATACAGTCTTTGTGTTCCTTGTGACCTAGGTGATGCAATGAAGATGGAAAGCTTCATGCATCACAAACATAACATAAACTTGAAGAAAGCTTTAACTATCCCAAGCCTCAGTCCCAAGACCTCAAACACCTTAGAAGGTGGAGAGAGCTAGCAGGGAATGAGGGTAGGGAAGAGGAAGAAGAAACATTTCGTAGGAGAAAGAATTGTTCCTCACTTATCATACTCTTGTTGCTAGCATACATAATAGAATAGTAATGAAGAAGAAAGAGATGGAAAGCTTAAGTATTGAATCATGGCTCTTGGTTGGATTTGCACTCCATAGCCAAGAGTGTTGGTGTAGGCTCTCAACCTCTACTTGCTTGGAGAGGGAGATCTTGCATTTTGCATAGCACACAATGAGAGTGCTTGTGAGTGTGTGTGGGTGAGTATACCCCTCAAGCAAGCCCCCTCCTTGCTAGGTCGACCCCCCCTTCTAGCTCATAATTGAAGCTCATTGGCTCTTGCCAAGCCTAGCCAATCACAAGCTTGGGCCATTTCTAGCATTAGGTGTAGGCTTGGGACAAGTGTCCCCCTTTCCCCTTTGAGAGAGAGGACTTGATAAATGCAAAAACAATTAGATAATTCAAATAATTTATCATTGGACCCCTTTGAAGCTTAGCCAATAGGCTTCAAGCAACACATGAAGGTAACATGGGTAGGGACCTGACATGTGTCCTTGCTGCCTCTTCAAGTTGGGGCTTCCCTTGTGTGTGTGAGTGTGTGTTCTCTATCTAATCCCTAGGAAAAGGGCTCGCCCCCCTTCTTGTAGGGATTCTTTTGACTTTAGGTGTTCAAGCACCTTACTCACCAAGCATGACAAAGCACTTGAACTAGGGGGTATTCCCACAAGCATCTCAGGCAAGCATGTCAAGGAACCTCAAGCACCTTAATCAAGCGGCAAGTCAAGCACCTCAAGCATGGATTAATTCAAGCACCTCAAGCACCTTAATCAATCACCTCAAGCAAGACAAGCACCTCAAGCACGACAAGCACCTCGAGCTTGGGCCGGGCTCCCACCTCAAGCTCAACCCTAGCTTACCTACGATCAAAGGACTTTTACACACATTATTGGAGGTCTTCAATGAAGCTAACCCTAAGGTCTTATGCTCCATTGGTTAGCCTTGCTCTTTGATAGACCATCTCCCATTTGGGCCCCTTTACCATTGGCCCCGTGTTGAGATAGATCTATAAGCACATATCTATATCTTAACACTTGTTCCTGTTTATTCTCCCACATTAAGTGATCAATTTAATATGAGAAAATCATTTGGGTTGGTTAGATATTAGATTTTATGACGGTATATTACGCCATTAATTATGTATTGTAAGATTATAACCATTTGTAGTCTGGATAGTAGTCACTTTAAGTGTTGGTAGCTAGAAGTGGATATAGTTAGAGTTCTCATATGGTCATGCGTGTAATACTTAGGCCTGATACATCTTGATCATGCACAAAATATTGAAGGTGAGGGAAAATACATCCCAATGACAAATAGCTAGCATGTAACAGATGCGATAGGACCGTAGTACATGAGCACCTCACACGACACCAAAACCATAAAAGAATTTTGACTATCAACGCTATATCCATTGCTTTATAAAAATTTGAAACATGAAGAAAATAATCACGAGTCTCCTTTGAGAGAACCTAATAACTTAAGCCTTAACAAAAATTCGTTGTATTGTTGCACAATTTTGACCATGATTCAGACATAAACTTCAAGCTATGAAAGTCGACCATATAGAACACTCACAGTAAGTATGTGTGTGTGTGTGGTTGTGGGTGTGGGTATGCATATATCATCGGAAGTGACGCGTGAGTGTGTGGGGACGGCAAGAGGTCATCGACTTGCGAGGTTGGGGACAATCGAATACAAAAGTAGGGTCCGCAGCTCGGGTGTAGTATTGATATCAATAGTGATCCAAAAGGTAAGGGGGAGAGAGATAGAAATGAATTGAAATGTTATATTAACCTTAACCACCATCAAAAGGCCATAATTATCTATGAGACCAAATCCGTGTGATTGCTGAAAAGCTTTGTCAATGTCCATTGCAGTAAGTATCACCAGCTGGAACCCTTCCTTCAGCAAGGCTGCAAACGGTACGAGAGACAAAGAGAGAGACTCCTAGCATGTGAAAGCCCTAGTTATGATCTCTCACTCTGTGTCTGTCCTAGTTCTTTGCTCGCATCTTGCGACCTTGCGTGAAATAGTACACAGAGGCCTTGAGTCCCGAACTAGAGCGCTGAGTCACGTAAGGAAGCGCTGTGAAAGCGGGCAAAGGGAGCTTGCAGGTCGTGAAGTTGAGGGTCATGGGAGGACAAATAAGTAGAGCATGAGCATGAAGCATGGCAGCTGCTGAGGTACTGAGCTTGTTGCCATATTGTAGGGGGTCAATGCGATCGGCAGCAACTGTTGCAAGCAACTAGATTACTTTGTTAGCTCAAGCTGAATTAAGTCAAGTCATGCTTCTTGTGGATCATCGGCTTCGTCAGGTATTTTGATTGGAATGTTCTGCTGATTATTGGACATCTCCGGCGTCATGGGAGGGTGACAGGGATGGTGGCTCACATACTCAGAAAATGGCATCCACCTCTCTGGTGATAGTAGATGAATCTAACTCTCCATTATGTGTCTGATCTTTGTGTGTCTATCCTCAAGCTTTTGCCTCAGGGGACCAAAACACACAGTTGTGTCAAAGTGAAGGTAATCATGTACTGCAAAGTGCCTCCCAAGGTTTTCCGAAAAAGCTCACTAATATAATATGGTGCCAAGGATCCCAAGATGTGCTCTTGGACACAGAAAAGGACCACGTCATGCACCGCAGCGTCATGTGATTGCGCTCCAGTCTGGCTCCTTACGCCAGTCATCATTGAGGAGATGCGGCACTGTCCGCTAGGGTAGGGTCGCCAAGGGGGTGGGGGGGGCACTCTTGTGTGGGCGGCAGAAGCAACAGACGAGGGGGAGAGGTTAGTGAAAGAAAGTTGAGAGAGAGAGAGAGAGAGAGAGAGAGAGAGAGAGAGAGAGAGAGAGAGAGAGAGAGAACACTAGACGGCTGTAGTTGATTATTTGCATGGGTAGGCACGTTGATGATGCAGCCAAAGTTGGTTTGTGCAGGAACACGCTCTATGGCGAGCTATGGGTACTAGCATGCGCATGGCAAAGGGCTAAAGCAAGGACGAAGACCTTGGGAGAGCATGTCGCGACAGAAGTGTATGTCCAATGCGGTTTAATTGGTCAAAAAGGCCCAGAATGGTCCAGGTGGAAAAGCAGGTAAAGGTGCCCAAAATGTTGAGTTAGTGTTCTAGAATATAGTCTTTGAGATGCTCTATGGGCCCATCCAAAAGGCTCGTCAAATGGAGTCTCGATGTGAAAGTTATGATTGCCCGAAGATGGAATGCTTTGCAGATCCCCAATGGGCAGGGAAGGTATACACAGGTGGCCAAAACTGGGATCAGTGGATACATGCGTAAAGAAAGAGCTGTGGAGCATGCCGGTCTTTTCGGATTGCCCTTTGGAGCCCACACGGGAAAGTTATGGCTAGTTGAAAATTAGTCAGGGGTCGAGTGTGTGCCCACTTGGCAACATCAAAAGACACGCCATCCGATGGGTCTTGAGCTTCGATAGGTTCTAGAGGGTGGATCATGTTACGTGAAGTTTACGAAAAATTAACGGCTCAACAATCGGAGTTGCGATGATTGAGTTTCGCTAGGTGGGAATTTGACGACAATTGTCGGTAAGGCAACACCAGGTAATTTTCTTGATTTTTGCAACCCCGATTTGTGACCTCGGCAAGGTTCAATTGTGGCGTAGGTTGGCAAGTTCGGACTCCGGATCGGCAGCCTTTAGTATCTTTTGTATCTCGGGAATCAGTACACAGAGGACCGGTGATATGGGGAACGTGGGTTTAAAAAAACCCTTTGGTTACTATTTGTAAAGTCTAAATAAAGAGGGTGAAACTCCAAAGTTAAAAACAGAAAATGAAACAAAAGAAGCTTAAGTGAGAGTTGTACTCCAGCTGTCGCTGTGAAAGTCTCTTTGAAAAATTGAGGCTTGGTCTTAAGGAGGAAAAAAGAAAGAACACTTTTTTTTGGCCAAAGGGCGAAAGGGAGCAACGACTGCGCCGTCGTTGTCCCTTGGGGAAAAAAAAGATCAAGAGGGAAAGAAATAAGAGGAGGAACTTGGTTTTCTTTTAGGAAGAATGAGGGTTTTTTTTTGCAAGGGAATGAGACAAGCTTTCAAGGGTTCTTTGGCTTCGGCGGCTCAAGGGTTTTTCGGCTCATCGAGGAGGAAAGAGAGATCGAGGAGGAAAAGCTCTCGCGTGTGCGTGGCGGCAAGGAAGGAAACGAAGAATCTCCACCATCAAGATAGCATCAACGAAGGCTATCGAGGTTTGGTTTTTTTGGGGTGCTCGTCGAGGTTGTGCTGACGGAGCCGGTTGTACTAGATCATCTTGAGTAAAGTGAAGCAACATTGCCCGCTTCTTGGTGTCGATTCCCCCTTCCCTCCTACTCTCATCTTATGCT
The DNA here is from genome assembly GCF_014529385.1 of Adiantum capillus-veneris. Taxonomy (NCBI): domain Eukaryota; kingdom Viridiplantae; phylum Streptophyta; class Polypodiopsida; order Polypodiales; family Pteridaceae; genus Adiantum; species Adiantum capillus-veneris. Next base: position 93,544,933 of record NC_140952.1, read on the forward strand.
CTTGTGCAATTCGTGGTGTCGCGTATGAGTGTGTGCGTGCTTCGAGCCATCGGTGTATGAATTTGCAGAGAGAGAGAGAGAGAGAGAGAGAGAGAGAGAGAGAGGAATCGTCTGTGCTGAAGGGCAAGGATTGAGCATGGGTGTGTTCGATTGTGGTACTGCCAAGGGTAGGTGTTATTAGGTGATGTGCAGGTGGAGCTCTACTAGCAAGTCGTGCGTGTTTCGAAGGTGTGTTTGAGACGATAGGGGTGTTGTGAGTGCCCTGAGCTATAGGGAGGCCTTCATTTGTGTGTTGGAAGTGTTCCCCATTCCCCCTCTCCAACGTTCTGGTGGTAGGGAGATAATTGCAGACCGAGAGGCAAGGAAGTGAGTGCGCTGGATGGTTGCATGAAGGCGTAAAAGCAAACTAGGTGGCGGCTATGAGATAAGAAGCGAGTCGACAGAGAAGCGAGCAGTTACGTGGTTAGTAGTGGGGAAGTGGTTGCATGGAGCCGCAAAGGTTGGTGGGGGGTTGGTTGCGCAGTGTAGTGGTGCATGGGAGGAATTGTGGTGTTTGGTAGTTATAGTAGCCCTGGGGGGCATTGATTGGTTGAGAGTGCAGTGCAGCATGACCAGCTTCAGATAAGTGGAATAAAAAAGGGGCTAGGTAGGCTACGAAACTGATCCATCGCGTACTGCCAATGATGGCGGGTAGAGTAAGGGGAAGAGAGAGAGAGAGAGAGAGAGAGAGAGAGAGAGAGAGAGAGAGAGAGAGAGAGAGAGAGAGAGAGAGAGAGGGACAGAGAATCTGCATGGCATGCAGCACAGTTGCGCAAGAGAGAGAAGTCATGTTGCCGGCATGTCAGTCGTTGTTGGAGCGTCATGTCATGTGTGTGTCTTGACGTCATGTGATGATGGCATCGCTAGAAATCCAGTAGCTCAGCTACTGTTGGAGGCTCAAGTCATTGATGTTGAAAGTGGCAAAGGCCTCACGAGCAGGGGTGCGGGGCTCTAACTGTGCAACAGAGAGAAGTTTTTTTTTTCCTTCTTTTTCTTTTTTTTTTCTTTTTTTTGTTAACCTTTGGAATCTCTTGGACTTGCGTCCCACTGATATCCTCTTGCTTATGGTACTTCGAGTTACCAAGGTCGTTGTCGGTCATTATCGAGGAGGGGTCGCTTGAGGGTACTCCATGCTATCATAGCTTTTCTCCTATGATCATCCATGATTCTCAGAGGAATCTCGAATGTCTTTTGGAATTGCATCCCAAACAACGGAAGTTTTCCAATGATGCAAAACAAAACGCTTCTTGTCTATGCCTTTTGTTTTATAATCAAGCTATGCTATGAGTTGTCCCACTACTTCTTTCCTCACAAGGTCTTCTTACTCGATCTACCCTAATCTACATGAACAAAATTCTAATTGAATAAATGTTTGTTCACCTACTATCACACAGATCTTTCACTATTCTACTCTATGAAAAGATGAACACATAATTCTGTCAAGATTTATGTACAAAGATAGATCATAAGAATAAAAACTAAATCGACATTAAAAAAAAGGAACTTAGCTCTGCTATATTGATTGTCCTTAATTAAGCTCTCCATAATTGTGATTGTACTAGCTCTGATACCACTGCTACAGACCGGAGCGCAGAAGGCCTGCAAAATACATAAAAGTAACACGTTGCAGACAGTAAAACAATAGATCTACATACCTGCACAATCGTGTACGCGTACGCCATAGTAAATGTGACATGAGAGAGGCAGAGAGCGAGACAGAGTAGAAGAGCACGTACAGACGCACCTCCTAAAGCGGAGTGCTACGCCGGTACGGCGAGAGAGAAGAGGAAAGAGGAAAGAAGAACAATGCAAGCACTGGGTGCAATCTCCCCCCGTGCAAGAGTGACCATTTCCCTCTTGCACGTATTTCATTTATAGATTTCTTGAATGGTCAAATTGAGTACAAACTGGCCAGCCAATCATAAATGGCCAAAGCTCATAAACAGCACTTGAATAATAAAATGTACAATATATATATATATATATCCATTTGCATAGGCCTAGCTCAGTCTAGTCTTTTCCACCTGTCAGCTGCAATAAATAATAAAATATCAATTCTATAACATTATCTGTGATGATTACCGTCACATGATTTGGCCCACTTGCCCTTGCTATTGTGTGCTCATATACCCTTGCTAGATAGTTACACGTCTTCTCTTTCAATGAAGGTTCAATAGTTTATATGAACATCGATCCTCTAGCATTGATATGCATCACATTGATTAGCGACTTCTTTTGACAATTAGTCCATCCATCTAATGCTATTGTGCAACTATATTCAGAAACAAAGTCCACCACCATGCGCTTGAGGATGGCTTCAATATTATCTTTTACTTTATCTAAGTACTATGTGTGCATCCTGTTGTAATCAAGAATCACAAACCCTTTTTTGGTTGTGCTCATCAAAGCATCTTGAAATATAGGGTTGCACATAGCATTAAATGGTACACCACAGGCCACAAAAGCTTCCATCCATTTCACGTGCAACTCAGCAACCACTGCTTATCTAATGCCTTGTAGAGCATCTCTCGATTAGATGATGCTTTACTGGCTTTAGTTACGCTAGGGTGAGCTACTAACCTTGAAGTGTACCCATCAAGAGGAGTTGACTAAAGAGTAAGATTGTTTGCTTGCGTATACACATGCTTCATCTCCTCATTGGCAACAAACATTTCAACATCCGCTGGAACTTCTTTAGGAGCACCACCTTTATTTTTCACTTCAATAATCTTCTCTACCACTGTGAGAGTAATTGGAAAATCAAACATAAATATCTTTTGACTGGGCTGTACACTGCTAGCAGCAAGCTAACTTGGATAAGATTTTTTGGAGCTTTTATTGTAAAAGCACGTATTATTTTGATAAATTGGGAATTTTTTAACTCCTACTTTTTCAGATAAACAGTGTAATTGATGAGCCAGGGCTACAAGCTTCCAGATTATATCAACCTATCTTTAGTTAGAGCTCCCAGATTATTAGTTTTGACCAAAGAAACCTTGGCTAAGGTATAAAAGCCAGTTTTTGGATAATAGAGCACAGCGTGACCTAACGGTGCTCACTTCTGTCCTTCTTGCACTTCCTACTCCCTCCCTAGTTGTCACATTGCAGTGACGTCTATTTCGTTGCAACCGCAGTAAGAGCTCTATGCGTTGACATAAACATTTCATGGTAATCCGTAGCTTTTGGCATCATTGACCCATGGCCTAATTTCATCATAAGTAGAAATTTAAGCTGGAAAATCATAAAATAAGTATAGGTGGGATATTGGGGCATCATTGCTAAGCATTTAGATGCATTATGGGTCAAAAACGGCTAGGTCAAAAACTCACTGGCTATTGTTAATATTTGTGATTTTTGCACTTGACCTAAAGTGATATTTGAGACCATAAGCATGTGTGCTTAGATCTTATAAACATATCTTGAGAGTTTCGTAACTTTTGGATGTCGTTTGATGTTGTAACAATTATGAATTGTTTAACGATTAGCGACTAGCTTTTGGTGATTTTGGTCATTTGAGTGTAGCTTGAGTTAGCTGCGAGTTGTCTATTGTTGTTTAGATATTGACAACCTCTTGTAGCCTCTATGCGCTAATCGAGTTAGCTTCGTCCCATGGATTGTCAATTATGTTCGTGGTTCTCGTTATGTCTGCAATAAGATAGGAATGAGATAATAAACCCGTTGGCACCGCTGTCGATAATCAAAGAGACCTAAACTAGGGAAACATGAGCGTCTTGTGTAGTTGTCCTTTAACTTCCTCTATGATCACCTAGAGTCAAAACTTTCTCTTTAAAACCGCATAGCTTAAGATTGTCGTCTTTTGCTGTGTAGAGGTAGCTTGGAAGTAATTGTACTTGCTAAGTACCTTTTAGGATTGTAGGATTAGATTAGGATTTTGAGAATGATTGATGGATGAGACAAGTCTTAAGATCAAAGGCTCAAAAAACCATTAAAACTAAGAAAACGAGTGTTGTGGACACTTTCCGCAACCCCATTGTAGTAGAATCTAGGAGTAGGGTAAGTAGAATCCGAGGTGGGATCTCAGAACATTGCTCTCTCTAGAAGAATTAATTGTGAGTTGTTTATGTGAAGTTGTAAAATTTCAGGTCTACGGCTTGAAACAGCACCAAAAGACAGTCAACCACTAAATCTGACTGGAGATTATGCTTTAAAAGTTGTTTGAACCAGTGGGATTATTTAATTTTTCATGGCATTTTAGGCCAAATTAATTTTTGACTTGACTCAAAGACTTAAAATAAATCATAAAAAGATTGTTCACTAGAAAAGTTGAAAAAAGTGTTCATTTTGGGCCAAAAGTAAATAATCATGATTATTTACTTTCAGCTCAAAAGTGACCAAGTTTGATACCAGAGACTATGCATGTGTACAAACATCTTTTGTAAAGGCCCATATAATTTGGATCACCAAACTGGCCAAAACCTTGATAAAAACTGAAATTTGTACTGATTGTCGAGAACTTAAGTGACTTGGAAAAATCTTGTTCAAACTTAGTGGAACTTGACTCAGAGGATTATATTGAAGTGTTAAACAAGTGTACATACTTTGTTGACCAAAAACATGTAAAAATTTATCGAAAGTAAATAATCATAATTATTTACTTTTGTTCCATTTCTCAACTTTTTTGACCAACCAACATACCACTAGTTTTAGCATGTTATATTAAACCCACAAATCAAAGTTGGTAAGATTTGGATCATTGAAGTGAAAATTGTGGCCAAATTTGTAAAGTCAGTCTGCAGACACAAAACTATTGACCAATTGAACAGGGATTATCCAAACTTGATGAAACTTGGCTAGGGGCTTAAGTTGAGCTGCTTAACTATTCTGTGTCAATATTGTGGAAAAAATTTCCACAAAAATACAAGAAGTAAATAATAGCGATTATTTACATCTACTACAAAATTGGATATTTTTGCACATTTGAGCATACCTCAAGGACAAGCATATCAAGTAGAGTCCAAAAATCAAATTTGATAAAATTTGGATCACAAAAGTGAAACTTAAGCTAGATTCTCAAAAACTGAGTCGATGGACACGAAATAGTTGATAACATGGACACATTTTGTTCAAACTCAGTGAAACTTGTCCTGGGATTGTTAGCAGTAAGCTAACACGGACACCATTTTTTGGAGTTCTCTTTGTAAAACATTTATTATTTTGATAAATCGGGAATATTGTAACTCCTATTCTGTAATTAATGAGCCGGGGCTACAAGCTTCCAGATTGTATCAGCCAATCATTACCCAGCTTTAGTAGAACTCCATATTATTAGTTTTGACCACCCAAAAACCTTGGCTAAGGTATAAAAGCCAATTTTTGTAAATTTTTTTAAAGTTTTTGGATAAGAAATACACAATGTGAGCTAACGGCACTCACTTCTCTCCTTCTCTTACTTCCTACTCCCTCCCCGGTTGTCACATTGCAATTGCGTTTGTTGCATTGCAATCGCAGGTAAGATCTCTACGCATTGACGTAGAGCAGTTCATAGTTTTCTGTAGCTTTTGGCATCGCCGACCCGCGGCCTAAATTCATCATAACTAGAAATTTACACTTTTAAATAAAAAACTAAGCATAGGCAGGGTATTGGGGCATCATTGCTAAGCATTTAGATGCATTCTGGGTCGAAAACGACTAGGTCAAAAATCCACTGTTGTTAATAATCACGATTTTGAAACCTGACCTAAAGTGGGGTTTGAGACCATAAGCATGTGTGCTTAGGTCTTATAAACATGTCTTAGCAGTTTCATTATGTTTGGATGTCATTCGATGCTGTAATGGATGTGATTTGTTTGCCGATGAGCGATTGGCTTTTGGTGATTTCAGTCACTTGAGTGTAGCTTGAGTTAGATGTGAGTTGTTAGTTGTTTTTCAAAAGATTGACAACCTCTTGTACCCTCTATGCACTAGTCGAGTCAGCTTCATCCCATGGATTGACAAATTAATCGTGATTCTTGCTAATACTGCAATAAGATAGGATGGTGAGGTTAAATATGTGTCCCACATTTGGCACCGCTGCCAGGGATCCAAGAGACCTAAACTAGGGAAAAACTCGAGTGTCTTGTAAAGTTATCCTTTAACTTCCTCTAGGTTCGCCTAGAGTTCAAAACTTTCTTTTAGAGACCGCATAGCTTAAGATTGTCGTCCTTTGCTGTGTAGAGGTAGCTTGGAAGTAATTGTACTTGCTGAGTGCCTTTAGGATTGTAGAAATAGATTAGGGATTTGAGAATGATTGGTAGACGAGACAAGTCTTAAGATCAGTGCTCAAAAAAACATAAAACACAAGAAAACGAGTGTTTGTGAACACTTTCCAGAACCCCATTGCATGAGAATCTAGGAGTAGGGTAAGTAGGATCCGAGGTGGATTTTTGATCATTGATCTCTCTGATAGAATTAAGTGTGAGTTTTTATTGGAAGTTGTAGAATTTCAGGTCTACGGCTAGAAATAGCTCGAAAAGACTCGAAACAACTCTATCCGACTGGAGAGTAAGCTTATGAGTTGTCTGAACCAGTTGGTAAGCTCAAAGACACTTCAAGGTAAAAATTTCACGAGTTGGCCCAAACTCAGATTATTTACTTTTTCTTGACATTTTAAACCAAATTAAGTTTTGACTTGATTCGTAGGCTTAAAATAGCTCATATAAAGACTGTTTTTGAAAAAATTGCAAAAAAGTGTTCATTTCAAGCCTGAAGTTAATAATCGTGATTATTAACTTTTTGCTCTAAATTGACCAAGGTTCATACCATTCACTCATAGCATGTCTACAAACAACTTTTGTAAAGGCCCAAGAGATTTGGATCACTAAACTGGCAAAAAACTGGGTAAAAACTAAAGTTTGTACTGACTTTTTGAATTTTGAATGTAAATTGAAAAAAAATTGTTCAAACTTGTTGAAATTTATTCATAGGCTTATATTGATGTGATAAACATGTGTACATGCTCAGTTGACCAAAAATTTGCGAGTTGTACATAATCGTGATTATTTACATCTGTCCCGTTTTTTCAACTTTTTTGACCAAGTCAACATACCACTAGTTTACCATGTTGTAATAAGCCCACAAACCAAATTTGGTAAGATTTGGATCACTGGATTGAAAATTATGACCAAATTTGCAAAGTTAGTTGACCATTTGACCAAAAATTGTTCAAACTTGATGACACTTGGCTAGTGACCTTAACTTGAGGTGCTTAACAGATCTGTGTCAAAGTTGGGGCAAAAGGTTTTAAAATTATAGCTGGAGTAAATAATCGTGATTATTTACATCTGCCTTAAAACTTGATGATTTTGCAAATTTGAGTATACCACAAGGTCAAGCATATCAAGTAGACCTCAAAAATTAATTTTGGTGAAATCTGAATCCCAAAAGCGAGACTTAAGCCAGATTCTCAAAATCAGAGTATGCAGACAAAAAACTGATGATAAACTTGATAGATTTTGTCCAAACTTGTTGAAACTTGTCCAGGGACTTTAACAAGTTGTATACTTGCCAAACCAATCAAAAAAGTGCAAGAAACTGACAAAAGTGAATAATCACGATTATTTACTTCTGCTATCCAGAGACATCCGTTTTAACTTTTGAACTTATACAGTGCTAGACCAACATAATATAAAGCCACATGGCAATTTTGGGTTCAATCGGATCAAAATTGGTACATGTACACTTAGTTTCCAGGTTGCAGATCAAACCTTTGATTTTTTGCTAAGTCAAATTTGAAAGTCAAATTTTGACTCCCATAGCCTTATTTGAAGTGATACACAGAGACCAATGATGAGAGTAGCAAAAACTCTACTGTCCTTATAGAAGAATAGCTAACTTGATCAAATTTGTACAAGAATCAGGTTGCAGACGAGGAATCAGTGGCTTGACGAAAAATTGCAATCGAATCAAGTGGAAATTGACGGCAAGTCAATCCAAAGGTGAGTACTCTATCCAAGGCTTCATAAGTGTATATGAACCTTAGATCTGGTCGTGTACTAGAAAATCAAGACATACTTGGAGAGACCTCCAGTAGAGTATCCACCGAAGAAAAGGTGAATCAAGGCAATTCCTTGCACACAATTCCTGAAGAAGTCTCAGACACTTTTTCACATTCAACATCCGACATATCCGACATGTCTTCTTACTCGACTCACTCAGAAACAGGAACAACAATGCACTATAAGCATATACTATCCTTTTACAAGACTAACCATCATGGAGCTCAGGTTTACTTGGACCCTAACGAGGAGTATGCTATTCGCATTGATGACCATGGGATTGAGTTCGAAGAAGAGATTAGGGCAAACAAACAAGAAAAATTGTACATGGATCGAAAGGAACTCAGTATTTACAAGTCAAAAACCCTGACGTGATAGACAAATGGGGGCTAGAAGTAAACACCATAATCCCAGATATGTCAGGAAAAGCAGGACCACCAACTTTAGAATTCGAGGGATACGATCAAGTAGATTTGAAGCCTTTGAAACGGCTTAGTATGGATAGTCCTAGGATCGGACTCTATTGTTGGGAAGATAGAAATATAAAAGATCTTTTGTGGACTTCTCATGCCAAACCAAGACAACTAATGGCCATGAAGATCATCTATATCTTCAAAATCAAAGATAAGGGGTAAGCATACCTACCAGCCTACATGTTTAGGGATTGCTATAACAATAACTTTGTTATGATGACTCCTGAGGAGGTAGAACAAACCAAATACCAAGGGTATTCCATACGGGATTGGATGTTGGGACAAGGACCAAAAAAAATTCCAAGAGATGAACACCGTGAAAGATCATCTGAGAGTAATGTAACGAAACCAGAAACCACCTTATCACGTAGAAAACCGGGTGACACTAAGGCCACTCCAGGGCTACATGAGTCACTATTTCCAACAGACTGGTTTTAAGGACTCGGAACAGGACCAACTGCCAGGAGACCAGGAGTTGAACCAAACAGACACGTCAGACCAGCTGATTTTCAGAAATGGGTCAAAAAATACAGTGGATCAGGGGATCCATACGACCACTTAGCAAGCTTTAAGCAAGTGCTAAGAGCAGAATGTATATTCAATTTCCATACCCAATTTGAGGGGTTTGGAATGACATTAGAAGGAAAAGCATTGGCATGGCTCCAAAACATTCCACCAAGGTCAATCATAGACTTGAACACATTAGCTCAAGGAATCGTAGCGGCTTGTTTCAAAACGGGGATCAAACGCAATACTCTAGCTCAAATCTACAGCTTTAAACAGAAACATGGTGAGACTGTTAGGGATTGTGCAACTCGCATAAAACAATACATTTCCAGATGCCCAGGACTAGAGATACTTGCAGAAGAACGATATGTATCTTTGTTTCTAGAGGGACTGCTAAATAAAGAACTTCATGCAATACATTATAGTAAAAAGCATACAACCCTAGAAGAGTGTGTGTCAGATGCTATTGACTTGGGAGACAATTGTGATATTTTAAACAAAGAATATGTCCCTAAGGATAATTAAAGTGAGAAAACAGCATCCACTAAACTAGCACAAGTGCTGACGGGAGCAAAGCGAACCCCGAACCCCGACGGCCTCTAAAACACCGGGGACCGAATGGTGCGCCTCGAGCCTGTCATGGTAAAGCAAACAGGGGGCACCACCTAGCTTCAACGGCTAGGACGCAAACAACACACCACCATAACAAAGTTTTCATCCAAGAGAGATGGATGCTTGGGAGTAATGATGAAGAGGAAAGGGAATGAGATCAAGTGAGAGAGAGAGAGAGAGAGAGAGAGAGAGAGAGAGAGAGTGAGGGAGGGGGTGTAGCGGCTTAGTACTTAGGCACCACAAAAGGATGGAGAATCCGCACACCCTTCACACATACACAAGCTCACTCCAAACACAAGACTAGGTGGCGATTCCGCACACCTCACATGGGCAAAACATTGCAAGAAAACATACTCACAAAACGTCAAGCTTTATTTAGAGAATAAGGCGATGAAATGGGGAGCATAGGGTAGGGGAATGAGAAGGGAGAGCGTGGTAGAGCACATGGCGGATAGGTGGGAGTTGATGGCGAAGACTCGCACGAGGGTTATGGCCATCATCCTTCATTTAGTTGCCCTTCATCTTCCATAGCCAAGGGTGTAGAGGTCATGCTCAAGACAAGCATGGTGATTGCGGTGATGGTGATGGTGTGGGGGTGTGTGTTTGTGTGGGGGTGTGTGTTTGTGCACTAGGCACACACAGTGCATAGTGTGTTCTTTGGTGATGTTGTGTGTGTTTAGTGTGATGGTGAAACCTCTTTATATAGGGTAGGAGGGGGGAGAAATTCTAGAATTTAGAAATGAAGAAATCATTATCTACACAGGCCATGTGACTGTGGGCCCCACTTGTCTCGCAGTGTGTATATGTGCCAGAACAGTAGTCTCATGAGAGAGACTAAGAGAGAGAGATGGGTGAATGGAAAAAAGAGAGGTGACATGGAGAATAAAGTAACTACAAGAGGGGAGAGAGGGGAGTGTGTTCAGAGGTGAATCTGTGTGCAGATGTGTGTGAACACAAGAAAATCAGGTAACCACTGGGTGGGGATGGGTCTGTGGGCACCTTTTTCAGTGAAACTGAGTGTGTGTGAGTGTGGGGGAGGCCATCTGGCTACAAGACAAGAGAGATTTTGAATTTTAGAGAGAGAGGGGGGTATTTGGATCATGGGAGAGTGTAGGAGAGAGAAAAGGGGGGGGTGGGGTATACTGTTTTGGAAGATAGGAGAGGTGGCATGTGAGTTAGGGTGCATTATTGGTAAGGACAGGGGGTGGTGTAGCTTCAAGGGAGAGAGAAAGGAGAAAGGAGAAGGGGAAGAGAGAGGGGGTTGACCTTTTGAGTGGAGGAGAGGAAAAGGGACACCCGGCGGGGCAACACTGAAGAAAAAGGAGGCAAGGTGGGGATGGGCTACCCCGCAGGCATGAGGTGGCCTATTTTACCTTTCTTATATATTTACATAATCATACTTTATTTTTTTCTTACTTTTTCCAATGCCTTTTATCACTCCCTCCATAAGAGGGGGTTTTCATGGGGCGGGGACGAGAGAAGAGGGGTATGGGAGCTTGGCTTGTGAAAAGCCCCCATCATTAGCCCTCCCCTTTTGGCTATAGGCATTCATGTCTCTAGCTCATCTGTTTGATCATTATCGTCGGAGGTGGCGGCTGATGGTGTGTCCTCATCTGGAATGTCAATTGGTGGAGCCTGGTCAAATCGAAGAAAATAAGGTTTAAGTCGCCAACCATTTACCCTGGTTTTATGAAGTTTTCCATCAGCCTCCATAAGCTGGTAGCTTCCATTGGCATACTTTTTCCTGATGATGAAAGGGCCTTCCCATCGGAGCAGGAGTTTCTTATCCTTGCGCATGTCGAAGCGATTGTCATAGCGGAGCACCAACATTCCTTTCTTCAATTATTTTTTCCGGAGATGCTCGTCAAAGCTAAGCTGTCTATGCTCTGCTTGTGCTGCATAATAATTTATTGCTTCTTCTCTGTCCAGCTGCAGTCTTTCCAAGTTGATGATGTGATCTCTCAAATGCATGTTGGGCTGTTGAAGATGGCTTGCCATTACTCTGAGACTTTGTAGTTGCACTTCAATGGGCAAGATTGCTTCCTTACCAAATACTAGATGATACGGTGTGAATCCCAAGGATGTACAAAATGAAGTTCTGTAGGCCCATAAAGCTGGTAGTAGATAATTATCCCAGTCTCCAGGATGATTGTTTACCTGCTTGGTAATAATTTTAGAAACCATTCCATTTACCTTTTCAACTAGGCCATTACATTCAGGGTAATATGGTGAAGAGTGCCTCCTTGTAATGCCCAGTTTCTGCATTAATTCTCCTACCAAGTCTGCTCTGAAACCTGGCCCTCTATCAGAGATGATCTCTAAAGGTGTGCCAAACCTACAGCATATGTGCTCATAGATAAATTTAGCTACCTCTACCGCTGTGATTCTAGTGGTGGCTGTAGCCTCTGCCCATCTAGTCATGTAGTCGAACCCCATGATAATGTAGAATTTTCCTGAGTTGGCCCTAGGTAATGGCCCGATGGCATCGATACCCCATTTTTCAAATGGGCCATATGAGAGAATAGGTGTCTGCGGTTCAGGCATAAGTGACCTAGTGCCGGCCTTTTGACACAACTTACACGTTTTGCACCAATGGTGTACATCACGGTTGAGGCTAGGCCATATGAAGCCTGCCTGCAAGATTTTCCTACTTGTTATGTCTAGGGCAAAGTGACCACCACAAACCCCGTCGTGACAGCTAGCAATTACTCCCGTGATTTCATGAGAGAGAGGGACCTTCCTGAGTATTTGGTCCTTACCCTTACAGTACAAACCATCATTGATGAGTCGATACCTTGTGGCCTTCTGCGTCAGCCATTGCTTCTGTCCCTTTGTTAAATCTGATGGGCATTCCCCTGTTTCCAAAAAATGCATGATTTCAGGCAAGGCATCACTACTTTGAAATAGAGGGAGCTTTAGTTTTATTTCTCCAACCACCATGTCCTGTAGTCTTTCACTTGCTAGGGCATCTGCTTCTTGGTTTTGAGCCCTTGGGATATGGTGTATTTGAACTTCTTCAAACTTACCCAACAAGGTTTTTACACCACTTAAGTGAGTCCTTAAACTAGGATTCTTGCATGTCCATGCTCCATTTACTTGCCTTACCAGAAGTAGAGCATCCCCAAATACATTAAGGCGTTGTACACCTTGTGAGACGCACCATTGTAGACCCTTGGTTAGTGCTGCATACTCAGCTTCATTGTTAGAATGTGAATCTAACAATTGGCCCAACGAAAATACCTTTGTCCCTTTGTCATCAAAGACCACTATGCCTGTAGCTGCTTTGTCGGACGCTCGCTTGTAGGCTCCATCAAAGTAGAGAGAGTATGCTCCTTCTACCATCGGTGGTACTGGAGGTAATCGGACTTCTCCTCCCTTAGCTTGCTTCTCCTTCCCTTCAAAGACTTGGTAGGTCATGAGTCCCCCCAAACTTGCCCTTGTCGTGCTTTCTACCTGTGCCGTGTAGTCAAACTCTTGCAGACGAACTAGCCATTTAGTAATTCTAGGAGACACATCCATGTGTTGTACAACATAGGGAAATATTTCATCCGTGGTTAGAATCACAAATTGCTTAGGCAGCAAATATGACCTAAACTTTGTAGTTGCAAATCTAAGAGCTAGGACTAAGTGTTCCACATGGGTGAAACCTTTCTCTCCTGCTGTCATCATTCGACTAGAGAAGTAGATTGGCCTCATGAAAGATGTCGTCGTATCCTTTTGGAGTAGCACAACCCCCAATGAGTCATCACCAACACTTGAGGTGACATAGAATTTTTCATCCCACTTAGGTGGTGAGATAGTTGGCAGAGTGGCTAAGACCTCCTTTACCTTGTTGTAGTGATGTTCGCTTTCTTCGTCCCAAGTGAAAGTTGATCTTTGAGTGAGTTGTTGCAGTGGTAGAACAAGTTGTGATAGTAGATGTATGAATCTGGTTAAATACCTCACCTTATGTAGAAAAGAGACCAGTTGACGTGCGGTCGTTGGTGAAGGTAGGGCTATGAGTGCGGACACCTTACTTGGGTCGGCGTTGATACCTCTTGCTGAAATTTCATGGCCTAGTAGAATGACTTTACTCTCCCCAATGTGACATTCATCCACATTTAATTTCCCACCTAGGCTCTGCAACGTGGCCAAACCTTCAGTTACCTTTTCTAAATGTGAAATACGGGAGCTATATATACAAAAATCATCAATGAACACTCTTATGGATGTTCCAAAGAACGGTTGAAAAACATATGTGACATATCTTTGGAATGTGGCAGGTGCATTTGTGAGACCAAATGGCATAACCCTGTATGCAAAACAACCCCATGGCGTGATAAAAGTGGTTTTTAGCTGATCTCCCAAGGCTATGCGTATTTGAAAGTATCCTGAATAACCATCACAGACGGTATAGCATTCAAAACCCGCTACTTCATTCAGAATTTCATCCAAGAAAGGGAGAGGAAAGTGGTCTCTCTTTGTAGCTGCATTTAGTGGTTTGTAGTCAACACAGACCCTCCACTTACCATTCTTTTTAGGCGTCACCACTACGGGTGACACCCATTCTGAGTTTTCTACAGGATAGATGAATCCCGCCTCCAGCAGTTTCCTTACCTCGGCCAAGAGTGCCTTTTCTTGTATGACCCCCAGTCGTCGTAGCTTTTGCACAACTGGTTTTACCCCTTCCTTCAGCTTAATATGATGTTCCACCACTGTAATTCTTGTGATTCTTTCATAGTTGTCAATGAACAGGTTAGGAAATCCCATCAACATTTGCAAAAAACTATCTTTCTTCTCAAGTGTTAATTCCGTAGACAACATACCCTTCAACCTACTTCCTCCTAGGCCAGGTAATTTGCTCTCCTCTTCATTGGGTTGCCCTTTTGGTGATGGATCACTAGTTGTGCTAACCCTTTGTGGATCCTTCATAATGATACCCATCACATCAATGGAACTGTCACTTTCGTCGGTGGATGTGGTCTCCTCCTCAGAACTGGAAGATTCACTAGTGGTTTCATCTGCCGATGTTTCCAGATTCATTTGCTTCTGCTTGCCAATCCTCATGTCGTAGTAGATTGTCTCCCCTTTCTTACCGGTCATGCGTAGAAGGCCAGTACCCCAGTCCTGTTTTGCCTTCATGGCCATCAACCATGGCCTTCCCAAAATTAGTGGATAGCCCTCCCCCTTAGTAGGCATTACAAAAACATCTACCTCTACCTCAGTGTTGAAAGATTTTATTTTCACGGCACTTACCACACCCACACACTTTACTTTTGCGTTGTTTGCCATCTTTGCCTTGCATGGAGAAGGCCTGTCAACCTCGAGCCCTAATCGAAGCATCATAGCTTCTCTCATTACACAGATTTGTGCACCTCCATCAATGTAGGTGTTTCCAAACCTCTTTCCTTTTATGTTTACGTCGACAATTGGAAGGATGTCATCCATGTTGCATCCCGAAATTGCTCCGGCTACCTTTGTTTTGGAGCGTCTTGTACTTACCATTTTAGACCATTGTCGCCTTACTTTTGGTGCAAGATGTAGCAGCTGTGGCCATGTAATCTTCGGTCCTTGCTCTGCCACATCCAATGTTAGATCATAGGGCTTAGAACTTTCCCCTAGCTGGAAGTTGGTGATGCCCAATTTCCGTCGTGGCCTGGATGGCCTCTTGCTAGTTTCTCCTCTCATGCTTCTCTCATCATCTGATTGTGTAGCTTTCTCCCTCCTAGCTCTTTTCACAGTCATGGCTTCAAGTGGTTCTAAAAATGTTACCTTCTCCTTACCCTTGTCCCTCTCCTTTGCTCTGGGTGGATCCACTACTACGGCTTTTCCTTTCTCTTCTAGCCTTATGATGTTTACAGGGCGATCAGGTGGTGGGGCTGGTGGAAGAGGTGGGATGGATGCTTGTAGTGGTGTCTGGGGTGGACATAGAATTTGTGTTGGTGGGGGTGGTGCTCGCGGTGGGGGTGTTCTTTCTCTAGGGGGTGACAATTAGTTCCTCCTACCTCCTCTATTATAGTTTTGTCGTGGTTTGGGACAATAGTACATACCGTGACCGTCTTCTCCGCAGTTGTAGCAATGATACTCCCTGTTTTGTCGTCGTGCTCTTCCCGGGTCTTGATCTCTTTCTTGACTCCTCCCTTGCTGTATTAAGTGGATAGACAAATTCTGCAGTTGGTCAGTAATATGGGCCAACATATCTTGTTGGTCATCTCTTACCCCAAGAGCCGGTGGTGGTGGTGGAATGGTGGTTGTCGTAGTTGCTGGTCGACGTGATGTTGTTGTTTCTGTTGACTCGGTTTCTTTGGCTTTCATTCGCAGCTTCTTGTCCTTAAGGCGAGCAATCTCAACGGCTAAATCGTACGTAGCCGGGAATCTACCTTTCACCTTCTCCTTGAGAAGTGGCCATAAGCCATGCGTGAACCGATCTTCTTTTAGGAAATCGGGTGTAGCTTCCCCCCTTGCCAGTGACTCAACCCACCGTTCCCACAAATCCACAAATTTGGACTCATAGGTGGCATATTCTAAAAGACCCTCCTGCTTCAAGTCTCTCAACTTGTCCCACAACTTTTCTGAAGTGGTACCTCCCCCAAAGAGCCTCTTAAAAGCGGTTTTTAAGGGTTCCCAGTCATCCTTGGTTGCTTGTGGAAGTGCATTGTACCATGATCTAGCTTCTAGCTTCATGAGATGCTTAAAGATTCTAACCCGGGATTCATCCGTATCTTTGTTGCTCACTACACATGCTACTTCAATGTCATCTAGGAAGTCTGTTACCAAATCCTCCCCCTTCTTTCCTTTAAATGTTGGAAATGCTACACTTGCCATGATTACTGAGAGAGAGCTAGAAAGACACACTGCTTAACTTGCAAAAGTTTTTTTCTTCTTTACAAGGAGGCGTGTATACCCTCTTATACTAGGACATAGATTAAAACGTCAAACGGTACATTGCCTTGTACCAAAGGTAGGACAAATGGTTGATCTGATGCCAGAACCTAAAAAAATCGCTCCCCACCCAGCATGGTGTCAATGACGTGCTGGTAGTGAGCCTTCAAATCCAGTATTACCTTGATTGAGCGTACACGTGTTGGTATGTGTGATCTGTCTTGAGGTAGGTTGTACTGATTCATGTGAAGCTTAGAGGTGCTTAGTCACTTTCCAAGCTTGTGGGAGAGGGTGGTGTTCTTTCCTGAAACAAACTCAGTAGATCCCTAGTTTCTCTAGTGAGAGTGTAAGCCAATGATTCCGTTATCTATGCTGCAGCATCAGGTGCGACTTGAAAACTGACTGTGATAATTACCTCGGTGACTTGAGTTACCCAATTCTCAAAGTAGAATAGTGTTGATTCTCTATTGTGTAGAGCTCCTTCCATTTTGTTGTTGTGGGTTGGTTGTAGGTTACGGACATGGTTTCGACCTTCTCCTTCTTCTTCGTGGCACTTGGCCTATGTATATCCACTGGGTTTGGCGTGTTGGTTGACTCCCACTGCAAATCGATTACTGTTATGCCTGGCACTCGAGCTTCGATGGAGATGCGGAGTTTGTCTAGTTGTGCTTGGAGCTCCTCTTCTTCTGTCGTCCAATTAGAAAATCCTGCTAGACATTCATCCATTAACAATAGTTTAGGGGTTTCAGTCTTGTAAATTGAAGGGTTTCATGAAAAGATCCTCAGTGGGGGCACCAAATGACGGGAGCAAAGCGAACCTTGAACCCCGACGGCCTCTAAAACACCGGGGACTGAATGGCGCGCCTCGAGCCTGTCATGGTAAAGCAAACAGGGGGACCACCTAGCTTCAGCAGCTAGGAAGCAAACAACACACCACCATAACAAAGTTTTCATCCAAGAGAGATGGATGCTTGGGAGTAATGATGAAGAGGAAAGGGAATGAGATCAAGTGAGAGAGAGAGAGAGAGAGAGAGAGAGAGAGAGAGAGTGAGGGAGGGGGTGTAGCGGCTTAGTACTTAGGCACCACAAAAGGATGGAGAATCTGCACACCCTTCACACATACACAAGCTCACTCCAAACACAAGACTAGGTGGCGATTCCACACACCTCACATGGGCAAAACATTGCAAGAAAACATACTCACAAAACCTCAAGCTTTATTTAGAGAATAAGGCGATGAAATGGGGAGCATAGGGTAGGGGAATGAGAAGGGAGAGCGTGGTAGAGCACATGGCGGATAGGTGGGAGTTGATGGCGAAGACTCGCACGAGGGTTATGGCCATCATCCTTCATTTAGTTGCCCTTCATCTTCCATAGCCAAGGGTGTAGAGGTCATGCTCAAGACAAGCATGGTGATTGCGGTGATGGTGATGGTGTGGGTGTGTGTGTGTGTGCACTACGCACACACAGTGCATAGTGTGTTCTTTGGTGATGTTGTGTGTGTTTAGTGTGATGGTGAACCCTCTTTATATAGGGTAGGAGGGGGGAGAAATTCTAGAATTTAGAAATGAAGAAATCATTATCTACACAGGCCATGTGACTGTGGGCCCCACTTGTCTGGCTGTGTGTATATGTGCCAGAACAGCAGTCTCATGAGAGAGACTAAGAGAGAGAGATGGGTGAATGGAAAAAAGAGAGGTGACATGGAGAATAAAGTAACTACAAGAGGGGAGAAAAGGGAGTGTGTTCAGAGGTGAATCTTTGTGCAGATGTGTGTGAACACAAGAAAATCAGGTAACCACTGGGTGGGGATGGGTCTGTGGGCACCTTTTTCAGTGAAACTGAGTGTGTGTGAGTGTGGGGGAGGCCATCTGGCTACAAGACAAGAGAGATTTTGAATTTTAGAGAGAGAGGGGGGTATTTGGATCATGGGAGAGTGTAGGAGAGAGAAAAGGGGGGGTGGGGTATACTGTTTTGGAAGATAGGAGAGGTGGCATGTGAGTTAGGGTGCATTATTGGTAAGGACAGGGGGTGGGGTAGCTTTAAGGGAGAGAGAAAGGAGAAAGGACAAGGGGAAGAGAGAGGGGGTTGACCTTTTGAGTGGAGGAGAGGAAAAGGGACACCCGGTGGGGCAACATTGAAGAAAAAGGAGGCAAGGTGGAGATGGGCTACCCCGTAGGCATGAGGTGGCCTATTTTACCTTTCTTATATAGTTACATAATCATACTTTATTTTTTTCTTACTTTTTCCAATGCCTTTTATCACTCCCTCCATAAGAGGGGGTTTTCATGGGGTGGGGACGAGAGAAGAGGGGTATGGGAGCTTGGCTTGTGAAAAGCCCCCATCAGTGCAAACGGCTGCTGCAACACCACTCTCATCCATAGAAGACATGCTTAAAAGGATGAACGACATGATGAACAACATACAAAAAGCACCTATGAGGAGACCATGACAAGGGATGCCTCAATAGGGACAACCAATTAGGCCACAAAAATTATATGTAATCAAGGGTAAATGGATGAACCATGAGACCACGAGTGCTACTTCAGACCAAACTATGATGGGAATGTTTAGTACGTGCCCATGCGGCCACAAGGACAACCCATGTACAGATATCAGTCTAATATGGCCCAAGCTCAAAGACCACCAATGGGTATGGAAAGACCTCAACGTGTGTTGGGACAACAACCTCCGTATCCAGGACATAATGTAGTGCCTGTAAAGTACATGCACTCTGAAGGAGTCATAGATGAACAACCATTAATGCCTGCTACACCCTATGCAGAGCCTAGTCCATCTATAGTAATGGTAGAAGGTGATTGGTATAATTCACATCATCCACCAATGGAGGAACCTGTGACTTGTGCTCCACCAGAGCTCACACCAATGTATTATGTAGCTAATCAAGGTGTCAGACTTCCCATGGTAAGACCCATGATCAAGCCAAGAACAGTAAACTTTCATAACTGAATGTCCAGAGCCTGACAAAAACCTCAAACCAAGTGAAGCCTATTGCATAAAATGTTGCAAAAAGAGAGAACACTTTCCGGAAGATTGTCTTAAAAATCCTTTGAACAAGGGTAAAACCGTAGTAAACATAATCCAAGTGATACCTAGTAGCTCATCAGAGAGTGAACCGATTGTTCCAGTCAAGGTAATCACTAGAGTCCAAGCCAAGAAAAAGAAACACAATTCCTCTGATGATTCAAAAAATACAAAAGTTTCCTCTCAAAGAATCAAAAGGAGCAGAAGCAAAAGATATGAGATGAGAAAAAAAAACAACGGGTTGAAATTGAGGAGAAAGCAAAAGAGTTATTCCAGGAAAAGTTGAAAGAAAGTGGAAGTGAATTCAAAGAAACAACTGTGAAAGGATCCATTCTGGTTGATAAAATTTTTGAGCCAATTAATGTCGCCTTGGAAGCCTACCAAGCAAGACTTAAAGCAGGCCAAAACATAGAAAACAAATGGAAACTATCCTTCTCCAGACATGGAAGAAGCTAAGCTGGAAGCTTATCAAAATTTGGTAAGAATCATGCAGGAAATGCTGGAAAAACAAAAACCCAAGCTTGAAAGTATTCCAAAACCTAAAGAGCTTATGGTAAAAGAAACGAAAGAAAAACCTGGTGTGGTGGTAGAACCCCACAGTGAAACAAAAGAACCAGAACTTATAGTGCCGTACAGAAAAGATGCCTTAGACGAAATTTCATTCGTAGAGGAAGACTGGCCAAGACACTTATGGAAAAAAGTGAGAGAGATCAATGATGGGAGCCTAACTCTAGTAAAGTTAGCTCCTATAGAGGAAGTCTGGTTGGATAACCTACCTTCTGATATGAACATGGATGTACAATCCTTGTATGGGGATTGCGGATCGGAAGCTTCAGGAATGTCAAAACCATTGACCTTGTAAACATTGACCACTCAAGTAAAAAGAGCTGAACAGACCCTAGAAGTAGACAACATTCATTCAATCATGTCTACACCCATCCAATGCACTCTTACCTTGGGACAACTATTAAAACTCAGACCATACTTATGGAATGATCTACAGAAAACCCTAGAGAAGGTGGGGATAACGAGATTAATCTCAAAAAGTTTGGAAAATTTGAAAAATAAAATGGACAACAAAGAGATTCAATCAGTTCCCATGAACAAAGTTGGAGAATATTATGAAGGGGCAAAAGGAAACACCACCCTCCCAATGAAATATAATGACATTGAAACCATGGCAATACTCGATAGTGGAGAAAACATAGTCATAGCCACTAAAGCAGTATGGGAATCCTCGGGACAGCCAACCATTAGACAAACTTGAATGAAATTGCAATTAGCTGACGGACACATTGAGAGACCTTTAGGGTTGCTTGAAAAAATGATAGTCAATTGTTGTGGAATTGAATATCAACACACTTTTGCCATAGTAGACTTTGGGAAAAAACTCAACTATGAAATCATATTGGGAAGACCTTTCATGCAACAGGTACAACTTATCCAAGATTGGAAAAACAACTATCTGTACTTAAAGCAAGTGGGATCTATAACAAGAGTAAATCTAAAAGATCACACTTATAGAGATGTCTTGAAAACACCCATCCAAGAGTTTGATTCAGTCTCTTTGGCTGAAACTAAACTTCCATCCTAGCTAAACAAAGACACTCCTATCTGGATGTGTGGAGCTTCAAAAAACAAAAGCGTAAGACGAGAAGAATGTATCCTAGAAAGGGACTGCACAGACAAAGCCTATGTACCTGAACCCTTTTCGGAGCATTTATTTGAGCCATTCGAGTGGACTCAAATTTTAGTGACAATGGATGTATGTGTGAATACGTCTATGCCTACTCAATTTTTCAATGAGGATGGCTACGACATAATTCCCATCCAAATGATTTACAATCCTCAACGTTGAAGACAAAGATGAGTAACCCAAGGACTTCATGAAAGCTCAACAAGTCTTTTCGGACCTCTATTACTATGCAACTAATGAGTTAGATGAACACTCAGCTACCTCAGAAGATTTGGGGTCAGAAAAAGAACATACGAGAGCTCAGCTACTCTTAAAAGGAGGGGAGGAAAAGTTTTTTGACTTTCCAAACCGGAAATCAAGAAGACAAAAATAGTATAGACAAAAAAGAGACACCAGAAACGTGAAAACACAACCTATGCCATCAGTCTCCAGTAAAACACAATTTTTGATGCAGATAGATGCAAATGATTGTGTCAAGGAAAAAATAACTGGCAGATATCCTTCAAACAAAAATTCAAAAATGTCTCAAACATCGAGAAAGACAAGTAAGGGCTACTCAAGAAAAATCACAAGATAAGAAACCACTCATGACTAGAGTCGACCGGAAAAAGAAATATCAAGAGTTGAAAAAAGCTCTAAAGGAGATATACACAACCAAAATGGAAACCACGGAAGAGGATGGTAAGGATGTAATGCGTGTTCCATCCCATTACAAAAAATATACTCTCCAAGATCTGAAAATCATAGTCGAACAACCTGTTAGGGAACTACGGAAACAAGGTGAGTCTTACGAAGGACGTGAAAACGCTAAAAGGATAGACTTGGCAGAACCATGAGAATAGACTAGACCTGCTTACATTGCGAATGACCTAACAGAAGAAGAAAAAGAGCTCTTGCTGAGCTTATTAAAGGAATACCAAGTTATCTTCGCTTGGTCTTACAAGGATCTCAAGGGCGTTGATTCAGACATCTATCAACATACCATACCCATGAGAGATAATGCGAAACCAAGTAGATAAAGGCCATACACACATAATGAAACATTTTCCTGGAAGATAAAAGAAGAGATTGAAAAATCAAAGGAAGCCAAATTCATTTACGAAATTGAACACACAGATTGGGTGTCTCCAATTGTGGTAGTACCCAAGAAGAATGGAAAATTACGAGTGTATGCTAATCTCAAAAAGGTGAATGTAGCTACCGTTAGAGACAACTTTCCTCTTCCGATAACTGAGCATGCATTAGAACGAGTTGCAGGAAAAGAAGAGTACAACTTCTTAGACAGATTTTCGGGATACAATCAACTTTTGGTTGACCCAAAAGATCAGCATTAAAGTGACTGCTTTTGCAACCATTGGGATATATTTTCCTATCGGGTTATGCCGTTTGGGTTAACCAATGCTCCAGCCACATTTCAAAGATTGATGAGTCATGCTTTTAAAGAAAATCTTAGAAAATTCTTAGAAGTATATATGGATGATCTATGCATACATTCATCAATCCGGGCTGATCATTTTGAACACTTCAAAAAGGTATTAAAAAAATGTAGACTCTATAGGATTTGCTTAAATCCTGAAAAGTGCACATTCATGGGTAGACAAGGAAAAATTCTTGGACATATAGTGTCTAAAAATGGCATACCTACAGATGTTGAAAAAATTCATGTCATTGTTGATTTTCCTAGATCAACAACAGTCAAGGGGGTACAATCCTTCATGGGGCATTGTGGATATTACCGAAGGTGCTTCTACATGTACGCTATAATTGCAAAACCCATGTATAGCTTGATTACGCACTTTGAATGGGCCAAGCCATGTGAAGAATCCTTCATGAAGCTTAAGCAAGCTCTCATCTCAGATCTAGTATTAAAAGCACCAGATTAGGATAAGGTATTCCATGTACATGTAGATGCTTCCAATTTTGATATCGGTTGTATACTAGCTCAACCAGGAGATGGGAAAATTTAATTTCCTATTTTTTATGCTAGGCGAAAATTGAACATGGTGGAAAAAAATTACACCACCACCAAAAGGGAAGGATTAGGAATGATCTATGGCGTTAAAAAGTATAGACATTACCTATTAGCCAACAAGTTTGTGTTCTTTGTGGACCACCAAGCTTTGTTGTATTTGATCAACAAGCCATGCAACAGAGGAAGAATAGTGAGATGGTTCATCATTCTTCTGGAATTTGATTTCACTATGGTTGTAAACAAGGGCACTACACATCAACGAGAAGATCATTTGTCAAGGATTTTTAAAGGGGAATCACCTAAAGGGGTAGATGATTATCTATCAGATGCCTATTTGTTCTCTGTGGAAATGATACCTTGATGTTTGGAAAACATTGTGTCATTGATGAAAATAGCTCAAGTGGATTCACAAATACCACTTCCTATCACGATCAGATTAATCGAGCAATCGTCTATGTATCAGTTACTAGCTGGTAGGCTATACAAAAAAAATCGCGAAGGGATATTTCTCTTATGCATTAATCCTGAAGAAAAAGAAAAATACCTAAGTCAAGCACATGTTACCATAGTAGGACTTCACTTTGTGGAAGACCAAACTATGCAACGAATCTTGAGACTGGGAGTATTTTGGCCAACTATGAGGAGAGATGTTCGATATTTTGTAATGGATTGCCTTCAATGTCAAAAATAAACACCCATAACTCATGTAACATTGTTTCAAATGTCACCTGTTCCTAAGTGGAGTAATTATCTGGTTACTTACTTATCAAGCCGAACATTTCTTGAGGATATGAATAAACGCTGTCAAAGAGCAATTGAAACGAAAGCAAGAGACTATGCTCTTATTGGGAACCAATTGTATGGGAGAGGTAAAGATCAACATTTGCATCTTTGTGCAAATGAAAACGAGTATATTCCGATTATAGAATAAGCACATGCTGGATTAGCTGGAGGTCACTTTTCTAGTGAGACCACCGCAAGAGAAATCTTGATGGAAGGTATATGGTGGCCAACACTTTTTGTAGATGCTAAAGAATATGTTCGAAGGTGTGATGCTTGTCAACAAGCAAAAATGCCAACACAAGTAGATAGCATGCCCTTAAGACCAATGATGGGTGCTAGAGAGTTCACAAAATGGGGTATAGATTCTGTTGGACCAATACAGCCACCTGCTTATAGAACCCAAGCTCAGTATATCATTGTAGCTACGGACTATTTGACCAAGTGGGCCGAGGCTAAAGCAACTCAAACGAATGATGCCAGAACCACTGTTGCATTCTTATATGAGTATGTATTCACGAGATATGGACTGCCAATAGAGATTGTCAGTGATCGGGGAACTCATTTCCTCAATGAGGTAATCGAGTATTTGCTTAATGAGTTATATGGTCACCAATAACAAATAAGCTCCCTATCACCCACAAGTAAATAAACAAGCTGAGCATACGAATAAAATTCTTAGCTCAGTGCTGACTAAAGTGGCTAGTTCAGGAAGGATAGACTGGGAAATGAATCTCCATGCTGCTCTATGGGCTTATCGAGTTTCATTCAAAACAGCTTTAAATGCTACACCCTTCAACCTTGTTTATGGTCTTGATGCCATACTACCAATAGAATTTCTATTGCCGACATTAAGGGTAGCACAAAATCTTGAATGGACTGGACATGAATTTTCAAAAAGACTTGAAGATTTGGAAAAGCTAGATGAGCAAATGCTAACAGTTGTAGCTCATATCTATGCACAAAAGCGAAAACAAAAACAATTTTTTGATTCCCACTTAATCACCAAAATCTTCAAGAAAGGGGACTTAGTTTTAATCTATTCCCTTAAGCAACACATTCCCAAGTTTAAGAAAAAGGGAAACGGACCATTTATCATTGAAGATGTATCTCCAAGTGAAGCAGTAAAATTGTCCACCCTAGATGGTGAACCAATGGCTAATTAGATAAGTGGATGTCGTTTAAAGAAATACAATTTTCCGCTAACCAATGAATTGCTAGAAAGAATGCATGCAGCCACGCAAAGGAATATTAAACGGCAGTAGGTTGTTGATGAAGCCCAAGAGGAAGCTCGACTTTGGATACTCAAAAGGAAAGCTGCTCTCAAGAATCAACAGATACCGATTCCCATCAACACTCTGGAAATAGATGGCCGACAATTGGAATTACCTAAAGATGCAGTTTCAACAGATGATGACTAGTTAGAGGGAATGGACCTGTGCATCAAAGTACAGCTCAACAATCATAACACCAATGCTTTGGTCAACACAGGAGATAGAGTAAATGCAGTCAATTATTCCACATACAAGAAGGCAACAAGTCAAGCATTGACAGCATGAATAACGACAATCAAAGGATGCAACAAGAACCCAACTCCAACATTGGGAGTAGTCAACTTGAACGTGATAGTACATGGATGTTCATGTCTTCATCAATTTGTATGCTTATCATATGAACACATGAATGAGACGATGATTCTTGGAATTCCCTGGAAGCGAACATACAAAGCAGTACCATATTGGGATACAAATCAGCTATAGCTATCACCTAAAGGAGGGAAACTCATTGTTCCAATTGCACCAAGCAAGGAGGAATGGAAAAGAAGCAATGAGCAGGCCAAACCACAAAGTAGTCAATCTTCTCCATCCCCTCGAAAATCAAATGCTACAAGTAGCATGCAAGGAGTCAGGCAAATTTGGGTACCAAAAGCACAGCTTAAGGATAAACAGATTCAAATTTCGGTGCCTAAAACTTCACCGACAAAACAAAAGAAGGTTTCAAGGGTTAAAACATAGAGACGAGCATCTTCTAGCAAGGAACCTAACATGAAAATGGTTTGGAATAAAAAGGAGCACTTATCTTCTCTTCATACTGTAAAACCAATCAAGCAATGGCGAGTTAAGTCTCAAAAGACTCCACCACACCATAGAGCACTAGGTAGACCAAGCTACCAATGGCAAAAAAAAGCTCGACAATAGTCAAAAGTGCTACCAACAACTCAAGGAATCAGTGTGCTAAAGCATCCTGATGGTACAATTAAACAGAGAGCACACAAGCTACAAGATTTGCTCAAGACCCAGCTCTTGCACAGCATATTGGTTTGAATTGCATTGAACTTCATAGCATGGTAGAGCCAACCACGGCTATGCATAGACACAATTGTTCAAGCCATGCACACAGTCGTCCCGGAGTATGCCATCTAGGAGGGGTGGAAGGGCACTAAGTACTAAGTAATTAAGGGCAATGTTTGAAGCGGGAGAAAAAAGTTTGATGTTAACGAGTGATTTTTTACAAAATTACCTAATAATGCCCTTAAAATTCATCATCAAGGGAAAATTCACCGATAATATCTTTCAATGAGTGTATATACTATCAGAAAATCATAAAAAATAGTCCTTTTTTGGATATTTTTCATAATTTCTATTGATAAGGAGGCTTAAAAATATAAAATCTAACAAAAAACAATAAAGCGGTGTTTGTTATGGATTTTATTAATTATTGGATTTTCACTTTACTTTTTTAAAGCATTTTGCTATTTTTCTTAATTTTTTCAAATAAATAGATAAAAATTTAATCATAAATAGCAGGGAAGCTCAGATGGAAAAACAAAAGACACGATAGTGATCAGAAAGACAAGGCGGACAAGCATAAAATTTTTCAATGAAATCAGAAGATGGAAGCAGGAAGCCTAAATTAGGCGGCCATGCCTACTTTTGTAAAATTCTTGCAGAATGAGCTACAAGAATCCGATCAGGGAAATTTTTGAGTCTAACATAGATTTCACGGCCTAGTAGGACTAATGGGGGAATCTGGGGAAAATTGGTTCGGCAAGTCCGAGTATAGATATCCAAGGTAGGCTAAAACCACCTCATTTCCACTTGTAGTCTTTGCAAAGAGAGATTTCGATGTCTTTCGCGACTTTTCTGGAGCCCACAGTTGACCATTTTCAACGCCGTCTCACACGAGACATGAGGGGTAAGTTCTTTACTCATCAATGATCCATTTTGTACGGACGGTAGCTAGTCTAAAGCCCTAGAAAAAACCCTAGAAATCGAGCAGTGCACGAAGACCTATGACCAAAAACTGACCATAACGGCCTGCCAGCTCGACCAAACCAGATGGGATTTGAACCATAGCATGCCCTAACGTAACATAACCTTTCTATGTCATCAATTGACGATTCAGCAGGGGTCGAGGGGGTCCCCAATAGAAAAGCTAGGTTTTTGGCAAATGCTAGAATTCCGATCTGATTCCACAGATGGCTTGCTTATGAGGTCCATATACAATGTATATGATTAGTTTGGTGAAATCCATCAAGCAAAGCCCCTGAAAAGAAAAAAACGGCTCAAAGGTTATAAACCGTCAAATTCGACATACGGGGTCAAATGAGCAAGATTTGGACAGGTTGCTTCACGACTATGTTGCGAACAAGTCCAAAGCCTCAAAGTTGAGCGACCTCACAAAAAACGATGATTTCAGAGTCGACAAAGCACAAAGTGATGACGGCATGACCAAACTTGACCAAATTCAAAATTTTGACTTGTTTTAGGTGCAGAGAATATGTCTAGGTCAAAATCTGTAAGTTTTGCAAAGAAATTGTCACTGTTGTAAATAATCGCGATTATTTACTTTTGTATCACTTTTGCTTGGAAATTGTCACCTCACCTCACTTATCATGTGTACACATCTCATACATTTCAAAAATCAAGTATGAGCCAAAATGAGCACCCATTACTTGGAAAATTGTCAAAAAAAGCAAAGAAATCTTTGCAAGCCAATGTTTGGGTTATGGACACATTTCTTGATCCAAATCACCTCATATCTCATACCCAAGGTTTATACAATGCCTAGAACCAGTTTGTACCAAAAAATTGTCAATTTTGGAAGAAAAGTAAATAATCGCGATTATTTACTTTCTAGCCAAAATTAGAAAGTTTGGATATTTTGCCATCATACATCCAAAGTACATGATGTGTTAAGCCCACTAGCCAAGTTTGAACCAATTTGGAGCTCAAAATCTCAAATTTCCTTTATATCTACTGTTTCAGAGACCTAAAGCCAAAATCTGGTACGATTTTCACCCTATGCATATAAATGAGCCCATATTTCACTTAGAGCATGTATTTGGTATATACTTCAAGCCACCCAGACCCACCTCAAGGCCTACAGAACAACAAGAACATCAAATGCCTAGCCCACCACCATCACCTGAGAAAGAGAAAGCCAAAGATTCTGAGTCCAACAAAGAAATAGGATCTGCATAAGAGGATGACAAAGAAACATGATTTGCACAAGAGGCTGACAAAGAAACAGAATCTACACACGAGGAGGACCAGCAAGAGAAAGAAAAAGATAAAGAAGCAGAGCCAGAACAAGAGGCTACCACTACACAAGAGAAAGAACCCAAGCCAGAGAAGTAAGTGAACCCTACACCTGAAGAGACTACACAGTCTGGGCCAGCACCCACTACTTCCACTCAGCCAGAAACCGTCAAGGCAACAAATCCTCAGGATGACAAAGAAAAAGACCAGCCCTTCTACCTCCACACAAGAAGAACCAGTAGCTACGACGCGGAAGAAAGACACACATGAGGCTGTAGGCACATCTCAGCTGGCAAGACAAGAGGATTGACAGTCAAATGACGAGATCATACTGCAAGTAAACGAATATGCAAGGTAGATGCAAGACATGACGGAGAGACTCCGTTCAGCAGCACTAAGCCGTAGCACAAAGGCCAAAGAGCTCGAGATGGTGATTGATGCTCTCCAACGAGAGTAAGAAGACAAGATGAATGTCATCATCGATCTTCAGAGGCAAGTGCAAGAGATGAAAGCAGAAGCTGAACAACATCAACTAGCTAGAGATAGACAGTAAAAAGAAATGGAGTTAGGTGATCTGCTCACCAAATTATCCGGTGTCTGCAAAGCAAAAGACAAGCAGCTGACAGAAGTTACGAATGAACTTCTTACGACATCCCTGTCAGCTCAGAAATTCAAGTACAATTAGATGTTGCAAATGCCTCTTTATAGTACTTTGAATAGCAAATCATTGATCAGGCAATCTTCTTACGCCAAATAAGAGAAAATCCAGCCATGGCCTCGATCAAAGGGACTGATGAAGTGTACAAGACACTAGAAAAGAACAACAAGGACCTTGAGTTAGAGTTAAAGTTGGAGCAATCACAACGCATGGACCTTTATTTGATGCGGGTCCAGAGAGAAGAAGAGCTCCTCAAAGAAATAGTTGAGCTCAAGAGAGTTAACCAGCTCCTAAGGGAAGGAAGGTCGGATATGCAAGAAGAGGCAGATACTTCAGAGCCGCCGCAAATAGACATACCCTTGGTCTCATTTTTTGAGTTTGAGACATAGTCCACAGTAGAGCCGGGTGATGGAGAGGATTTCCAGATTAACATCACAGATGCAGTCATAGTGCCAATGGTCCATACATCCAAAGCTGAGGAGGACGCACTGAAAGAGAAGATCACCCAAGAGGTGGATGAGGAGTGGAAAGCTGCAATGGATTGGGAGTTGAGAGTTCTACACTCTATCAACGTCACTCAACTCACTCCCAATCAGATCAATGCGCAATGGCATCAACAATCCTTGCCATACCCTCTCATCAAAGTGGAACTACTACAGGTAAAAGAGAGGCTCTACAAAGAAATGCAAGAAGATGGCGCAGATAAAGACCACCCAAAGTGGAGGTTAAGATGGCTGAACAAGAATCCGTGGTATTTGATTCTCTTCACAAGAGCACATGCAGCCTTGCAAAGAGATCCCACATTTTGTCCTGTACCCAGAGTAAGGACATGGCAAGAGCATGAGGCACTGAAAAAGAAGAAGCCAACCTAGCTGAACTACCCAAGACTGCCAGCTCCTGAGAAAGGAAAAGCAACAGATGAATACATGGTGAAAACCCTAGCGGGCGCCATGTATTTCTTCAAGAGTCTACCAGATCTCTCCTGCGCCATGTTATATAAGATATTCTGAATGTTTCTCACTTTTTTTGAAGTATTTCATGAGCCAGAGAAAGCAGGTGCCCCGTGGATGTCATTCCTCGAGGGAAATCAGGGGTTATGCTATGATTTGAGTGGGCAACCTTCAGAAGAAGTCCTTTACGGCTTCTATGCCAGATGTATGTTTTTACCATCAAGCAATATGTTGGCATTTGAGGAAGCTTTCTACACTGGATTCTTCACCTGGCGAATGAAGATATTTGTGCCGGTGATCAACAACCTCACATCCAGATTTGTAGGCTACTCAGTGGTGGAGCTTAAAAATAGAGTGACCATGCAATTTTTACAAGTGTCAGACAAAGAAAGAATACCAAGGCACTGGAGGTGCTTAAAGACCGCCTCGCCAGCCGTCAACCCGAAGACTATTTCAGCCCATAAAGATTTGTCAAGGGACGACATAGGCAAGGAGGGGGGAATGTTAACAGTAAGCTAACACGGACACAATTTTTTGGAGTTCTCTTTGTAAAACATTTATTATTTTGATAGATCGGGAATATTGTAACTCCTATTTTCTAGGATAAACTCCGTAATAATGAGCTGGGGATACAAGCTTCCAGATTGCATCAGCCAATCATTACCCAGCTTTAGTAGAACTCCAGATGATTAGTTTTGACCACCCAAAAACCTTGGCTAAGGTATAAAAGCCAATTTTTGTAAGTTTCTTCTAAGTTTTTGGATAAGAAATACATAGCGTGAGCTAACGACGCTCACTCCTCTCCTTCTCGTGCTTCCTACTTCCTCCACGGTTGTCACATTGCAATTGTATTTGTTGCATTGCAGCCGCAGGTAAGAGCTCTACGCATTGGCGTAAGTAGTTCACAGTTTTTTGTAGCTTTTGGCGTCACCGACCCACGGTCTAATTTCATCATAACTAGGAATTTACACTTTCAAATAAAAAACTAAGCATAGGCAGGGTATTGGGGCATCATTGCTAAGAATTTAGATGCATTCTGGGCCAAAAATGACTAGGTCACAAATCCACTGCTGTTAATAATCGCGATTTTGGAACTTGACCTAACGTGGGGTTTGTGTTAAGTATGGAGCCTGATTTACCCTTGTAATTTTCTGTGGTAAAAGCGCACATTTGTAAGGCCCCCATAATGAGGAGAAGCCATCGTGCGTGAAGGAAAATCACTCACCGGAAACCAAAATTTTCACGGACAAGAATCAGGGGCAACTTTAAAGGCCTCGGGGGCGGAGGCCCCCGATACTTTTTTTTTCGTCGGAATATTCTTTTTCGCTGGAATATTATGGCCGAACGGCGGCCGGAAAATGGTCGGAAAACAACCGGTCGGTTGGCCGGTGGCCGGTGGTCGGAAGTCAATGGCCGGTGGCCGAATTCAAAAGCGGATTTGTCTTCTCAAGGGCGGCCACACATGGGCGGATTGGAGGGTCCGATTTGGACTTATTCGCACAAGGGCGGCTACACATGGCTGTCTCTCATAAGAGAGGGCAGCCCTTTTGGCCTATAAAAGGAGGCCATTTCTACACATATTTCATAGTGTGAAGTTGATGCAACAAGGTGAGTGTGAGGTGGTGAGAGTGAAGCAAGGCGGGAGCTCCATTAAGGGTATAATCCCTTTGTAAACTACTTCTTGTTTTGAAGTACTAAAGCCATTGAGTGGCTGCTTTCCCGTGGACATAGCCCACATTGGGTGAACCACGTATATCGTGTGTACTCTCTCTCTCTCTCTCTCTCTCTCTCTACTCTATAATCTCGTGTATATAAATCTGTCTCTCTCCATTAAGTAATCTACTCAATTATCTATTTAGCTACGTATTATTTCCTAACAGTTTGAGACCATAAGCATGTGTGCTTAGGTCTTATAAACATGTCCTAGAAGTTTCGTTATGTTTGGATGTCATTTGACGATGTAACGGATGTGATTTGTTTGCCGATGAGCCATTGTCTTTTGGTGATTTCAGTCACTTGAGTGTAGCTTGAGTTAGATGCGAGTTGCTAATTATTTTTTGAGATATTAACAACCTCTTGTAGCCTCTATGCACTAGTCGAGTCAGCATGGATTGACAAATTAATCGAGGTTCTCACTAATACTGCAATAAGATAGGATGGTGAGGTTAGACATGCGTCCCACAGGGACCATAGCAAGTTGAATACCTGGAAACACAACCCTAAAAAGTGTAAAAATTGAGGAAAGTAAATAATTGTAATTATTTACTTCTGAGATACAGAGACAAAATTTTAAACTTTTGAGCTTGTACAATGTTAGAACGACATAATACAAGGTCACCGATCAATTTTGGGATCAATGGGATCCAAATTAGTACATGTTCACTCAGTTCCTTTGGCTTTTTGCAAAAGTAGAATCTGAAAGTCTCAATTGTTGATTCACTTAGCAAAAAAATTGTACAGTCTTTGTCAAAGAATAGCTAACTTGATTATTTAACTGATACATGAATCAGGTTGCAGACAAGGAATTGAAAGCTTGATGGGAGTTGCACTCAAGTCAAGTGGAAGAAACCGATAACAAGTCAATCTGATGGTAAGTATTCTATTTAGGGCTTCAAAAGTCTATATGAACATAAGATCTGGTGTATACTAGCAAACCAAGGCATATTTGGAGAGACTGCTAGTAGAGTATCCACCGAAGAGAGTGTGAATCAAGGCGATCACTTGGACACTATCTTTGAAGAAGTCTCAGACACTTTTTCATAATCAACATCTGAAATGTCTTCCTATTTGACTCATTCAAGAACCAAAACGACAGTGCGATAGAAGCACATGCTCACATTTTATAAGACGAATGACCATGGAAATCACGTTTACCTAGATCCTAATGAAGAGTATGCTATTCGCATTGATGACCATGTCATAGAGTTTGAAGAGAAAATAAGGGCAAATACACAAGGAAAAATGTATATGGATAGGAATGACTCAGTATTTAAAAGTTGTAAACCCTCATGTGATAAATAATTGGGAGGTGAATACACTCAATCTGGATATGGCAGCAAAAAAGGAACCACCAAATTTAGAATTTGAGGGATACGATCAAGTTGATTTGAAGCCTTTGAAATGGCTTAGCACGGATAATCCTAGCATCGAAGTCTATTGTTGGGAGGATAGAAATGTCAAAGATCTTCTATTGACTTCTCATGCCAAATTAGGACAATTAACACCCATGAAGATCATCTATATCTTCAAAATCAAAGACATGGGTTCATCCAATCTACCAACCTACCTATTTAAGGATTTTTATAACAACAATCTTTTATGATGAATCTTGAGGAGGTGGAACAAACCAAATATCAAAGGTACTCCATAAGAGATTGGATATTGGGCCAAGGACCAGAAACTATACCGTGCATTAGAAAGAGAATGGGGTCTAATAAGGCCTCTTTATTTGGTAGATTAAGAAAGTAAAACTTTTAGTATTAAGAAAGTAATCAAGGGACAACTTCTGAATTCAAACATGCAAAACGGCTAGTTTATTTGAATTCAAAGTTCCCCCCCAAAATGGAATTTAAAATCTAGTGGATAAAACCATATCATATAGCATATCTATGGAAAGAGCGCGACGAGGAGATTGTAGATCTATGATTTCTATTCAGATTGGAGATCATATGTGGGAGTTATAGAAAGCCAAAAATCATAAAATTGTCACCTCCTAGGGGGAAAAGTGCATCCTTTGACCACTCTTACACATCTCTTACACACCCGCCATTCTTGCACACATGGCATGCACCTATTCATCAAATTGTTAATGACCTCCATAAGCTCATGGAAAATAAAGAGGCCCTCCTACACCCTATTCACTTCCTAATGGAGAGGAAATCCGTGAGAGATCTTTTGGGAGCAATGTTAAAAAACTAGAACCTACCTCATCACAAAGAAAACCGTGTGACACTAAAGCCCAGTCCAGGGCTACAGAGTCACTATTTCCAACAGACTGGTTTGAAGGACTCAAGATAGGATCAATTGCCAGGAGACCTAGAGTTGAACCAAATAGACGTGTCAAATGAGCTGATTTTAAAAAATGGGTCAAAAAATACAGTGGATCTGGGGATCCATATGACCACTTAGCAAGCTTTAAGCAAGTGCTAAGAGGAGAATGCATATTTGATTTTCATACTCAATTTGAGGGATTTGGAATGACATTAGAAGGAAAAGCAATGACATGGTTCCAAAACATTCCATCGAGGTCAATCATGGATTTAAGTACATTAGCTCAAGGATTTGTAGCTGCATGTTCCAAAATGGGGATCAAACATAATACAGTAGCTCAAATCTATAGCTTTAAATATAAACAAGGTGAGTCTGTTAGGAAATGTGAAACTAGAATAAAACAATATATTACAAGATGCCAAGAACTAGAAATATTTGCAGAAGAATGATTAGTATTATTGTTCTAGAGGGACTGCTAAACAAAGAACTTCATGCTATATTGTATAGCAAGAAACATATGACCCTAGAAGAGTGTGTGTCGGATGTCATTGACTTTGGAGACAATTGTGCTATTTTCAATGAAGAAGATGTCCCTAAGGATAATCAAAGTGAGAAAACAACATCCACCAAACCAACACAAGTGGGAACGCCTGCTGCTGCAGCACCGCTTACAGCCATAAAAGACATGCTCAAAAGGATGAATGAAATGATGAATAACATGCAAAAAGCACCTATGAGGGGACTAGGGCAAGGGATACCTCAACAGGGACAACAGATTAGGCAACAAAAATGGTGTACAATAGAGGATAAATGGACCAACCATGAGACCAATGAGTGCTATTACCGACCAAAGTATAATGGAAATGTTCAATATGTGCCTATGAGGCCACAATAACAACCCATGTACAGATATCAGTCTAATATGGCCCCAGATCAAAGACCATTGATAGGTATGGAAAGACCTCAACGTGTGTTGGGTCAACAATCTCCATATCATAGACATAATGCAGTGCCTCTAAAGTACATGCATTCAGAGGGAATCATACATGGACAAGCACTAGTGCATGTTACACCCTATGTTGAGTCTAGTCCATCTACAGTAATGGTAGAAGGAGAGTGGTATAATTCACATCCACCACCAATGGAAGAACCTGTAACTTATGCTACACCAGAGCTTACACCTATGTACTATGTAGCTAATCAAGGTGTTAGACCTTCAATGGTGACATCCATGATTAAGCCAAGAATTGGAAACTGCCATAACTGTGGTGCAAATGATTACTAGAAAAATGAATGGCCAGAGCCAGACAAGAACATTAAGCCAGTTGAAAATTTTTATATAGAATGCTGCAAAAAGGGAGGAAACTTTCCTGAAGATTGTCCAAAAAATCCTTTAAACAAGGGTAAAGCAATAGTGAACATAGTCCAAGTGATGCCTAGTAGCTCATTGGAGAGTGAACCTATTGTTCCAATCAAGCTAATCACTAGAGCTCAGGCTAAGAAAAAGAAGCATAACTCCTTTGATGACTCAAAGAATATTAAAATTTCCTCTCAAAAGACCAAGAGAAGAAGAAGCCAGAGGTATGAGATAAGAAAACAGAAACAAAGGGCTGAAATCGAGGAGAAAGCCAAGAAACTATTCCAAGAAAAAGTGAAAGAAACTAGAAGTGAAATCAAGGAAACCACGGTGAGATCTGCATGATCAATTCTGATAGACAAAATTTTTGAGCCAATCAATGCAGCCTTGGAAGATTACCAAGCGGGACTTAAAGTAGGCTTAAACATGGAGAACAAATCAAAAAACTATCCTTCTTAAGATATGGAAGCATCTAAGCTTGAAGCTTATTAGAATCTTGTAAGAATTACTCAAGAGATGCTGGAAAAACAAAAACCGAAGCTCAAGTATAGCAAAACCTGAGGAGCTTGTGATAGTAGCCCATAAAGAGAAATCCAAAGTGGTGGAAGAACCCCACCTTGAAACTAAAGAGCCAAAACTCATAGTGTTTGACAGTGAAGATGCCTTAGATGGAATTCCGTTCATAGAAGAAGATTATCCAGGACATTTATGGAAAAAAGAGAGAGAGATTAATGATAAGAGCCTAACTTTGAAGTGAGCTCTTATC
The DNA here is from genome assembly GCF_014529385.1 of Adiantum capillus-veneris. Taxonomy (NCBI): domain Eukaryota; kingdom Viridiplantae; phylum Streptophyta; class Polypodiopsida; order Polypodiales; family Pteridaceae; genus Adiantum; species Adiantum capillus-veneris. Next base: position 93,581,174 of record NC_140952.1, read on the forward strand.
GAGGAAGTTTGGTTACACAATCTACCTCCTGATACGGACATGGATGTACAATCCTTGTATGGGGATTGCAGCTCTAAAGCTTTAGGAATGTCTAAACCAATGACTCTGAAAACACTACCTTCTTACTTGGGAGAAAGTGAAGACGAATCCATAGTGTGTAAAACTACTCAGATAAAAAGAGCGGAACAGACCCTAGAGGTAGACAACATCCATTCAATCATGTCTACACCTATTGAATGCACTCTTACTTTAGAAAAACTGTTAAAAATCAAACCATATTTATGGAATGATCTACAAAAAACTCTAGAGAAGGCGGGGATAACAAGGCTAATTGCGAAAGATTTGGGAAAATTGAAACACAAATTGGAGAACAAAGAGATTAGATCCGTCCCAATGAACAAAGTCGGAGAATATGGGCTGATCCTTTTGAACACCTCAAAAAGGTATTCAAAAAATGTAGACTTTATAGGATTTGCTTAAATCCTGAAAAGTGCACATTTATGGGCAAAAGACAAGGAGAAATTCTTGGACATATAGTGTCTTAAAATGGAATAGCTACTGATATGGATAAAGTTCATGTTATTGTTGAATTGCCTAGACCAACAAAAGTCAAAGGCGTTCAAGCTTTCATGGGACATTGTGAATATTACTGACAATTCATTTACATGCATGCTATCATTGCAAAACCCATGTATATCTTGATTATACTCTTTGAATGGACTGATGAGTGTGAAGAATCCTTCATGAAGCTTAAGCAAGCTCTCACTTCATCCCCAATATTAAAAAGCACCATATTGGAATAAGATGTTCCACATACATGTAGATGCTTTCAATTTTTCCATTAGGTGTATACTAGCTCAACCAGGGAGACAAAAAATTTGATTTTTCCATTTCTTATGCTAGTAGACAGTTGAATGTGGTAGAGAAAAACTATACAACCACCAAAAGGAAAGGTTTAGAATGATTTATGTTGTAAAAAAGTATAGACATTGCCTATTAGCCAACAAGTTTGTGTTCTCTGTGGACCACCAAGCCTTATTGTACTTGGTCAACAAGCCATGCAACACAAGAAGAATAGTGAGATGGTTCATCTGGAATTTGATTTCACTGTGGTTGTAAAAAAGGGCACCACTCACCAAAGAGCAGATCATTTGTCAAGGATTATTTCAGGAGAACCACCAAAAGGGGTAGACGATGATCTACAAGATGCATATTTGTTCTTTGTGGAAATGATACCCCGATGGTCGAAAAATATGGTTTCATTGATGACCATAGCTGAAGCAGACTCCCAAATACAACTTCCTATTACACTCGGATTAATAGAGCAATTGGCTATGTATCAATTACTAGCTGGAAGGCTATACAAAAAAAATCGAGATGGAATATTGATTTTGTGTATTAATCCTAAGGAGAAAACCCAACATCTAAGTCAAGCACATATTACCATAGTAGGACTTCACTTTCCGGACGACCAAAATATGTAGCACATCTTGAGACTTGGAGTCTTTTGTCCAACCATGAGGAGTGATGTTCACTCATTTGTATAAAACATTGTCTTCAGTGCCAGAAACAAGCACCCATTCCTCATGTGACATTGTTCCAAATATCACTCGTTCCTAAGTGGAGTAACTATCTAGCTACTTACTTATCAAGCCGAACATTTGTTGAGGATATGAGTAAACGCCACCAAAGAGGAATTAAAACTAAAGCAAGAGACTATGCTCTTATTAGAAACCAATTGTATCAAAGAGGAAAGGATCAACATTTGCGTCTTTGTGAAAATGAAGACGAATATATTCCCATTATAGAATAAGCACATGATGGATTAGTTGGAGGTCACTTTTTCAGTGAAACCTTAGCTAGAGAAATCTTAATAGCAGGTATATAGTGGCCATCACTTTTTGTAGATGACAAAGAATATGTTTGAAGGTGTGATGCATGTCAACAAGCAAAAATGCCAACCCGTGTAGATAGCATGCCTTTAAGACCAATGATGGGGGCTAGAGCTTTTGCAAAATGGGGCATAGATTTTGTCGGGCCAATACAACCACCGGCTTATAGAACTCAAGATCAATATATCATTGTAGCTACGGACTATTTGACCAAGTGGTGGGTAGAGGCTAAGGCAACCCAAAGGAATGATGTCATAACCATAGGCGCATTCTTATATGAAAATGCGTTCACGTGATATGGACTACCGATAGAAATTGTTAGTGATAGGGGAACTCATTTCCTCAATGAGATAATTGATTATTTGCTAAATGAATTTATGGTCATCCATAACAAATCGGCTCCCTATCACCCACAAGCAAATGGACAAACTGAGCACACGAATAAAATTCTTAGCTTGGTATTGACTAAAGTGGTTATTTCCGGATGGATTGATTGGGAAATGAATCTCCATGCCACTCTATGGGCTTATAGAGTTTCATTCAAAACAGCTTTAGATGCTACACCCTTTAACCTTGTTTATGGTCTTGATGCCATACTATCGATAGAACTTCTATTGCCGACACTAAGGGTAGGTAAGGATCTTGAATGGACTGGACATGAACTATTATAGAGGCTCAAAGATTTAGAAAATCTTGATGAGCGAAGGCTAACAGTTGTAGCTCACACCTATGCACAAAAGAAAAAACAAAAATAGTTTTTTGATTCACATCTAGTCACAAAAATCTTCAAAAAAGGGGACTTAGTTTTAGTCTACTCCCTTAAGCAACACATTTCCAAGTTTAATAAAAATAAAAAAGAACCATTTATCATTGAAGATGTATCCCCAAGTGGAGTAGTTAAGTTGTACACTCTAGATGGTGAACCAATGGCCAATTGGATTAGTGGATGTCGTTTAAAGAAGTGCAATTTGCCACTAACCAATGAATTGCTAGAGAAGATGCAAGCAGCAAAGCAGAGAAAGATGAAACGACAGTAGGTCATTGATGGAGCCCAAGAGGAATCTTGGTTTCGAGTACTCAAAAGGAAAGCTGTTCTCAAAAAATCAACAAATACCTATTCCCATCAACACTTTGAAACTAGATGAATGACTATGGGAGTTATAGAAGGATGCAGTGTCAACAGATGATAAATGTTTAGATGGAATGGACCTTCGCATCAAAGTATAGCTGACCAATCATAGCACAAATACATTGGTCAATACAGGAGCTCAAGTAAATGCAATCAGTTATTCCACGTTCAAAAAAGCAACGAATTAGTCTTTCACATCGGGAATATTGGCTATCAAAGGATGCAACAAGAACCCAACACTAGCATTGGGAGTAACTTAAATGTGATAGTACATGGATGTTCATGCCCTTATCAGTTTGTATGCTTACCAGATGAACACATGAATAAAACAATGATTCTTGGAATCTCATGGATGCGGACATACAATGCAGTACCAGATTGGGATACCAATCAACTCAAGCTATCACCTAAAGGAGGACAAATCATCGTTCCAATTGCACCAAGCAAAGAGGAATGGAAAAGAGGTTACCAACAAAAGAAACCAAGAAGCAATCAGTCTTCTTCATCCTCTAGACAAGAAAATGCTACAAGTAGCATGCAAGGAGTCAGGCATATCTGGGTACCACAAGCACAAGTCAAGGACAAACCATTTCAAATTTGGGTGCCCAAGACATCATCTACCATATCGAAGAAGGTTCCAAAGTTAAAGACACAAAGAAGAGCATCTTTGAGGAGGGAACCTAGCACAAGATGGATTTGGAGGGAAAAGGAGAACTTATCTTCTTCGCAAACTGTAAAACCAATGAAGCAATGGAGAGTTAAGTCTCAAAACACTCAACCACAACAGTTCATCAATGAAAAACCAAGATACCAGTGGCGACTTAAAGCTCAACAATTGTTATCATTGATACCCAAAGCTCAGGAATTCAACAAACCAAAGCATCTTGACGATACAATAAAGCAAAGAGCACACAAGCTACAAGATTTTCTCTTTGGGAAACAACAACAGGAAACCTCGACCACAGAAACCCTTGAGTTAATTACTCAAGACCCAACTCTTGCACAACATAATGGTTTGCATTGATCTTCAAAGCATGGTAGAGCCAACCAAGGCTATGCATAGACACAATTATTCAACCCATGCACACAGCCGTCCCGGAGTACGCCATCTAGGAGGGGTGGAAGGAAACTAAGTAGTTAAGGGCAATGTTTGAAGAGGGAGAAAAAAGTTGGATGTTAACGTGGGATTTTTTGCAAAGTTTGCAAAACTACCTAATAATTCCCTTCAGAAAATCATCAACAGGGGAATTTAATTGATAACATCTCCCCGATGAGTGTAAATAGTGTATATACTATCATAAAATATACCAAAATATAGCCTTTTTTTCTTATTTTCATCATTTTTCTTGATATTGGAGCTTAAAATTGGAGAAAACCAACAAAAAACAACAGCGGTGTTTCTCAATGGATTTTCTTAGTTGTTAATTTTTTGCTTTGCTTTTTTTTAGCGTATTTTATTATTTTCTTTGATTTTTTCAATAAACAGGTCAAACTTTAATAATAAATAGCAAAGGAGCTCAGATGGCAAAATTGAAGATATGCTGATGATAAAAAAGACAAGGTAAACAGGCATAAAAATTTTCAATCGAGCCGATAGATGGAAGCTGGAAGCCTAAATTAGGCCGCCAAGGCCTACTTTTGCAAATTCTTGCAGAATGAGCTAACGGGATCCGATTGAAGAAATTTTTGAGTCTAACATAGATTTCACCGCCTAATAGGACTAACAGGGAAATCTAGGGAAAAATAGTTTGAAAAGTCCGAGTATAGATATCCAAGGTAGCCCAAAATCACCTCATTTCCACTAGTCACTCTTGGGGAAGAGAGATTTCTGCCTTCTTCACGCATGATTTTTGAAGTCTACAGTTGTCCTTTTACAGTGCCGTCTCACACAAGACATGAGGGGTAATTTTAAACTTATCAATGAACATTTCTATATGGCCAGATAGCAAGTCTAGGCTCATTAAAAAACCCTAGAAACCTAGTTGTGCACAAAGTCCTACGACACAAAATTGACCATAGTGGCCTGTCAGCTCAACCGAATTGGACAAGACTTGAATTGTAGCATGCCCCTATATAATAGAACACTTTCATATCACCACATGACCTTTTGGCAGGGGTCAAGGGGGTCCGAAGTAAATACTCTAGGTTTTTTCCACATGCCAAAATTGGATTCTGACACGGGTAGCTTATAGACGAGGTCTATACACAATGTACCTAGATGGTATCATGGAAATAGTCTAGGCAAGCTCTCTAATGGCAGAATACATCTCAAAGGCTACAAAACGTCAAATTTGACACATGAAGTCAAACTGACTCCGAATGGACCAAAACTGGATGAGTAGCATCAAGACTATGTAGCAGACAAGTCCATAGCTTCAAAAGTGACTAACCAACTTTACATGCCAAGAAGTCACAAAAATCGGTGATTTCAGAGCCGACAAGAGCACGAAGTGATGCCAACACGATCGAACTTTACCAAATTCTTTTTAGGACTTGTTTTAGATGTATTAAAGATGTTTAGGTCATCAAATTGTCAATTCTTGCAAAAAAAGTGACTGTTGTAAATAATCATGATTATTTACTTTTGTGCTTGTTTGGCTTGAAATTGATCTCTTCACTTCATCTATCACTTGTGCACATCTATTACATGCCACATGTCAAGTATGAGCCAAAATGATCAAGAAAAACTCTGAATTTGTCAAAAAACGTACCATCTTTTCAATCCAATTTTTGAGTTAACTCACATTTTTTAATCCAAATCACCCCATATCTCATACACAGACTCTATATCATGCCTAGAACTAAGTTGCAACAAAAAATGTACAAATTGATGAAAAAGTTAATAATTGCAATTGTTTACTTTTTTACCAAAATGGATGCAATTTGCAACTTTGACCTTATGGGACCAAAGAACATGATGTCCCAAGCCCACTAATCAAGTTTGAGCAAGTTTGGAACTCAAAAACTCAAAAACTCAAAGTCTCTTTATATCTACTGTTTTAGAGTCTAAAAGCCTAAATCTGGCACCATTTCCACCCAGTGCACTCAAATGAGCCCACACTTCACTCAGAGTACGTAAATGCCATATATTTCAAGCCTCTGATGTCAAAAATGCAAAAAATTAGAAAAATCCTCAGTTGTAGATGATTGCGATTATTTACTTTTGTTGCAAATTTTGTATGGATTGCATGATCTTGATCTCTACATGTTTTAATGCATCTATGAATGCTCCAAAAGTGATTTGAAGCAAAATGGACATCATTTTCCAACCATTCAAACTCAAGGCATTTCAGAGCGAAATTCGCAAAATTTTCTAACTTTGACACTGTATTCACCTAACAGGAGCAATGCAAGCGGCTGAGAAGGCAATGAAAAGGGTGTCTCAGAAAGATAAGCTACAAGATCTGCCACCGTACCAGTTAGATCCAAGCTCAATAAAAATGAAAAAGGCAACCTACTTCTCTAAAGAGCAACTCGAAGAAACCAACCCCACGTTCTTCACTAGCAGATTCAAGAGTGAAGGACACCAGGTAGAATTGCAAATGCTACCTAAGGAGGTCTATGATTTAGCTACAAAGCTAAACACCAAAGAAGCCAGTAGAAGGTTAGGGCTTTGAGATTTCTACGACCACCAACCATGCTGAGGCATCCATGAAACCACAAGAGGAAGAAGCGGCTACACCTACAAAGCCTCAAGAAGAAGCAGTAGAACCACCTTCATGACCACAAGCAAAAACCACTTCACCAACAAAAGAGCCATGAACCAAAACAACACAAAATTCTAAACAACCCCAGGTAGAACCTGAAGACTGGGAAACCAATGAAGTCATCCTGCAAGTAAATGAGTATGCAAAGCAAATGCAGTTGATGACAGACAAGATGAGAAACGCAGTACTTACCCACAGTCCCAAGGCTAAAGAGTTGGAACAAGTCACTGATGCTAAAAAAGAAGAGCTAGACGACATAATAAACATCATTGAAGATCTTCAAAGGCAGATTAAAGAGTTGAAAAATGAAGCAGAACAACACTAGATTGCCAGGAAGAAACAACAAAAAGAAATGGAAGAGCTCTTGACATTGTTATCAGATGCATGCAAACACAAAGATCAATGACTGATAGAAGTAACCAATGAACTTTTAAAAACTACTCTATCAGTACAAAAGATTCAAGTGCAACTAGATGTAGCCAATTCCTCCTTGCAGTACTCCGAGCATCAAATCAATGATGAAGCGGCATTTCTAAGACAGATAAGAGAAAACCCCACTGTAGCCTCAGTCAAGGGATTAGATGAATTCTATAAGACTTTAGAAAAGAGGAACAAAGACCTTGAGCTTGAGCTGAAGCTACAACAAACACAAAGACGAGACCTTGCATTGATGCATGTACAAAGAGAAGAGCAATTGCTCAAGGAAATAGAAGAATTGAAGAGAGCCAATCAGCTGCTAAGAGAGGGACATACAAAAACTTAGGAGGAGGCAACCTCTGAACAACCAACCATAGACATACCATCAATCTCTTTTGCTGATATGGAAACAAAGTCGTCAGAAGGGCTAGCAAGAGAATCAGAGTTTTAAGTACCAATCATTGAAGCTGAGAAAATGCCAATGGTCCAGCTTTCTAAAGATGAGGAAGATGCATTGAAAGAGCAGAGTTTCCAAGAAGCAGATGCTGAATGGAAAGCAGTAATGGATTTGGAGTTGAGAGTTCTCCACTCAGTAAATGTAATGCACCTCACTCCCAACCAAATAAATTCTCAATAGTACCAGCAATCACTACCCTACCCATTGATAAAGGTGGAGCTACTGCAGGTTAAGGAAAGACTTTACAAGGATATGTAGGCAGAAGGTTCAGATGATATCCACTCCATTTGGAGAAAGAATTGGTTGAACAAGAACTCTAGATACCTAGTTCTGTTCACAAGAGCACCTGCAGCCATACAGAAGGACCCTATATTGTGTCTTGTACCAAGGGTAAGGGCATGGCAGGCACACGATGCATTGAAGAAGAAGAGGCCAACATGGCTAAATTACCCAAGACTACCAACTCCAAAGAAGGGACCAACAACGGAAGAATACATGGTGAGAACCCTAACGGGTGCCATGAACTTCTTCAAGAGCCTCCCTGACCTCTCATGTGCAATGCTTTGTAAAATCTGCAAAATGTTTCTTACATGCATTTAAACATTTAATGAGCTTGAACAAGCCGATGCACCATGGATGTCTTTTCTAGAAGGCAACAAAGGTCTGTGCTATGATTTGAGTGGACAGCCTTCAAAAGAAGTTCTCTACAGATTCTACACTAGATGTATGTTTCTGTCATCAAGAAATATGTTGGCATTTGAAGAGTAATTCTATACAGGATTCGTCACATGGTGGACAAAGATATTTGGGCCAGCAATCAACAACCTCACGTCAAGGTTTGTTGGCTTTTTAGCCATTGAACTTAAAAATAGAGTCACCATACAGTTTTTACAAGTCCCTGACAAAGAAAGACGAATCAGATACGAAAAAGCCCTAGATGCGCTTAAAGACCGCCTCGCCAGCCATTCACTCAAAGACTACTTCAGTTCATGAAGCTGTGTCAAGGGACGACACAGTCGAGGAGGAGGGGAATGTTAGCAGCAAGCTAACTCGGATAACATTTTTTGGAGATTTTATTGTAAAAAAAATTATTATTTTGATAAATTAGGAATGTTTTAACTCCTAATTTCTAGATAAACAATGTAATTGATGAGCCGGGGCTATAAGCTTCCAGATTGTATCAACCTATCTTTAGTTAGAGCTCCTAGATTACTAGTTTTGACCAAAGAAACCTTGTCTTAGGTAAAAAAGCCAACTTTTGTAAGTATTTTATAAGTTTTTGGATAATATAACACAGTGTGAGCTAACGATTCTCACTTCTCTCCTTCTTGTGCTTCCTACTCCCTCCGCGGTTGTCACATTGCAGTGTTGTCTTTTGCATTGCAACCGTAGGTAAGAGCTCTATGCATTGACATAAACATTTCATGGTAATATGTAGCTTTTTCTATCGTTGAACCGTGGCGTAATTTCATCATAAGTAGGAATTTAAGCTAGAAAATCATAAAATAAGTATAGTCGGGGTATCGGGGCATCATTGCTAAGCATTTAGATACATTCTGGGTCGAAAATGGCTAGGTCAAAAACTCACTGGCTACTGTTAATAATCGTGATTTTTGCACTTGATCTAAAGTGAGATTTGAGACCATAAACATGTATGCTTAGGTCTTATAAACATGTCCTAGAAGTTTCGTAATGTTTGGATGTCGTTTGATGCTATAACGATTATAATTTGTTTGCCCATTAGCGACTAGCTTTTGGTGATTTCGGTCATTTGAGTGTAGCTTGAGATAGATGCGAGTTGTCTGTTGTTTTCCAAGAGATTGACAACCTCTTGTAGCCTCTATGCACTAGTCGAGTCAGCTTCGTCCCATGGATTGACAATTATGTTTGTGGTTCTCATTATGTCTGCAAGATAGGAATGAGGTAAGAAACCTGTCCCACATACAGTCCGACACATTGCCAGGGACTTTGAAAAGATTCTCTTTGATTCTAGTCACATTCCCCACTGAATATATGACCACAAGACTTGCATTTTAATTGAGATGTATTGTTCCCATCACACATCTCGTGCACATAACTCCACTTGTGTCCTTTCACCATACCGCACAAGGATAATCTACTAACAAACTGAATTTAATCTGCTAGCACCAACAAATGTAGCTATCAATTTTGAGGTCAAAAATAATTTAAGCAACAAACTACACAATTAATTCTCTATCTATCAATCTAGTGATCAAAATCTATCTACATTATCAATTACACTCACGCTACATTATCAACTTACAGTAAGCAGTAATAGTCTATTGTTCTCCATGTATAAAGTTATATCAATCAAATTATCACTTCAAACGTGTAATGACATAACCACTTAATACAAACATTTCAATCACAATGTTCACATTGCACTATATTGATTTATCTAAAGTGCAAGATTTTGGCTATCACACATTAGGATAATCGATATTCTTAATCAATTTAAAAAAAACAATACATATTTAAATCACATCATTTCATATTACACTATATCAATTTATCTAAAGTGCAAGCTTACGGCTTTCACACATTACGATAATCGATAATATTAATCAATTATTGGAATTGATTCTCACTACAACATGCTAATCAATTGCATACCTTGGCAATTGTCATATCTATCTAAAGTGCAAACATAATGTTCTCACACTCCATGATAAATCTTTAAGCGCTTATCTATTTCCAATTGATGCATGTGTAGGATCACACAGTACAATAGATTTAGCAATCCAGATAAAGATAATTAAATATCAATATATTTGGACATGATATTCCTAAATTCTCATTCCATTGAGAGCATAGTGTGATGGCTCTACATAGGACAAAAGAAATTCTACCTATGTTCACTTTGAGGTGAGAAAATCTTTGCACGTCTGAGCTCTACATAACATACAAAGCTTATACTATTTGACCCTAAAAACAAATTTCAGTCAGATTTTGATCAACAACTTTTAAATTAATTTTAAACAAATTTACTTTTAGACTATTATAAAGATGATGGATTTCAAAGCATTAAAAAAATTCATTTTTATTTGGTTTCTCACATGGATTATCTTTTGTGATGTCAAAAGAGATTAAGAGAACACTAGAGAGGGGGAACTGTGAAACACCCAGAACAACACGAAACAATTGTCTCTCAATAGCTCAGGGCTTTCACAACACCCCTATCCCCTAAATCACCTTCAAAACTTCACATTTACATGAACAAACATTGATCACCACATGGAAATGCAAGCACACACATGAATTGGAGAGCACGAATGCATATGCAAACTTGCATCGATTGCACACACCCAAACACCACTCATTTTCTCTCTCTTTGCACCACACCACAAGAAAAAAACAATCCGGGAGAGACACATGCACACGTACAACTTCGGCAGGAGAAGAAAAGCCATGTATAGAAGGGGGGGAGGGGAATCGACAACCTAGTTTTGATGGCAAACTCTTGTTTTCCTCTTCTTCTTCCAAAAGGATACAAAACTCTCCTACTCTCCTACTCTCTCTCTCTCTCTCTCTCTCTCTCTCTCCTCTAATACATATTTTTTCCCCTATATGAGCATGGGCAGCAACCCCTGCTTTTTGGCTCCCTTTGCTATTTTTTGTCAATAAGAAGGGACAACTGCCCACACTCATATAGGGAAAAAACAATTGTATTGGAGGAGGGCAGAGGCAGAGAGAGAGAGAGAGAGAGAGAGAGAGAGAGAGAGAGAGAGAGAGAGAGAGAGAGAGAGAGAGAGAGAGAGAGAGAGAGAGAGAGAGAGAGATGTTGGAATTAGGGTTGCAAGAAAACACACACACATTGGAGAAGATGAAGAAAGCTCAAGGCACACAATAGAGAGTGTGTTACTTAGTGTGCAATGGAAAGATAGATAGCCCTACACTGATGGGCGTATATACAATGCACGGGGGAAAAAACCTCCTAAAGAGGGAAAAAATGCCCCGTTGGTCCTAGTGTGTTCACACACATCACTATCACATGTATATGGTAACAAATTCCCCCTGGAGTGATGCGGTGAACGAGAGCTGGCACATGAGTAAAGGGAAGTGTCATGCCCTGAGGACATGGTCAGTCCACAAAGGGGAGTAAGCCCAAAGATTTGTGGAAAGCTTCAAGCTTCTCATGAGACAATGCCTTTGTGAAAAGATGTGCAAGGTTGTCCTATGTTGGCACATAAGCCAAGCTCATCTCTCCTGTTGAGAGACTCTCCCTGACATAGTGGTAATGCACCTCAATGTGCTTTGTCTGAGCATAAAAAATTGGTTTCCTCACAATTGCCAATGCGCTCTGCCAGTGTAGATAGTGTTGGCAGTGTCCTGTCCAACACCCAAATCAGCCATAAGGCATCTGAGATATACACACTCAATCGTAGATGTGAAGACTGCCCTGTACTCAGCCTCACAACTCGAAGTGGCCACAATAGGTTGCTTATTTCTCAACCATGATATACATGAACTGCCAAGCATGAAACAAAATCCTCTTGTGGACACTCTCGTGTCAAAACACCCAGCCCAATTTGAGTCTCAAAAAGCATGCAAGTGTTGCGGCAATGATCCCCCCCTGGGATAAAACAAGACAAGATGTAAAGTGCCACTAAGGTAGCAAAAAAACCTCTTAACAGCCTGCCAATGCTTAGAGGATGGGCTATGCATAAATCTGTTGACTTGTGAGACTGCAAACTGAATATCCGGACTTGTGTTGCATACATAAAGGCAAGCAGCAGTAGTTTGGTAAAGAGTGACATCAGCAAAATCACCAGCATCATGTAGACTCAACTTCAAACCTGTTTCCATGGGAGTGGCAATAGGTTTGCAGTCCTCAAGTCCAAACTTACATAGTAATGTCTCTATGTAACTTTTCTGACACAAGGCAATACCACCATCACATTGCTTAAACTGTATACCCAAGTAATGATGCAATAGCCCCAAATCTTTCATCTTGAAACTAACATTCGAATCAGCCTTAAATTCAGAAATATGTCTTTCATTTGGTCCAGTGATTAGAAAATCATCAACATAAAGAACCACAATGAGAAGTACATCACCCTCACGCTTTACATACAATGTGCTTTCTGTTGGACTATTACAAAAGCCTTGTTTGACCAAATGAGTGTTAGCTTTCTCATGCCAAGCACGAGGAGATTGCTTCAACCCATACAAAGCCTTCTTACATCTGCACACTTTGTCCTCTTGTCCTTTCTTGACAAAACCACGAGGCTGCCTTACGTAAACTTAATCAAATATGTCACCATTCAAGAAAGCAGTAACAATGTATGATTGATGTAAATCCCTACCAAAATGAGCTGCCAATGCACATAGAAAACGCACAATAGTCATATGAAAAGTGGGAGCAAAAGTCTCTTCATAATCTATGCATTTTTGTTGTGCATAACCCTTTGCAACAAGTCGAGCCTTATGGCAATCAATCTCACCATCCCGCTTGCATTTCAATTTGTAAACCCACTTTGTACCAATGGCCTTTTTTCCACAAGTCAAGTCACATAAAGTCCATGTGTCATTTTCTATAAGTGCATCCTATTCTCATTGCATGACAGCTGTAAGGACGAATGACACGTTGATAAACCACTTTTTGTCTGTACAAAGTAGTGCATATATGCATGGTCATATGTACAATATGATGTAAATACATGCATTTGGGAGATTTTCAAAGTGCTTTTGAGTTTCAAATGTGGTGCAATGTGTGCACATTGTAAATATTCGTGCTTGCGTGTCGATAGTCGAGCATACGTACATGCCTGGATAGGGTGTTGGAGCCTTGGATATGGTTTTGGGTGGCTTATTTTGGCTCTAGAGTATGCGTTTGGTATTTATAGAATGTAAATAATTCAAGAGACAAGTGTGGGTACTCTCATCCAGCTCGAGAAGTTTGGGACATGCAGTAACTGTCTATTTATGGTGCCTGATCTACGGTGATGCGTGCACCGCCCTAGAAGTGGTCAAAAATATAATGTGGGGATGTGGAAAAGTTCTTTGGGTATCGAGGATCAAGCGTACAAAATTTGGTGAATTTTGGAGTCCGTTTGGGGTTTTTCCCACAAAAAATGCCCGTCAGGGGTCAAAATTGGGCCAAAAAGTGTCAAAAAATGACCAAACATGGTGTGAAAAGGCTTGAATTTGCCACATCAATGACGGTGCCATGAGTGTTCCAGTGGAAGGAGGATTTTTGAAGCCAATTATTGGCACTTTCACCTCTCTGTTTGGGGAAGGAAGGAGGGTTCCTATAGGTGGTATAGTGCAGTCCCGTCGCGTTCGCGTCCTGTTTTCGAGTGTGGGGAGGAGTCAATGAGAGCTTTCTCTCTTCAATTTTGCACTTGGGAGAGTCTACAAAAGTTATGAGGTTTCCATGGACGTGTGTGTGCAAGGAATTGAGGGAAGAAGGTGCAGCTTTCTGCAAGACTATCTGACCCTGTATCGGTGCCATTAGGGTTGGCACTACTCCAAAGAGTCCAACAGAGTGGAGTTTGGTGGAGCTTTTGCAATGGTTGGACAGAGGCCTTTTGTGGCTGGAGTTTTTGAGTTTTTGATGGTTTTTCTTGTATATTTTGGTCACCATCAAGTGTGATTCAAGTGTTGATCAACTCGACTCACCTTGTAGTGTCTGCGGGCAGGCAATCGATTAAGCCAAATTGATTCTTTGCATGCCTCTGATGCTGCAACATATTCAGCCTCTGTAGTAGACTGAGTAAACAACCAAAGCATAACAATCTGATGCATAAGATCCATGGCGAGAGCCTGAACGAGTACGACTAGACAAAGGTGCATCCAATTTAGTGTCACGCAACGTACGGCACCAACCATTTTGGCATACCTCTAGCCTGCTCATTTTCAGTCCTTTCCTCATCAAGTACATCATTACGTCTGCATCATTAATAGGATGATCTGTAACATTTTTTGAAACCCTCATAGGCTGTACATTTGCCTCATTGGAATTTACATTCGAACTTCCACCACTAAACAGAGGCAACAAAGTGTCATAAATGTCATGTAAGCTTACACTACTATCTCTAGTACATGACAACAAGGGCTGAACAGAATCTTCCAGAAACATAACATCTCATGAAACCAAAATACACTTTGTTTTCGGATGATACAACCTGTAACCTTGGCTTTCAGCACTATAACCAACAAAAATACATTTGACAGCCTTATCATCCAATTTTTTGCGCTGTGTTTGTGGCACCAAAGCATATGCCAAACAACCAAAAACACGTATGTGCTCAATAGAAGGCTTTCTATCATGCCATGCTTCATATGGAGTAATAGACTGCAAAGATTTTGTAGGACACCTGTTTAGTACATAAGTGGTACACATAATGGCCTCAAGCCAAAAAGAATGCAGCAAAGCTTGACTTTTGACCATACATTATGCCATTTTTGTAAGTGATCTATTTTTCCTCTTAGCAACACCATTTTGTTGAGGTTTATAAGGCACTCTACATTGGTGTTTTATCCCATGGCTAGCCAGAAATGCATTAAATTCATGAGACATATACTCCCCTCCTCGATCAGAATGGAGGGTGCCCATAGTACATTTCAAGACATTTTCAGCCATAGCCAGAAATTTTTTGAAGCACATAAAAATTTCAGACTTCGCTTTAAGCAGAATTACCCATGCATGCATGGAGTAATCATCAATAAAAGTCACAAAGTAAAGGTAATTTCCCAAGGGCGGAGTTTGCATGGGCCCACAAACATCACTATGCACAAGCTGCAACCTACATGTGGCCCTAATTGAGACATCCTTTAGAAGCTTCGAACGCTGCATCTTACCCAAAATACAACCTTCATAAACATGTTTGACAGGTGCTTCAAGAGATGGAAAAGAAGCAACCATACAAGACTTCTGCAAACACAACAAACTGGCAAAATTCAGATGACCAAAACGTGCATGCCAAAGTTTTGCATCTGAAATAGCCCTTGAATCAAACTACATTTGCAAAATTTTGTCCACACTTGTCATACAAATTGAGCTTATATAGCCCACGGCACAAAAGCCCAGATGCAACAATTTCATCACCAAAACTGAGATCATGAACTGTACATCTGTCATCCACAAATTTGACTACAAGTCCAAGTCTAGCAAGTGCAGATATAGACAAAAGATTCTTCTTGAGCCCAAGTACATAAAGTGCATCAACAAGTGTGCAAGAACTACCATTTGCAGTAGTAAGCACAATCTTTCCAACTCCTCGAACCGGATAAGAGGTATTGTTGGCACAAGTGACTGAATTCCCATGAGGGACAGACTTGAGAGATGTGAACAATTCACGATGTGAGGTAATGTGCTTTGTAGCACCACTATTCTCTCTCTCTCTCTCTCTCTCTCTCTCTCTCTCTCTCTCTCTCTCTCTCTCTCTCTCTCTCTCTCTCTCTCTCTCTCTCTCTCTCTCTCTCTCTCTCTCTCTCTCTCTCTCTCTTTGTGGATCACGGCGCGTGGGCTAAAAATTGAGAAGAGAATATATCCTATCGTGCGTCATGCATCAATTCTTGAATTCTCTCTCTCTCTCTCTCTCTCTCTCTCTCTCTCTCTCTCTCTCTCTCTTCCCCCCCCCCCCCTGTGTGTGTGTGTGTGTGTGTGTGTGTGTGTGTGTGTGTGTGTGTGTGTGTGGATCACAGCGCGCGGGCTCAACATTGAGACGGGATAATAGCCTATTGCGCACCATGCTCCACTTCTTGTATTCTCTCTCTCTCTCTCTCTCTCTGTGTGTGTGTGTGTGTGTGTGTGTGTGTGTGTGTGTGTGTGTGTGTGTGTGTGTGTGTGTGTGTGTGTGTGTGTATGGATCACGACGCGTGGGCTCAAAATTGAGTGTAGAAAATAGTCCATCATGCACCGTTCTCCAATTCATGACTTCCCTCTCTTTCTTTCTCTCTGTGTGTGTGTGTGTGTGTGTGTCTTCCTCTTTCAACCCAACAAACACTCAAAAACACCATCTCTCTCTCTCTCTCTCTCTCTCTCTCTCTCTCTCTCTCTCTCTCTCTCTCTCTCTTCTACATCACCAAACACTCTGGAAATACCTCTCTTGGTGGATAGAACTGGTTTGAAATGAGTATACGAGGTGGATTCCCCTATGTGTTGTTTTAGATTGGATGAAAATGCTTGAAGGAGCTTTGCGCCTTGGTTGCAGAGGTCATCTCAGAGGTCTCTCTTTCTCTCTCTCTCTTTCTATTTCTCTCTATCTCTCTCTCTCTCTCTCTCTTTTTATTTCTCTCTCTCTCTCTCTCTCTCTCTCTCTCTCTCTCTTATCATGAATCCAAGTGTGCATTTGTTACCATAAATAGTACACGTTTTTTTTTGTAAAAAAATATTTATTGTGGTCGTACCAGCCATTTATTGCATGTCTTTCTAACACGTGTACAATAATATTCGGCATGCTTCATTAAAAACGCTAACGATAATGTCTATTATTATATGAAAAGGGGGGAGAGAGAGAGAGAGAGAGAGTTAAAAAGGCCTCTGCCTCCTTCAAGGTGTAGGAATCAAAAGCGTGAAGACCAAAAACTGTTGGGTTCCGGTTAGCCCATGAGAACAAGACTCAAAGCATACAGCTATAGGCCATCAAATTAGTTGAGTTTTCATGAGGAAAAAGGTGTGGTTGATATCACCTTACCAAAGCTATGTAAGAACCTTTTCATTAATAGATTTATAGTAGTAGCGTTTTAAGCTTTGTCGACCTCTCTCTCTCCCTCCCCCCCCCCCCCCCCCCCCCCCCCCCCCTCTCTCTCTCTCTCTCTCTCTCTCTCTCTCTCTCTCTCTCTCTCTCTCTCGCCTTCTGCTGCATCTCCATTTGCACCATCATGGCTCCATAACCGCTATCACAACAGCTGGTATCAAAGCCCCTGCCGGGCCTCAGCTCTAGCCTCCCGACTCAAGCTCGCGGGTATGGCCGCTTGTAGAGAGGAATTCATTTGTCGAGCTGTAGCAAAACTAACGAAAAGCAGCATCAACATGGTCGCCCAGACCCTGTGGTGAAACTTCGACACCTAAGCGACCCCTGGTTTGGTGGTTTTAACCTGTCACTGTGTATTTTTGCATTAACTTTCACACAAGGCTTATTATTTTTGAGCCTGTCCGCCCATTACTTCTTGGCCAACCCCTATGGAAGAGGTGCTTCTCACCTTCCAAGCCGACTTTGTGGAACACTAAGGCATTAGACCACCATCTTGGGGGCAGGAGACACAAAGCCATTGCTGAAAGAAAATTAGCCACGTCAAGTGAGACTTCAATTGATGGAAAGACTAACTCTATTTTGATTTTCCAGCAAATGGGCTATTGAATGAAGTTCAGTCACTGTCAGTTCTTCTTGGTTATTTTATGCTATGGATCCACTAATGTGTTAAAAGGTAATTCGAAAGTCCATTAACGAAGATCGACAAACGTTATTTGCAAGCATAGAAAACAAGACCAAGATATCCTTGACATATCGAATATGGCCTCAAAGGTGGATAAATTCAACGGATCCGGCTTCCACACTTGGCAGATCAAAGTTAAAGGCTATTTGATGCGCAAAAATTTATGGAACGTGGTGAAGCCTCTCGCAGCCAATGAATCTGGAACAGCCACTGCAGTTTCAAGGGCATTATCTACCGAGCTACAAAGGAAAGACGAACAAGCTTTTGGTATTATCCTAACCTCCTTAGAAGACGATTTTATTCATTATTTGGACGATGTTGATTCTTCAAGTGCTGCCTGGATAGAGTTAGAGAAGCTTTTTGGTGCCAAAGCTAAGTATTAAAAAATGAGTTTAAAAATGGAATTATATTCCATCCGCATGCATGAAGATGAAAATATTGTAGCTTTAGCCAATAGACTGAAGAGTATTAGAACTCAACTTGTTTATGTCGAAGCTTCAGTACCAGAAGAAGATCTCATAGCCATTTTGTTAAAAAGTTTGACTGACAAATTTCATCAGATTGTTACTATTTTAAAAGAGAAAGATCCGCTGCCCTCCTTGGATGGTATCATCAATTCATTGCAGGAAGAAGAACGCAGGGTACCTAGTACCAATTCTACTATTATTCCCAGTGCATATACAGTCTCGAATGCTGTACCCCCCACCAGTTCTTCTGATACTTCCAGTGCATATGCAGTCACTAAATGTGCTACTACAACAGCTTCATCTCGACCATTCAATGGAACCAGATCTTGTGCCATTTGTGGGCGCAACAATCATCAGACGAAAGACTGTTTCAAGAAGAATCCTTGTGTTCACTGTGGTAAAACAAATCATCCGTCAAATAAGTGCTTTCAAAAGGGTAAAACTCAAATTCATGTGGTTGAGGGAGACACTGAATCTCCAATATATTCTGTTGATGAGGAAATTTATTAGATCAACTCTTTTCATGTTGTTTAGTCAAAATAAATTGTATGGGTTATAGACACTACCACAAAGATAAGTGGTAAGACCTCCCAATTTATCAGTTTTTGTTCTCAAGTACCATTTTGTCCGCTCCTCATGAGGTTACTGGGTACACCTTAAACCCAAGGTTTGGCAGTGAACCAAAAACTCCATTTTTGGTAGCTAACTTTTTTGACCTACATCCTATCTGTTCAAGGGGGGGTTACTGTTCTAGCACCAGGTTATGGATACACCAGAAATCCTTTGGTTGTGAGAAAACCTAAAACTCACGGTTGACGAGTACACCAAAAACTCAAGGTATCATGAGTTGCTTGTCCAGTTCGGGCTTGAGGGGGGCATTGTTGGGTTCAAGCCCGTGTCGGTTAGCCCGTGAGAACAAGACTCAAAGCATACAACTATAGGCCATCAAATTAGTTGAGTTTGCATGAGGAAAAAGGTTTGGTTGATATCACCTTACCAAAGCTATGTAAGAACCTTTTCATTAATAGAATTATAGTAGTAGCGTTTTAAGCTTTGTCGACCTCTCCCTCTCTCTCTCTCTCTCTCTCTCTCTCTCTCTCTCTCTCTCTCTCACCATGGCTCCATAGCCACTATCACAACAACAACAACATTCCCTGTCATGAATCTCTACTCCAAGAGCAATGTCTAGTCCTGGCAAAGGTAAAGGCAATGTCTTCACTTTCATTTGGTCCAGAGTTTAGTTGTGTCTAGGAATTTTGCTACAAAATGTAAAAGGCTATTTAACATTTTACCTTCCAAAATTAAATCACGGCTCGCCAGTAGTTTTGTGGAGGTTCGTTCATGTACTCCGTGAGTCGTGATCCACTTTTGAAAGTGTAGAATTTTTTTTTTTGGGAGTATAAAATTATTTGATGTTTTGCTAGCTATTACTTTGTATAAAAGCCAATCAAGTGGATCACGGTGTGCCAGTAGTTTTGTGGAGTTTTGTTTATGTACTCCGCACGCCATGATCCACTTGATTGGATTTTGCTCTTCACAACTATAGAGCAAATTTGCACATTTTTGAACGTTTTTGAAGCTGCCGCCGATTCGTCTGAATCCAACCTTATATAATCATGTGATGCTCTTCTTTTTATTTATGTTTGAAGAAATTTACATTTCTTAGTATGAAATAAATGGCAAGATTAAGATCTCATAGGAGGAAGAGGCAGAAAATAATTCCCAAGCGCATCGTTGGCCAAGAAAATGTTCTGAGAAGACTTTCAAAGAGCTGTTAAAAACTTCAATGAAGAGGAACGTAGACTTCATAGAACCCATTGATATATCTGGTGCAGAGCCTTCCATGAGTTTGGAGGAGCCTGATATTGATCCCTCTGTCAAAATGGAGTCTTTAAAGAAATTAAGCATGCATGCATTCACTTATGCTTGATTGAGTTTGCAATTTGGGCCTTGCAATATAAAATTGATGTATTTTTGCATAAAATTTTTGACATAAATTTGGATGTGTATGCCTACTCAATGGCATGTGCAATCCGGTGCTTGAATGAAGAATTGGTACTTTTTACCAATTATGATAATTAATTTGGCCAACTAGTTGATATGGGTGTCACAATTGGCTTGGGCCATTGGAATAGATCACTCAATTGGTATTCAATTGTGTATATTTTTAGTGTATTTCCATGCTAATGATGAATCAATTTGATGAACATGGAAAAAATGCACTAATGCGTGTGCCTATGCAATGGCATGATCTATCCAATGGAAGATGAATAATTGGTCTTGGTTTTCAATTATGATGATTGAAAGACATAAAAGATTGGTGTGTATGCATTGTATCTCTCTCTACTCTCCTTGCTACTAGATCCTTATTGTATTCCTCATTTCTTACAAAAGATCTGTGACTTTAAGACATGTAGCTTTTTCTCAATTTGATAATAGTGTGTTGTGGAATACAATAGCATGTATACAACTTTTAATCTAAAGAATTTGGAATGGCTCTAACTAGCCACATTTTGCAATATATTGTAATGATGACCCCTTCTTGGATCAATGAAAAATAAACCTTGCCACATCCCTTCAAAACAATTCAAATCATAAGTGCTCAAGCATTTGAACATCCAATACAAGCACTAATAATGCACTATCAACCACAAACCCAAAATTTTCATGCTCTCTTTTTGGCCAACAAACAAGCTTAAATTTAGTGCCCTGCATGGTTTTACATTATCATCAAGCACTAAAAATGCATAAGCAATGTTAAGTTCAAACACAAAGTCCCAACGAAGGATCAACTCATCCAATGTAGCTCTCAACTGATTCTCGTATACATGTACAAAAGAATTCTCCATCTAGTGCAATTAGAATTATTGAATAAAATTAAGCACTAAAATTCATGTGCAATCACAATATCAATCTTTTTAATGACTTTCATGCAAAAATATGCAATGTATGCACACACAATCGTAGCAACATCTGTGCTCTTTATGGCATGCATCGCCAATTATGGAATTGACTTTTTAGCTTTTGTGGCAATAAAAATCCAATGAATCTCATTCATTAGTGCATGCTTGGCAGTCAAAGTAAGCTTAAAATTTACCATGATTAGTCACAAACAACAATTTTAACATCATTTCATGGTCATACATTCAAAATGGATATTCAATTTTAACACATTTGGAATTTCTGAGCTCAGGGCAAAGATCAAGGGTGGGAATACGTTCTTATTTTTTTTTAGTTTTTAATTTTTAATTTTAAAGTTGTTTATTTCCTTGAAAAAGATCTACGAGCTGCAGCTATGGGGCCGCCAGAGAGAGGGGGGGGATTGTAGCCTTGTGTGGGGGGCACTGAGTGTGTGTGTGTGTGTGTGTGTGTGTGTGTGTGTGTGTGAGTGTGTTGCGACTCACGGCTCATTGGCGGGCAGCATGAAGCCACATCAGCGTATGTGCTTATATTTGCCAAAAATGGCGGGCCAGTCCGAACATGAGCATCCTGAAGGTATCTAGCACCTGCAAGCGGTAAGAACGCGCCTTCGTGTATGTGTTTGTGATGCAAGCAAGCTTTTGTGGGTAAAGTCAAGCCAGTGGGCTAGTTGAGCCAAAGGCGTAAGTGAGCACGCGGACGGCAGAGGTGCAGGTAGCAACACTTCTGTAGCCTTTGTCAAAGAGCGAATGAGTGGCCAAGTCCAAGCAAGGCAACCATTGTGTGTGTGTGTGTGTGTGATTTCCAGCTTTGTAGGCGGAGAATTGGGAGCAACCCGCAGCGTAGCCCTACAAGCCAGGCATCCAATCCAAAAAATGGGTGTGTGTGTGTGTGTGTGGCGAAAATGCCAAATGGCCGGCAAGTGGGTGGGGTTGCCTTGCAAAGTAAGAGAGAGAATGTCGGCACAATTGTTCTTTCCTTTTTTATTACTCTCTTAAGAAGAGATTCCCACAAGGTGCAACTAAAAACGATATTTTAACACCCTCTTTGGTTTTCATTAAATCATCATTTTCCCATGCATGTAGAATTTGATCATTAATTCCAATTGGTAAGTGAAAAATCTCCTAAAAGCTTATTGAAATCCTTGAGGTCCACACTGTGCACACTTGATTGCTTTTATTTTTGCATGCTAGAAAGTTGGTGCACCCATTATAAGCAAACATTCAAACCCTTCCGAAAAATTCCATTTCCAATCAAATTTTCACAACTCATAATACCCATGCTCAAAACATGATTCAGTGCATCTGTCACTCCCTCAAAATTTACTCTTATAGCATATACGTGAAGTTGAACATCTATTTCTCTTCTCAAGAAATCATGAATCACACATCATGTAATGAAAAAACATAATAAGAGTCCAATTCTTCATCCAAAGCTTGAAACTCATTGGACATTCCAAATCCAATTAGCAATAACTGCAAAATTAATTGCTCACCTCCAATAGTTTAAATCATCCAAACCAATTTAGGTTGGTCAATTTTGTTTTGCATGGCTACTCACCTTTGATTATGACACTAGAAATTGTACAAATCATTCAAAGTTTTCCCATATCCAATTGGCATACACACCAATGGTAATAAAATAATCCTCAATTGTATACAATTGAGTCATATCAAGTCATTTGATCACACACACCAATCTTTTATGTCTTTCAATAATCATAATTGAAAACCAAGACCAATTATTCATCTTCCATTGGATAGATCATGACATTGCATAGGCACACACATTAGTGCATTTTTTCCATGTTCATCAAATTGATTCATCATTAGCATGGAAATACACTATTGATTCATCATTAGCATGGAAATACACTAACAATCTACACAATTGAATACAATTAGGTGATCTATCCCAATGGCCCAAGCCAATTGTGACACCCATATTAACTATTTGGCCAAATTAATCATCATAATTGGAAAAAAGTACCAATTATTCATTCAAGCACCGGATTGCACATACCATTGAGTAGGCACACACATCCAAATTTATGCCAAATGTTTTATGCAAAAATACATCAATTTCATATTGCAAGGCCCAAATTGCAAGCTCAATGAAGCATAAGTGAATGCATGCACGCTTAATTTCTTGAAAAAACACTATTTTGACCCAATCAAGCAATGCACACACTCAAAAATTAAGCACAAATGATAAACTTTTTCTCAATTGGCATTGAATTTAGGCTTACACCTAATCATTGCACACACTTTTTATGATCATTTCACAATCAAAAATCATTTAGGTGCCCTAATTGACCATCAATCATAGAAAATCAAGTGGTCTTGGATAGGCACACACACTCAATTTTTGCCCAATTTTTTGGCATTTAGGCTTATCCAATGATTGAACTAACGTAACATACACATCATTTACATGATTGCATACTCATGTATCATCAATTCCATATATTTTTATGTATGCACACATTCAAGATTAGGTGCACACATACTTGAAATTTTTGACATTTTTTCCCCCCTCTTTGGTGCATGCACACACACAATGATTTTTATGCACACACATGAATTCTAGCTTGATGAGAATTAAGCATTATTTGGATACACACAAATTTCATTAGTCACAATTTGACTATAGATTTCATTCCATGTGTATCAGATTAGGTGCAAAGTGTATGTCAATTTGTGTTACACACCTAATTTTAGCAAATGATTAACAACATTGAACCTCATTAATCAATTAAGAATTGACATAACAAGTGAGTGCACTTACATCGTAATTACACTCCAAGTTATTCCTTTGCTCTACGTGAAGACGCATCATTGCACACACAAGTGTGGGCACCATCAAATGGGCTCCAAAATTGACCATTTGTAGGTCAAAAAATCACACACTCACATCATCAAATGAGGCATAAAGTGGTACAATTAACTTGATCAGAGTGACGATTCCACCTCTTAAAAGGGGATTTAACATTCATTACACTTTAATTTTTAGCGGCGGTTAGGTTAGCAAATTTAGTCAACAATTAACAACAATTAGCATGAAATTAGTACATTTAGCATGGAAATGAAGCGAATTAGCAAGGGTTAGCATGAAATTAGTGAAATTGGGGGTGGAATTGGCGGTTTGAGATATTCATAACTCAAAGTTAGAACCAATTTCTTGCACAAACATCATCAAATTAAACCAAAAATTGAGCTACACACACTCAAAAACCGAGAAATTAGTAATGAAATTACTCTATTCTACACATCCTAAACTCACTAGCTTAGGTTATCGAATTGCAACCCACACAAAAATATCAAATCCATGGATTCGGCAACCCGGCTAGGGCATGGAAGCATGAACATAGGATGAATGGTATAGAGGATTCAAGAGATCACCTCTCCATTGCAAGTAGAGACTAGCCATGGCAAGACTAACTCTAAACCTACTCTAATCACTAATCGAACAACTCCTACAGACATCAAGCCCACCAAAGTCCGACTTGCCTTAGACTGGAAACCCTAAGCACACTAACGATAAGCACACACTATTTACCACATGTCAATTAAAGCACTTCATCAATAGCTACACACATGAGGTGAATGGTGCTAGAGCTTCATAAAACCTATCTACACACAAGCAAATAATAGAGCACACACAAATTAGAAGATTAAGACCCAACTTAATCAACCTAATTTGTGATGTTAAATATCGCAAATCAATTTCTCGTAGAGAGATAAGAGTGGTACATACATCTCTCAAATCTAAAATAATGAAAGTGTAATACTACTTCATGACAATATGAAATGTGGACAAGAAGTAGACTAATAAGAATATAAGAATTAGATTAATCAAGAAGAGCTTAATCTAATTACAATGGTTACCACTAGCCTCTCAAGCATAGACATTAAGCTCAAGGCTAGGCCAAAGAGTGAACACTCTAGAGAGAGGGAGCTCTCAAAAGTGGATCCTCAAGAGTGGATACTCAAGAATCAATCCTCCTTGCCTAAAGGCTTCCTTTTAAGGGATTTTACTACAATCCCTTCTACTATGGGTTTAAGCTTGAGCCCTCAAAGTAGCATTTACCACTTTGGAGATCTAAGTGAGCCCAAGACTTATACAAAGTGAGTGGAAATTTTATGCACAACGATAGATATCTCCAGCATGATGCAGATTCAGTGTAGCCTATGTTAGCCGTTGCTAACAATGATACCCATCACATCGATGGAACTGTCACTTTCATCGGTGGATGTGGTCTCCTCCTCAGAAGTGGAAGACTCACTAGTGGTTTCATCTACTAATGTCTCTAGGTCCATTTGCTTCTGCTTGCCAGTCTTCATGTCGTAGTAGATTGTCTCCCCTTTCTTACCAGTCATGCGTAGAAGGCCAGTGCCCCAGTCCTCTACTTTGCCTTTATGGCCATCACCATTCATCCATCCACAAAAGTCTAGGGGTCTCATTTTGTAATTGGAGGGTTTCATGAAAGGATCCTTGGTGGGGGCGCCAACCGGAAATGACATGCCATATGGGGTGGCCTCCACACCACACATAGCGTGAACATCCCCAAGCATCATCTCAAGGTAGGGGTAATCCTATAACTAGAGAGGGGGCACCACCTAGCATAAGTGCAGGTAGGATACAAACATACATGACCTAGGGTAGCAAAAGTGAGATGCCCTCTACGTAACCAACATGAAATGGTGATATAGAAAACCTCCACATGTAGAAAATTCCTAGTCAACAGTCACGGAGAGTGTGTATGAGAGAGGTACGTGACAAGGTCGGAATGGAGCATACTCAATGATTGAAGAGGCCGCATGTGATGGAGCACAAGCAGAGTGATATACAAGAGATAAAACAGCCCGCAAATGTGGGAATACAAAGCTAGGGAGAACAGAGAACGGACCCAAAGATCAACACAGCATTGCACACTTTTATTGGTGATGATGATACTTACAAACGGTGGTCTTGACTGTTATAAACCTGGCTCTTGGAAGTAGGGATGCATGATAGAATGCGAGCGCCATATGGTGCATGGATAAATATGGAGCTAGCGGGAGGTTAGCACGGGAGGTTAGTTGAGGGAAAACATCAAGACGATGCAGCCAACGGCAACATCAGTCACCAACATCAACAGCCACCCAGGGTAGCATGGTGTCGATGCATTCAATCCTAGCGTGCTCATGTTTCCTTGTGGGGGAGTATTGGATGCCTTATGTGCATGGAGTGGTCATGACTAGTAACTCAATTATGGTGTGGTGGAGAATGGGAAAAATGGTGATATTGCCAAATGCTAAAATACCCATGCTTGCAACAAAACATGATGCCATGAGCTCCCTAGCTTCGGAGGTGCATTATGTGCTTAGTGGTGCTAAAAATGTAGAGTGCATGGAGCTAGTATGTTCCTCCTTCACTTGTGCCCCTCCTGTGCTGAGCGCAAGACTCTTTATATAGGCTTGAGAGGTGGTGCTTACCTAATGGTACTTGCAAATATCTAATGGTTGCTATAGTGAGTGTAGATGCCTCTCTAGTAAGAGAGATAGAGAGGGAGAGAAGGTAGAGATAGATAGAGAGAGAGAGAAGAGTGGGATAAGGAGAGGTTTTTTAGAATCCACTAGCGAGTGGATAGGTTGTTAGGGAAGAGCGGAGTTCGGGGCATTTACAAGGGTTTTGTTGATGGTTCGGGTGGCCGGTGTGAGGTTTAATGCTGCCAGAATTGGTACTTTGTTGCGTGAAGCCGAGATGCTACGTGTCACTTCCTCTAGCTGCCGGCCGGGGCGTGCCTTCGGCGTCTTTCCTTGAGTTGGTGGCGGCATCGCGATCTTTTGATGTTCTTCTTCTTTGTTGATGATGTCTATTCTTTTTTTTTTGGTTGGTGTCCGTATATGCGTGTGTGTACTGTGTGTATGGGTGAGTTTGTGTAGGCATGTGTGTATATATGTGAGTGCGTGAGTGTGACTATGTGCGTTTTATGCGTGTCGGTGCTTGTATGTATATAGTGCGCTTATATTTGGGTTTTGCTCGTAAGTGCGTATGCACGTGCATGCGTGGGTGTGTAATGTGTGAGTGTCGTATATATACCATGGGTTGTGTGTGTGTCTAGAGTGTGTGAAAGTGTTTATGTAAGCAATGAAGGGTGTGTGAGTGTGGGAACGAGGGAGAGAGTGACTTATATATATACTTATATAATAAATAAATATTACGTGCAACTTCTTACAGAGAAAAGGAGGGGGGGGGAGATGGAATGAGTGAGAGGGGGGGGATGGTGAGGGGATGGGGAGAGGGTGTGTAGGGGTGTGAAAGTGTGTAGATGAGAGAGGGTTCTGTAATGGGGGTGGCACCTGCGGCCTGATGAGGGAGAGAGCACGGGAGAGAGAGAGAGACGATTGCGTTCGAGCGATGCCGTGAGGGGGGGAAGGGGTGAGGGGGTAGTGTATGTGGATATGGTGTGTGTGGTGGGGGTTATGAGAGAGAGAGAGAGAGAGAGAGAGAGAGAGAGAGAGAGAGAGAGAGAGAGAGAGAGAGAGAGAGAGAGAGAGTTGTTTTCCTGTGCCTTCGCACTGAACCGACAATGGAGCGAGAGAGAGATGACGGCGTTCAAGGGTGAGGGAGAGAGAGAGTAGCGTTGTTTGGTGTGCCTTCGGGCTAGACAAGAGAGCGTGCACACATGCATGTGCGCAAGAGAGAGCGAGAGAGAGAGAGAGAGAGAGAGAGAGAGAGAGAGAGAGAGAGAGAGAGAGAGAGAGAGAGAGAGAGAGAGAGAGAGAGAGAGAGAGAGAGAGGTGGACTCGGGACCATTGCTTGGCCGATGGAAACGAGGGAGAGGGGGGTGAGGTCAATGGTGTGGGGAGAAGTAGTCGGTGGAGGGAATTTTGAGGGGTTCGAGCTGAGGGGTGAGGTGTTGGTTATGAGAGAAAGAGAGTGATTTACCGTTCATGCGTCCACGGGGCCATTCTCACAAAGAGAGAGAGAGAGAGAGAGAGAGAGAGAGAGAGAGAGAGAGAGAGAGAGAGAGAGAGAGAGAGAGAGAGAGAGAGAGAGAGAGAGAGAGAGAGAGAGAGAGATAAACTTTGTAATTAGTGAGCCAGGGCTACAAGCTTCTAGATTGTATTAGTCAGTCATTTCCCAGCTTTGGTAAAACTCCAGATTATTAGTTTTGACCACCCAGAAACCTTGGCTAAGATATAAAAACCAATTTTTGTAAGTTTTTTATAAGTTTTGGATAAGAAATACACAGTGTGAGCTAACAACGCTTACTTCTCTCCCTCTCGTGCTTCCTACTCTCTCTCCGGTTGTCACATTACGATTGCATTTGTTGCATTGCAACCGTAGGTAAGAGCTCTACGCATTGACATAAGCAATTCACAGTATTACGTAGCTTTTGGCATCGCTGACCCGCGATCTAATTTCATCATAACTAGGAATTTACACTTTTAAATCGAAAACTAAGCATAGGTGGGGTATTGGGGCATCATTGCTAAGCATTTAGATGCATTCTGGGTGGAAAACGAATAGGTCAAAAATCCACTGCTATTAATAATTGCGATTTTGGAACTTGACCTAAAGTGGGGTTTGAGACCATAAGCATGTGTTCTTAGGTATTATAAACTTGTCCTAGAAGTTTCATTATGTTTGGATGTCATTTGATGCTGTAACGGATGTGATTTGTTTGCCGATGAGCGATTGGGTTTTGGTGATTTCCGTCACTTGAGTGTAGCCTGAGTTAGATGCGAGTTGTTGGTCGTTTTCCGAGAGATTAACAACCACTTGTAGCCTCTATGCACTAGTTGAGTCAGCTTTGTCCCATGGTTTGACAAATTAATCGTGGTTCTCGCTAATATTGCAATAAGATAGGATGATGAGGTTTGACATGCGTCCCACACATACATAACAACAATGAGAGAGATAAAATGCTTCTAAATAAGCAAATTTTACAATGTTTACCATCTCTCATGCATGATTCAAAAGTTGACTAATTTCTAGCTCAATGAAATATGGAGTTAAAAACAATCCAAGAGCTGAAAATAATGCAACTTTGATGAAATGAAGTGGCTCTCGAAAGCCGAATTTTTCCAATTTAAAGCTTTTCAAAAAGTTGGCTCAACTAGCTCACATGAAATTTTCAATTTAAGAGCAATCTATGAGCTAGAGATGATTGCAACTCTTAACGGAATGAAAGTGAATGGCTCTCAATAGCCAAATTATGTACTTGAAACCTCAAAAAAGTTGGTTAAACACTAGCTTAAAATGAAAAAAATTAAACTTTGACCAAGCTAAGAGCTAGCATGTATACAACTTTTAATCCAAAGAATTTGGAATGGATCTAACTAGCCATATTTTGCAATATATTGCAATGATGACCCCTTCTTGGATCAATGAAAAATAAACCTTTCCACATCCCTTCAAAACAATTCAAATCATAAGTGCTCAAGCATTTGAACATCGAATACAAGCACTAATAATGCACTATCAACCACAAACCCAAAATTTTCATGCTCTCTTTTGGCCAACAAACAAGCTTAAATTTAGTGCCCTGCAGGGTTTTACATTATCATCAAGCACTAAAAATGCACAAGCAATGTTAAGTTCAAACACAAAGTCCCAACGAAGGATCAACTCATCCAATGTAGCTCTCAATTGATGCTCGTACACATGTCCAAAGAAAATTCTTCATCTAGTGCAATTAGAATTATTGAATAAAACTAAGCACTAAAGTTCATGTGCAATCACAATATCAATCTTTTTGATGACTTTCATGCAAAAATATGCAATGTATGCACACACAATCGTAGCAACATCAGTGCTCTTTATGGCATGCATCGCCAATGATGGAATTGACTTTTTAGCTTTTGTGGCAATAAAAATCCAATGAATCTCATTCATTAGTGCATGCTTGGCAGTCAAAGTAAGCTTAAAATTTACCATGATTAGTCACAAACAACAATTTTAACATCATTTCATGGTCATACATTCAAAATGGATATTCAATTTTAACACATAATTTTGGAATTTATGAGCTCAGGGCAAAGATCAAGGGTAGGAATACGTTCTTATCTTCTTTTAGTTTTTAAATTTTTAATTTTAATTTTAAAGTTGTTTATTTCCTTGAAAAAGATCTACGAGCTGCAGCTATGGGGCCGCCAGAGAGAGGGGGGGGGGGATTGTAGCCTTGTGTGGGGGGCACTGAGTGTGTGTGTGTGTGTGTGTGTGTGAGTGAGTGTGTGAGTGTGTGTTGCGACTCACGGCTCATTGGCGAGCAGCATGAAGCTGCATCAGCGTATGTGTTTATATTTGCCAAAAATGGCGGGCCAGTCGAAACATGAGCATCCTGAAGGTATCCAGCACCTGCAAGCGGTAAGAACGGGCCTTCGTGTATGTGTTTGTGATGCAAGCAAGCTTTTGTGGGTAAAGTCAAGCCAGTGGGCCAGTTGAGCCAAAGGCGTAAGTGAGCACGTGGACGACAGAGATGCAGGCAACAACACTTCTGTAGCCTTTGTCAAAGAGCGAATGAGTGGCCAAGTCCAAGCAAGGCAAGCATTGTGTGTGTGTGTGTGTGTGTGTGTGTGTGTGATTTCCAGCTTTGTAGGTGGAGAATCGGGAGCAGCCTGCAACGTAGCGCTACAAGCCAGACATCCAATCCAAAAAATGGGTGTGTGTGTGTGTGTGTGTGTGTGGCGAAAACGCCAAATGGCCGGCAAGTGGGTGGGGTTTCCTTGCAAAGTAAGAGAGAGAAGGTCGGCACAATTGTTCTTTCCTTTTTTATTACTCTCTTAAGAAGAGATTATCACAAGGCGCAACTAAAAATGAAATTTTAACACCCTCTTTGGTTTTCATTAAATCATAGTTTGCCCATGCATGTAGAATTTGATCATATAAGCAAACATTCAAACCCTTCCGAAAAATTCCATTTCCAAAAAAATTTGCACAACTCATAATACCCATGCTCAAAACATGATTCAATGCATCTCTCACTCCCTCAAAATTTACTCTTATAGCATATACGTTAAGTTGAACATCTATTTCTCTTCTCAAGAAATCGTGAATCACACATCATGTAATGAAACAACATAATAAGAGTCCAATTCCTCATCCAAAGCTTGAAACTCATTGGACATTCCAAATCCAATTAGCAATCATTGAAAAATAAATTGCTCACCTCCAATAGTTTAAATCATCCAAACCAATTTAGGTTGGTCAATTTTTGTTTTGCATGGCTACTCACCTTTGATTATGACACTAGAAATTGTACAAATCATTCAAAGTTCTACCATATCCAATTGGCATACACATCAATGGTAATAAAATAATCCTCAATTGTATACAATTGAGTCATATCAAGTCATTTCATCATACACACCAATCTTCTATGTCTTTCAATCATCATAATTGAAAACCAAGACCAATTATTCATCTTCCATTAGATAGATAATGACATTGCATAGGCACACATATTAGTGCGCGTTTTCCATGTTCATCAAGTTGATTCATCATTAGCATGGAGATACACTAAAAATCTACACAATTGAATACCAATTGAGTGATCTATCCCAATGGCCCAAGCCAATTGTGATACCCATATCAACTATTTGGCCAAATTAATCATCATAATTGGTAAAAAGTACCAATTATTCATTCAAGCACCGGATTGCACATACCATTGAGTAGGCACACACATCCAAATTTACGCCAAATGTTTTATGCAAAAATACATCAATTTCATATTGCAAGGCCCAAATTGCAAGCTCAATGAAGCATAAGTGAATGCATGCATGCTTAATTTCTTTAAAAAACACTATTTTGACCCAATCAAGCAATGCACACACTCAAAAATTAATCACAAATGATCAAATTTTTCTCAATTGGCATTGAATTTAGGTTTACACCTAATCATTGCACACACTTTTTATGATCATTTCACAATCAAAAATCATTTAGGTGCCTAATTGACCATCAATCATAGAAAATCAAGTGGTCTTGGATAGACACACACACTCAATTTTTGCCCAATGTTTTGGCATTTAAGCTTATCCAATGATTGAATTAATGTAACATACAAATCATTTACATGATTGCATACTCATGTATCATCAATTCCATATATTTTTATGTATGCACACATTCAAGATTAGGTACACACATACTTGAAAATTTTGACATTTTTTCCCCCCTCTTTGGTGCATGCACATACACAATGATTTTTATGCACACACATGAATTCTAGCTTGATGAGAATTAAGCATTATTTGGATACACACAAATTTCATTAGTCACAATTTGACTATAGATTTCATTCCATGTGTATCAAATTAGGTGCAAAGTGTATGTCAATTTGTGTTACACACCTAATTTTAGCAAATGATTAACAACATTGAACCTCATTAATCAATTAAGAATTGACATAACAAGTGAGTGCACTTACATCGTAATTACACTCCAAGTTATTCCTTTGCTCTACGTGAAGACGCATCATTGCACACACAAGTGTGGGCACTATCAAATCGGCTCCAAAATTGACCATTTGTAGGTCAAAAAATCACACACTCACATCATCAAATGAGGCATAAAGTGGTACAATTAACTTGATCAGAGTGACGATTCCACCTCTTAAAAGGGGATTTAACATTCATTACACTTTAATTTTTAGCAGCGGTTAGGTTAGTAAATTTAGTCAACAATTAATAACAATTAGCATGAAATTAGTACATTTAGCATGGAAATGAAGCGAATTAGCAAGGGTTAGCATGAAATTAGTGAAATTGGGGGTGGAATTGGCGGTTTGAGATATTCATAACTCAAAGTTAGCACCAATTTCTTGCACAAACATCATCAAATTAAACCAAAAATTGAGCTACAATCACTCAAAAACGGAGAAATTAGTAATGAAATTACTCTATTCTACACATCCTAAACTCACTAGCTTAGGTTATCGATCCCCCGCAACAGCGCCAAATGTAGGGATGAGTTGTAGCATGACCTAATTGCAACCCACACAAAATTATCAAATCCATGGATCCGGCAACCCGGCTAGGGCATGGAAGCACGAGCATCGGATGAATGGAATACAGGATTCAAGAGATCACCTCTCCATTGCAAGTAGAGATTAGCCATAGAAAGACTAACTCTAAACCTACTCTAATCACTAATCAAACAACTCCTACACACATCAAGCGCACCAAATTCCGACTTGCCATAGACTGGAAACCCCAAGCACACTAACGATAATCACACACTATTTACCACATGTCAATTAAGGCATTTCATCAATAGCTACACACACGAGGTGAATTATGCTAGAGCTTCATAAAACCTATCTAGACACAAGCAAAGAATAGGGCACACACAAATTAGATGATTAAGACCCAACTTAATCAACCTAATTTGTGATGCTAAATATCGCAAATCAATTGCTCGTAGAGAGATAAGAGTTGTTACTAGCAAGAAGTACATACATCTCTCAAATCTAGAATAATGAAAGTGTAATACTACTTAATGATAAGATGAAATGTGGACAAGAAGTAGACCAATAAGAATATAAGAATTAGATTAATCAAGAAGAGCTTAATCTAATTACAATGGTTAGCACTAGCCTCTCAAGCATAGACATCAAGCTCAAGGCTAGGCCAAAGAGTGAACACTCTATAGAGAGGGAGCACTCAAAAGTGGATCCTCAAGAGTGGATACTCAATAATGAATCCTCCTTGCCTAAAGGCTTCCTTTTAAGGGCTTTTACTACAATCCCTTCTACTATGGATTTAAGCTTGAGCCCTCAAAGTAGCATTTACAAATTTGGAAATCCAAGTGAGCGCAAGTTTTATACAAAGTGAGTGGAAATTTTATGCACAACGATAGAGATCCCCCGCATGATGCATATTCAGTGTAGCCTGTGTTAGTCGTTTCTAACAATGATACCCATCACATCGATGGAACTATCACTTTCATCGGCGGATGTGGTCTCCTCCTGAGAAGTGGAAGACTCACTAGTGGTTTCATCTGCTGATGTCCTAGGTCAATTTGATTCTGCTTGCCAGTCTTCATGTCGTAGTAGATTGTCTCCCCTTTCTTACCAGTCATGCGTAAAAAGCCACTACCCCAGTTCTGCTTTGCCTTCATAGCCATCACCATTCATCCATCCACTAAAGTTTAGGGGTCTTATTTTGTAACTGGAGGGTTTCATGAAAGGATCCTCGGTGAGGGCGCCAAGAAAATGATAACCGGAAATGACATACCATATGGTGTGGCCTCTACACCACACATAGCATTATCTCAAGGTAGGGGTAATCCTATAACTAGAGAGGGGGCACCACCTAGCATAAGTGCAGGTAGGACACAAACATACATGACCTAGGGTAGCAAAAGTGAGATGCCCTCTAGGTAACCAACATGAAATGGTGATATAGAAAACGTCCACATGTAGAAAATGCCTAGTCAACAGTCAGGCAGAGTGTGTACGAGAGAGGTACATGAAAAGGTCGTAATGGAGAAGACTGACTGATTAAAGAGGCCGCATGTGATGGAGCACAAGCAGAGTGATATACAAGAGATCAAACATCCTGCAAATGTGGGAATACAAAGCTAGGGAGAACAGAGAATGGACCCAAAGATCAACACAGCATTGCACACTTTTATTGGTGATGATGATACTTACAAACGGTGGTCTTGACTGTTATAAACCTGGCTCTTGGAAGTAGGGATGCATGATGGAATGCGAGCGCCATATGGTGCATGGAGAAATATGGAGCTAGCGGGAGGTTAGCACAGGAGGTTAGATGAGGGAAAAAATCAAGACGATGGAGCCAATGGCAACATCAATCACCAACATCGAGATCCACCCGGGGTAGCATGGTGTGGATGCTATCCTAGCGTGCTTATGTTTCCTTGCGAGGGAGTAGTGGATGCCTTATGTGCATGGAGTGGTCGTGAGTAGTAACTCAACCATGGTGTGGTGGAGAATGGGGAAAATGGTGATATTCCCAAATGCTGAAATGCCCATGCTTGCAACAAAACATGATGCCATGAGTTCCCTAGCTTGGGAGGTGCATTATGTGCTTAGTGGTGCTGAAAATTTAGAGTGCATGGAGATAGTGTGTTCCGCCTTCACTTGTGTCCCTCTTGTGCTGAGCGCAAGACTCTTTATATAGGCTTGAGAGGTGGTGCTTACCTAATGGTACTTGCAAATATCTAATGGTTGCTATAGTGAGTGTAGATGCCTCTCTAGTAAGAGAGATAGAGAGGGAGAGAAGGTAGAGATAGATAGAGAGAGAGAGAAGAGTGGGATAAGGAGAGGTTTTTTAGAATCCACTAGCAAGTGGATAGGTTGTTAGGGAAGAGCGGAGTTCGGGGCATTTACAAGGGTTTTGTTGATGGTTCGGGTGGCCAGTGTGAGGTTTAATGCTGCCAGAATTGGTACTTTGTTGCGTGAAGCCGAGATGCTACGTGTCACTTCCTCTCGCTGCCGGCCGGGGCGTGCCTTCGGCGTCTTTTCTTGAGTTGGTGGCGGCATCGCGATCTTTTGATGTTCTTCTTCTTTGTTGATGATGTCTGTTCTTTTTTTTTTGGTTGGTGTTCGTATATGCGTGTGTGTACTATGTGTATGGGTGAGTTTGTGTAGGCATGTGTGTATATATGTGAGTGCGTGAGTGTGACTATGTGCGTTTTATGCGTGTCGGTGCTTGTATGTATATGGTGCGCTTATATTTGGGTTTTGCTCGTAAGTGCGTATGCACGTGCATGCATGGGTGTATAATGTGTGAGTGTCGTATATATACCATGGGTTGTGTGTGTGTCTAGAGTGTGTGAAAGTGTTTATGTAAGCAATCAAGGGTGTGTGAGTGTGGGAATGAGGAAGAGAGTGATATATATATATATATATATATATATATATATATATATATATATATATATATATATATATATATACTTATATTTATACTTAAAAAATAAATAAATAAATATTACGTACAGCTTCTTACAGAGAAAACGAGGGGGAGGAGATGGCATGAGTGAGAGGGGGGGAATGGTGAGAGGATGTGTGTGTGTGTGTGTGAAAGTTTGTAGGTGTGTGAAAGTGTGTAGGTGAGAGAGGGTTCTGAAATGGGGGCGGCACCTGCGACCTGATGAGGGAGAGAGCACGGGAGAGAGATATTATGGCATTCGAGCAAAGCCGAGAGGGGGGGAAGGGGTGAGGGGGTAGTGTATGTGGATATGGTGTGTGTGGTGGGGGTCATGAGAGAGAGAGAGAGAGAGAGAGAGAGAGAGAGAGAGAGAGAGAGAGAGAGAGAGAGAGAGGTGGATTCGGGACCATTGCTTGGCTGACGGAAATGAGGGAGAGGGGGGTGAGGTCAATGGTGTGGGGAGATGTAGTGGGTCGGCGGGGGGTCGAGGGGTCTGAGTTGAGGGGTGAGGTGTTGGTTATGAGAGAAAGAGAGTGATTTACCCTTCATGTGCCCGCGGGGCCATTCTCAGAGAGAGAGAGAGAGAGAGAGAGAGAGAGAGAGAGAGAGAGAGAGAGAGAGAGAGAGAGAGAGAGAGAGAGAGAGAGTTAGGACGAAGAAGGGAGAGAGAAGAGTAGGGAGAGAGGGAAGGACTAAGTGTAGGGAGCTTGGGAGAGTGATGAGTGTGTGAGAGAGGTCGGCCCGCCATAGGTAAACGAGGGGGGGTTGGTGAAGTGGTGAGAGATTCTCTGAGGGGGGGGGGGGGTGTTATGCGGCCCGCCAGGCAGGAGAGAGAAAGAAAGGGTAAGAGAGAGAGATAAGGCTCTAATATGAATAATGGAAGAGGGAGAGGGAGACTTTGTAAAAGCATGGCAGCACGCCAGTGGAAGAAAAAACAGAGACAACTTGTTTTATGCGCCCTACGGGGTTTGGTGGAAGAGAGAGAGGGAAAATAAAAGATGAGAGGGAGTGTGTGGTGCCCAAAGGAGATGTGGCAGCCTACTTCATGCAGGCGAGTTGGTGACGACGATAATAATACAAAGAAACTTTTTTTTTTTGTTGTTTTTACCTCCGGCTTCTTGGATGGGTTGATTTTTTGTGGTTTTGATCTCAAAAACTCGGTCGTCCGACGACTGCAGTTTCTTTAGCCGAGCTAGAGGGCAGTGCGGCTAAATTGGTATCATTAGCCCTCCCCCTAAGGTTAAGGCATTTATGCCTCTAAAGACCAAGAAATGCAATCTGAGTCATTCTGGCTCCTTTGAAGCATCAATAACGCAATGGCACACTTTATAGTGAATAAAATTTTGTTTTTAAGTTATAAGTTTTTCAAAGTTATTCACCTTGAAATGTTTAATTGATAGAATTTTGCGTATAATGTTGAATTTTTTCAGACCACTCAATGTAGATTAGGAAAAAGCACTTTTAGTGGCTTTTATTTGAAACTCCAAATTCAACTTAATCGAGAAATAATAGTGACATTCTTACCAAAAAAGTTTTTTCAATGTTCCATTCAACAAGTAGGACAAACCATAAGAGAGAATCAAGACCCAACAAAAAATAGGATGAAAGTCCTATGGATGCATGTTAAAAAAATCTAACTATTTATGATTATACTAACATCAAGTATACAAGCAAGACCATCAAAGTACAACCATAATGTGTTATTCTTCTTACTCTTTATATAACAACAAAAAATTAAAAGGTATTCCTAATGGCTTCAAAAAGATTAAAAGGGATTCTTACTTCAAAGATTCTCTCAATAACAACAAAAAAGATGCGCTAGTCTATACATACATCAACAGACAATGACGAAGCACGTAGATTTGCAATAGTATCAGTTGGACATGAGAAGGAGAGATACAAATTTGTATGAGAGAGTGAGAGAGAGAGAGAGAGAGAGAGAGAGAGAGAAAGAGAGAGAGAGAGAGACCACTTTAAAGAGGAGAAAATGCTAAGTAGAAGAAAAACACAAGTAGAAGAGAAACATAAATATACAATGTGAAGTAGATCACCTCTTTATATAGACACAAAAGGTATTTTGACTTTCCACCTTCATATACCTTTTGACTTTTCACCTTTTGACTCTCCACCTCCATTTGTCTTTTGACTTTTCTCCTCCATCTTTATTTTCATTTCCTAACCTCACCCTTCACTTAGGCACTTAATATGTTTTGAACAACTTTTTATTTTTTTGAGATTGGGGAGACCTAATTCGCCTCCATCTGTCTTTTTATTTCCTAAACCTCACCCTTCACTTAGGCACTTATTATGTCTTGAAAGACTTTTATTTTTTTGAGATTGGGGAGACCTAATAGCAAGAATGTCAAAGTGCAAGCAAAATCCACGATTAGAGTTGCTCACTTCACAAGCATGAATAAGAATAAGAGCCATTATTAGGATTCTTCAGAATGACCTATTCTTGGGAGGGAAGGTGTTCAAGAGTCAAGCGTTACTCATAGTCATGCAAATTGTGAGATACTTCTATTTTTGTCATGTTTGGAAGGCAAAGAATGATCCCGATATTCGGCAACACATTGAAAATAGCTAAATTCACAAAGATACTCCAAGAAAGTATAGAGGCGGTCATCGACTTCTAGAAACAAATTAACTTTGATGAGTGGAACAAGGCCTTAGGAATTGTTATGACTGACTTTCTTGGATTAAAGGGTGGGCTCATCACTTGCCATAGGGTGGCTCCCCTATCAACCGATGTAGTGATGACCTAGGGAAGCTATTGTGTCTCGGCATGAGCATGATATTAACTTGTAATTTCTTTCTATATTAATATAGTCTACTCACAGTTGTGAGTTTTCCCATTAATCAACTTCCAATGAAAAACTCTTGAACATGGATAATGTATTAGCAAAAAAGCCCCCATTTGGTCTGGCTAACTTCACATGAAAAACCATGAACAACACTTCAAAAAAAATACAAAGTAGAAAATCATAAACTTGGGAAATAGTGTAACATTTCATGACCTAAAAACTTGTGTGTAGCGGATATTGGCATGAACATAGTGGGCATTTCATTAGAATAGATTCCTAATGAGAATTACAAGAGTGCTTGGGTGGAGAGAGCAACAGAAAGCATAACACCTAGTTAGATAGCATCAACAATACTTTCAAAAGAGAGATAAATTAAGCTATTGACAACAGTTGAGGACAAGATTTGCATGGAGCCGGTCACCCCTCCAAAAGGCTTTGTATTATGGTTTCTCCCATCAAGAGAGACATTGTACAATACAATTCTTTGTGTTCCTTCAAGACTAGCTAGTGCAATGAAGATGAAAGATTCATGCACTAAGCAAAACACTTAGTAAACACAACTTTAATTATCCCCGTTCTCAGACCCAAGACCTCACACACCTTCGAAGATGGTGAGAGCTAGCAGGGTATGAGAGTAGATTGAGAGAAAGAAGGAGTATCTTACGAGAAAGATGTACATCTCCTCACATAATCACTCATACTAGCATAGCTTAGCTTAGTAATTAGCTTGGTAGAGGAGATGAGCATGCATTGAATCTTGGCTCTTGGTTGGATTTGCATCCACATGCCAAGAGTGTGTTGATGTAGGCTTCTATCTCACAATCTTGGAGTAGGAGATGAGATCTCCATTAAATCTTGGGAAGAGATAGTCTTCTCTTTCTTCAAACATAAGATTGTGTGAATGTGTGTGTGATAATACCTTGCAAAAATCAGCCCCCTCTCTCTCTTGGGCGAGCCCTCTTACTGATTGCTCTTGCAGGCTCCCCATTGGACCTCCCCAAGTCAAGCCAATGGCTTTTAAGCAGCATAAGTGATAGCCTTCTGACATGTGTCCCCCTTTCGCCTTTTGTGAGAGCTTTGATAATTTAATAATTAAACTAAACTCTCATTGGACCCCTTTGCCTCCTGGCCAATAGGAATCAGGCAAGCCATTGGGCTCCTGAATGCTCATTGGACCCCTTGGGAGACTGTCCAATAGTCTTCAAGGAGATTTTATTCTCATTGGTTATTATATTAAGTGTTTTTAAATTAATTAAAGTAGATTTACTCTAGCCTAATTCTCATTGGTCCACCTCCAAGGCCATCCAATAGGAATTGGGCACACCTTGTGGGCATCTGGGCTAGGGAGCTGACATGTGTCCCTAATTCCCTTTGTGTAAAGGGAGCCTGTGTGTGTCTGTGACTCTCTCATCCCCTAGAAGAAGGGCTCGCCCCCTCCGATGTAGGGATATGCAAAGACTTTTTAGTTACACACAAAGCATCCAATTTCCCCTATGGTTGACCTTTGGACACAACCTTTGAATTTTGGAACCTTAGCATTTTGGAGTTCTTAATGGGCTGAACCTTAGGGTCTTTTTCGCCCATTGTTGCACATGGCTCTTTTGCAGATGGCCCCCCCTTTGGATCTCTATTTTCCCTCCTTTGGATCCCTACTGTGGCCGGTATGCTAGCTTAACCAATATTCTAGCTTTTTCTCCCCTGGCACTTCCCCACATTAAATGATCAGTTTAATATGAGAAAATCATTTAGGAGAATTATATATTGATTATTATGACATTACCTCTCTCTTGAAATCATAGTCGTCCTCGACTATGGTGTAGAGAAGATAAAGCATATTCATGAGTCCTTTTCTTAGCGGGTAGAGGATCCCTATGTTACCCTACGACATCATTCCACAATGGATGACTAGTCCATGTGGCGCTTGAGAGCCTGAGGCTGCCGCAAGCATGTCTGCACATTAGTCCTATCAGTCTTCCATAGTAGAGTGACAAGCTCTACTTGGTGTTTGGGAGACGTCGTCTCCGCAAACTTGATCTAAGCATGCATACTACTTAATTTTTGTGCACAATAAAGAAAAAGAGAGTCTTATAAGACAAAAAAACTTTGTTCATTTTTAACATTTTGTACTTTGCTTACTCTTGGGAAGCATTGTAAGGATTGGCAAGGTTTAGGTTATCCTTTAATTGTATGCCTTGCATCCATCTAGCATCTTCAAAAGGATAATTCTTAAACTTAATAAGATATCGTCGGCGGATAGTCTTACCGCCTCTTAATACCTTGTCTTCATGTCGGAGAATGGACTCGGGCTGCAGCACCTCCTCTTGGTCCTCGATCTCCGGTGGGTCTTCAATAGTTGGTTCTTGAGATGGCTCTCCTTTGTAAGGCTTTAATACGCTCACATGGAAAGCATTGTGTATGAGCCAATGATTGGGCAACTTGAGTTGATAGGCCATATCATTGATTGGCCTAAGAATCTGGAAGGGACCATAGTACCTTTTTGCTAGTTTAGCATAGTACTTTTGGTGGCCCGTAGGATTCTTGCCCGTCGTGTGCCTTAATCGAGCCTTGGGAAACTTTAACAAGACCCAATCGTTTTCTTTAAAGGCTTGGGCTCTTCTGTGCTTGTCAGCAGCAGCCTTTTGCCTTTGCTGTGAGATAGAGATAGCATCCTTAATCTTTTGAAAAGATTCTTGTAGGTCTCGGCTATACTCATCTGCAGCGAAGATCTTCCCATGTACCTTAAGTAGCAAGGGACTTTTTGATCTTCCGTCAATTACCTCGAAAGGTTCTTTTCCCGTGGAAGTATGTACAATGTTATTGTAAGCATACTCCACC
Source organism: Adiantum capillus-veneris (assembly GCF_014529385.1). Classification (NCBI taxonomy): domain Eukaryota; kingdom Viridiplantae; phylum Streptophyta; class Polypodiopsida; order Polypodiales; family Pteridaceae; genus Adiantum; species Adiantum capillus-veneris. Next base: position 93,623,099 of record NC_140952.1, read on the forward strand.
AAGGGTAAGTACTTCTCCCATTGGGATCTTTGATCTACTTCCGTTACATAGGATTTTAGGAGATCGATAATTGTTAGGTTAGCTATTTCACTTTGGCCATCCGTTTGTGGATGATAGGCCGAAGAGAAGTTTAGCCTTGTTCCTAAATTCTCAAAGAGACCCTTCCGGAAATTACTGGTCATTCTAGGATCTCTATCCGACACTATGGACATTGGCAAGCCATGGTACTTGAAAATTTGTGAAATGAAGAGGGTTGCCATTTGATGGGATTTGATAGTATTTTTGACAGGTATAAAATGAGCTTGTTTACTGAACGTGTCTACTATCGTCCATATTCCCGTATTCCCATGGATAGACTAAGGCAATCCAAAGATAAAATCCATGGATATGCTCTCCCATGGTGAATTAGGGATTGGCAAGGGTTGAAGCAATCCAAGTTGCTTCCCTCTATCAAATTTTGTCTTTTGGCATACCACACATTTAGAAACATACTCTTGTATGTTTACTTTCATGGTAGGCCAATAGAAATATGTTTCAATTCCCTTTAAGGTAGACTAAATCCCCCTATGCCCTGCATAAGGTGGAGCATGAGATTCATACATTACTTTCTCATGTAGTGAGTTAGTAACACATAGTCTATAGCCATAGAGAAGATAACCATCTTGTAAAGTAAATGGTTCTTCTTTCTTCCCTAATGCAAGGGCTGAAATTACATCTCTAAAATCGGGATCAATAGCGTACTCATTTATCATTGAAGATATATCATTGTCAGTTGCTATGGAAACAACATTCACTCTCGGTCGTCTTGAGAGTGCATCAGCTACTTGATTATGCTTACCAGCAATGTGAGCAATATGAAAATGAAATTGCGAAAGGAAATTTGCCCACCTCATTTGTTTGTCGGAGATCTTGGTTTGTGTCATGAAGTACTTAAGACTTTGGTGATCCATTCGCAGAATGAAAGGAGTCCCCAATAAATAGTGCTTCCATGAGTCTAAGGCATGTAGATCTACAAGGAATTCCTTTTCATATATGCCTAAAGCTTGCTCAACAGGGTCGAGCCTTCGACTCTCATAGCCTATGGTGTGCCCTTCTTGGAGTAAAACAGCTCCAAGGCAATCACCACAAGCATCACATTGGACCTCAAATGGTTTTGAGAGATCCGATAGTGTAAGCACAGGTTGAGAGATAAGCTTTTCTTTAAGCTTTTGGAAAGCATTGTTCTGCTTAGCAGACCATGTGTACCTAACACTTTTCTTTGTTAGGTCATGTAGTGGTCCCGCAATTTGTGAGAACTTTTCTATGAAGCGTCTATAGTATGCACACATACCTATAAAGATTCTTAGTTCATGAAGATTCCTTGGTTTAGGCCATCCTTTTATTACCTCTAACTTTGATGGATCCATTTGGATGCCATCTTGAGAGATAATGTGACCTAAATACTGAATCTCTTGCAAGAAAAATTCACTTTTCTTTCGATTAACATAGAGTTTATTCTCTCTCAAAACTTGAAATATTACCTGGAGGTGTTGCTTGTGTTTGTCTAATGAATTAGAGTAGATGATAATATCATCAAAGAACACTCCAGTGAAGGTTCGATGAGGCCTCAATAGCTTCTCCATCAAGCGGTTGAATGTGGCTGGTGCATTGGTCAAGCCAAAAGGCATGACAATGTATTCATAAAGACCAAATGTGGTGCGAAATGCAGTCTTTACAATATCTTGATCAATTATCCTTATTTGATGATAGCCACTTTTTAGGTCAATCCTACTGAAGTAGGTCGATCCTTGTAGCTTATCAAATAGGTCTTCTACCCATGGAACGGGAAACCTATTCTTGATAGTGATCCTATTTAGTGCTCTATAGTCGACACACATACGATATGTGCCGTCTTTATTTTGCACTAATAGCACAGGTGAGCAAAATGGAGATGAGCTAGGCCTAACCATGCCCTTCTCAACTAACTCATGCACTTGCCGCATAATCTCCTCTTGTTGAGCTTGAGAAACTCTATAAAGAGGTTTGTTAGGTGGTGAACTTCCTGGAAGAAGTTCAATTGCATGGTCATCATTACTTGTTTAGGAGGTAGCTCACAAGGGATGTCGTCAATAATAACATCTTGAAACCCCTTGAGAAAATTGGATAACTCTAATTCCTTTTGGTTGCTTTTATTTTCTTTTGCTACAGCATTAGGTTCATTTTGAAAATCTTTAACAAAAATCATGTACATGGAAATAGAGCTCTTTTTTGACTTGTTGAAAGCTGGTGTATGTACAATGGGAATAGTGTTACCCATTTCCTTAGCATCTATATACATGTCTTTTTCCCTGAACTTAAAGGAGATTCTCCTTTCAGGAAATTTAACATTTGCAGCCAGGCGATCAAACCATGGTGCCCCTAGGATTACATCCTCATGCTTGAGAGGAGAGATAAAGAAGTCCTCTTTGTCCACATAGCCTTGGACATGAAGCCTCAGTTTCCCGATTAAGGGAGTGATTGAAGCTTCTTGCCCCTTGAAGGCACTGTCTGCGGGTAGGACATCTCCCATCTCATAGGATTGTATGCCTAGCTTGGTGGCCAACTCTATAGATATAAAATTGTGAGTAGAACCAGGGTCAAAGAGAATAAAAGCATCATGTTCTCTTACCTTTCCCCAAGCATGGCATAGAGGAGATCCTTTGTGGTGAGTTTGGTGAGTCTCCTTCTCTTGGATTTCAACCAAGGAATCTCCAGGAGGATCTTGGTGGTTGTTCTTTTGGGGACAAGCGCGGTACACATGCCCTTGTTCGCCGCACTTGAAGCACCGTTTATCCTTGCGATAACGCTCAAGCTCTTCAGGAGAGAGTTTGTTCTTACCTTTGTAAACTCCCTTCTCTTTAGCTTTGTTGGAGTTGCCCTTAGGAGACTTTTGGACATTATCCTTCCCCTTAGGCTCATTGGAACCCTTGTTTTCTGGGGGCTTATTATTTTTTTTAGCCCCCGTTTGGAAATTGATTCATGAGGCCACCATAGTATGGTGTATTACCGCCGATATGGTACGTGGCCTTTGGGAGTTGACATACTCCGCCATTTCTTCGGTTAAGCCCGCACAAAATTGTTGCTTTTGCTCTCCAAAATCCAACTTTTTGAAGACAGTGGCTTTGAGTTGTAGGTCCCAAAACTTGTCTACATATTTGTGGATGGATTCATAGGGAGAGAGCTTTAAGCTTCGCCATTCGGTGAGTACTTTGTCTTTGGCATTGGTGGCAAAAAACTACTTCATAATGGAAGCTCTTAAAGCTTTCCATGTTCGTGGAGCTTCACCGTTGGCTTGTAGGCTAGACCACCATTGCCTCACGGACTTTTGAAAGTGCTTAGCTACATGGCGTAGCTTAGAGGACTTCGTGAAGCCCTCATCTCCAAACGCCACATCAAATTGCTGGATAAGGCCAAGACTTTGTCCGTAGCACCAAAGGTACCATCATAGGTAAGGAAAGAGATGCTCTTCCCTCCCTCTTTGAATTTCTTCAACTTGGATGACCTCTTCCATGCGGCATAGGATTTCCTATGGCCTCTTCTTTTTGATGGTTCAAAGGTTGCACCATCACTTTCTTCAGAAGGTGAAGAATTTGAAGAAGGTGGAGAAGAGGGTGACCTCTTTCTCGCCTTTTTCTTGTCTTGATCTTCTTTGTCTTCACCATCACTTTCATAAGAGGAAGAGAAGAGGGTGACCTCTTTCTCGCCTTTTTCTTGTCTTGATCTTCGTTGTCTTCACCATCACTTTCATAAGAGGAAGAGGATGGAGAAGAGGGTGTCCTCTTTATCGCCTTTTTCTTCTCTTGCTTTTTATCATCCCTCTTTGAGTTATGGCATGGAGAAGAGTGTGATGGTCTTCTCCGCTTTGGTGGTGATGGAGAGCATTTAGCCCACCGTCTTCGTGGAGCCATCTCCGTCGAGGTGGCGGGAGACTCACTTCTTTCTCGTTCCTTCAATGGAGGCTCTTGAGTTCTCCTTTGGGAAGGAGATGCATCATCAAGAAGTAAATTCTTGAGCCCTTCGTAGGGATTCTCTTCTTCTTCCCGAATCGGAGAAAGACCTCTTTTGGGAGTCTCACAAGGAGGCTTCCTAGGTGTTCTCTCGTCATGGTGATGAGCTTGGAGAATCCCGTGAGCACGGAGCTGCCGTTGCACTTCGCTTTGGAGAGATGGATTGCCCATGGCTTGTTGAAGCCTAGAAACAAGATAGTTAACAAGCATTGAAGCATCATTAGTAGCTTGCTCATGAGCAAAATCAAAGTTATCAACATTAATTTCACTCTCTTTACTATTGTCAGCCATTCTAACAACTTTTAGGTGTAAACTTTTTAAGTGTATTTTGGAACTTCAAGCCCTAGTTGCTACTCCTCTTTAACCCTTTAGAAAAAGCACTCAAGCTATTGTACCCGCGGCTCGAATACCATTAATTGCAAGGAATAGAAGAGAGGGTCTTTCGACACCAAAACAACACCGGCTCCTGTCAAGCTTCTAATAGCTCAATAGTGGTTAAGCCGTAGGCAAGCCCCGTAGGACTCCACTATTAAGACCATAGCTCTGGACGATGATGCCCCGTTAACTGCACAAAGGTAGGCGCACTGCAAGGCTGAAAAATCCCTATTCTACTTACTCACAGGCAATTAATAATACCAACCATTTATAGCTAGCTTGAGGACCTCCCTTCTTGAGCAAGAAAAGAGAAACCTTGTGCTCTGATACCCATGTAACATTGAAAAACCATGAACAACACTTCAAAAAAATACAAAGTAGAAAATCATAAACTTGGGAAAAAGTGTAACATTTCATGGCCTAAAAACTTGTGTGTAGCGGATATTAGCATGAACATAGTGGGCATTTCATTAGAATAGATTCCTAATGAGAATTACAAGAGTGCTTGGGTGGAGAGAGCAACAGAAAGAATAACACCTAGTTAGATAGCATCAACAATACATTCAAAAGAGAGAGAAATTAAGCTATTGACAATAGTTGAGGACCCGATTTGCATGGAGCCGGTCCCCCCTCCAAAAGGCTTTGTATTATGGTTTCTCCCATCAAGAGAGACATTGTACAATACAATTCTTTGTGTTCCTTCAAGACTAGCTAGTGCAATGAAGATGAAAGATTCATGCACTAAGCAAAACACTTAGTAAACACAACTTTAATTATCCCTGTTCTTAGACCCAAGACCTCACACACCTTCGAAGATGGTGAGAGCTAGCAGGGTATGAGAGTAGATTGAGAGGAAGAAGGAGTATCTTACAAGAAAGATGTACATCTCCTCACATAATCACTCATACTAGCATAGCTTAGCTTAGTAATTAGCTTGGTAGAGGAGATGAGCATGCATTGAAGCTTGGCTCTTGGTTGGATTTGCATCCACATGCCAAGAGTGTGTTGATGTAGGCTTCTATCTCACAAGCTTGGAGTAGGTGATGAGCTCTCCATTAAAGCTTGGGAAGAGATAGTATTCTCTTTCTTCAAACATGAGATTGTGTGAGTGTGTGTGTGATAATACCTTGCAAAAATCAGCCCCCTCTCTCTCTTGGGCGAGCCCTCTTACTGATTGCTCTTGCAGGCTCCCCATTAGACCTCCCCAAGTCAAGCCAATGGCTATTAAGCAGCATAAGTGATAGCCTTCAGACATGTGTCCCCCTTTCCCCTTTTGTGAGAGCTTTGATAATTTAATAATTAAACTAAACTCTCATTGGACCCCTTTGCCTCCTGGCCAATAGGAATCAGGCAATCCATTCGGCTCCTGAATGCTCATTAGACCCCTTGGGAGACTGTCCAATAGTATTCAAGGAGATTTTATTCTCATTGGTTCTTATATTAAGTGTTTTTAAATTAATTAAAGTAGATTTACTCTAGCCTAATTCTCATTGGTCCACCTCCAAGGCCATCCAATAGGAATTGGGCACACCTTGTGGGTATCTGGGCTAGGGAGCTGACATGTGTCCCTAATTCCCTTTGTGTAAAGGGAGCCTGTGTGTGTGTGTGACTTTCTCTCTCATCCCCTAGAAGAAGGGATCGCCCCCTCCCATGTAGGGATATGCAAAGACTTTTTAGTTACACACAAAGCATCGAATTTCCCCTATGGTTGACCTTTGGACACAACCTTTGAATTTTGGAACCTTAGCATTTTGGAGTTCTTAATGGGATGAACCTTAGGGTCATTTTAGCCCATTGTTGCACATGGCTCTTTTGCAGATGGCCCCCCCTTTGGATCCCTACTGTGGCCGGTCTTCTAGCTTAACCAATATTCTAGCTTTTTCTCCCCTGGCAGTTCCCCACATTAAATGATCAGTTTAATATGAGAAAATCATTTAGGAGAATTAGATATTGATTATTATGACATTACCTCTCTCTTGAAATCATAGTCGTCCTCGACTATGCTTTAGAGAAGATAAAGCATATTCATGAGTCCTTTTCTTAGCGGGTAGAGGATCCCTATGTTACCCTACGACATCATTCCACAATGGATGACTAGTCCATGTGGCGCTTGAGAGCCTGAGGCTGCCGCAAGCATGTCTGCACATTAGTCCTATCAGTCTTCCATAGTAGAGTGACAAGCTCTACTTGGTGTTTGGGAGACGTCGTCTCCGCAAAATTGATCTAAGCATGCATACTACTTAATTTTTGTGCACAATAAAGAAAAAGAGAGTCTTATAAGACAAAAAAACTTTGTTCATTTTTAACATTTTGTACTTTGCTTACTCTTGGGAAGCATTGTAAGGATTGGCAAGGTTTAGGTTATCCTTTAATTGTATGCCTTGCATCCATCTAGCATCTTCAAAAGGATAATTCTTAAACTTAATAAGATATCATCGGCGGATAGTCTTACCGCCTCTTAATACCTTGTCTTCATGTCGGAGAATGGACTCGGGCTACAGCACCTCCTCTTGGTCCTCGATCTCCGGTGGGTCTTCAATAGTTGGTTCTTGAGATGGCTCTCCTTTGTAAGGCTTTAATACGCTCACATGGAAAGCATTGTGTATGAGCCAATGATTGGGCAACTTGAGTTGATAGGCCATATCATTGATTGGCCTAAGAATCTGGAAGGGACCATAGTACCTTTTTGCTAGTTTAGCATAGTCCTTTTGGTGGCCCGTAGGATTCTTGCCCGTCGTGTGCCTTAATCGAGCCTTGGGAAACTTTAACAAGACCCAATCGTTTTCTTTAAAGGCTTGGGCTCTTCTGTGCTTGTCAGCAGCAGCCTTTTGCCTTTGCTGTGAGATAGAGATAGCATCCTTAATCTTTTGAAAAGATTCTCGTAGGTCTCGGCTATACTCACCTGCAGCGAAGATCTTCCGAAGCGAAGATCTTCCCATGTACCTTAAGTAGCAAGGGACTTTTTTATCTTCCCTCAATTACCTCGAAAGGTGCTTTTCCCGTGGAAGTATGTACAGTGTTATTGTAAGCATACTCCACCAAGGGTAAGTACTTCTCCCATTGGGATCTTTGATCTACTTCCGTTACATAGGCTTTTAGGAGATCGATAATTGTTAGGTTAGCTATTTCACTTTGGCCATCCGTTTGTGGATGATAGGCCAAAGATAAGTTTAGCCTTGTTCCTAAATTCTCAAAGAGACCCTTCCAGAAATTACTGGTCATTCTAGGATCTCTATCCGACACTATGGACATTGGCAAGCCATGGTACTTGAAAATTTGTGAAACGAAGAGGGTTGCCATTTGATGGGCTTAGATAGTCTTTTTGACAGGTTTAAAATGAGCTTGTTTACTGAACCTGTCTACTATCGTCCATATTCCCGTATTCCCATGGATAGACTTAGGCAATCCAAAGATAAAATCCATGGATATGCTCTCCCATGGTGAATTAGGGATTGACAAGGGTTGATGCAATCCAAGTTGCTTCCCTCTATCAAATTTTGTCTTTTGGCATACCACACATTTAGAAACATACTCTTGTATGTTTACTTTCATGGTAGGCCAATAGAAATATGTTTCAATTCCCTTTAAGGTAAACTGAATCCCCCTATGCCCTGCATAAGGTGGAGCATGAGATTCATACATTACTTTCTCATGTAGTGAGTTAGTAACACATAGTCTATTGCCATAGAGAAGATAACCATCTTGTAAAGTAAATGGTTCTTCTTTCTTCCCTACTTCAAGCTTGGCTCTTGGTTGGATTTGCATCCACATGCCAAGAGTGTGTTGATGTAGGCTTCTATCTCACAAGCTTGGAGTAGGTGATGAGCTCTCCATTAAAGCTTGGGAAGAGATAGTCTTCTCTTTCTTCACACATGAGATTGTGTGAGTGTGTGTGTGATAATACCTTGCAAAAATCAGCCCCCTCTCTCTCTTGGGCGAGCCCTCTTGCTAATTGCTCTTGCATGCTCCCCATTGGACCTCCCCAAGTCAAGCCAATGGCTATTAAGCAGCATAAGTGATAGCCTTCTGACATGTGTCCCCCTTTTCCCTTTTGTGAGAGCTTTAGTTAATTTAATAATTAAACTAAACTCTCATTGGACCCCTTTTCCTCCTGGCCAATAGGAATCAGGCAAGCCATTGGGCTCATGAATGCTCATTGGATCCCTTGGGAGACTGTCCAATAGTCTTCTAGGAGACTTTATTCTCATTGGTTCTTTTATTAAGTGTTTTTAAATTAATTAAACTAGATTTAGTCTAGCCTAATTCTCATTGGTCCATCTCCAAGGCCATCCAATAGGAATTGGGCACACATTGTGGGCATCTGGGCTAGGGAGCTGACATGTGTCCTTAATTCCCTTTATGTAAAGGGAGCCTGTGTGTGTGTGTGTGACTTTCTCTCTCATCCCCTAGAAGAAGGGCTCTCCCTCTCCCATGTAGGGATATGCAAAGACTTTTTAGTTACACACAAAGCATCCAATTTCCCCTATGGTTGACCTTTGGACACAACCTTTGAATTTTGGAACCTTAGCATTTTGGAAGTCTTAATGGGCTGAACCTTAGGGTCTTTTTAGCCCATTGTTGCACATGGATCTTTTGCAGATGGCCCCTCCTTTGGATCCCTATTTTCCCTCCTTTGGATCCCTACTGTGGCCGGTCTGCTATCTTAACCAATATTCTAGCTTTTTCTCCCCTGGCACTTCCCCACATTAAATGATCAGTTTAATATCATTTAGAAGAATTAGATATTGATTATTATGACAAAGAGGGCCACAAGTTGGCCGGGGGGGGAGGGGGGCTTACCCATAAACACATGATTTCTCAACACCAAAAAAAAGGGGAAACTGAACAAAGAGGGCCACAAGTTGGCCGAGGGGGGGGGAGGGGGGCTTACCCATAAACACATGATTTCTCAACACCAAAAAAAAGGGGAAACTGAACAACAATGCCTTCACATTTTTTGAATACAAAAGGGCACCAATTAAAGGAGTGGATATATTACATAGGAAAAGAGAGAGGTTTATAAATCTAAAAATCTACTCATAAAATATTTTTAATTTTTTTGCGATTGCATGTGATATGGTTGGTTTACATATAGTGAATCCTGTTGGGATTTAGGCCAATTGGCCAGACATCCCACTTACTACTAACCTATCTACTAACTTAACCCATGTATACACGTATTATTTAATACAAAAGAATAAGGAGCTGCAATAGGATAATGTTGTTGTGCACTCCACCCAACAATAGGTCTCTCTCACTGCTCTCGCACACGCTTCCCAAATCCCTTGAGCCTATACAACAAATTCAAATAGAATGTTTGTGGCACGTTAATTTTTTCTTCTTATGTAGTACACATATTTTATTATAACAAAATATCATATTTATGTTAATAATTATTAAATATTGCAAAGTGTAGGGCTATGATGGCTATGGTGGGTCCAGCCACAACAATGCCATGGCTAGAAGGGCATGCAACATCATAAGAGAACAAGAGAGAAGGGGAGTAGAGAAATATCATATTTATGTTAATAATTATTAAATATTGACAAGTGTAGGGCAATGATGGCTATGGTGGGTCCAACCACAACAATGCCATGGCTAGAAGGGCGTGCAACATCATAAGAGAACAAGAGAGAAGAGGAGTAGAGGATACGATTACAGGATTGGATAAAATGAAAACAGATGATTTTTTAGGTTTTTCATTTTTTACAAAAACTTACATAGTGTTTCACACTCAATAGACATTGGGGTGAGACAAAGCTCACCCAACAATCCTCCCCTTGATCTTTGTAGCACTCACACAATAGCCTTGTCTCAAACACAAAAGAGGATAGAGGTAAACAATTGCCTTTCCCTAGACACAAAAGCTAGGTATGGGCACACAAAACCTCCCCTCACACAATTGCAAATACAAGCCTACACACACACACACACACACACACACACACACACACACACACACACACACACACACACACACACACACACACACACACACACAAAAGGATAAGTACATGGAACTCCTACACACAAGGTGTGACACACATGCTTCCATACACAGATGAGTGTTTTTGAGGGACGCAAATTGAGTGCAGACAATGGGTAGGTCTTACCTCTAGTTGAAGATGCTAGGGCAGTGTTTAAACCCACACATAAGTGAATATAGAGTACAAAGGGAAGGTCTTACCACTTTCCTCTTATTCTCTTAGCCAGGGTAGTGTCTAGTTCCATACAAATTATTTGGACAAAAGAAAAACTGACAAAAAATATAACAAACTTATAACATAGAACATAATAAAAATATTTTGGAGTCTGGACTCCACAAATGTTGATGTTGTGGTAAGTAATTGGAGTGAGATCGTAGTCAGTAAGAAAATTTTGATGGATATTGATTCTCCAAAAAGGTGCATCATTCATTAGTTCAAACTTGATATGCAAACAATCTTCAATACTACCGATATAACAATCAAGGGCACTACCACCACTGTGGAACAACAAGGGAACAACATTTTGAAATGCTGCGATAAGGAGTTATCTTTATCATTGCTTTACAGATTCCTTTGAAGCCTGCCAGATGGCATCTTAGAATGCTACGAGAAGTGTCGTCCCTATCACCTCTCTAGTTCTTCAAGATTATTTCATTAGTTGAGGATCGGTACCTTATTAATATGTTGCAAAAATTATGAAAGAAATGCTCCTCTACTACTTGATTTTTTAGATGCTTGGAAAAAACTAAAGCACAAACAACAATGTTTTAATATGCCACTTGACCTATGTTTGAACAATAAGGCAATGTTTTGATATGTTGCTCTCATTGGTCTCGTGCACTCTGCTTCACTCCCTATAGCATTATAGAACATTGTCTACAGTGTCTAGGCTTTGCCCACCTTAGCCAACCAAGGATTCCGTGTGGGGCTCCAACACCGGCACCTCTTGTTACCATAGCCAGGAGTGGCGTTTTGATATGCTATCACACATAGAGATGCCGCCTTGGAGCTTCAACTCCACCCACCAGGCACTTACCATAGCCAGGAGTGGCGTTTTGATATGCTATCACACATAGAGATTCCGCCTTGGAGCACTCGTGCTCTAATACTATTGTAGAGTTGCGATGGCTATGGTAGGTGCCCGGTGGGTGGAGTCGAAGCAATGCCATCACTAGAAGGGCGTGCAACAACATAAGAGAATGAGAGAGAAGGAGAGTAGAGGATAAGGCTACATGGTAGGAGCAAATGAAAATAGAGCTTTATTTCGGTCTTTCATGGCTTATATAGGCTTACATAGGGTTCACACTCACTGGACATTGAAGTGAGACAAATCTCCCCCCAAAAAGAATTCGTTCTTTACTAATAACAAAATCTAGTCCTCTTGATGCTCCTAGTTATACGACATTAAGTTGCAAATAAGTCATCAAAATGTAAGAGAGAGAATAAAACATTCTCATGAATCATCAAAATTGTTGGGTACGAGAGAATAGGACCTGCGATGGGAGGATGAATCCACAATAGAATATCACAATTCATATTTGTTTTGTCTTAACGCCTTTTTCACATCTTCATTTCAAACTTCTTCAAAAACCATCCTCCTGAAGCATGTGCAAGACATCAAGACCCCAATATCGAGTTTTCCTCACCTATCAATATGGAAAATAACACTCTGCAAATTTCAGTTTAGCTGGGATTCTCTGGACATCAAAATTAATTTGGAACACAGAAGTGTGCTAATTGGCAATTATCACATAAAGGCTAATAAAGAATGCTACAATTTCTTACCTTATTGCTAAACCAAGCATATCAATAAGCATAGTGACACTGCAGGAGAGAAAGTTTCATAATTAGAACTCAACCTTATACGCAAACTATCTTGTGAGAAATTAAAAAATTAATTTCTTAAGACATTGAATTATCACTATAATTTATAAGACCCTCACAACACCCATGCCAGGTAGCAAGTTTTCATTTAGACTCCAACTGAACGTTCGTAAGAAAAAAACATGCTTTCATTGTCAACACAAGTAAGAATTACCACTATGGAAGCATGAACTCTCAACCATTCTACGTTTTTGCCAATCCTTTTTCCCCCTTGGAAGGGCTGGAGGCTCGAACTTAAGTTTGAGCTTGATGGTTTTCCCACCAAGACAAAGGCTTAAAGTTCAGTTTTCCCACCTAGACAAAGGCTCAAAGTTAAGTTTTAGCATCCCCTTGTTTCTACATGCAAAAGGCAACCCCTCACATTTCTCTACTCCTTGTTAGCACTTACCAAGCTTCTTCCTCGAAGGGATTAGGGCTCAATCTTTCATCTAAGACTCTTGAGATTTTGCATGGAGATTCAAACCTTGTAGTTTTTTTTGAGCCCTTCGCCAAGTGATGGAGGTTTGAATCCAACTTGAATTCAAGCCTCATAGTATTTCCTGCCCCAAAAGAGATTGAGGTTTATTATTGCATTTAGGCTTCCTATGTTTTTCTAGCCCTTCTATCCACCTACTAGTGGTGGAGGCTCAAAATTGAGTTCAAGCCTCTTAATGTTTTCCTCCGAAAGCGAATTGAAGAGGCTCTTGAGATTTTGCTTGGAGATGCAACTCTTTTCTTCTCTTTCTCACAACTAGAAGGGCTGAAGAAGGGGTGAAAGAGCCTCATAGTACTTTATCCTCCACAAAAGGGATTGTGGCAAACTTAACCCTTTTGGTTTTTATCTACACCTACTTTCCAACTCAAAAGGTTGGAGGCTTGAACTTAGGTTCGAGCCTTGTAGTGGTTTTCCATCCGCAAAATGGGTCTAGGCTCAATTTTAGGTGTAAACCTCTAGATCTTTTGCATGGAGACTTAACCCTTTTGGTTTGTTTATTACCTCTTATTTCCACCTCCAAGGGATGGGGCTCGAACTTAAGTTCGAGCCTCCATGTTATTTGGAGTTGAAATTATGGGGCTGAAAAAGGGGTGTGAACTATTTTGCATGCAAGCTTAACCCTTTTGGTTTTTCTCTACACCTGCTTCCCAGCTCGAACGGTTGGAAACTCGAACTTAGGTTCGAGCCTTGTTGTCTTTTCCCCTCCATAAAAGAGATCTAGGCTCAATTTTAGGTGTAACCACCTAGATCTTTTGCATGGAGGCTTAATCCTTTTGGTTTGTCTAGTACCTCTTATTTCCACCTCCAAGGGATGGGACTCAAATTAACTTTGAGCCTCCAGTCAAAATTGTGGGTGAAAAAGGGGTGTGAAATATTTTTCATGCAAACTTAACCGTTTTGGTTTTTCTGTACACCTACTTTCCAACTCAAAAGGTTGGAGGCTCGAACTTAGGTTCAAGCATTCTAGAGTTTTCCCATCCAGAAAAGGGATCTAGGCTCAATTTTAGGTGTAAACCTCTAGATCTTTTGCATGGAGACTTAACCCTTTTGGTTTGTTTACTACCTCCATTTTCCACCTCCAAGGGATAGGGCTCGAACCTAAGTTCGAGCCTCCATGCTATTATCATTTACTACCTCCTTTTTCCACCTCCAAGGGATGGGGCTCGAACTTAAGTTCGAGCCTCCATGCTATTATTGTGGCTGAAAAATGGGTGTGAACTATTTTGCATGCAAACTTAACCCTTTTAGTTTTTCTCTACACCTACTTTCCAACTCAAAGGTTGGAGGCTCGAACTTAGGTTCGAGCCTTGTAAAGTTTTCTCATCCGGAAAAGGGATTTAGGGTCAATTTTAGGTGTAAACCTCTAGATCTTTTGCATGAAGTTTTAACCCTTTTGGTTTGTCTGCTACCTCTTATGTCCACCTCCAAGGGATGGGACTCAAAATTAACTTTGAGCCTCCAGTCAAAATTGTGGCTGAAAAAGGGGTATGAAATATTTTTCATGCAAACTTAACCGTTTTGGTTTTTCTGTACACCTACTTTCCAACTCAAAAGGTTGGAGGCTCGAACTTAGGTGCAAGCATTGTAGAGTTTTCCCATCCAGAAAAGGTATCGAGGCTCAATTTTAGGTGTAAACCTCTAGATCTTTTGCATGGAGAGTTAACCCTTTTGGTTTGTTTACTACCTCCTTTTTCCACCTCCAAGGGATGTGGCTCGAACTTAAGGGGCTCGAACTTAAGTTCGAGCCTCCATGCTATTATCGTTTACTACCTCCTTTTTCCACCTCCAAGGGATAGGGCTCGAACTTCAGTTCGAGCCTCCATGCTATTATTGTGGCTGAAAAAGGGGTGTGAACTATTTTTCATGCAAACTTAACCCTTTTTAGTTTTTCTCTACACCTACTTTCCAACTCAAAGGTTGGAGGCTCGAACTTAGGTTCAAGCCTTGTAAAGTTTTCCCATCCGGAAAAGGAATTTAGGCTCAATTTTAGGCGTAAACCTCTAGATCTTTTGCATGGAGACTTAACCCTTTTGGTTTGTCTACTACCTCTTATTTCCACCTCCAAGGGATGGGACTCAAAATTAACTTTGAGCCTCCAGTCAGAATTGTGGCTGAGAAAGGGGTGTGAAATATTTTTCATGCAAACTTAACCGTTTTGGTTTTTCTGTACACCTACTTTCCAACTCAAAAGGTTGGAGGCTCGAACTTAGGTTCAAGCATTGTAGAGTTTTCCCATCCAGAAAAGGGATCTAGGCTCAATTTTAGGTGTAAACCTCTAGATATTTTGCATGGAGACTTAACCCTTTTGGTTTGTTTACTACCTCCTTTTTCCACCTCCAAGGGATGGGGTTCGAACTTAAGTTCGAGCCTCCATGCTTTTATCGTTTACTACCTCCTTTTTCCACCTCCAAGGGATGGGGCTCGAACTTAAGTTCAAGCCTCCATGCTATTATTGTGGCTTAAAAATGGGTGTGAACTATTTTGCATGCAAACTTAACCCTTTTAGTTTTTCTCTACACCTACTTTCCAACTCAAAGGTTGGAGGCTCGAACTTAGGTTCGAGCCTCGTAAAGTTTTCCGATCTGGAAAAGGGATTTAGTCTCAATTTTAGGTGTAAACCTCTAGATCTTTTGCATGGAGACTTAACCTATTTGGTTTGTTTACTACCTCTTCCTTCCACCTCCAAGGGATGGGGCTCGAACTTAAGTTCTAGCCACCATGCTATTTGGAGTCAAAATTGTGGCTGAAAAAGGGTGCCAATAGTAAGAGGACACAAAATAGTAATAAGAGGGTTGCCAATAGTAAGAGGACACAAAATACAGGGCTGATGTATTTGTTTAAAGCTGGCCACTTCCGGCAATGTGGCATGCAATTGAGTGTGCAGAGAGAGAGAGAGAGAGAGAGAGAGAGAGAGAGAGAGAGAGAGAGAGAGAGAGGGCCAAAGGCGTACTAGTTTGTTTAAATCTCCAACCAAACATGGTCAAGCCATGTATAATAGATGGGAGCCTTGGCAATTGAAATTTTGATAGTACATCTCCCTATGCCACTACTTTGACCTGCACGGTAGGGTGACGCCAATTTGTGCCAAACTGTAGTGGTCAAGCAAGGTGTGGGTGGCTACAAGTCGGAGACTCGGAGGCAGCATTGGGGGTCAGAGACACCTCATGTCAATGTTGTTTGTCTGACCTGCACGCAGTAGAAAGCTCCATCTTGTCTCAAAGCTACACGGGACTGAGAAAGGCGTGGGCATTTCTTAGAATGATGCAATAGGCCAGGTATGAACTACAATATGGCAGGGTTGACAGGGTGGTGGGCAGTTGTTAGTGATCGTTTGGTGTTGCTAACGATGTTGATGCTACCAACACATGCTGATAGGGTGGCATGGCGTGAGTACAAGAACGCAGTTGGGGCCACATACTCTCAATGGCCGACATCAAGAAATCAAAAGGTCGACTATGGCTGGCTCGCGTGCTCCTTCAAGCCATTCTCCCCATAGCTTGTCAATGTTTCCAACCACTGCAAATCTAGGCATGACAAACACTAGTGGCACAAGTTCTGTAATGCTGCCATGGTGGCTACATCTACATGATGATTAACAGATCCAGAGGGAGCCTACTCCTGATCCTCTTGTTGCTGCTTCTTGCAAGAGGTGCGCGGGCTATTACTACTACTGTAGCTACAACGAGGGCTACTGTTGCTTCTTACCAGAGGTGATGCAAGTAGCACGAGAGGGCGGTGCTGGCAACTTGGCGTGTGCAGAAATTCAAAAATGTTCAAGCCCAACCATACAGCATCATTTAACACCATCTCCATCTTTGATTCCTGCAAAGCATAAGTGACGGTGGCAAGAAAGTTGACAACAACTAATTATAGGTATTTCAAATTCACCGTCAATTTCAAATTTCAAACTTGACGGAGAGTTTGAATGGTTTCTCATATGATTTACACGTATACTCAAGTAGATAACGTTAAGGTGGAAACCATACTCGTTTTGAGCTTAGTATCAGCTAAAGCCCCTGTCACACTCCGACGGGAGTCCCTTGTTGTTTGTAGTGTGACATTGGGTCGAGTACAAAAACTGTGGGGGTAAAACAGTGAACTTGCTTTGGCAAACAGATAAGGCACCCGAGTTTCTCGCTGCTGTCATTGTTCAAATCAATTCCACACGCTCGTGCATGCAATTTGGCAGATGGCCTCCCATGTCGAAAGTTGACATATGTGAGAAGGACGTCCCTCTGACAAACCCCATGGGCCAACTTTCACTTTTCAGAGAACCAATGAGAGCAACCATTCAGGCATGGCCGTTCTCTCCCCGCCCCAGGGTGACACGCCTAAGTATGTGGTGTCTTACTTGTTGAATCCTATGATGTTTTGGTAAGTGGCTATGTTGGAATAAATAAAGTTTTCAAAAAGTTCTTATGATAGGTGTAAAACTTTTGCATCTTGAGCCTATGATTGAGCCATGGTTATGTGGAGCCCAAGTGCAATTGCATGTACTTTTGATTATAATGGTATGAACATCTATATCTCAGGCTCAAATTCTAGATATAGCTTTGGCTCGAACTCACGTTTGAGCCATGGTCATGTGTAGCCCAAGTGTAACTAGAACTTTGGGCTCACATACAAGATAAGTGAAATCCTTGTAAAGACACAATGCTACACAATATTTGTAGCTAGAGCTCAATATTGAACCATGAATGAAATAGTTTTGATTATATTGTTGTGGAGCATTTATACCTCCAGCTCAATTTATTTATTTTTTAGAGTGCTTAATTGAACTTGACTTGCATTAATAACAAAAAGTTACAAACAGCCCTGGCATATCCTTTGCATAGGGAACTCCATAAAAAATACACCGCAGAGGACGCACCTCCTCAACTACTCTTACTTGTTAGGCTTGCAATTTTTATTCCTTCTACAAAGGAGATTCCACCAACATGACTCTACAATAGAATTGGTTTCCAAAGGCTCACTCTTCTTTTGAAAGAGTAACACATTTTTGAACTTCCATACTACCCTCAATACTGTAACTCTTACCTTGCATATGTCGACTCAATAGATCCACATTGTCAATGCAGAGCCCATAGCAATGTCGCGTCTAAAGAAGGGAGTTTTTAGATGTATGAACACCCACCTGCAGACAGTGCCCGTAAAGTTTTTGATTCCGAGACATCTCTTGAACAGGTGCGTGCGGCGAGTCTTATTCCGGCGCTTGCATTTGACACAAGTTGGCACGACTCTAAAAAGAACCTTCTAGAGGAAGACTTTGTCTCTCTTGTCGTTTTTGGCTTTGCATATGTCTCCCACTACTTGAGACCATTTGCTTGTAGCCCACTTTTAGACCAACAGGTGTTCAATCCAAGACTCTGAAGAGCAAAGATTATCATAATTCTATTTATTTTTGGGCGAGCAGAATAGTCTTTGTCTAGGCCACTTCCAAGATTTCCAATCCAGCGGTGTGGAGCCGGAAGGAAGGGTTAGGTCACAGGTGTGAGATTTTCCAAGAAGTCTTCTGATGAGGATCTCCTCTTGGAGTGAGAGATCTAGCATAGCTTAAGCTGCTCCTGTAGAGTGCGCAGGTGATGGAGAAGGTAGGAAAGACGACTACACACTCACACCAACACACATCGAGACACACACACACAATCGTTACCCTACAGCAGCCATTCAACGAGCTGCTCTTCTCTTCTTCTCTTTTGAACTATTATCCAAAGTATATTTACAACATAGTATAGTCATTGTCCAGTCGCCCATAGCACAATGGACATATTCTTTAACATCATATTCTTTAACACTCCCCCTCAAGCTCAGAGTGAGCTTTCATATGATGGATTCCCAATGCTTCACGAAGGTAGAAAAACTTCTCCTTTCCAAGAGCTTTTGTGAATATATCCGCAACTTGATCATTTGTCTTCACATACACCAAATCAATCTCATTTGCCAAAACTTTTTCTCTAATGAAGTGATAATATACCTCAATGTGTTTAATGTGAGCATGGTAGACTGGATTCTTTGCCAACATGATGCTGCTAATATTGTCACAATATATAATGACACTGTCAAGATAGTCAAAACCAAATTCTACCATAAGTACTCTCAACCATGACTCTTCACATGCTACTAAAGCTGCTCCACGATATTTAGCTTCTGTACTTGATAATGGTACAGTTGATTGCTTCTTGCTACTCCAACTTATCATACCATTGCTCATCATGACTTCCAGTGAGAATCAAGTCATCAACATAGATAACAATAACGACGATCTCTCCATCAACATGCTTCAAAAATAATGAGTGATCAGCAGTAGACTGTTTAAATCCAATCTTCTTCAAGAATCTGGTTATCTTTTCACACCAAGCTCTAGATGCTTGCTTCAAACCATACAATGGTTTCTTCAACTTACACACATAATATGGAAACTCTGGATGTTGATAACCCTCTGGCTGTATCATATAAACTTCTTCTTCCAAGTTACCATTCATGAATGCATTATCCACATCCATTTGCCGTAACTTCCAACCGAACATACTTGCCATTGCTATCACCAATCTGACTGTTGTCATCTTTGTAGCTGGAGTAAATGTCTCATCATAATCAAGACCTTTTGTTTGTGCATAACCTTTAGCAACAAGCCTCGCTTTGTATCTTTCCACACTACCATCTGACTTGCACTTGACTTTGTATACCCATTTTGAACCAATTGCTTTCTTTCCACTTGGCAAGCGAACCAAATCCCAAGTGTCATTCTTCACAAGAGCATCCATCTCATCATCCATAGCTGACTCCCATTCTGATTTTCCAATTGCCTCTTGAAAACATGTAGGCTCTTTATGTTACACACGTGAAACCATGTATGCATAATGTGTACGCATGTAACCGTTGTATGTCAATCTATCAACTGGATAACGCACCCTCTCTGATCTTCTCAACTGTGGTGCACTCTTCTCTTCAACTCTTGCATAAGGGGGTACATATTTCTCATTATGCTTACTGCCAGGTGTCCTCAAATGTGGTAAACCATGCTCTTCATCGAGGCTTTCATCTCCAGAACTCTCTTCAACCACTTTCTTCTTGCCTTTCTCGTCTTGCTTCTTATCTCGCAAACGACCACTCCATGGGTTGACACTTCCTGTACTCTCCTCTGCCATATGTGGTCCTAAAATAGTTCTTGTTCATGGTCCTGGCTTATCAACAACATGATGCACATTCTCTTGCTCTTCATACTCATCTTCTATCATCACTGGCTTTGGTTTGTACCATGGTTCATGCTCACAAAATCTGACATCTCTACTGACATAAACTTGTCTTGTCGTAGGATCATAGCACTTGTAACCTTTCTTTTCAACTAGGTAGCCCAAGAATATACACTTCACTGCCTTTGGATCCATCTTCTTTATTGCTTCATTTGGCACATGAACATAGCAAACACATCCAAAAAGTTTCATCTAGGAAATTGTTGGCTTGATCCCATAAAGTCTCTCATAAGGTGAAATTTCATGAATGGCAGCTGTTGGTGTTCGATTCATAATGTGTACTGCTGTATGAACTGCTTCAGCCCAATATGTTAATGGCATATTCATCTCATTCATCATGGCTCTTGCAATCTCTGCTATGACTCTATTCTTTCTCTCAGCAACTCCATTTTGTTGTGGTGTGTATCTGCAAGTAATCTGTCTTCTTATGCCTTGTTCACGTAAGTAATCATCAAAACTGTGTGACATGTACTCTCCCCCTCCATCTGTACGTAGGCATTTAATTTGACAACCATTCTCTTTCTCAACCATAACTTTGAACTCCAAAAATACTTCAAATGCCTCTGACTTTGCCTTTAGAAAGTAAACCCATGTCATTCTGCTGTAATCATCTGTGAATGTGATAAAATATCGACAACCATTTGGTGTAGCATGATCACAAGGTCCCCAAATATCTGAATGAACAATTTCCAAAGGACTTTGGCTGATTCTCCCCCTCTTTGGAAATGGTAAACGAGATTTCTTTCCAAATTGACAAGCTTCACAAACATGATCAAAATTCAATCTGCCAAACTTTGGTAATCCACGTACAATTCAATTTGATTGCATATGCTTTATTCTTGCCATAAATTTTCCCAATCATCTTGAGTGGCTGATTTGTTTGCATACATACCGCTGTGTAAACATGGATCTCCAGCTTCCAATGAGAACAAGCGACCTTTCTTTCTTCCACGTGCCAATATCTTGCCTGGTCTGCCTTTGTGAAACTCCTCTATGAAGCATCCATAACGATTAAAACGGACTTGCAACCCTTGATCTGTCATCTGTCCAAATGATGCTAAATTCTTTGTGATTGAAGGCACATATAGAACATCTCCCAATGTGTTGTATGTCCCGTCTTTTTCTAGCAATGGAACTGAACCAACATGTGTAATCCGATGCATAGTATCATCACCTGTAGCGACAAACTCATCCTCTTCTAACTTCTCTTTTCTGTCAAACCATTCACCATGATATGTCATATGATTTGTGGCACCACTATCTAAATACTAATCATCTGTATGATGTGGCTCCACCATGCTTCCAACAACATGCTCCATAGGAAATAAATGTCCACTCGACCTATTGTCATATATATTTTGATCATGAGGATTGTATCCAACAAAGTTTCCTCCGTATTTGCCATAACCTCGGCCTCTTCCACCACGATCACGATTTTGATTTAGCCTTGTGTAGCATTCTCTTTCAAAGTGACCATAAATGCCACATCTGTTACAATATTCATCTCTTTGAGGATGTACAAATCGTCCACGAGTTCCGGCTCTCCCCCTGCCTCTTTGGTTGTAATCATTGTAAATTTGACTTTGTTGGTTTTTCCATTGACCTCTTCCAACATTGTTTCCACGACCATAGTTTCCTCATCCACCTCTATTGTTTCCACGACCTCTAGAGTAAAAAACTTGATCTCTGGAATTGTTATTTGATGTAGAAGGACCTGACTTGCCTAACTTCACCTCTTCTTGCAAACAAAGGTTTACTAACACTTCAAAATCAGGCATGTGTCCTCGAACAGATATAGATGTATCCAATGACTTGTATTCCGGTCTCAAACCATTCAATGTCACTGAAACTAAGTCATCATCTGGAACTTCAACATTAATGCTCGCAAGATCTTCCTGTATTTGCTTTATCTCTGTCACATAATCTGATATGGATCTATTTCCTCGCCATACACAATGTAACCTTTGCTTCAAGTGAACTTTTCGTGGTTCTGTATTGGAGCTGTTCATTCTTGCTAGTATCTCCCATGCTTCCTTTGGAGATTGAGCCTTCTTCACATGTGGTATAAAGAAGTCACTAATGCCAAAAAACCTCTCTTTTTTGCTGTTTTCCAGAGTTGCGGAAACCTGTGTATTGACTGTAGCTCCTCAAACTGAGCTCTGATACCACTTTGTAGAGTGCGCATGTGATGGAGAAGGTAGGAAAGAAGACTACACACACACACACCAACACACATCGACACACACACACACAATCGTTACCCTGCAGCAGCCATTCAACGAGCTGCTCTTCTCTTCTTCTCTTTTGAACTATTATCCAAAGTATATTTACAACATAGTATAGTCAGTGTCCAGCCGCCCATAGCACAATGGACATATTCTTTAACATCATATTCTTTAACAGCTCCAAGGATTTGTCAATCCCCTTTTTGAGAGTCCCAAAAAGAATCAAGGCGGAAAATCCCTTATTATTAAGATTCTTGGCAATTTCAATCTAATGGTTATTAAGGCCCAAGTCTTCCACAATAGGGACCCAAGGAGACCAGTGTCTAGCGGTACCCTTCCAGCTAGTACCTTGTTTTTTCCTTCCACATGAGCGCATCACAGTGAATTTACAACATTTTTCAATAAATCTCCAAGTAAGAGCCCCTAATTTAGACCTTACACCACAGGGAGAGAAGTCTATTGTGTAAGATGAGGTTGGATCATGAGACACCTTTAGAGCTCATGCGGGCTTCCATTATCATTTCCTTTGCCATACAAGCCTTTCTCTTCTCAAAATAGGAAAGGGTGCAGAAAAATTTAGCACATAAAGGAAAACCATGCGTGATAGGATCAAGGATGCCACCTTGAGCTTTTGGCCTCCCATTACCCCATTGCCACAATTTTCCTATAGTTAGTTTATTTCTCCACAAAAATTCCTTGATTGGCTTCAAAAAGGAGTTCCAAGTTTTTTGGAATAATTGCAAGAGTGGTGATAGGTTATATACAGGATGAAGAAGGTACTAATTATCGAAGCTCTGCAGTGGAAAGGAGTCCGGATGAAATCCCACCCATTCATTTTCTTCTTAATTTTATCTTGAACCCAATCAAATGATGTCTTATGTGTAGTTCCTTTCCCAACGGGAATGCCTAAGTGTCAAAATATGTTACCTCTCTTAACCATCTCTTCAATCCATCCTGAGGGATCAAAGTTATCATCCTCTAACAAGGAGATAAGTCTTGATTTTTCTATGCTACATTGAGACCCTGACACTGTGATGAACACTTGGACAATCTCCAAATCTTCTCTAACATTATTTCCTTCCACTTGGATGAAGAGTAAAGAATCACCAGTGAACATATTAATAAGTAGTTGCTTACAATCTGGATTCGAATCCCTTTTATCTCTCCTCTTGTTGTTGCATGTTCAAACATGGCAATCAAAGAGTGGGTGCAAGCGGAGAACCAAGGAAGCGGGGGCAACCTTGACAAATGGAACTCTTGACATCAAAGCAACCAACTATTCTTGAGTTTTGATTGTAGTATGTGCTATGGCTATGTGTAGCCAAAGGGAAATTAGAATTTTAAGGTGCAAGCCAATGTTTAAAGTCATAAAGTCATAATCCTAAAACATTTGTGGCTCGAGCTCAAGGTTGAGCCATGGTCATGTAATGATTCCCATGTAGAGAAAACTTGGAAACATTTTCCTTTCTATTCCTTGTTGAACGTCAATAAACATATTGTTTGACTTTCCTCCTCGGCCTATCATTTGTCCCTATAGTAACAAGCTCACCATTCAACATCCTTAGATCATATTCCATCCCCATGTGTGATTGCCAAGACTTTTCTTCATGCAGTGGGGTATCATTAGAGTTAGAGCTTCAAGTAGCCATTCATGTATAAACCTTCTAAAGCATGTTGTTCTTGCAAGCCATTTTATTGGAGTGGATTTTCTTGTTCTTTTCAACACTAGGAAAAGACAATGATAAAGAACATCTTTGGCTCTATTGAATTTTGAATTGCGATAATATGTAGACTAAATGAAACATAAAGTAGGCATGGTTTTTTCATACAAGATACTCAGTACTCTTAGTCTCTCTCCTCATCATAACCCCATTCTATTTGTTATGTGGGTGATTCTGTTGATGCAAACCATTGCATTGGAATGGATTCTTTGTTCCTTTTATCACAAGGAAAATGCAATGCCATGGAGAATCTAAAGCTCAAGATCATTTTGAAACCATGGTTATGTGTAGCCCAACTACAACTAAAAGCGTGTGTGGTTTTTCATGTACATGATATTGACATGTTTTCTTGTGGTTTTGTGTAAGTTTCTTAGATGCGATTTTTAGTTGTAAGTCATCTCTTGAGTTTTGTGACCATGTCCTTGTTGTCATACACTACAAGAATTTTGAGTGTCTCTAAAATCCAAATCATCCCAAATATATGAATATCTTAGACCCAAAGTATGTAATCTTAGCTCAAATATAGCAATGCTATTGGGTGTTCCTTACAATCTACTAGAGATTTCATGAACCTTGTTGTTTGTTTCTTAGTTGAGTGAACTTTATGTGTGGTGTGTGTGAACTTAATTATGAGTGTGCACACATCTATATACTACCAATTATGTGGGAATATGCAAAACCAAGCGCACAGTGATTGAGAACAATGATCTATAACAGTTTGTAACCTCTCGAGTCTCCTATTTAACTTGACACCCAATTATTGTCATAATAATAAGATCTCTCACAATGCAATGTCTATTCTAGAGTTGACACCCAATTTTTGATAAAAATGAAACCTATCGCAATGCAATATTTGCTCTAAACTTGACACCCAATATTGACAACAATGCAACCTCACACAATGCAACCTCTCCTCTAGAAATTGACACCTAATTGTGTGAGGTTGCATTGACAACAATGCAACCTCACACAATGCAACCTCTCCTCTAGAAATTGACACCTAATTGTTGACAACAATGAAACCTAGATTGTAACCTAGCACAATGTTGACAACGATACAACCTAGCACAATGCAACCACCACTCAAGCACTGATATCACAAAGGATTGTCCCAATATAATTTTTCCCAAAATTCCTAAATACATCTTTGTAACTCATTTGTTTGATCATTGTCATCGGAGGTGGAGGTTGATGGTGTATCCTCATCAGGAATGTCGATAGATGGAGCCTGATCAAATCGTAGAAAATAAGGTTTGAGCCGCCAACCATTTACTCTGGTCTTATGAAGCTTGCCATCAACTTCCATAAGCTGGTAACTCCTATTGGTATACTTTTTCCTGATGATGAAAGGGCCTTCCCATCGGAGTAGGAGCTTCTTATCTTTGCATGTGTTGAAGCGATTGTCATAGCGGAGCACCAACATGCCCTTCTTTAAATCTTTGCACCAAAGATGCTGGTTGAAACTAAGCAGTTTGTGCTTTGCCTGTGCCGCATAATAATTGATTGCTTCTTCTCTGTCCAGCTATAGTCTTTCCAAGTTGAGGATGTGATCTCTCAAATGCATGATGGGCCATTGAAGCTGGCTTGCCATCACTCTGAGACTTTCTAGTTGCACCTCAATAGGTAAGATTGCCTCCTTACCAAATACCAAATGATATGGGGTGAACCCCAAAGATGTACAGAATGAGGTTTTGTAGGCCCATAAAGCTGGGAGTAGATACTTATCCCAATCTCCAAGATGATTTTTAACCTGCTTGGTGATAACTTTACAAACCATTCCATTCACTTTCTCAACTAGGCCATTATATTGAGGGTAATATGGTGAGGAGTGCCTCCTTGTAATGCCAAGTTTTTGCATTAACTCTCCTACCAAGTCTACTCTGAAACCCGACCCTCTATCAGAGATGATTTCTAATGGTGTGCCAAACCTACAATATATGTGCTCATAGACAAATTTAGCTATCTCTACAGTTGTGATCCTAGTTGTGGCTGTAGCTTCCACCCATCTAGTCATATAGTCGACTCCCATGATGATGTAGAACTTCCCTGAGTTGGCCCTATGAAATGGTCCTATGGCATCTATACCCCATTTTTCAAATGGTCCATATGAAAGGATAGGTGTCTGTAGTTTAGGCATGAGTGATCTAGTGCCGGCCTTTTGACATAACTTACATGTCTTACACCACTGGTGTGCATCACGGTTGAGGCTAGGCCATACAAAACCAGCCTGCAAGATTTTCCTACTTGTTATATCTAGGGCAAAGTGACCACCACAAACACCATCATGAAAACTGGCAATGACCCACGTAATTTCCTTAGGGGGGAGTATATTTCCTGAGTATTTGGTCCTTACCCTTACACTACAAACCGTCATTGATAAGCCGATACCTTGTGGCCTTCCGGGTAATCCATTGCTTCTGTCCTTTTGTTAAATCCAATGGACATTCCCCTGCTTCCAAAAAATGCATGATGTTGGGTAAGGCATCACTACCTTGAAATAGAGGGAGCTTTAGTTTTATAGCCCCAACCACCACTTCTTACAGTCTTTCTCTTGCTAAGGCATCAGCTTCATTGTTTTGAGCCCTTGGAATGTGGTGTAGTTGAACTTCTTCAAACTTACCCAAAAAAAAATTACACAGCTTAAGTGAGTCCTCAAGCTAGGATTCTTACATGTCCATACTCCATTTACTTGCCTTATCAAAAGTAGAGCATCCCCAAATACGTTAAGGCATTTTACCCCTTGCAAGATGCACCATTGTAACCCCTTGGTTAGTGTTGCATACTCAACTTCATTATTAAAATGTGATTCCAACAAATGGCCAAGCAAAAATACCTTGATACCTTTGTCATCAAAGACCACTATGCCTGCAGCTTCTTTGTCAGATGCTCGCTTGTAGGCTCCATCAAAGTAAAGAGAGTGTTCTCTTTCTACCACCGGTGGCGTTGGAAGTGATTGAATTCCTTCCTTTTTAGATTGCTTCACCTTCTTCTCAAAATTTTGGTAGGTCATGAGCCCCCCCAAGCTTGCCCTTGTTGTGCTTTCTACCTGTACCGTGTAGTCAAGCTCTTGCAGACAAACTAGCCATTCAGTAATCCTAGCAGAAACATCCATGTGTTGTACAACATAAGGAAACATCTCATCCATGGTCAAAATCACAAATTTCCTAGGCAAAAAATATGACCTAAACTTTGTAGTTGCAAATCTAAGAGCTAGGACTAGGTGTTCCACATAGGTGAAACCTTTCTCTGTTGCTGTCATCATTTGATTGGAGAAGTAGATTGGCCTCATGAAAGATGTTTTTGTATCCTTCTGGAGTAGCACAGCCCCCAAGGAGTCATCACCCACTCTTGAGGTGACATAGAATTTTTCATCCCACTTAGGTGGTGAGATAGTTGGTAGGGTGGCTAAGACCTCCTTTACCTTGTTGTAGTGATGTTCGCTCTCCTCGTCCTAGGTGAAAGTTTATCATTGAGTGAGTTGTTGTAGTGGTAGAACAAGTTGTGATAGTAGATGCATGAATCTACTCAAGTATCTCACCTTTTGTAAAAAAGAGACCAATTTGACGTGCGGTTGTTGGTGAAGGTAGGGCTATGAGTGCGGACACCTTACTTAGATCGGCGTTGATACCTTTTGATGAAATTTCATGGCCTAAAATAATGACTCTACTTTCCCCAATGTGGCACTTGTCTACATTTAATTGCCCACCTAGGCTTTGCAACCTTACCAAACCCTCAGTTACCTTTTCTAAGTGTGAAATACGAGGGCTATATATACAAAAAACATCAATGAACACTCTTATGGATGTTCCAAAGAACGGTTGAAAGACATATGTGACATATCTTTGGAATGTGGCAGGTGCATTTGTGAGACCAAATGGCATAACTCTGTATGAAAAACAGCCCCATGTCGTAATAAAAATGCTTTTCAGCTGATCTTCCAAGGCTATGTGTATTTGAAAATACCCGGAATAACCATCACACATGGTGTAACAGTCAAAACCCGCCCCTTCATTTAGAATTTCATCCAAGAAAGGTAGAGAAAAGTGGTCTCTCTTTGTAGTTGCATTTAGTGGTTTGTAGTCAACGCAGACCCTCCACTTACCATTCTTCTTAGGTGTCACTACTACGGGTGACACCCACTTTGAGTTTTCCATAGGATAGTAGCTTCCTTACCTCGGCCAGAAGTGCCTTTTCTTGTATGACCCCCAGCCGTCGTAGTTTTTGCACAACTGGTTTTACCCCTTCCTTCAACTTAATATAATGTTACCTATTATGATTCTTTCATAGTTGTCAATGAAAAGGTCAGGAAATCCCATCAACATTTGCAAAAATTTATCTTTCTCTTCAATTGTTAACTCCATAGTCAGCATGCTCTTCAACCTACTTTCTCCTAGGCTAGGTGATTTACTTTCCTCTTCGTTGCTTTACCCTTCTAGTGACGGGTCGCCAATTGTGCTTACCCTTTGTAGATCCTTCATGATGATTGTAGGGAGGCTTTGTACAATGACCTAATTGCAACCCACACAAAATTATCAAATCCATGTATCCGATAACCCGGCTAGGGCATGGAAGCACGAGCATCGAATAAATGGAATAGAGGATTCAAGAGATCACCTCTCCATTATAAGTAGAGATTATCCATGGCAAGAATAACTCTAAACCTACTCTAATCACTAATCAAACAACTCCTACACACATCAAGCGCACCAAAGTCCGACTTGCAATAGACTACAAACCCCAAGCACACTAATGATAAGCACACAGTAATTACCACATGTCAATTAAGGCACTTCATCAATAGCTAGAGATTCATAAAACCTATCTACACACACGAGGTGAATGATGCTAGAGATTCATAAAACCTATCTGCACACACGAGGTGAATGGTGCTAGAGCTTCATAAAACCTATCTACACACAAAAAAGAATAGGGCACACACACAAATTACAAGATTAAGATCCAACTTAATCAACCTAATTTGTGATGCTAAATATCGCAAATCATACGCTCGTAGAGAGATAAGAGTGGTTACTAGCAAGAATTACATATGTCTCTCAAATCTAGAATAATGAAAGTGTAATACTACTTCATGACAAGATCAAATGTAGAGAAGAAGTAGACTAATGAGAAAATAAGAATTAGATTAATAAGAACATCTTACTCTAACTACAATGGTTAGCACTAGCCTCTCAAGCATAGACATGAAGCTCAAGGCTAGTCCAAAGAGTGAACACTCTAGAGAGAGGGATCTATCAAAAGTGGATCCTCAAGAGTGGATACTCAAGAATGAAGCCTCCCTTCCTAAAGGCTTTCTTTTAACGGTTTTTACAACAATCCCTTCTACTATGGGTTTAAGCTTGAGCCCTCAAACTAGCATTTACAACTTTGGAAATCCAAGTGAGCCCAAGACTTATACAAAGTGAGTGGAAATATTATGCACAACCATAGATATCTCCCGTTTGATGCATATTCGGTGTAGCCTGTGTTAGCCGCTGCTAACATTCCCCCCTTCCTAATAGGACGTGCGCCGGTGAAGCAAGAGATGATGACATGGTAGAAAGCAAGTCCATGGAAGAAATGTTGAGCTGCAAAACATAAGAATGAGCATCAAAGGCTACCAAGAATGAATAAAATATGAAGCACAATGAACAATCATGCAAAGTGAATTTTTTGCTTTCAGAAGATGGATGAATCATAGTAAAAAACTAGACAACATAAAGCAAAAAAGACACCTAAACTATCGTGAAGATTAAAACACTTGAAATTTTAGTTTTATGCATGAAACACAAGCAATCAATAAGACCCTAAGCTAATGCAAGTTCATAAACTTACTAGCCTAAAAACTATGTGACCAATATTAATAAATCATTCAAGTCTATCATGTCTATGGGCTATTAAAAAAGCTCCTAATCTATTAGTACATTGTCACAACTTTTTGAAGCTCATAGAAGTTTTGTTTTTGTCACATTGAAAAAGGTAAATCACAATCACAACACTATCACCCCAAGGCAAGTCTAGGTGTGACTCTTGGCTCCTTGAACCCTCAAGAAAGTGTTCCAAAAGCCTACTAGCCTACCAAGGCGACGGTTAACCCTTATCAGCCTAGGGCATCGATTTAGGGCCTTGACCAAGCAAGCCAAGGTGATTCCCCTCGCCTGCCAAGTGCCAATAAGGCGCTACGCCTCACAAAGACACTACATAACATAAAAATTTTGATTTTCATGTGTCTACTAGCACTTTTGCTATTTTTTCTTAACACTTTTTTGTTTCATTAATTCATTTTTTTGCACTTTTGTATTGCTTCCAACTTGAGATACTAATGAAAATTGGACTAAAATGACTAAAGCCTAATCATAGCCGTAGGTCATGTTAAAAATGAATGGAGTATTAAGACTTTCACTAAAAGTCTAGGACTATCAAGAAATGATCCTACATTAACCTAAGGTCAAGGCCAATTACCTATGATTAGCACACATAAAACCTAATTTTTTGATGAGTTAATTTTCACAAAGCAAAGTGTTGAAAATTTAGGATGTGTAGCTTTCAAACATGGAAAAAACCATAGCTTAGAAGCAAAATTTCACTTAAGCCAAGCATAGAGAATGAAGAGATGAAGAAAAGAGAAAAAACATGGAAGGATTACACCTATTTATTCTCTTTTGAGCAAAAACATGGAAAATTTACACCTATTTATTCTCTTTTGAGCACCCTTGAGCAAGCATCCCCTTTGTGTAGAGAAGTCTCTTTGATCTTTTTATTTGCAAAAGAAGCTAATTTGAAGACAAGTGTGAACACAAGCTCCAAAGCATTTTATTGAAAACAAAAGCACACAAAAACATTAATGAAAACCTAAAACTAGGGTCTTGCATACCCAAATTTGCCAAAGGAAAAAAACCCAAGGGAAAAAAACGCCTTTGGTTATGCACATGATGCTCTTTGTAGAAAATTTATGCATACTGTTAGCAACAAGCTAACACGGACACCATTTTTCAAAGTTCTCTTTGTAAAACATTTATTATTTTGATAAATTGGAAATATTGTTACTCCTATTTTCTCGGATAAACTTTATAATTAATGAGCCGGGGTGACAAGCTTCCAGATTGTATCAGCCAGTCATTTCCTAGCTTTGGTAGAACTCCAGATTATTAGTTTTGACGACCCAAAAACCTTCGCTAAGGTATAAAAGCCAATTTTTGTAAGTTTTTTATAAGTTTTGGATAAGAAATACACAGCGTGAGCTAACTTCTCTCACTTCTCTCCCTCTCGCGCTTCCTAGTCCCTCTCCGGTTGTCACATTACGATTGCATTTGTTGCATTGCAACTGCGGGTAAGAGGTCTACGCATTGACGTAAGCAGTTCACAGTATTTGATAGCTTTTGGCATCGCCGACCCGCGGCCTATAATTTCATCATAACTAGAAATTTACACTTTTAAATCCAGAACTAAGTATAGGCGGAGTATTGGGGAATCATTGTTAAGCATTTAGATGCATTCTGGGTTGAAAACGACTAGGTCAAAAATCCACTACTGTTAATAATCGCGATTTTGGAACTTGACCTAAAGTGGGGTTTGAGACCATAAGCATGTATGCTTAGGTCTTATAAACTTGTCCTAAAAGTTTCATTATGTTTGGATGTCATATGATGTTGTAACGGATGTGATTTGTTTGCCGATGAGCGATTGGCTTTTGGTGATTTCAGTCACTTAAGTGTAGCCTGAGTTAGATGCGAGTTATTGGTTGTTTTCCAAGAGATTGACAACCTCTTGTAGCCTCTATGCACTAGTTGAGTCATCTTCGTCCCATGGTTTGAAAAATTAATCGTGGTTCTCGCTAATACTGCAATAAGATAGGATGGTGAGGTTAGACATGCGTCCCACAGTTGGCGCCACTGTCGGGGAACGAATAGACCTAAACTAGGGAAAACACGAGCGGCTTGTGTAATTGTCCGTTAACTTCCTCTAGGTTCGTCTAGAGTAAAACTTTCTTTTTAGCAATCACATAGCTTAAGATTGTCATCTTTTACTGTGTAGAGGTAGCTTGGAAGTAACCGTACTTGCTAAGTGCCTTTAGGATTGTAGGATTAAGTTAAGATTTGGAGAATGATTGAAAGGCGAGACAAGTCTTAAGATCAAGGCTCTCAAAACCATAAAAGACAAAGTAGAGAGTGCTAGTAATAAAGTATTTTTCATTGCAGAATGCTTAACTCACTTTTCCCTTGAAATGGTATCTAGTTCCTTTTGGAAGGATGTCAGGTTGCCAGTGACTCTCTCTCTCTCTCTCTCTCTCTCTCTCTCTCTCTGTGTGTGTGTGTGTGTGTGTGTGTGTGTGTGTGTGTGTGTGTTGGTCTCCAACGCAAGAGTGTAGCAAATTATTAACGAGTGTTTGTGAACACTTTTTACAACCCCATTGCATGAGAATCTAGGAGTAGGGTAAGTAGGATCCGAGGTGGATTTCAGAACATTGCTCTCTCTGAAAGAATCAAGTGCGAGTTGTTATTGGAAGTTGCAGAATTTTAGGTCTACGGCTAGAAATAACTCGAAAATACTCGAATCCACTCAATCCGACTAGAGATTAAGCCTAAGAGTTGTCTAAACCAGTTGGTAAGCTCAAAGACACTTCGAGGTAAAAATTTCAAGAGTTGGTCAAAACTCAGATTATTTGCTTTTTTTTGACATTTTAGGCCAAATTAAGTTTTGACTTGATTCATAGGCTTAAAATAGCTCATATAAAGACTGTCTTTGAGAAAATTGCAAAAAAGTGCTCATTTCAAGCCTAAAGGCAATAATCACGATCATTAACTTTTTGCTCTAAATTGACCAAGGTTCATACCATTGACTCATTGCATGTGTACAAACAACTTTTGTAAAGACCCAAGAGATTTGGATCACTTAACTGGCAAAAAAACTGGGTAAAAACTAAAGTTTGTACTGACTTTTTGAATCTTAAGTATATATACTGCTTATGTTGATATGATAACATGTGTACATGCTTAGTTGATCAAAAAATTTATAAAAATTTATCAAAAGTAAATAATTACGATTATTTATATCTACTCTATTTTTCAACTTTTTTGACCAATCCTGCATATCACTAGTTTCATCATGTTGTAATAAGCCCACAAACCAAATCTGGTAAGATTTGGATCACTGGATTGAAAATTGTGACTAAAATTGCAAAGTTAGTCTGCGGACAGATAATTGATGACCATTTGATCAAAAATTGTCCAAACTTGATGAAAATTGTCTAGTGACCTTAACTTAAGGTGCTTAACAGATCTGTGTCAAAGTTGGGGCAAAAACTTGCAAAAATATAGATGGAGTAAATAATCGCGATTATTTACATCTGCTTCAAAACTTGATGATTTTGCAAATTTGAGTATACCACAAGGTCAAGCACATCAAGTAGACCTCACAAATAAATTTTGGTGAAATTTGGATCCCAAAAGTGAGACTTAAGCCAAATTCTTGAAATCAGAGTCTGCGGACACCAAACAGTTGATAAACTTAATCGGATTTTGTCCAAACTTGTTGAAACTTGTCCAGGGACTCTAGGAAGTTGTATACTTGCCAAACCTATCAAAAAAGTGTAAAAAAACTAACAAAAGTAAATAATCACATTTATTTACTTCTGCTATCCAGAGATATCATTTTTTACTTCTGAAGTTATATAGTGATAGACCAACATAATATAAAGCCAAAAGGAAATTTTGGGTTCAATCATATCAAAATCGATACATGTACACTCAGTTTACAGGTTGCAGATTAGACCTTTGATTTTTGCTAAAGTCAAATTTGGAAGTCAATTTTTGACTCTCGAGTCTCATAGCTCGATTTGAAGTGATACACAGAGATCAATCACGAAAATAGAAAAAACTCTATTGTCTTTATAGAAGAATAGCTAACTTGATCAAATTTGTACAGGAATCAGGTTGCAGACGAGGAATCAGTGGCTTGACAGAATGTTGCAATTGAATCAGGTGGAAATTGACGACAAGTCAATCCAAAGGTGAGTACTCTATCCAGGGCTTCATAAGTCTATATGAACCTTAGATCTGGTCTTGTACTAGGAAATCAAGGCATACTCGGAGAAACCTCCAGTAGAGTATCTACCAAAGAAAGCGTTAATCAAGACAATTCCTTGCACACAATTCCTGAAGAAGTCTCAGACACTTTTTCAGATTCAACATCCGAAATGTCTTCTTACTCGACTCACTCGGAAACCGGAATGACAGTACGCTATAAGCATATTATACTATCTTTTTACAAGACTAATCTTCATGGAGTCCAGGTTTACTTGGACCCTAACAAGGAGTATGCTATTCGCATTGATGACCATGGTATTGAATTCGAAGAAGAGATTAGGGCAAACAAACAAGGAAAATTGTACATGGATCAAAACGGAACTCAGTATTTACAAGTCGAAAACCCTCACATGATAGACAAATGGGGCCTAGAAGTAAACACCATAATCTTAGATATGTCATCAAAAGAAGAACCACCAACTTTAGAATTCGAGGGATACGATCGAGTAGACTTGAAGCCTTTGAAACGGCTTAGTACGGATAATCCTAGGATCGGAGTCTATTGTTTGGAAGATAGAAACATAAAAGATCTTTTATGGACTTCTCATGCCAAACTAGGACAATTAATGGCCATGAAGATAATCTATATCTTCAAGATCAAAGATAAGGGCTCAACAGACCTACCAACCTACCTGTTTAGGGATTCTTATAACAACAACCTTGTTATGCTGACTCCTGAGGAGGTAGAACAAACCAAATACCAAGGGTATTCCATACGGGATTGGATATTGGGGCAAGGACCAGAAACAATTCCAAGGGATGAACTTCGTGAGAGATCATCAAAGAGTAATGTGAAGAAACCAAAAACCACCTCATCACGTAGAAAACCGGGTGACACTAAGGCCAATCTAGGGCTACATGAGTCACTATTTTCAACATAATGGTTTGAAGGACTCGGAACAGGACCAACTCCCAGAAGACCTGGAGTTGAATCAAACAGACGCGTCAGACCACCTCATTTTCAAAAATGGATTAGAAAATATAGTGGATCAAGGGATCCATATGACCACTTAGCAAGCTTTAAGAAAGTGCTAATAGCAGAGCGTATATTCAATTTCCATACTCAATTTGAAGGGTTTGGAATAACATTAGAAGGAAAAGCATTGAAATGGTTCCAAAACATTCCACCAAGGTCAATCATGGAATTGAACACATTAGCTCAAGGATTTGTAGCTGCTTATCCAAAACAGGGATCAAACATAATACAGTAGCTCAAATCTACAGCTTTAAACAGAAACATGGTGAGTCTGTTAGGGATTGTGCAACTCGAATGAAACAATACATTGTTAGATGCCCAGAGATGGAGATACGCACAGAAGAATGACTTGTATCTTTGTTTCTAGAGGGGCTGCTAAACAAAGAACTTCATGCTATACTCTATAGTAAAAAGCATACCATCCTAGAAGCGTGTGTGTCTGATGCTATTGACCTAGGAGACAATTGTGATATTTTCAACAAGGAAGATGTCCCTAAGGATAACCAAAGCGAGAAGACAACATCCACTAAACCAACACAAGTGGGAACGAGTGCTGCAGCACCACTCTCATCCATAGAAGATATGCTAAAAAGGATGAACGACATGATGAACAACATGCAAAAAGAACCTATGAGAGGACTAGGACAAGGGATACCTCCACAAGGACAACAAATTAGGCCACAAAAATGGTGTGAAATCAAGGGTAAATGGACCAACCATGCGACCCATGAGTGCTACTTCAGACCAAAGTATGATGGGAATGTTCAGTATGTGCCCATGAGGCCACAAGTACAACCCATATACAGATATCCACCTAATATGGCCCAATCTCAAAGACCACCAATGGGTATAGAAAGACCTCAACCTGTGTTGGGACAACAACCTCCAAAACATAATGCATTGCCTATAAACTACATGCACTCTGAAGGAGTCATAGATGAACAAGCATTAGTACCTGTTACACCCTATGCAGAGCCTAGTCCATCTACAGTAATGGTAGAATGAGATTGGTATAATCCACATCCACCACCAATGGAAGAAACCGTGACTTATTCTCCACCAGAGCTAGACCAATGTATTATGTAGCTAACCAAGGTGTTAGACCTGGTCAAAATTTAAATTTTTTCATTTTGAGCTAGTGTTTAACCAAATTTTTTGAGCTTTCAAGTACATAATTTGGCCATTGAGAGCCATTCACTTTCATTCCATTAAGAGTTGCAATCATCTCTAGCTCATAGATTTCTCTTAAATTGAAAATTTCATGTGAGCTAGTTGAGCCAACTTTTTGAAAAGCTTTAAATTGGAAAAATTCGGCTTTCGAGAGCCACTTCATTTCATGAAAGTTGCATTATTTTCAGCTCTTGGCTTGTTTTTAACTCCATATTTCATTGAGCTAGAAATTAATTGACTTTTGAATCATGCATGAGAGATGGTAAACATTGTAAAATTTGCTTATTTAGAAGAATTTTATCTCTCTCATTGTTGTTATGTATGTGTGGGACGCATGTCTAACCTCACCATCCTATCTTATTGCAGTATTAGCGAGAACCACAATTAATTTGTCAAACCATGGGACAAAGCTGACTCAACTAGTGCATAGAGGCTACAAAAGGTTGTCAATCTCTCGGAAAACAACCAACAACTCGCATCTAACTTAGGCTACACTCAAGTGATTGAAATCACCAAAAGCCAATCGCTCATCGGCAACAAACAAATCACATCCGTTATAGCATCAAATGACATCCAAACGTAATGAAACTTCTAGGACAAGTTTATAAGACCTAATCACACATGCTTATGGTCTCAAACCCCACTTTAGGTCAAGTTCCAAAATCGCAATTATTAATAGCAATGAATTTTTGACCTAGTAGTTGTCCACCCAGAATGCATCTAAATGCTTAGCAATGATGCCCCAATACCCCGCCTATGCTTAGTTTTTGATTTAAAAGTGTAAATTCCTAGTTATGATGAAATTAGGCCGGGGGTCGGCGATGCCAAAAGCTACGAAATACTATGAATTGCTTCTGTCAATGCGTAGAGCTCTTACCTACGGTTGCAATGCAACAAACGCAATCAAAATGTGACAATCGGAGAGGGAGTACGAAGCACGAGAGGGAGAGAAGTAAGTGCCGCTAGATCACATTGTGTATTTCTTATCCAAAACTTACAGAAATTGGTTTTTATACCTTAGCCAAGGTTTTTGGGTGGTCAAAACTAATAATCTGGAGTTCTACCAAAGCTGGAAAATGACTGACTAATACAATCTAGAAGCTTGTAGCCCTGGCTCAATAATTACAAAGTTTATCCGAGAAAATAGAAGTTACAATATTCCCAATTTATCAAAAAAATAAATGTTTTACAAAGAGAACTCCAAAAAATGGTGTCCGTGTTAGCTTGCTGCTAACATTCCTCCCTCCTCGCCTGTGTTGTCCCTTGACACAGCTTCGGTTGATGGTTGATGAGGCAGTATTTAAGCGCGTCCAGTGCCTTCTGATATCTGATTCATTCTTCTTTGATGGGCACTTGCAAAAATTGCATTGTTACTTGATTCTTCAGCTCCACCGCTGAGTAGCCTACACACCTAGATGTTAGGTTGCTGATCACCGATGTAAATATCTTTGTTCGCTAGGTGAAGAATCCAGTGTAGAATGCATCTTCAAAGGCTAGCATATTATTCGATGGCAAGAACATACATCTGGTATAGAATCCGTAAAGGACTTCTTCTGAAGGTTTCCCACTCAGATCATAGCATAAGCCTTTGTTTGCTTCCAAGAATGATAGCCATGGGGCTCCTATTTTCTCAGGCTCATTAAAAACTTGTATACATGTGAGTAGCATTTTGCAGATCTTACATAACATGTCACATGAGAGATCTGACAGACTCTTGAAGAAAGACATGGCGCCCGTTAGGGGTTTCACCATGTATTCCTCTACTGCTTGGCCTCTCTCTAGAGCTAGAAGACTGAGAAGTTAAGCCAAGTTGGCCTCTTCTTTTGTAGTGCTTCATGTGCTTGCCATGTCCTTACTCTGGGTACATGAATCATGTTGGATCTCTTTGAAGGGCTACAAGTGCTCTTGTGAACAGAATCAGGTATCTTGGATTCTTGTTCATCTAGCTTAATCGCCACTTTGGGTGGTCTTTATCTACACCATCTTCTTGCATATCTTTGTACAACCTTTCTTTCACCTATAATAATTCTACTTTGATGAGAGGGTACGACAGGGATTGTTGATGCCATTGAGCATTGATCTGATTGGGAGTGAGTTGAGTGACGTTGAAAGAGTGTAAAACTCTCAACTTCCAATCCATTGCGGCTTTCCATTGCTCATCCACCTCTAGGGTGATCTTCTCCTTCAATGCGTCTTCTTCAGATTTTGACAGTTGGACCATTGGCACTGTGTATTCATCCGTGATGTTAATCTGAAAATCTTCATCACCACTTGTCTCTGCTGTTGACTGTGTCTCAAACTCTGCAAACGAGACCGAGGGTATGTCTATCTGTGGCGGCCCTGAAGTTTCTGCCTCTTCCTGCGTGTCTGGTTTTCCATCTCTCAGGAGTTGATTAATCCTCTTGAGTTCTGCTATCTCCTTTTGAAGCTCCTCCTCTCTCTGAACCCGCATCAATGCCAGGTCCCTGCGCTGTGATTGTTCTAGTTTTAATTTCAATTCTAGGTCTTTGTTTTTCTTTTCGATTGCTTTGTACACTTCATCACTTCCTTTGATCAAGGCCACATTTGGATTTTCTTTAATGTGCCGTAAGAAAATGGCCTAATCACTGATCCGCTACTCCGAGTACTGCAGAGAAGCATTGGCAACATCTAATTGTACCTAAATTTTTTGAGCTGACAGAGATTTCATAAGAAGTTCATTTGTAACTTCTTTCAGTTGCTCATCCTTTGCTTTGTAGGCATCGGATAGATTGGTGAGTAGATCACCTAACTCCTCCATGTCTTTTTGTTGCCTATCTTTGGCTAACTGATGTTGTTCCGCTTCTGCCTTCAGCTCTTGCACATACCTTTGAAGATCAGTGATGACAATCATTATGTCTTCTATCTCTCCTTCGAGAGCGTCGATCACCATCTCAAGTTCTTTGGCCTTGGTGCTACGGTCTTGCTACTGCATTTGTCCTGCATATTCATTGACCTGTACTATTACTTCGTCGTTTGGTTGCCACTCCTCCTGTCTTGCCAGCTGGGATGTGTTTGCAGCCTCATGTGTGGCTTCTTGCTGTGTCGTAACTGCTGGTGGTTCTTATGTAGAGGTAGATGGTCGGTCTTCTTCTTGGGTATCCTGAGGCTTTGATGCCTCGGCAATTTCTGGTTGAGTGGAAGTAGATGATGTTGGATCAGACCTTGTTGTCTCTTCAGGTGCCAGCCTTTCTTCTTTCTCTGGCTCAGGTTCTGTCTCATGTGCAGTGGTAGACTCTTTTTCAGCATCCGCTTCCTTATCAGTCTCTTGTTCAGATCTACTTGCCTTTTCCTCTTATGGATTTTGAGTGTCTTCTGCTGCCCTCTCCAGTTTTGGCTCGACTTCTTTTTCTTTTTGTCCATCGGGGTGGTCATCTTGTTTTGCGAATTTTGTTTGTTTGGTGGACTCAGAATCTTTGTCTTTCTCAGGCTCTGCTTCTTCATTGGTGTCTTTGCCTGCAGGTGATGGTTGTGGACTAGGCATGGGATGGTCTTGTTGTTTTGTAAACGGTGAGGTGGGTCGGGGAGACACCGTTTCCTCGGCTTTCCTTTGGTCTTCCACCTCCTTGGATTTTTTAGCAACTTCTTCTACCTCCTTCAGCTTTAGAGCTTCAGTTTCTTGGTATATTCTTTCTAAATGCTCTGTTGGATCATCCGCCTCTTTTCTTGTATGATGCTTTGTTGGAGGACCTTTAAGTCCTTCAGGTACCCATTTTTTTGGATCCTTCCCTTGTGCTTGCCTACTGCACTGGTACTCCTGTTTCTCTCTTTCAAAGAAGCTTGTTTTTGAGTTGGCTCTTCTATAGCTTTTCTTTTCATCTCTTCTCTCCGAGCTCTCTTTTCTTCGTTGTCAGAGCTCTCGCTACTGTTACTTTCTGGCGAGCTGTCAGTAGCTGACTCTTCATCAGATTTATATGATCTTTTACCTGACCTGTAGCTCTTAGAGAGGGTTGTGTTGCCAATATCTATGTGTTCTGATCAGGGGCAGGTGGTAGGTTGTTGGCCATGCCAATGGCATGATATGCTATTCGAGTCAAGACCTCTGGCGCACCCAAGTACGTGATTTTGTCTTCCTTCTTGGTGCCCTTCAAGGTTGTCAAGACATACTGCACGTGGTCCACTGGTTGTCTTGTTGTCGACTTGAGAACCTGAGTGAATGTGGTGGCCACGACGTGATTTGGTGTAGTGTACCTTGGTGGCCTTTTTGCCAAGAAATGAAAGTGCTGGTGGTACAAACGGGCTCACTCTTCCACTTGTTTGTGAATGAGGTCTACAAATGTAGCCACGGCTAGCTCTTTGGTAAATGTGCCTACGGTTTTCCTGTCTCTTGCTCGCATGGTCATTCCTTCTGTGGACGATCTGAGTGTCTCTACCACTATCTCTTTTGTGATCACTACCTCGACCTTGTTCCCTTGGGTGTCGGATATCTGTGCGGTTCCGTCTTCTTTGGTGGTGGATAGAAGCTCATAAGCCTTCTGAAAATCCACTCCACAAGGCTCTTGTTCGTAGAAATGCCTGAGCCCCAACCTGCGGTTATCTTCTTTGGTTTCTGGTTTGATAGCCACATCATAGACTTCTTTGGCCAGGAGTTGCAACTCCAGTGGATGCCCCTCTTCACTTTTGAACCTGCCAGTGAAGACTGTAGTGTGGTGTTCTTGTAATTGTTCTCTGTAAAGGTAGGATGCCTTTGTTGCTCTGACTGACTCGGGGTCTAGCTGATACGCGGGCAATTCCCGTAGTTTCTCTTTTTGGTTGAGCTTCTTTTTAGCCCTCTCTACTGCTTGCAGGCTCTTATTCAGTGAATAAGATGTAAAGTTAGTAAATTTGTCGAAATTTTCTCTGAAATGTCCTTTTAGACTGAAATTCTGACAATTTGGTCCACTTTGCTTCAAATCAATTTTTGAACAAGCAAAGATGCAATAAAACATGCAAGGAACAAAACTATATGGTCAAAACAAAAATTTGCAACCAATGTAAATAATCGCGACTATTTATAGCTGAGGAAAATTTTTAGCTTTTTGCAAACTTGGCTTTATAGGCTTGAAGTATATACCAAATACATGCTCTGAGTGAATAATGGGTTCATTTGGATGCATAGAGTGAAAATGGTACCAAATTTTGGCTTGAGGTCTCTGAAACAATAGATATAAAGGAAATTTGAGATTTTGAGCTCCAAAATAATTCAAATTTGTCTAGTGGGCTCAGCACATCATGTACTTTGGATGTATGATGGCAAAATATCAAAATATCCCAATTTTGACCAAAAAGTAAATAATCGCGATTATTAACTTTTCTTCCAAAATTGATATTTTTTGGTACAAATTGGTTCTAGGCATTGTATAGACCTTGGGTATGAGATATGAAGTGATTTGGATCAAGAAATGTTGGCCATAACCCAAATTTTGACTTGTAAAGACTTCTTTGTGTTTTTTGACAATTTTACAAGTAATGGGTGGTCATTTTGGCTCATACTTACTTTTTGGCATGTAATAGGTGTGTACACATGATAGGTTATATGATTTGACAATTTTCAAGCAAAAGTAATACAAAAGTAAATAATCACGATTATTTACAATAGTGACAAAAACTTTGCAAAACCTACAAATTTTGACCTAGACATGTTTAATACACCTAATACAAGTCCTAAATTGAATTTGATCAAGTTTGGTCATGTCCGCATCACTTTGTGCTCTTTCGACTCTAAAATCATCGTTTTTTGTGATTACTCTGTCTATTGGGTTGGTCGGTCAACTTTGAGGCTTTGGACTTGTCCGCAACATAGTCGTGAAGCACTCTGTTCAATTCTGGCTCATTTAGAGCCAATTTGACCCCGTATGTCGAATTTGACGCTTTGTAACCTTCGAGTCATTTTCTGCTTTTCAAGGGCTTTGCTTGATGGATTTCACCAAACCAATCATATACATTGTATATGAAACTCATAAACAAGCCATCTGTGGAGTCAGGACGGAATTTTGGCATTTGCCAAAAACCTAACTTTTCTACTAGGGATCCCCTCGACCCGAGCCGAATGGTCATATGATGGTATAGAAAGGTTCTATTATGTTAGGGCATGCTATGGTTCAAATCCCATCTGATTGGTTCAAGCTGGCAGGTCGCTCTGGTCAGTTTTAGGTCGTAGGTCTTCGTGCACTGCTCGATTTCTAGGGCTTTAGACTAGCTACCGGCCGTACAAATTGGATCATTGTCGAGTAAAGAACTTACCCCTCTGTCTTGTGTGAGACGGTGCTGAAAATGGTCAACTATGGGCTCCAGAAAAGTCGCACGAAAGAGGCCGAAATCTCTCTCTGCAAAGGCTCCAAGTGGAAATGAGGTGGTTTTAGCCTACCTTGGATATATATACCCGGACTTCCCGAACCAATTTTCCCTAGATTCCCCCGCTAGTCCTACTAAGCCATGAAATCTATATTAGACTCAAAAATTTCCCTGATCGGATTCCTGTAGCTCATTCTGCAAGAATTTTGCAAAAGTGGACCTGGCCGACTAATTTAGGCTTCCTGCTTCCATCTTCCGATTTTTTTTGAAATTTTTTGTGCTTGTCGACCTTGTCTTTCTTATCACCATCGTGTCTTTCGTTTTTCCATCTGAGCTTCCCTACCATTTATTATTAATTTTTGACCTGTTTATTTGGAAAAATCAAAGAAAATAGCAAAATGCTTTAAAAGAGTAAAGTAAAAATCCAATAATTAAGAAAATCCCTTGAAAAACACAGGTTTATTGTTTTATTATTTTTCTATTTTTAAGCCTCATTATCAATAAAAAGGATGAAAAATATCTAAAAAATGACTATTTTTTATGATTTTCTGATAGTATATACACTATTTACACTCATCGAGAAGATACTACCAGTGAATTTTCCCTTGATGATGAATTATAAGGGCATTATTAGGTAATTTTGCAAAAAAATCACTCGTTAATATCAAACTTTTTCCTCCCTCTTCAAACATTGCCCTTAATTACTTAGTACTTAGTGCCCTTCCACCCCTGCTAGAGGCGTACTGCGGGACGACTGTGTGCATGGGTTGAACAATTGTGTCTATGCATAGCCGTGATTGGCTCTACCATGATATGAAGATCAATGCAATTCAACCCAATATGTTGTGCAAGAGCTGGGTCTTGAGTAATTAACTCAAGGGTTTTTGATGTCAAAGTTTGCCTGTTTTGATGTCTTCCAAAGAGAAAATCTTGTAGCTTGTGTGCTCT
This sequence comes from Adiantum capillus-veneris, assembly GCF_014529385.1. NCBI lineage: Eukaryota > Viridiplantae > Streptophyta > Polypodiopsida > Polypodiales > Pteridaceae > Adiantum > Adiantum capillus-veneris. The sequence continues at coordinate 93,666,511 of NC_140952.1, forward strand.
TTGTTTGATTGTACCATCGGGATTCTTTAGCACACTGATTGCTTGATTTCTTGGTAGCACTTTTGACTGTTTTCGAGCTTTTTCTTTCCATTGGTAATTTGGTCGACGTGGTGTTGCATGGTGTGGTGGAATCTATTGAGACTTAACTCGCCATTGCTTGATTGGTTTCGCGGGTTGTGGAGAAGATAAGTGCTCCTTTTTCTTCCAAACCATTTCCATGTTAGGTTCCTTGCTCGGAGATGCTCGTCTTTCAAACCCTTGGAACCTTCTTTTGTTTTTCCGGTGAAGTTCTAGGCACCCAAATTTGAACCAGCTTATCCTTAAGCTGTGTTTTTGGTACCCAAATTTGCCTGACTCCTTGCATGCTACATGTAGCATTTGATTGTTGTGGGGATGGAGAAGATTGACTACTACGTGTTTTGGTCTGCTGATTACTTCTTTTCCATTTCTCCTTGCTTGGTGCAATTGGAACAATGAGTTTCACTCCTTTAGATGATAGCTTTAGCTGATCCGTATCCCAATCTGGTATTGCTTTGTATGTACGCATCCAGGGAGTTCCCAGAATCATCTTCTCATTCATGTGTTCATCGGGAAAGCATACAAACTGATGAGGACATGAACAACCATGTACTATCACGTTCAAGTTGACTATTCCCAATGTTGGAGTTGGGTTCTTGTTGCATCCTTTAATTGTCACTATTCCTACCGCCGCCGTCAATGCTTGACTTGTGGCTTCTTGTATGTGGAATAACTGACTGCATTTACTCTAGCTCCTATGTCGACCAAAGCATTGGTGTTATGATTGTTGAGTTGTACTTTGATGTGCAAGTCCGTTCCGTCTAACTAGTCATCATCTGTTGAAACTGTGCATTTAGGTAATTCCCATTGTCAATCATCTATTTCCAAAGTATTGATGGGAATCAGTATCGGTTGATTCTTGAGAGCAGCTTTCCACTTGAGTACTCGAAGCCTAGCGTTCTCTTGGGCTTCATCAATAACTTGCTGTCGTTTGATCTTTCTTTGCTTGGTTGCATGTATTCTTTCTAGAAAATCATTGGTTAGTGGAAAATTGTAGCACTAATCCAAGTAGCCATTGGTTCACCATCTAGGGTGGACAATTTTACTGCTCCACTTGGAGATACATCTTTAATGATAAATGGTCCGTTTCCCTTTTTCTTAAACTTGGGATTGTGTTGCTTAAGGGAATAGACTAGAACTAAGTCTCGTCCCACTTGGTCAAATAGTCTGTAGCTACAATGATATATTGAGCTTGGGTTCTATAAGCAGGTGGCTGTATTGGTCCAACAAAATCTATACCCCATTTTGCGAAAGCTCTAGCCCCCATCATTGGTCTTAAGGGCATGCTATCTACTCGTGTTGGCATTTTTGCTTGTTGACAAGCATCACACCTTCGAACATATTCTTTAACATTTGCAAAAAGTGTTGGCCACCATATGCTTGCCATCAAGATTTCTCTTGTGGTGGTCTCACTAAAAAAGTGACCTCCAGCTAATCCAGCATGTGCTTGTTCTATAATCATAATATACTCGTTTTCATTTGCATAAAGACACAAATGTTGATCTTTACCTCTCCAATACAATTGGTTCCCAATAAGAGCATAGTCTTTTGCTTTAGTTTTAATTGCTCTTTGACGGCATTTACTCATATCCTCAGGAAATATTCGGCTCGATAAGTAAGTAACCAGATAATTACTCCACTTAAGAACATGTGACATTTGAAACAATGTTACATGAGGCATGGGTGTTTGTGTTTTACATTGAGGGAAATCCTTTACAAAAGATCTAACATCTCTCCTCATAGTCAACCAAAATACTCCAAGTCTCAAGATTCGTTGCATAGTTTGGTATTCCGCAAAGTGAAGTCCTACTATGGTAACATGTGCTTGACTTAGGTACTGTTCTTCTTCTTCAGGATTAATGCATAAGAGCAATACTCCGTCCTGATTTCTTTTGTATAGCCTTCCAGCTAGTAATTCATACATAGCCGAATATTGCTCAATTAATTTGATTGTGATAGGATGTGGTATTTGTGAATCCACTTGAGCTATTGTCATTAATGACACAATTTTTTTCGACCATCTGAGTATCATTTCTATGGAGAACAAATAGGCATCTGGTAAATCATCGTATACAATCCTTGAAAAATGATCTTCTTGTTGATGTGTAGTGCCTTTTTTTACAACTACAGTGAAATCAAATTTGAAGAGAATGGTGAATCATCTCACTATTCTCCCTGTGCTGCATGGCTTGTTGACCAAATACAACAAAGTTTGGTGGTCCACAAAGAACACAAACTTGTTGGTGGCTAATAGGTAATGTCTATACTTTTTAATGGCATAGATCATTCCTAATCCTTCTTGTTCGATGGTGGTGTAATTCTTTTCTACCATGTTCAGTTGCTGGCTAGCATAAGATATAGAAAAGTCAATTTTCCCATCTCTTGGTTGAGCTAGTATACAACCGATAGCAAAATTAGAAGCATCTACATGTACATGGAATACCTTATCCCAATCTGGCGCTTTCAATATTGGAGCTGAGGTGAGAGCTTGCTTAAGCTTCATGAAGGATTATTCACAAGCCCCGGTCCATTCAAAGTGCATAATCAAGCTATACATGGGTTTTGCAATTATAGTGTACATGTAGATGAACCATCGGTAATATCCACAATGCCTGATGAAGGCTTGTACTCCCTTGACTATTGTTGGTTAGTAGGCAAATCTGCAATGACATAAATCTTCTCAATATCAATAGCTATGCCATTTTTAGACACTATATGTCCAAGAATTTTGCCTTGTCTACCCATGAATGTGCACTTTTTAGGATTTAAGAAAATCCTATAAAGTCTACATTTTTTGAATACCTTTTTGAGGTGATCAAAATGATCAGCCCGAATTGATGAATGTACGCATAGATCATCCATATATACTTCTAAGAATTTCCTAAGATACTCTTTGAAAGCATGGCTCATCAACCTTTGAAACGTGGCTAGAGTATTAGTTAACCCAAACGGCATAACCCGATAGGCAAATATACTCCATTCTGTTGCAAAAGCAGTTTTATGTTGATCTTTTGGGTCAACCAAAAGTTGATTGTATCCCAAAAAGTCGTCTAAAAATATGTAAGCTTCTTTCCTGCAACTCGTTCTAAAACATGCTTAGTTATTGCAAGTGGAAAGTTGTCTCTGATGGTAGCTGCATTCACCTTTTTGAGATTAACACACACTCGTAATTTTCCATTCTTCTTGGGTACTACCACAATTGGAGACACCCAATCTGTGTGTTCAATTTTGTAAATGAATTCGGCTTTCTTCAGTTTTTCAATCTCTTCTTTTATTTTCCTGGTAAATGTTTTCTTATACGTGTATGGTCTCTATCTATTTGGTTTCATGTCATCTCTCATGGGTATAGTATGTTGAAAGATTTCTGGATCAACACCCTTGAGATCCTTGTAAGACCAAGCAAAGATATCTCGGTATTCTTTTAACAAGATCAACAAAATCTTTTCTTCTTCTTCTGTTAGGTCATTCGCAATGTAAGCCGGTTTACCTAGGCTCTTCTCCTGGTTTAGCCAAGTCTATCCTTTTAGCATTTTCAGGCCCTTCTTAAGACTCGCCCTATTTCCGTAGTTCTCTAACAGGTTGTTCAACTATGATTTTTTGATGTTGGAGAGTATACTTTTTGTAATGGGATGGAACATGCATTACATCCTTACCATCCTCTTCCGTGGTTTCCATTTTGGTTGTGTATATCTCCTTTAAAGCTTTTTTCAACTCTTGTTATTTCTTTTTCCGCTCAACTCTGGTTATGAGTGGTTTCTTATCTTGTGAACACACTACCTCCATGCACTCTACATTTTCAGCACCACTAAGCACATAATGCACCTCCCAATCTAGAAATCTCATGGCATCATGTTTTGTTGCAAGCATGAGCATTTGGCAATATCACCATTTTCCCCATTCTCCACCACACCACGGTTAGTTACTAGTCACGGCCACTCCATGCACATAAGGTAGTCACTACTCCGCCGCAAGGCAACATGAGCACGCTAAGATTGAATGCATTGGCACCATGCTACTCTGGGCCGCTCTCCATGTTGGTGATTGACGTCGTCGATGGGTGCATCGTCTTGATGTTTTCTCTCAACTAACCTTCCATGCTAGCCTCCTGCTAACTCCAGGTTTTGCCATGCACCATATGGCGCTCACATTCCATCATGCATCCGTAGTGCCAAGAGCCAGGTTTGTAATAGTCAAGACCACCGTTTGTAAGTATCATCATCACCAATAAAAGTGTGCAATGTTGTCTTGATCTTTGGGTCCATTCTTTGTTCTCCTTATCTTTGTTTTCCCACATTTGCGGGATGTTTCATCTCTTATATATCACTCTACTTGTGCTCCATCATATGCGGCCTCTACAGTCAGTCAATAAGCTCAATTCCGACCTTGTCACATACCTCCCTCGTACACACACTCTAACTGCTGACTAGGAATTTTCTACATGTGGACGTTTGCTGTATCACCATTTCATGTTGGTTACCTAGAGGGGATCTCACTTTTGCTACCCTAGGTCATGTATGTCTGCGTCCTAGCCGCACTTATGCTAGGTGGTGCCCCCTCTCTAGTTATAGGATTACCCCTACCTTGAGATGATGCTTGTTGGATGTTCAGGCTATGTGTGGTGTAGAGGCCACCCCATATGGCATGTCATTTCCAGTTATCAATGGCTACTTGACTAGAATATTTTTGTTTGGCGGAAAAAACCCGCATCAGTTTTCTTGTCTACACCAACATGCACATTTACAGTGGCGGGCTTTTGAGCCCACATATACCCAGTTTCTCTAGGTTCTCAGACATGCACAATGCCTTCAAAGGCACTCTTGGCAATCATTTTGGCACCAATTTTCTTTGTGGACAACTATGCATTGAGAACTTTCTTGAGAAGACATAGTGCTATCGAGCTATTTTAAGAGCGGATATCCCCGCAAGGGTTTGTTTACTACATGCAATACTTTTCTGAAGCTTGTTTGTGTATGATTACTCATGTATGCCATTGGGTTGTGGTTATTGCCTATTGTACATAGTGTGGAGCCATTTTTTGGCAATTTTGGGAGTTTTCCCAATTGTTTTTGAGACTTGAACCGGAAGATCCCTTTCTAATATTGTGGCTAGTCTTGAGTCTGATTAGCCTTTGGAGGGTTGTGTTTGTGTGAGGTGTTTGTTTATGATAATTGTACACATCAATAGATCGGGTAGTACTCTTTTGAATTTTAAAATTTTGCAAGAGATGTGGACGGGCAAATAACCCAATTATGATAGATTACATGTGTTTGGGTATGAAGCATTCTCACACATTCCCAAAGAACTTCACAAGAAGCAAGGTCCCAAGTCACACACGTGCATCTTCATTGGTTATGGTGTAGATAGAGAAATGGGATATCGTCTCACGAACCTAGAATCTAGAAAAGTTATTTGCAGCTCACAAGTGATATTCAATGATTCTAAAATGCATAGACATCCTGTTAAAGACGTTGAATATCGAAAAGTCAGATTTGAGGATGTAGCCTCCATAAATTTGGAAAAACCAATTGAGTCTACCGGTGAAGTTCCTACCACTAGTAGTGCTCCAGAGAGAGTGAAATCTAGTAGCTAGGCAATGAAGAGATCTGCATGTGTATCTCATGTACCTGAGCGTTTTGAGCCAGGATTCAATTATGTGTTAGTCACTGACTGCGATTGTGAGGGCCATGCCAGGGACCTTCTGGTGCACCATCTTCAAATGGATACACCATGATTCCTCACATCGCTCTAGCTTGAGATTGACACCAAGACAAGACTCCTCCTTGCTCTTCGGTGCCAACCTGGGTTGCAATTATACGCTTGTTTTTTTTAAATTTATGTATAAAACGCCATTATACGCCGTATTCTCGAATAATGTTTCAATACCTGAATTTTTCTTTTTTGATCAAAAGATCTTCCTATCAAAAAAGACTTTGATCAAAGTATGTTTGGATTGAAGACTCTACTTATAAAAGAAAGAGTTGCCAATTTTGATCGAAAACCACAACTGCCACTTAGATTGTCAGATTTTCAAAGACTACTCACCTAGGTGCAGTGCGATCACCGATGTCCAGAGCGCTATTGAGGTATAATTTTTCACTTGTTTCTACGTACTGATTTTTTTTTTGTGATGTGTCAGACTCGTGTGGTGTAGTAGTTTCTCTTTCACCACAGAGTTGGCTTGCAGGACTATAATCCTATAGGCCACTTCAAGGTGTGCAGCCATACAACTTACTCCAGAAGTGAGTAGGACTTAGTCACTCTTCCCGTGCTATTCATCCACATGGATCACTTCAGGGAAGGGTTTTAGGACAAAATTAGATTCTCACTCGTATGGTACAATAATTTATCTCTCACTACAGAGCTAAGTTAGAATTTAGTGTTCAAGTTTTGGAGTGCAGTAGGCATGATGCTACACCTCTCACTTTAGAGTGACCTATAGGATTCTTGATTTTAGATCAAGACACATCATTGTTTGTACTACATAAAAATGCAAGAGTGTAGCTCGTCAAATAGAGAGTGGAGAGATGCATAGTTCATACCCTCTTCATCTTCACACCGTTTACCCTTGTGCTTCAAACTACATACACACGACATTGTTCATTTCTAGATGACTTGGTGTTGTCTTAGATGTAAAGAAATACGATGTGTGGCTTATATCTAAGATTGTTAAGTTTCTCATTGATGCTTGTGTTGTGAGTTCCACACACTTCATGAGGGATTATATTAGGTCACATTATCGACTTGGTGTTGTGTTGGATGTAGAGAAATACAATGTGTGTCTTATATTAGATATATATTAGGTCACATTATCGACTTGGTGTTGTGTTGGATGTAGAGAAATACAATGTGTGTCACATTATCGACTTGGTGTTGTGTTGGATGTAGAGAAATACAATGTGTGTCACATTATCGACTTGGTGTTGTGTTGGATGTAGAGAAATACAATGTGTGTCTTATATCTAAGATTGTTAAGTTGTTCATTGATGCTTGTGTTGTGAGTTCCACACACTTCATCAGGGATTATATTAGGTCACATTATCATTATTACAACATAGAAATATGAGGATTATGCTCGTAAATTTACGACTAGAGAGATGTATACACATGACCTCTTCATCTTAACGTGATGCACATTACCCTTGTACTTTCTAATCCATAGATATGCCATTGTTCATGACCAGATGACTTGGTGTTGTCTTGGATATAGATGCATATGATGTTTGGCATGAATATGAGATTGTAAGCTATCCATTGATGGTTGTATTGTGATCTCCACACACTCCATCAAGGATTAGATTGATTAAAATATCAATCATCATTACAATAGTGTCCAAGACTTGTGATGAGAATACCTCACACAAGCTAGGTTGTTCACATGTACGCTCCTTCAATCAATTATGTGTATTCTCTAACGCTCTACATTACACCCTGCACACATAACAGGGTCCACTTCTTGTGATGAGCATACCTACCACTCCTAGCCTATTCACCTCTCTCTCTCTCTCTCTCTCTCTCTCTCTCTCTCTCTCTGCTTTGTTTTTCCTTAAAATTTCAAACATTTATTGTATAGTGTGTGATTTGCAATCATAATAGCCAAATTATGTCATTGTTTATGGTTCACAATCATGACATGATTTTGATAGTTATTTATATCATAATTTTTAAGCTTTAAAATTATATCTCACAAATATGACAGACACCAAGCTGGAAAAACATCAAAGAAATTTTGTCTTCAAGGTTGTAGTACGCCACTTTCATCACCTCGAAGGCCGACCTTCATTGCTGCCTCAACCCTTTAGCTCCGAAGCATTATTTCCAATTTAGAAAGGCTTTAACAAAGTCTGTATTTAAGCAGCTCCATCCTTCGTATTTGTTCCCACTCCTTTTGACATATCTCTGATGACAGCAGGTTCATTACTGAACATGGTTAAGCAATCTATTGGGTAGATCTCGCTTACCCTCTATGTATTCTCTCAAGAAGACAATGTGTTGTATTGTAATTTTTGTAATCTCAAAGAAGAAATTGTATTGTATTTAAATGTATTTTTCACTCTTATTGCAAAAGTAGCTGTAATCTACCCCTTTTTGTAATCTCAAAAAGAAATCTTATTGTATCTAACTTTAATTTTGACTCTTATTGCAAAAGTAGTTGTAAAACTTGAGAGAGAGAGAGAGAGAGAGAGAGAGAGAGAGAGAGAGAGAGAGAGAGAGAGAGAGAATTCAAGAATTGGTGCACGATGCATGATAGGATATATTCTCTTCTCAATTTTCAGCGCACGCGCCGTGATCCACAAAGAGAGAGAGAGAGAGAGAGAGAGAGAGAGAGAGAGAGAGAGAGAGAGAGAGAGAGAGAGAGAGAGATAAATCCCTTGCATTTTTCTCTTACAGTGGAATGGCAAGAACAAAGGCAACAGCAAGGAAGGCAGGGAAAGTACCACGGCTTGCAAAGAAAGCATGTGGAAGGTCTGCTAGTAAGAAGAAAAGTTCAAGTAAACCAATGAAGATATTGAAGGGACCAAGAATGAAGAATATTCAAAGAAACATGGGTTTATTTAGAGAGATCAGAAAAGCTCAGAAATGTATTGAGCTTTGTCTCCCTAAACTTCCTTTCCAAAGAGCAGTAAGGAAAATTTGCAAGGAATCATGTGCTGGTAGAATGAGATGGAAGGCTGTTGCCCTGCTCTGTCTTCAAGAAGTAGCAAAAGATTTTTTACTGGAGTACTTTAATGATATCACCATTGTTGCTGCTCATGCTCACCGGGTCACAATAATGGACAAGGACAGTGAGACGCTCAAGAGAGTACGTTGGAGATACGATAAGCTCCTCATCCCTAATGAGTTTATTGACCCTAAAATTAATGATATATTGCTATTACCACCAGGCCGACGGGACAATGGGGTTAAGATTCATGAGGTTACTCATGATGTGAAGACCAGAGCCAGAGCTGAGCAAGAAGAAAGACGTTACTTGGAAGCAGAGAAATTAAAGAGGATACAGACTGTTGCTGCTGATGAAGAGGCACAGAGGAGAAATTATGGGCAAGTTACTCAGGGCGGTCACTTTTTAGAATGTGTATTCTATCACGTGGGTTAACCGGAGAGGATTATTAAAAGATCAAAATGTTTCAGAATGTATACTTTTATGTATACATTAGAGGGGGGTGGGGGTTTTTTAAATAGGCACGTAGTGTAAATATAGTATGTATATCGAGGTATTATTAATAACCTCTTGAACGCACGTGATATAGGAAGCTTTTGATAAGTGACCGCCCCGAGGAAAGTTACCATAGACTTAAATGAAAGAAACAATGACATTTTACATTCCATGAAAGAAGGATTGTTAGCAACCATTTCCCTTGTTGATCGTACTTGGCAATTAGCTCTAGATTCTGTTGATATTGGGATTTTGAAAGATCCCAATGCACAAATTACAGACTCTATTGTTTATTTATGCCTAAAGTAAGTGCTCTTCTCTACCTTTAAGATCCTTTACTTTTGTATTTGGTCTCTAATTAAACCATTGTTATTGATTGTAGCTTAATAAAGAGACAACTCCCTCAACAAACCCATACTGAAATACATGTTTTAGATCCATAGTTGTCTGTGCAACTCTGAATAAAAAACACCCCTCATGGCACATTGGAGAGATGGTTTGTCCACTGTCCAATGTTTTAGGTCACAACTCTAGTGTTTCCATATGAATTGTAGTCGCATGAAATGTCTAATTGGCAACTTTGAATTTGATGGGTGCGTTTGTTTAGTCGCATCACCAATTTTCTTTGTCCATGTTTGGCCTTTCTTTGTTGTTGACCAAAATCAAATATAGATTTTGTCCCCGTACTCCTCTTGTAATTCTATTATGAGGGCATATACTCTACATTTTGTCAAAAAATGTCACAATCAAACGTAAAAATGCAATACAACTCACAAAACATTGCCCTCTGATATTCATATATTAGGTCCTTATTTAGAATGCCTCCCCCCTCCTATTTGGAGTCCTCCTTGATGACAAGGTATCATCAAGGGTATGTGTTGTGCTTGGGCAATCCAAAATTGTGCCTATGCAGGCCTTGTAATGTAGCCCTATTATGCATACATAGTCAGTGCATGGAAAAGATTTATGTTGTGGGTATAAGCAATTTGCTTATCGGCATTTCCTAGCAAAGCTTCCTACTCTAAGCATTATGATGTTTGAACAAGTAGTGGGTTCTCTTTTTGTAACCATAGGGGGAATTGAAAGAATTCAAGCGTTGGTGCAGTGGCATTAGTTTTATTGGTTACCTTTGGGACCCAATTTTTTGTGATTACTGGTTGTTTTGTTGATGCTGCTCACTTGGGAACCCATACTTGTCTCTGCTTCATTTTTGTTTTAAGAGACTTCTTTGGGATCCACCTTGTCTTTGTATGAGTCAACAGCCGTCTTTGCTTCACCTCTTGTACTATTGGTTGAGGACGAGATTTAGACTTTGGGAGTTAATACTTTGGGAGTTGACAATTTAACCGTTTTGGAATCCAAATGAACTCCTTACCTCTTTGTGCTTGAGTCAACTTCTTTGGAACCCAATTTTGATTTATGGAAGCTTGCAACTTTGTGACTTTTGCAGATGTTCTTGCAAGCTTTGACTATTTTCCTTTTGGTGTTGGATCTTGTAATTTTTCATTAGAGATTTTTATCTTCTTGATCCACAACTGCTTTTGTCCAATCTGGCTCTTTGGTATCCAGATTTGTCAAACTTTTTGGTTCTAACTTGTTGTTCTTTGCTTCTGGCCTTCTTTGGTTGTTACGGAAGCTACTAGTGGAGGATGATGACCTGAGTACCTGGTAGGGGATGTCAAAAGAATCATCATTGTGGCTACTATCCTCAGCAAGGTAACATTCTAGCACTTTCCCTTTGTGGTTTGGCTAGTTATGGAAAGTTGTTGTCTACTTGCTCTTTGTTTGTTGTTTCTAGGCTGACTTTTGTATCCACTTAGCACATTGTTAGCTCATTGACATGATTGTGTTCTGGTTGGCTGAGTCTTTTCTTCATGAATGAGAGCCATGTATGAGAATGCTTGTTGTAGTTGCATTTTCACCAAAGATTTTGGAACCCCCTTTTGATGCACTTCATTCTTGTAGTAGTGACATTGGTTCCTAGGTTTTTTATCTGGACAATCAAAAAACCGTGCATTTGTTAAAGTTTTGTTTATGTCACCTGTTGTGTCATCCAGATTTTTGTTGTTTGCATCTTCTTGAAACTCTAAGTGTTTTATAGAGTCGTAGAGTTTGTCTTCTTCTTTGTCTTCATTTTCTTGGATTATGCTCACTACAAAATAAGGAACAACATCATAGCCATCTTCATCACAAAACTTTGTTGTTGAATTGTCTTGAATAGTGCACACATCAAGAGTAGCGCACACTTTGTTGTTGTTGAATTGTCTTGAATAGCGCACACATCAAGAGTAGCCAAGATGTGTTACCATTCAAGTGGCTCTAATTCTTCCTCAGGAAAGGATTTTGGGGTGTAATCCATATCTTCAATTGCCTTTTTTAGGATGCCTTCCTCTTGCTTTAAGCTTCCACATTGCGAAGCTCCACACATTCACAACTCTTTAGGCTTACCCAACCATGCTGGAAGTTCTGATCTTGCTACAGTAATGGAATCAAACTCTTCAACTGGTGTTCTTGTCACATCCCTGTAGCTATGGTCTGTCGAGTTTATCTTTGTTGTGGTTTCCATATGTCTCAAGTAGATATGGTCATAACCCCAATCTTGGACCATTTCCACTTGTCTCATGAATGGTCTTCCTGGAATGATATCATAGTTGTTCTTCTTGGGTTGACTATCCATAGGCTGTACCAATCCTTTGTCTCCCCAATATGATTCCACTTCTAGATTCATTTGAGATCCAACCTCAAATTCCTCTATTGGTGAAAGAGACACTTCTCTTCCATCACCCGTTTGGTTTACTCGTCTGCTTATCTCACTTGCTTCATTGGCCTCTCTGACTTGTTTCCACAATTCGTCAAGACCATCTATTTGTTTACAACTGTCAAGTATAGTTATGTGAAATCCTTTGAAAGAGTTATCCGTGGTATTCAACACTATCCTTGGCTCTAATGTGGGGTCTTTGTGTTGGAATAGGATTGCAAGGAAATGCACACAGCTTAGAGAAGATGAAGGAAGCTCAAGGCACACAATAGAGAGTGTGTTACTTAGTGTGAAATGGACAGATAGATAGCCCTAGAGTGATGGGCGTATATACAATGCACGGGGGAAAAAACCTCCCAAAGAGGGAAAAAATGCCCTGGTGGTCCTAGTGTGTTCACACACATCACTACCACATGTATATGGTAACAAATCCCCCTGGAGTGATGCGGTGAATGAGAGTTGGCACATGAGTAAAGGGAAGTGCCATGCCCTAAGGACATGATCAGTGCACAAAGGGAAGCAAGACCAAATCTTTGTGAAAATCTTTGAGCTTCTCACAAGGTCCTGTGGTGGCACATAAGCCAAGCTGATCTCTCCTATTGAGAGACTCTCCCTGACATAATGGTAATGCACCTCAATGTGCTTTGTGCGAGCATGAAAAACTAGGTTCCTTGGAATTGCCAATGCGCTCTGACTGTCAATGTAGATAGTGTTGGCAGTGTCATGTCCAACACCCAAATCAGCCATAAGGCGTCTAAGCCATACACACTCAACTGTAGCTGTGAAGACTGCCCTGTACTTAGCCTCACAACTAGAAGTGGCCATAGTAGGTTGATTCATGCTTAACCGTGATATACATGAATTGCCAAGCATGAAACAAAAACCACTTGTGGACACTCGCGTGTTAAAACAACCATCCCAATCCGAGTCCAAAAAGGCATGTAAGTCTAGCGACAATGATCTCCCATTGGGATAAAACAAGGCAAGATGTAAAGTGCCACTCAGGTAGCGGAAAATCCTCTTGACAGCCTCCCAATGCTTAGACCTTGGGCTATGCAAAAATCTTTTGACCAGTGCGACTGCAAACTAAATATCATGCCTCGTGTTGCATACATAAATGAGGCATCCAACGGCAGTTTGGTAAAGAGTGACATCTGAAGATCATCAGCATCATGAAGAATTGATTTTGAACATGTTTCCATGGGAGTGGAAATAGGTTTGCAATCCTCAAGTCCAAACTTACATAGTAATGTCTCTATGTAACTTTTCTGACACAAGGCAATACCACCATCACACTGCTTTAACTATAAACTGAAATAATTATGCAACATCCCCAAATCTTTCATCTTGAAATTAGCATTCAAATCAGTCTTAAATTCAGCAATATGTCTCTCATTTGGTCCAATGATCAGAAAATCATCGACATAAAGAACCATGATGAGAAGTACATCACCCTCACGCTTTACATACAATGTGCTTTTTGTTGGACTGTTATGAAAGCCTTGTTTGACCAAATGAGTGTCATCTTCTCATACCAAGCACGAGGAGATTTCTTCAACCCATACAAAGCCTTCTTACATCTACACACTTTGTTCTCTTGTCCTTTCTTGACCAAACCATGAGACTGCATTACATAAACTTTCTCAAATATGTCACCATTCAAGAAAGCAGTAACAATGTCTGATTGATGTACATACCCCAACCAAAATTAGTTGCCAATGCACATCGAAAACACATAGTAGTCATATGACAAGTGGGAGAAAAATTCTCTTCATAATCTATGCCTTTTTGCTGTTCATAACTGAACATTAGGAAATAAGACGTAGCTAAATAGATAATTGAGTAGATTACTTAATGGAGAGAGACATATTTACATACACGAGATTATAGAGTAGAGAGAGAGAGAGAGAATACACACGATATACGTGGTTCATCCAATGTGGGCTACGTCCACGGGACAGCAGCCACTAAATGGCTTTAGTACTTCAAAACAAGAAGTAGTTTACAAAGGGATTATACCCTTAATGGAGCTCCCGCCGTGCTTCACTCTCACCACCTCACACTCACCTTGTTGCATCAACTTCACACTATGAAATGTGTGTAGAAATGGCCTTCTTTTATAGGCCAAAAGGGCTGCCCTCTCTTATGAGAGGCAGCCATGTGTAGCCGCCCTTGTGTGAATAAGTCCAAATCACACCCTCCAATCCGCCCATGTGTGGCCGCCCTTGAGAAGACAAGTCCGCTTTTGAATTCGGCCACCGGCCAACCGACGGTTGTTTTCCGACCACTTTCCGGCCGCCGTCCGGCCATAATATTTCGGCGAAAAAGGAATATTCCGGCGAGGGGAAAAAAAAATATCGGGGACTTCGGAAGCCCCCAAGGCCCTAAAGTTGCCCTTGATTTTTGATTGTGAAAATTTTGGTTTCCGGTGAGTGATTTTCCTTCACGCACGATGGCTTCTCCTCATAATGGGGACCTTACAAATGTGCACTTTTACCACAGAAAATTACAAGGGTAAATCAGGCTCCATACTTAACAATCTCCCACTTGGAGACTGATCTCCAAACCAAAACTATGACTGCTTTCCATTCTGGCTTCTTATCCTTGAATGCCGATTGAAGATGAGAAAAAACTCAACTTCTCCTTGTTGACCACCTTTGTAAACATGTCTGCAAGATTTTCACTTGTATGCACCTTTCCTAGCTTTAGCTGTCCTTCATTCAAAAGAGTGCGTAGGAAGTGATATCTCACCTCAATGTGCTTTATCCTTGAATGAAAGGCTGAGTTCTTCGCAAGATGGATAGCTCTTTGGCTATCATTGTACAAGACACAATTGTCTTGTTTGAATCCAAGCTCTTCTAAGAATCTGTGAAGCCACAGAATTTATTTGCTTGCCTCCGTCATTGCTACGTGCTTTGCTTTCGTGGTAGAAAGTGAAACCACTTTCTGCAGCTTTGAAGCCCAGCTTACTGTTGTGCCTCCAACCGTGAACACATAGCCAGTAGTGCTCCTTCGAGTATCTTTGTCACCTGCCATATCTGCATCAACATACCCTTCTAGAAAAATATCAGTTCCTCCAAAATACAAAGCATTTGTTGGTGTCCCTTTTAGATACCTAAGTATCCACTTCACAGCTTGCCAATGCTCTTTACTTGGGTTGTCCATGAACCTACTCACAACTCCCACTGCATGTGCAATGTCTGGCCTTGTCCAGACCATAGCATACATTAGAGAACCTACCGCTGCATCATATGGAACTTTAGACATATAGGCTATCTCCTCTTGTGTCTTTGGACACATATCCTTCGTTAGTTTAAAGTGACCAGTCAAAGGTGTAGAAACTGGTTTTGCATTTTGCATTGCAAACCTTTCTAGTACCTTCTTGATGTAATCTTCTTGAGATAGCTTTATTGTCTTCTTCGTCCTGTCCCTTGATATTTTCATACCAAGTATCCTCTTTGCAGCACCTAAATCTTTCATTGAAAAAGATTTAGACATCTCCTCTTTTAGGTCTTTGATGTTCTGCATGTTAGCACTTGCAATCAACATGTCATCAACATACAACATTAAGATGATAAATTTCCCATCTCCCAAATTCTTCGTGTAGACGCAGTGATCAGAGTTGCATCTTGTGAATCCATGATCCAACATCCATCGATCAAACTTCAAGTACCATTGTCTTGATGCTTGCTTTAAACCATACAAGATCTTCTTTAATCTGCAAACCATTTTCTCCTTACCTTTTACTTCATACCCCTTTGGTTGAAGCATGTAGATTTCCTCCTCTAAGTCACCGTGAGGGAATGCTGTATTTACATCCATTTGCTCAAGATTTAGATCATGAGCAGCCACAAGGCTTAAGACAAGCCTAATTGAGTTCATTTTTACAACAGGAGAAAATATTTCATTGAAGTCAATACATTTATTTTGAGAAAAATCTTTTACCACAAGCCTAGACTTGTACCTTTTCTTCCCACCTTCTTCTTCCTTCACCTTGTACACCCATTTGTTTTGAAGTGCCCGCTTACCTTTAGGCAAATCAACCAACTCCCATGTTTGGTTGTGATGTAGTGAGTCCATCTCCACTTGCATGCTCTTCGTCCATTCTTCTTTGGATTCATGTTGCATAGCTTCTTCGTATGATTCTGGCTCTCCAGAATGTGAGATCAAGAGATGGTTAAGGGAGGAACAAACCTTTCTGGAGGTCTACTTGCTCTTGTAGATCTTCGGGGAATAGGTTGAGGCTCCTCATTTGGTTGACATTGTTGCACATTGTCACCGTTTGCAGTCCTTGAGTCTTCCCCATCCTCAAGCTCCATGTACTCATCACCTGTTTGATTTCTTTTCAAGTAATCTTTGTACATATTTTGTTCGTTAAAAATTACATCCCTACTCCTTAAGATTTTACCATCTTCAGGATTCCATAGGCAATACCCAAAGTCACCTTCTCCATAGCCAATGAAGAAACACTTTTTAGACTTTTCATCTAGCTTTGATCTTAGGCTTCTATCTATGTGCATGAAAGACTCACACCCAAACACTTTGAGAAATGCATAATTCACCGGTTTACCTGTCCATGCCTCTTCTGGAACTCCCCCATCCAATGTCGTTGAGGGTGATCAATTGATTAAGTACACAGACGTACTTACAGCTTCCGCCCAAAGCTCAAGCGGTAGGCCTGCATGTAGCCGCATGCTTCGTGCTCGCTCCATGATTGTCCTGTTCATCCTTTTCGAAATACCATTTTGCTGAGGTGTCCTTGGGGTTGTCCTTTGCCTCCGAATGCCATTGCTAGCACAAAAGATTTCAAAAGCTTGGCTGCAATATTCACCTCCATTGTCGGATCTGGGGCATTTAACCTTGGTACCTGTTTCATTCTCCACAAAGGCTTTCCACCTTTGAAATATGGAAAATACATCGGATTTATTCTTCATGACATAAACCCATGTTTTTCTAGTCGCATCGTCTATGAATGCTACATAGTACAATGAGCCACCAAGTGATGGTGTACTTGCAGGACCCCAAACATCAGAATGAACCCCCTCAAGTTTTTTTTTTCTTTCATTTCCTGATTTTTGAAATTTTACTCTCTTTTGTTTACCATAAACACAATCTTCACAGAACTCTAAGTCCACTTCTTTCAAACTTGGTAGAAGCTTCTTTGTTTGAAGGATTTGCATTCCTTTGGCACTCATATGCCCAAGTCGGTAGTGCCACACCGCACTGTCAACTTCTTTAGTTGTTGCACAAGCTGAAGGTCGTGTGCTAACAGTACACAAGTAAAGTGTACCAACTTTTTCTCCCTTGGCAACCACCAAAGATCCCTTTGAGATCTTCCACCGTTTGTTTCCGAATGCAATGTTGTGACCTTCATCGCCCAATTATCCTGTAGAGATTAAATTTTTGCGAAGAGAAGGAACATGCCTAACATCTTTAAGCTTCCATTGCATCTACCTTGTGATGGCTGTCCCAACTATCCGGTAGAGATGATAGTATAAGGAGAGATCGCACTTCATCATCGAAATTGATTTTCACCGATCAAAGTTGACTTATGTTTGTGTTAGAGTCATTTAGGTGTTCTACAACTAAACCATTCTCTGCCATCTTTAGATTGAACAAGCGCTTCATAAGAAATACCTTATTGGATGCCGATGGTTTCTCGTAGAAGTCGTCAAGTGACTTTATCAAGTCCTCTGTGGTCTTCATCTCCGAACCATTGAAGGTCACCGTTGACACCAAGCTTAACCGGATTGTTCCCAGTGCCTTTCGATCAAGGACAATCCATGCTTCATCTGCCATTGTTGCGGGCTTCTTCGCAAGACCGCCTAGTGGTAAATAGAGGTGCTTCTGGTAGAGATAGTTTTCAATCTGCATCTTCCAATGTTGGTAGTTTTTGCCGTTGAACTTCTCAATCTTGAGCTTCCCTTCCTCCGCCATAACTCCCACTCAATTCAAGGAATCCTTTCCTTGAGATAATTTAGCTACGAGAAAACCTTGCTCTGATACCAGTTGTTTGGAAATAAGATGTAGCTAAATAGATAATTGAGTAGATTACTTAATGGAGAGAGACATATTTACATACACGATATTATAGAGTAGAGAGAGAGAGAGAGAGTACACACGATATACGTGGTTCACCCAATGTGGGCTACATCCACGGGAAAGCACCCACTCAATGGCTTTAGTACTTCAAAACAAGAAGTAGTTTACAAAGGGATTATACCCTTAATGGAGATCCCGCTGTGCTTCACTCTCACCACCTCACACTCACCTTGTTGCATCAACTTCACACTATGAAATGTGTGTAGAAATGGCCTTCTGACTGTAAAAATTTTGGTTTCCGGTGAGTGATTTTCCTTCACGCACGATGGCTTCTCCTCATAATGGGGGCCTTACAAATGTGCGCTTTTACCACAGAAAATTACAAGGGTAAATCAGGCTCCATACTTAACAATAACCCTTCGCAACAAGTCGAGCCTTATGGCGATCGATTTCACCATCGGGCTTGCTTTTCAACTTGTAAATCCGCTTTGTACCAATGGCCTTTTTTCCATGAGGCAAATCACATAAAGTCCATGTGTCATTTTCTATAAGTGCATCATATTCTGATAGCATGGCAGCCATCCAGTTTTTTGAATTATGTGCTTCATCAAAAGACAGAGGTTCCTCAACATCATGTAAACTAGACACAGCCAAAGCATAATAATCTGATGCATAAGTTGTATGGAAAGAGCCTGAACAAGTACAACTAGACAAAGGTGAATCCAATTTACTATCATGCAATGTACCAACCATTTTGGCATACCTCTAGCCTGATCATTTTCAGCCCCTCCCTCATCAAGTACATCATCTACATCTGCATCAGTAATAGGCTGATCTGTAACATTTTTAGAAACCACCACAGGCTGTATATTTACCTCATTGGAATTTACATTTGAACTTCCACCACTAAAAAGCGGCAACAAAGTATCATAAATGTCATGTGAGCTTACATTACTGTCTCTAGTATATGACAACAAGGGCTAAAAAGAATCTTCCACAAACACTACATCCCATGAAACCATAATATGCTTTGTTTGTGGATGATAAAACCTGTAACCTTTGCTTTCAGCACTATAACCAAAAAAAAAACATTTGAGAGCCTTATCATCCAGTTTTTTGCAATGTGTTTGTGGCACCAAAGCATATGCCAAACAACCAGAAACATGCATGTGCTCAATAGAAGGCTTTCTATCATGCCATGTTTCATATGAAGTAATAGACTTAAAAGCTTTTGTAGGACACCTGTTAAGTACATAAGTGGCACACATGATGGCCTCAAGCCAAAAATAATGTGGCAAAGCTTGAATTTTGACCATACATCGTGCCATTTTCTGTAAGTGACCTTTTTTTCCTCTCAACAACACCATTTTTTTGAGGTGTATAAGGGACTGTACATTGGTGTTTTATCTCACGACTAGCCAAAAATGCATTAAGTTCATGAGACATATACTCCCCCCCTCGATCGGAACGGAGGGTGCCCATAGTACATTTTGATACATTTTCAACCATAGCCACAAATTGTTTGAAGCACGTAAAAACTTTGGACTTCGTTTCAAGCCGAAATACCCATGCATGCCTGGAGTAGTCATCAATGAAAGTCACGAAGTAAAGGTACCATCCTTTGGAAATTTTCAATGTTACATATTACCCAAAATACAGCCTTCACAAACATGTTTGATAGGTGCTTCAAGAGGCGGCAAAGAAGCAACCATATCAGATTTCTGTAGAAGCAGCAAACTAGCAAAATTCAAATGACGAAAACGTGCATACCAAAGTTTTGCATCTGAAATAGCCCTTGAATCTACAAGTGCAAAATTTTATCCACACTTATCATACAAAGTGAGCTTATGCAACCCACCACATAAAAGCCCAGATGCAAAAATTTCATCACCAAAACTAAGATCATGATCTGTACATCTGTCATCCACAAATTTGACTACAAATCCAAGTCTAGCAAGTGCAGATACAGACAAAAGATTCCTCTCGATCCCAGGTACATAAAGTGCATCAACAAGTGTAAAATAACTGCCATTTGCAGTAGTACGCACAATCTTTCCAACTCCCTGAACTGGATAAGAGGCATTGTTGGCACAAGTGACTGAATTCTCATGAGGGAAAGACTAGAGAGAGGTGAACAATTTACGATGTGAGGTAATGTGCTTTGTAGCACCACTATCGAAATACCACACATGTGAATCTGTAGCAACTGACATGCATGCATCATGGACAGCAAGATTGTAAGTGCACTCTGCACCAAAAGCCCATTCTGCATCAACATCAACATCACAGTGTCGGGGGATATGGGTTCGCGAGGTGAGCCGGGTCAGTAGGTGAGCCGAGCTGCTTGCTGTGGGAAATAAGAGAGACAAGACGCACAACACAATGCAAAAGATTATGTCAACACTTTAATACTTAAACTTCACAACCAAATGGTTTAAACTACTAATGATTAGCCGAAGTGGATTTTGATTACAAATTGTTGCTGTTAACGGCAGTGATGGAGTTAGGAGAGTTTAATGCTCTCAAATAAGATCAAGACTGTAAATATTCCACTTATGCTCCCCATTAGAGTCTTTATAAGCTGATTAGTACGTAAGTATCTGGAAAAATCCCCTGCTTGATACCCTTGTTGCTTTCTTGCTCGTCCTGTAAGCCCTTCGAGTGCTTCCAATTATCCTTCTTGAGGTCGAGAGGGAGAGAGAGAGAGAGAGAGAGAGAGAGAGAGAGAGAGAGAGAGAGAGAGAGAGAGAGAGAGAGAGAGAGAGAGAGAGAGAGATATCTCCCTTGCTTATCCTCCTCGTTTCTTCTCGCCTTGCTTAGATTAGAGATTGAGAGAGAGGGCTTGCCCTTCTTGGCCCTTACCTCCTTGCCTGAGCCGGAGATCAAGAGAGAGTTCCTTCCTTGTTGCCTCCTCGTTCTCCCCATTTTCTCCGTTCTGCCCCCTTCGTTCATAGCCTTCACGTTTTTTCTTTCCTTATTGTCTCCTTTATTTTGCCCTCGTTGATTCAAGTCCCCTTGTTGCTTATGCCCGAGAGAGGGAGAGAGTGCCTTTGCTTCGTTTCCACGACAGAAGAACGAGAGAGAGTGGGAGAGAGTCCTTTCTTCCCTTGAGCTTCCCTTCTCCTTGGCTTTGTGCCCTCGAGCTTCCGCCTCCTTGGCTTTGTGCCCTCAAGCTTCTGCCTCCTTGGCTTTGTTCCCTCGAGGTCTTCGCCTCCTTGGCTTTTTTCCCTCGAGCTTTTGCCTCCTTGGATTTGTTCCCTTGAGGTATTCGCCTCCTTCTCCTCGCAAGCAATGACCTAGATCCCTTCCAAAAGCATCCCGCTATTAATAGCATGCCCTTAGCAGTGGCGCCCGACGTCACTGACGTGGCGCAGGAATTGACGCTATGATATGGCAGCCAGATTTTGGAGCATCACGATTTTTCACGGGAGTGGTACCGCAAACGTGCGCCATGACCTTCCAAGCGTTTTTCGCTTCTGCTCCGTCGCCATCAGAGCACCGTCCATGCCGGCGCAAGCACCTCTTCGCCCTGCGCAGATCGCTCTCGCTGCTGAACGCCCTTTCCTTCCTTCTTTTCTTTTGTTTTTCTGTTTTCACATTCACACTCAAGCCCTCAATTATCTGGGCGGCCACTTAATCGACGGGTGGCCACCGTTTATGGCTCATGTGGGTGGCCATTGGCCATGTGAGTATGGGCGGCCATATTTCCTCATCGGACGGCCCTAAACTTCATAGTGGGCACCACATTGCACATACATGCCACTAAAGCATTGCCAAGCACCACAGCCGGCATACATACGGAGTAAAGCATCAACTGAATATGTGTCATTTTCAAGTAACCCACCTGTTCTTAGCACAGTCTTTAAGTGAGATCACAAAAGAAACATGCGAGTGAGTTTTTCGGCACAATATATTTCTCCAATATCCATTACTTCGTATATTCGTTCAATCAAAGCATTATCAAATACATACATCTCGACCCTGATAGTGCCGAGCATGGATGCATCAGCATACCCCTCTTTCAATGCACTACGAGTGATGACACTTTGAACAAGATTCTCCTCAAGCACTTATCCTCGAACCCTTCCAAGGCTATAAAATTCCAAGATGGTACTTTGACCGAGCGGACCGAACTGGTACGGAGCCGGCCCCCGGTGAATCTTTAACGGGTAATATCTTGGCAACCGAAACTGCGATCGCTAATTTGGAAAGACCAAGGCACTCCACAAAGTGATAACTTCAGTCCCATGCATTCATTTCATTTCTGTCACCTCAGTTGCAGTTGCCCAATCCGGTAAGGATCTGCATTAACTCAAACTTCAAAGTGCCATAACTTCTTCATCGTAGCTCCAATCGACGAACTGTAAAGACAGGCTGGTAAAGCACTTCAAGCACTATAGTTTTAGATCATAATCGCCCATCTGTGCTCACTTCAAGAATAATAATTTTTGGCATCTATTGGCCCTTTTAAGCCGCATCTGACATACATTAATCATTAAACGTGGCTTGTTAACAAGCCCTCATCGTTGACCATTAATCAAGTAGGCTTTCAATAAGCTTGATTTGCATCTTCTTGGCATATTTCTTAGCATGGAAGCGGAGCTGCATGACATCCACCCCCTGTGAACCTGCACAGCCTCTGGTCTGTGCCAACTGCACTTCAATCTACATTTGCTTTAGGTACCTTATCATCAATGTTCTAGCTTAATCCTTAGGTAATTGTCCATCAAAAATCTCTGAATTGTATCTGCCGTGTCTTCAAAGCATTTAATCATGGATAACTTGTTTAGTGAACCCCGCCAGACTCAAGTGCTCCAGTTAATGATGCACACGGCTTGACCATTAAGCTCTCTCTTAAGGAACCGTGTCAAGCTCAAGTATGCCTTACTCTGTCTGCACACGGAATGGCCATCAAGTCCTTTACCTCAAGTTCTGTTAGCAGAACCAACTCAAAAGATGTGAAGATACTTTATCAGTTGTACAAAGAAGTTAGCTGGAAGCCAGCCATGTTATCTTATTGAATGCATAACCAAACACACTTCTAACTTAGCATAATCTAGAAAATAAAACCTAGCATCATGTAGCCTGCTACATCAGGCATCCGGTATCCTCTGCATCTGCAACTTGCACTTTAGTAACCCCCATGATCAAATGGAGTAATAAGAAATTCCCCCACACATTGGGGCATCATAATATCCACATGAGCATACATTGCCTGTATTAATCAGCATTAAGCATTTCTGGTGAAAATATGTTACCCTTGGTTCAAATAGCACGCAATAGCTATGCATACTGATTAGTATCCATCCATATTGAATCTTCTTATGAATATCCTTAGAATCCCTTGGATCAAACACCATTGAGATCACATAGCAGTGATGGGCTCCGCAATATACTAGAGCTTCACGTGAAGCATAGTGCAGCACCCACATTCCGTAAACTGTTGGCAACTTAAGCTCGTTTTAGCAGAAAGCATTAAAGAAGTCTGAGTCCCTTTTACTGGCAGGCAAGACATCACTGACATAAGCATCAATAGGAATAACATCCAAATCCAGCCACTTCTGGCACATTGTCCAAGCGAATGAAAAACCCTGTGCATTTTATCGAGTATCAAGGATGATTTAGCATCATCACCCCCTCTAGCTTCATAGCCATCACGAAAACCCTTGGGAGTCTCTTGACCTGTATCATCAAACAAGTTTTCACCTGTTGGGATTTCAACTTGATCATGAAAAACATCTTTATCTTGTAGATCTTCATCCATAACATCCTCGAGAAAATCACCCTTGGAAGTCTCAACATTTATGAAAGTTGTAGGAGTTATCTCCTCATGCAGCCCATGTACAAGCATAGATGCAAAATCCTAGTCTGTAATCTGTTCACAATCAGCATGTTCTGAGCAATCTTTATACTCATCCATATCATCCTCTGCTTCCTCATCTTCACTTAGCAATACATTATAGAATTGTAAAGGCTCATCTGGCTCCCCCTCTGAAGAGGTATACGCATCAAAAAGCTCTTGTATACTTCTCCTTCAGATCTAGACAGAAATTCACCGATTATAGCATCCTCTTCTGTGACAGCAACATCTGCAAGCATTTTGTTAGTAGCAATCATAGGTTCATTGATATCCTCCGGCTCATCCTATGCTGAGTCCACAATCTTGGTCACTTCATCAACTATTGTGTATATAATAGCTTTATTTATGCAATCATCTGTACCAAACATGTTGTCTTGCTTGCCTATAGTGCTGATAGTTTTAGAAATATCCTGTAGAGGCTCATCTGCTTGATGAACTCCTTCAGAATAACCCATATCAAGGTCAACAGCTTGTAAACCACTTGCTGTACAGTCTATGTCTTCATGGGAACCATTATTAGAGGTAGTATCCATGCGAGCAATCTTTGAAAAAATTTCATATAAATCTGTTCCTGCATTAAATTCATTGTTTACCTTTTCTTCATTGCTCAAATTAAGCTCCTCTGAAATTGAATCTGCTACTTTCAGCTTAGCATTCTCTTTGGATTTACTTCTTGCAGAAATATGCTTCCAGAATTCATCATAGTTGAGGATCTGCATCTGATCCCCTTCACCTTTACTGAAGACAACCTTATTTCGTTCAGTAATCTCCTTTATTTCCCGATCTAGAATCCTTGAGCTTTCGTAAATAAATTCCTCTGCAAAATACTCCCACCGTGTGGGATATTCTTCTGCCAGTTCTTGAACCTGCTTTTTAAAATCCAAGTTTACAACCTCCTCAAAAGCTTCAATCATCTGATCTTCTGGAACATTTCAGCTCTTCATCTCAGCTTCGTAACATGCAATAAAACGTTCTGGATCATATCCCTGAAAATTATAATACTGCTCCCGAACAGCATCATGTGCTAGCTCTACAGCATCATCAATCTGCTTTTTTATCTGCATGGCTTTTGCTTCCTGTAGATATCCCTGAACCAATTCCATCATTTTTGGCAAATCTCTAATTGCCAGATTTTTATCAAATCCATTGGCACTGAAATCTTCAATAAACTGCTTTAACTGTTCTGGCATCTCCATCTTTACCTCCCACCCCGGCTCGTTTCGCGTCGGGTTCACCAAAGATGTCGAGGGATATGGGTTCGCGAGGTGAGCCGGGTCAGCACCGGACTGCTTGCTGTGGAAAATAAGAGAGACAAGACGCACGACACAAGGCAAAAGATTCTGTCAACACTTTAATACTTAAACTTCACAACCAAAATGGTTTAAACTGCTAATGATTAGCCGAAGTGGATTTCAATTACAAATGGTTGCCGTTAACAGCACTGATGGAGTTAGGAGAGTTTAATGCTCTCAAATTAGATTAAGACTGTAAAATTTCCACTTATTCTCTCCATTAGAGTCTTTATAAGATGATTAGTACGTAAGTTTCCGGAAAAATCCCCTGCTTGATACCCTTGTTGCTTTCTTGCTCGTCCCGTAAGCCCTTCAAGTGCTTCCAATTATCCTTCTTGAGGTCGACATAGAGAGAGAGAGAGAGAGAGAGAGAGAGAGAGAGAGAGAGAGAGAGAGAGAGAGAGAGAGAGAGAGAGAGAGAGAGAGAGAGAGAGAGAGAGATCTCCCTTGCTTATCCTCCTCAGTTTCTTCTCGCCTTGCTTAGATTAGAGATTGACAAAGAGGGCTCTCCCTTCTTGGCCCTTACCTCCTTGCCTGAGCCGGAGATCGAGAGAGAGCTCCTTACTTGTTGCCTCCTCGTTCTCCCCATTTTCTCCTTTTTGCCCCCTTCTTTCATAGCCTTCACATTTTTTCTTTCCTTATTATCTCCTTTATCTTGCCCTCGGTTATTCAAGTGCCCTTGTTGCTTATGCCCGAGAGAGGGAGGGAGTGCCTTTGCTTCGTTTCTTCGACACAAGAACGAGAGAGAGTGGGAGAGAGTCCTTTCTCCCCTTGAGCTTCCCTTCTCCTTGGCTTTGTGCCCTCGAGGTCTTCGCCTCCTTGGCTTTGTGCCATTAGGAGATTTCGGAGGTTTTTTGGAGGGCCTTTTGGTAGAGAGAGGAAAATAAGCTCCTCCAATGAGAGAAGAGCCTACGCTACGTAGAAAAATAGATTGATATTAACAAAAATATAAAGGGTGTCCCTCTCCTCATTTAATAATCTAGTGGTCCTTGAAGACGCGCACTCTCTTTTATTTAATGCGAGCACCTTTTTCAGAAGGTAGATGCGGTGCATTTGATACGGGATACGTCATCACTAGAACTCAAAAAGTCACAAAACTATCAAGTCGTGGAAGATTTTGAAACTTTTGATATTGCCAATGCGTCCGGAACGCACATATCTCCTAGAAATGAATGTCCAATTGCCTCGCTTAGACATCCAAAGAGGCCAAAAATATCAAACACCCCTAAAAGAACATTTTACTAACGGCGCGCGAGGGGGCATTCCAAAATTTTGGAATGCCTCCTCGCGCGCCGTTAGTAAAAAGGCCCTTTTTCCCTCTTTTTAGGGAGCTTTTTGAGAGGAAAATGTCCAAAAACCTCTAAAAAGGGGCTTTTTGGAAAGATAAGTGTCCAAAAATCACTAAAAGGAGCTTTGTACCAACGGCGCGCGAGGGGGCATTTCAAAATTTTGGAATGCCTCTTCGCGCGCCGTTAGTAAAAAGGCCATTTTTTCCTCTTTTTAGGGAGCTTTTTGAGAGGAAAATGTCCAAAAACCTCTAGAAAGGGGCTTTTTGGAAAGATAAGTGTCCAAAAATCACTAAAAGAAGCTTTGTACTAACGGCGCGCGAGGGGGCATTCCAAAATTTTGGAATGCCTCCTCGCGCGCCGTTAGTAAAAAGGCTTTTTTTTCTTTTTTTTAGGGAGCTTTTTGAGAGGAAAATGTGCAAAAACCTCTAAAAAGGGGCTTTTTCAAAAGATAAGTGTCCAAAAATCACTAAAAGGAGCTTTGTACTAACGGCGCGTAGAGGGGCATTCTAAAATTTTAGAATGCCTCCTCGCGCGCCTTAAGTAAAAAGCCCATTTTTGGGGGTTTTTTGACATTTTTTGCCTCTCCGGATGTCGGAATGAGACAAATAGACATTCGTTTTTAAGGTATTTTGGCGTTCCGGATGCATTGGTGGTGTCAAAATCCTCAAAATCTATCACTATTTTACAGTTTGTGACTTTTCAACTTTCAGTGATGACGTAAGCTGCATTGAATGCGCCGCACCTGCCTCCTGAAAAAGACGCTCGCATTAAATAAAAAAGTGACCGTTTTCAAGGACGATTGGGAATATAAATCTACTTTTTAGAGTGTCTGGTTGTCCTTTTGGACGTACTCACAAGGTGCAAGTGCATTTTAAAAAACGTTTCTAGAGAGAGAAATACAATTTCTTACAAGGCCCTCCAAATGACCTCCGAAATTTTCTAATGCCTCGAGCTTCTGCCTCCTTGGCTTTGTGCCCTCGAGGTCTTCGCCTCCTTCTCCTCGCATGCAATGACCTAGCTCCCTTCCAAAAGCATGCCGCTATTAATAGCGTGCCCTTAGTAGTGGCGCCCGACGTCACTGACGTGGCGCAGGAATTGATGCTATGACATGGCAACCGGATTTTGGAGCATCACGGTTTTTCATGAGAGTGGTACCGCAAACGTGCACCATGACCTTCCAAGCGTTTTTCTCTTCTGCAGCGTCGCCATCAGAGCACCGTCCATGCAGGCGCAAGCACCTCTTCGCCCTGCGCAGATCGCTCTCGCTGCTGAACGCCCTTTCCTTCCTTCTTTTCTTTTGTTTTTCGTTTTTCACATTCACACTCAAGCCCTCAATTATTTGGGTGGCCACTTAATCCACGGACGGCCACCGTTTATGGCTCATGTGGGTGGCCATTGGCCATGTGAGTATGGGCGGCCATATTTCCTCATCGGGCGGCCCTAAACTTCATAGTGGGCACCACATTGCACATACATGCCACTAAAGCATTGCCAAGCACCACAGCCGGCATACATACGGAGTAAAGCATTAACTGAATATGTGTCATTTTCAAGTAACCCACCTATTCTTAGCACAGTCTTTAAGTGAGATCACAAAAGAAACATGCGAGTGAGTTTTTCGGCACAATATATTCCTCCAATATCCATTACTTCGTATATTCGTTCAATCAAAGCATTATCAAATATATACATCTCGACCCTGATAGTGCCGAGCATGGATCCATCAGCATACCCCTCTTTCAATGCACTATGAGTGATGACACTCTGAAAAAGATTCTCCTCGAGCACTTATGCTCGAACCCTTCCAAGGCTATAAAATTCCAAGATGGTACTCTGACTGAGCAGACCAAACTGGTATGGAGCCAACCCCCAATGAATCTTTAACGGCTAATATCTTGGCAACCAGAACTCCGATCGCTGATCTGGAAAGACCAAGGCACTCCACAAAGTGATAACTTTAGGCCCATGCAATAATTTCATTTCTGTCACCTCAGCTACAGTTGCCCAATCCGGTACGGATCTGCATTAACTCAAAATTTAAAGTGCCATAACTTCTTCACTGTAGCTCTAATCGACGCGCCGTAAAGAGAGGCCGGTAAAGCACTTCAAGCACTGCAGTTTTAGATCATAATCTCCCATCTGTGCTCACTTCAAACATAATAGTTTTTGGCATCTTTAAGGCATCTATTGGCCCTTTTAAGCCGCATCTAACATACATTAATCATTAAATGTGGCTTGTTAACAAGCCCTCATCGCTGACCATTAATCAAGTAGGCTTTCAATAAGCTTGATCTGCATATTCTTGGCATACTTCTTAACATGGAAGCGGAGCTGCACAACAACAGTCTCCTTTCACAGCAGACACAACAATGGCTGCATTGGTAGTGGAACCAACATTGCAGTGGAACCACCCTCTTTCTTCTTAGCCTCTTTGACCTTCAACTTAGGACACTGCTTGATCAAGTGATCATTAGCTTTACAATAATGGCAATGCATCTTCTTTCTGCCCTTATCGCCAGAATTGCCAGACGAAGTGCTGCCAGCAGAAGCATTGGGATCAGAAGTTTTGCCACTCACAGCAGAACCATAACAAGTGGCTGCATTGTTGTTACCACCCTTTCTTTGAGAATCAATAAAAGCATGTTCAATTGCACGCTATCTAGTCCTGTTTTTTCTGGAAAGTGACTCTTGCAGCAATGTCCATAATGCATCAAAATTGACAACTTCAGGATTTCCTTGGATCATAAGTCTCCAAGTACTAGCAAAAGTCTGGTAAGAATCTGGTAATGCATCAAGAACAATCTGCACAAGGGAACTGCCTGAAATGACTTCACCTGCAGAATAATTTGCTCATTCATATCCTTGACACCGGCAAGGAAAGTTTCCATATCATCTTCCTCGTGCATAATCTTCGATTCCAGCTCTTTACGCAGCAAAGCAATTTTAACCTCATTACGACTTTCATAAAGACTAGCCAAAATATCCCAAGCCTGTTTTGCAGATTTTTCTAAATGAATGTGAGGAACAATGGTGCGCTTCACGGACAATGCAATCAATGCATGATCCTGCGCATCCTTTACATCCCAACGAGATTGTTTTGCCGTAGGAAAAACAACTCTAATAGAAGCAATTCTTGTAGCAAGACCTACAAACATCCTCAACATCGCCTGCATCCTCAGAACCAGGACGTACGTCAATGTTCTGCACAATATTCTAGACCCCCTTTGACACAAGAACATGTTGCATCATGTAAGCCCACATAGGGTAATTGTCCCCATTCAATTCGTCCTCAGCAGCAAACATCTTGAACACATCTGTGTTGTTGTCAGCCATGGTAAATGTTGCACCTGATGTGAAAACTTCCTGTAAAGAGGAGAAACAAAGGAGGAACAACACGTGCTATATATCACAAACCGTAGAAGACTATAAGGAACTTGTTATGCAAAAAACGGCACTGACAAAAATTTTGCACAAAATGACGAAATAGCATGTGCAATACTTCTTGTAGTGGAAACGGAGACCGAAATGAGCCTGAATCAAAAATCTGAGAAGACTAAGCTCTACGAGCACACCCAAAAATTTTGTCAACCTACGAACACTTGCCAAAGCTCACAGAAATTGGAGAAAGTGAGCAGGCGTGTGCTGGAGCTACTGGTGACTGAGCCCAAGAGGACGCAACCTGCTCTGATACCAATTGTTGGAATAGGGTTGCAAGGAAACACACACAGCTTGGAGAAGACAAAGGAAGATCAAGGCACACAATAGAGAGTGTGTTACTTAGTGTGCAATGGAAAGATAGATATCCCTAGAGTGATGGGCGTATATACAATGCACGGGGGAGAAAACCTCCTAAAGAGGGAAAAATTGCCTCCGCGGCCCTAGTGTGTTCACACACATCACTACCACATCTATATGGTAATATTTTGAGCTTGTGTCCGTGCTCGTGTGACTGAAATGTGGCTCTTTTCGTTCCTAGTTTGGTGGGATTATTGGTGTAGGTGGGATATGGACCACACCCTCAGGTTTTTCAACTTGTGGTTCTAGTAAAGCTTGGACTGTTTGAATCATTTTCTTGCACATTTCAAGCCTATGTTTTTCTAGTTCCGCATATGGATATGTCATCCACGTCTGTTCTTGGGTTTGGTTGTTTTTGAGCCACGTTTCATAGTCTTTTAGGAGGTCGTCTAAATGCTCATTAACCTTCTCGACCAACAATGATCCTCCCGAACTAGCACTTCTCGGTTTTTCATATGTAGATGGTTCTTCTGGAGGTTGGGATGTCTACATAAGAGATGGTGCAACCATTTCCTCATGTTTTCTTATCTTCTATTCATCTTGGGTAAGCTTCTCAGCTAGGGATTTTTGTTCCCGGTTCCTACGTGCTTTTATCCTAGCCTTTCTAGCTTTCCATCTGTTTTGTTTACTCTTGGTCTTTTGACTAGGTGCATTGGTCTTTGTTTCACTTGTCTCTAGCCGGATACACCTATCCCTACGCCTCTACACTCAAAATCCTAGCTCTAAGCCCATATGTGAAAAACGCACATAAAGACAGAGCAAAATTTTGGAAGTGCCCAAAACTGAAATCTATGAGTACGTATGCGTAATTTATGTCACTACGACGATTCTAATGACTACTTGCAGGTAGAAAATATACATTGTTTGATATACTTACGAAAATAAAAAACTCGTAGAGGTGCAAGCACGTATGTTTGTTCCATGAGGAATGCTTAGCTTTGTTGTGTAGCTCTCATTGAGGCTAGTGTGATGGTGCAGTTGGATCTACAATGCAATGAACGAGCGGGGAGTAGCACCATGATGAAGCTCACGCTCAATCTCTCTCCCTCTCTCACACACAGTAGATGGACGCATTAAACTTATGATTATGATAAAAGTTCTCCTTACAAAAATGACAGGTATCTTATATACTGAGGTTACCTAAGGGGTAGAATGTCTTTGTATTTACAATCTAGAAGTACCATTGCACCCCGGCTTTTGCAACTAGAGTACCTACTTATTACAAATGATGTTTATAACCATAATCCTCAGCATTCCGTAACTCTCAGAGAATAAGGCTTTGTTGAGTTATGTTGTGTTGTTGACCCAGCCATCAACATTGAGTGAATGGGTTGAAGAGAATGAAAAGCGTGCAAAAGAACAAATGGGTTTTTATCGATGCCATATCACCATTGATCATCTTGTCACTCTTCAGGCTCTCATGAAGGAAAGTCGGTTGAAAGGAAAGCAATTGTATTGTTGTTTTGTGGACTTTAAGAAAGTCTTTGATATGATTCCACATAACAGTTTGTGGAGAATGATGGAAGAACTCCAAGTGCCAAGTGAGTTTATGCTTGAGGTTTCTCGAATCTATGAGAAGGTGATTTGTCAATTGTGCATGGGAAGAGATATTTTAGAAAAAATTTGTAAGCACTGTTGGGGTTAAACAAGGATGTCCGTTGTCACCCACTCTCTTTGGTCTATGCATCGATCAATTGGAACAAATGGTACTTGACTTTATGCAAGAAGAAGGCATTTAAGAGGTCACTATTTGCAATGGGGTAGTCATGATTTTTTTGTATGCGGATGATGTATTACTTCTAGCACACAATTTAGAAGATGCACAAAAGCTTATGGTTATCCTTGATAACTTTTGCTTGCATAGTGGTCTGATTGTGAATGAATCCAAAACAAAGGTTATGCTTGTGAAAACTTCAACCATAAGGAGAAGCCATGCATTGTGTACAACAATGAGACACTTGAAGTTTTTGAGAGATTTAATTACCTTGGCCTTGAGGTTCCGTCCAATCACAAGTGGCATGAATGTGCTATACTTCATTTGGAAGCGGGAAAGAGAGCATATTATGCATTTGAGAACATGTGTAATGAGGGAAACATCAATTTTTGGGTTCTCAAGAAGTAATTTTTTATGCATTGGTGACACCGTTCTTCTTTATGGAGTTGAAGTGTGGGGCGAGAGCATTTCAAAGTCTACTTGGAAAGAGTTTGAGAATGTCCAAAAGCGTTTTCTTAAAAAACTTTCTCTAAGTTAAGACACAAACACTATATATGCTCCTACTCCTTGAGTCAGGATCTCTTTCCATGGAGGTTATGGGCATGGAAAGGGGTGTGGAGTACATGATAAAGATGCATCAAAACCCCTCACATCGACTTCCTACAATTGCATGAGAAGCAAGAAAAAAATTTCAAAAGACACATAAAAGCAAGATCTTGAGCACGGGATAGATGCAAGACATAAAAAAGTGGTTTGGGAGATGGGATGCATTACACTTTCTACATGATGCTTCAATTGGCTCCCAAGTGAATGAATCTTTTCTACAACACCAATGTATTAGGGCTTGGGAGAAATCCGGTGGGTCGCGCTTCATACATTACACCACCCATATTACCCTCAACTACAAAAGGTCCATGTTCTTTGCTAAAAGAGGGAACCATAATTACACTTACATGCTTGAGCCTATCCCCTTGTCGGCGATACGCACTTTCGCAGTCATTTGGCTTAGCTCCCATTTCCTTCGATGCGAGATAGGGCGTCGGGGCAATGGATAAGAGTCAAATCCATTGTGCACATTATGCTCATTGCAAGTTCAAGAGTCCGAGTACCAGACACTAGTAGAGTACTCAACTTTGGTCACATCCAAACCTTCTTCTCTCACATTTTCAGCCATGACTTAGACCTACACACTTTCCTCTCCCAGCCGCAGTGTGGGCTCTCCATTGCGACTCTCATCACCACAATTTTGGAGTATCAAGAGTCACTCATCAGCCATACACATACTACATCACATGTAACTTTGGTCCCATAGGTCATATTTGACCTCTGAGGACGATAATAAAATCTATGTCTCTCTCTCTCTCTCTCTCTCTCTCTCTCTCTCTCTCTCTCTCTCTCTCTCTCTCTCTACACACACACACACACACAGGTACTTATCGCTCTTCTTATGTTTTTTTTTGAAACTATACTACCCCCTATTGCAGTCATCCTGGCTATGTATTTAATTTTCCACTTAAAATATGGATTTATATTTTTCCTAGCTACACTAAGTTGGTATCTATCATGGGAAGGAACCCCTATAGAGTTTTGATGGTTGGAAGTCTTTTAGCTGGCAGCTATCAATGTGGTTAAAAATATTTTACTTTATAACTGGGCCTCACCTACCCTACCATGCTAAAGGCATTATGGTTGCTCTGCTCTACTGTGCCAGACTGCATCAAAGACAACTACGTTTTTTGGTTTCCCTAGGAGAAACAACACCTGGACTACTCATTTATTGGGGTGATAAGGATTATGCACGCTACACATCATGAGTGATCGTGATCTACCTTCTTCTATATAAAGAGGTGAGGACGCATTCTGCCTCTCACTTAGCCTTGTGTGTGTTCTACTTGCATAAAAAGTTTGAGTTGTGTGTGTGTTTACTTTCTGCTGCACCAATCATGGATCTTGCAACACAACCGACACAGTTTGGCTACTATTTACTGAGCTTGATATTTTGGTTTTTCCTCTCCTTGTTTACATATTTAGCTTTGGATGATATATGCACCTGAGCTTGTGGGTTGGTGTATCCTGTCGCTTAGCCTGGTAAGGCCCACCGTGTGGGTTGGCTTTGATTGATAGTACGTAGCATTACTTGTTGTATGGTATGATATTTTGATTCTATACCCTGTTGATGTATTAGATGATGGGATGACCTACTGCGTATGCACACTGTTCAAAAAAAAAACATGGGGGGTATGCCCCGATTGCTTACTGTCGTTGGACTGTTACTAGCTGTTGCCTCTAAACATGATACAAGTTGTGCAGTATTTAACTAGCTCTCCTAGAAGGGTGTACCATTTTGGGATGGTTTGGTAGCAACTCTGGTGTTTGATGTTGCTTTTTAGAAATCTATATGCTGTTTTGATGGGTTGTTACATTACACTTCTTTGGCATTCATTAGTTTGGATACTGTTGGAAAGGAGAAAAAAGCCCCACAAGGCGACTTCTCTTCTTTGCTTCAAGGTTTAAACCTTCATTCTGGCTAAATACCACGTTTATATTAGGAGTTTGGCCACTTGGTAGGCTAAACAACAAGGCACAAGATTTTGTTTTGAAACTAAGAGGAAGTGTAGTCAGTGTATTCTTCCCATTTGACATACAAGTGTAGGGTGGTTGGACTCCTTGAACCCTAATGAGCATATGCTATTTAAAGTCTTTCCTAAATTAAAAAAAAGAACTTTTATATTCTTAAAAATATTAATGGAGTTTTATGTTACTTTATGGCTTCATATAGAAAATGGAAGTGGAGGTTGACTAATCTAGCAAAGAAAAAAACTTAAAAGACTGATAAGCTTTTAAAAGGGATGAGACACTTGGATCGAAAGGGGTAGTGGCCTTTTGATCACAATAATATGTATGCTATTATGATAAAAAAATGCAAATTATAAACTTTGGGATAATAAAACATAAAATCTGGAACACATGAGTACTTTGGACTCTGCTTTTAAGTTAAAACGTTTGTAAGATAGACATGGATAACAACTGGTATAGTCCATTGATACCTGTAAAACACATCCAAGGCTAACGTATCTGTTGTCTTGTTTGGATGGATGCAAGTAAGGACTCTATCTTATCTTGGAAGTTTTTTTGGCTTCAAGTGATTGTCTACACATGATTACACTTACACCTACTGTTGGGGAAGTACTTCTGATATCTGTTTATTGGAATGAGGCTTCATTCTTACAAGAATTATACAAAAATAGTTCTAAGACTGAGTTATTTTTGTACTTATCATTTCCCTTTCTCTGGAGCCAGCAGTCTTTTGAATGTAAAAGTTCAATTATATCTTATTAATTAGGTAAAAATAGCTATACACACAGGCACGCACGTGTGTATGCACACACACATGCATGCATGAATTTGATGGGTTAGAATTATCTCTCTCTTCCCCGCCCCCTCTACATTGCATGGTGCATGGAAGAGTCAAGAGCTTGGATTTCTTGAACCTCTTTAAGAAAGTATCAAAGTAGAGTCACCCATCAAGATTTAAGGCGGCATGGAATCTCTCTATGGCCTTCAGACGGAAAATTAGAGTCACCCGTTAAATGATACTTGGATGCCTCTAGGACTCACCTCTCTCTCTCTCTCTCTCTCTCTCTCTCTCTCTCTCTCTCTCTCTCTCTCTCTCTCTCACACACACACACACACACACACACACCTATTTTGATTCTCCACACCATGGTGTATCAACAGGTGTGTCCCTCCTCTCATGGCATACCATGTCCTTGGGGTGGTGAGAGAGTGATCATTGATGTAGTAGGCATTCAACTTTTCTACATCTGTCATGCCCTTCTATTTTGGGGCTATTTGAGATTCTAAATATTTGTAATAAACCAGGGTTTATTGCATTTTATAATTAAAATTTCAAATTCAAGTTAAATTTCAAGCTTGCCTTGAAGAAGGTCGTCAAAATTTTGCAAGTTTTAGACTAGATTTCATCAACTCTTCAAATCTTGAATTAAAATCCAAAATAGTTTTACTATTCCATTTTTTTATTTTAGAATTTCTTCAATTAGAAAAAAATATTTTTGGCAAGCCCTATTTGACATCATCCATCCTCTCTCTCTCTCTCTCTCTCTCTCTCTCTCTCTCAGCACACCCATGCAAGTAGTGCAAATTTGATTCTGAAACCATTCAATTTTGGCCCTTGCGCAATGCTACAACATGTAATGTGCACATCCTCAAGGATAGAGTGACAACGATACATGGAGGTGCCAAGTGCAAGGTTTTAGCTCAACATTATGGGATGTGTGGATGTATGGAAGTTTTGAAAGTTTGATATTTTTTAATGATGAAGTATAAACTTCAAGGATATGTGTGCATTTTTGTAGAAAGAAAAGGGGAATTATTTATGGCCTTCAAAATGCAAAGTAGAGCCACTATAAATATTATAAATATAGATAGAATACTAAGTTTTTTGACTTTACATCGACAGAAGTCTTTTCATTATCTAATATTTTCATCAAGGAAGGAGAGGACATCAAGTTGTCACACATTGGTTGAATCCAGAGAACCCTCTAGAGAACTTCAATCTAAAATAAAAAAGTGAAGGGTAAGAAGATTTGAAATGCAAAAGTGAAGAGTAACATTGTAGGAAAGTCTTTCCATTGCCAAAAGGCACACAACAAAAAAAAGACTTTGGTGGAGATTTTTCTATTTGATAGGAACCTAAGAAAAATAGATCTGGCTTTTTCTTTTTAAGGGTTTTTTTTTTAAGAGCAGTATTGTTTTTTTTTTTAATTTGCAAGTTTATATTTACTTTTTTAAAATAACTATAAAGAGACACTTCTATACTCTTTCTTAGAGTGCTTGCAAATTGTTGAATGCTAGGCATCTTTGTTGTTGTCCCTCTTGCAATTCATCGATCACTATAGTGACTATGTGTACGTACGTGCACACACATAATAGAGACTAA
The DNA here is from genome assembly GCF_014529385.1 of Adiantum capillus-veneris. Taxonomy (NCBI): domain Eukaryota; kingdom Viridiplantae; phylum Streptophyta; class Polypodiopsida; order Polypodiales; family Pteridaceae; genus Adiantum; species Adiantum capillus-veneris. The sequence goes on from NC_140952.1 coordinate 93,703,453, forward strand.
CAAAAACACAAACATGCAGTATCCTTCTACAAAGAGATGGGAGCATACCTGCTTACGACAAAACTAGGCCATCCATAAGCTAGCCCTAGATGCATCTCATGTCATGAGAGAGAGAGAGAGAGAGTTGGAAAAGAGAGACTGATAGAGGAGCACAACCACTTGTGTGAATCGGCTTTTGGGATTCAAATAGGCCACTCCCAAGGTGCATGTATGTGTGTGTGTGTGTGTGTGTGTGTGTGTGTGTATGAGAGAGAGAGAGAGATTAGAGAGGCATTGATAAACGAGAAGAAGAGAGTAGAGAGATGTAAGGACATGGGTCCTACGGGCAAGGCCACCGTCACGGATGGACAATGTGTAAGCTAGGGGAAGGCTATAAGATAGCATGGTTGGGTGGAGACTAGTACACACATTACTATCGCCCTTTCAGTGGTATCCGAGCTATATTTGGAAAACGAGAAAAGCGTGTTGCATGTGCATGCAACGTGCTTCTTCTCTCCCACAATCTGCAAACAGTGAAGTCTCTGTTGTGCAATGAACAGAAAGCAGACATAGTTTATTGTTCATAACACACGAAGACAGAGAGTCGGCCGCGACCGCCCCACCTACGTCCCCCATAGCGCACAACCAAGGCTAACCCAACCGGCAACTCGATGGCATCGAGGCTCCGAAGGCTTTCGTTGGCGCTGTTGGCTGCACGTGTAGGAAGGCCCGCTTAAGTCTGGCATTAAGGAGGGTTTGAAAGGGTAAGAGACCAACACTTTACCGTCAAGCTATTGAGCCTTGTTGTGTATACAAGGAAAGATAGCATACTTGTGTTGACAAGAAATCTAGAAGGAAAGGGAAAGCTTCAAACTTCCAGGAAGTAGTTTCACCCTTCCTTTTCACTTCTTGGAGGAAGGCAAGTTTTCCTCTTTTTTCCTCAAGGAGGTAGCTTGAAAGTGAACAAAAGCCTTCACAAAAACGACGAGTTTTTGTGAAGAATCCACGAAGGTGTTCTTACAACAAACAACACATGAAGCGCTACAATTTTCACAAGGTGAGGTTCGCATGCGACGCAAATCATCGAGCAAAAAAAAAACAAAGACTTCAAGCTTTACAAGGTACAAGTTGACATTTTTTTTCTCTATTTACATTAGTGTGTGTTTACCATGGCCACTGAGGATATCCCACTTATGCACACTCTTGATTTTGAGCACATAGACCAAAATTAGGGCAACTGACACTAATATGCATGACGATGATGATCTAGGAGATCATGGCCTTGTAGATATGGCTGCTTTCAAGACTTTGGAAAATCATCAAACCGTACTTGAACGCAACCTCTCTGCACTGAATGAAAATGTTACAAATCTTACTGAGCTACTTGTGAAGTTTATGAACTCACAGATGGCTCAAGGAGCCACAAGTGGCATGGTTCAAGGAAACCAAGCTCGCACAACTCAAGGAGTCCAAGAGACAAGTGCTTTAGAAGATGCAGAAGGTAGCAATGCATTGCTTAAGAGTATCACCACTCCCGAGTCCTGGGCTGCATTTCAAGCTTCTTTCTCCAAAGATTTTTTGGACTCCAATGAAGAAGATAAGAATTGGTTAGCATGGAATGCATGCCACATGTCTACCCTCTCTCTCACACAGTACCTTTCAAAAGGTCTAGATGAATTTCAAAAGATACGGGGTTTTAATAGGGGTCTTGACAAAGACTATCGTCTTCATGTCAAGACCCAACATCCAAAAACTTTGGAAGAAGCCATCAGTCATGCTGCCCAATGATATGATGATGGCTAAGAGAGGAAGGTAAATATTCCCTACTCTAAGAATAATTTTGCTAAGAGCAATGTGGCTAAGATCCAATGGTGAGGTAGATCTCCCACACATTCCCAAAAGAATAAGAGACAATCTACCTCTCCACGCCCACAAGAGGCTAAGAAGCCTAATCAATCATGAGATACTCCATGTGGATCTCTCAGCACTGCTGATTTTGATTTGTGTTTCAGATGTCTTTCAGACCAACATAACAAGAAGGATTGCAAGGAAAAAAAAAGGCCATGCACACGTTGCAACGCCTCACATTAGATTCATCTCCTAAATATTGTGTTGTAGAGGTTCTTCATATGGAAGAAAAACACAAGTGTTGTGTGCCTGCTTCAATGTGGCAACCCACCTTTGGCCCCCATGATTTGATTTGCATGCATGACACTATTAACGGACAACATGTTCGTATCTTAGTGGATGATGGTGAAACTCGTAACTTCTTGAACTATAAGCTAGTCAAGAAATTGAAGCTTACATAGACTCTCTGCTGTCACAAGTATGTGGTCGAGCAAATGTCTGGCAATGATAAATAAGTATGGGACACGGTAGTTCAAGGGGTTGAGCTAATTGTTCAAGATCATATGATGACCCTTGACTTTCAAGTTATGAACATGGACCGTGCTGATGTACTTTTAGGATGGGAGTGAGTGCATGGTTTAGGAAACACATTGCACACTAGTTATGAACACAAATTCTTATCCTTTATGGAAAATCGTAAACATGTGCTTTTTCTTGGTGAGAAAAATATACCATCTACACCTCTTATATGTATAGCCGAGCTTTCTATTTTGCAGAAAGCAGATTTAATAATGAAGTCTTTTTGTGTTACTGCTTGTCTCCAAGTCTTGTGAATTTTCAAGAGCAAAGTGCTGTGAATTCTAGTAATGGTATGCAAAGTGCAATAAATTCTAATGATAAGGAATGTACTAACAAATCTAACAAGCAAAGTGCTCTCAATTTTAATTCTATTAAGCAACATGCAATTGTTGTAAAACAAACATTAAAGGAATTACAAGATTCTCTATCCCAACATACTCTAGTTTACTTTCTCCTTTTGCACGGCAAAAACTGACTCACTTACTCATGAAGTATAGTGATGTATTCTCAAGTGATTTACCATTGGGCTTACCCCCTACACGTGATGTGCAGCATGGCATAGATGTCTTGCCAAGAACTAAACTGGTGAGTAAACTACCTTATCGTATGAGTGCTAAAGAAGCCAAGGAGGTTGAGAGTCAGTTGGCTGACTACCTCACCCGTGGTTTGATTAGACCTAGCACTTTGCCTTGGGCATTACAAATTCTATTGGTAAAAAAGAAAGATGGTACTATGAGCATGTGCATAGATTATTGCGGATTAAATGGCATAATCATCAAGAACAAGTATCCTTTGCCTCGAGTGGATGAGTTATTTGATCAACTCCATGGGGCGAGATACTATACAAAGATAGAGCTTTGTTCAGGATACCACCAGGTGCGTATCCTTTTGCAAGATATCTCCAAAATTGTGTTTAGAACACGATTCGGACATTTTGAATTTTTGGTTATGCCTTTTGGTTTAACCAATGTTCTAGCTACATTTATAAAACTCATGGATAGTGTCTTACATCCCTATCTTGGAATTTTTTTTGTGGTTTTCCTTGATGACATTCTCATTTACAGTAAGACTAAAGATGAACACATATAACACTGATGGGGGCTTTCCACAAAGCTCCCATACCCCTCTTCTCTCGTCCCCACCCGATGAAAACCCCCTCTTAGGGAGGGAGTGATAAAAGGCATTGGGAAAAAGTAAGAAAAAAAATAAAGTATGATTATGTAAATATATAAGAAAGGTAAAATAGGCCACCTCATGCTTGCGGGGTAGCCCATCCCCACCTTGCCTCCTTTTTTCTCCACTGTTGCCCCGCCGGGTGTCCCTTTTCCTCTCCTCCACTCAAAAGGTCAACCCCCTTTCTCTTCCCCTTGTCCTTTCTCCTTTCTCTCTCCCATCAAGCTACCCCACCTCTCACCAATAATGCATTATAACTCACCAATAATGCACCCTAACTCGCATGCAACTTACCCTATCTTCCAAAATAGTATACCCCACCCCCTCTTTCTCTCTCCTATCATATCCCATGACCCAAATACCCCCCTCTCTCTCTAAAGGGCGCCATGTCTCTTGTCTTGTAGCTAAATAACCTCCCCCACACTCACACACACTCAGTTTCACTGAAAAAGGTGCCCACAGACCCATCCCCACCCGGTGGTTACCTGATTTTTCTTGTGTTCACACACATCTGCACACAGATTCACCTCTGAACACACTCCCCTCTCTCCCCTCTTGTAATTACTTTATTCTCCATGTCACCTCTCACTTTTTTTCATCAACCCATCTCTCTCTCTTAGTCTCTCTCTCATGACACTGCTGTTCTGGCACATATACACACAGCCAGACAAGTGGGGCCCACAGTCACATGGCCTATGTAGATAATGATTTCTTCATTTCTAAATTCTAGAATTTCTCCCCCCTCCTCCCCTATATAAAGAGGGGTCACCATCACACTAAGGACACACACACCATCACCAAAGAGTACACTATGCACTGTGTGTGCCTAGTGCACACACACACACCCACACCATCACCATCACCGCAATCACCATGCTCGTCTTAAGCATGACCTCTACACCCTTGGGCTATGGAAGATGAAGGGAAACTAAATGAAGGATGATGTCCGTAACCCTCGTGCGAGTCTTCGCCATCAACTCCCACCTATCCGCCATGTGCTCTACCACTCTCTCCCTTCTCATTCCCCTACCCTATGCTCCCCATTTCATCGCTTTATTCTCTAAATAAAGCTTGAGGTTTTGTGAGTATGTTTTCTTGCAATGTTTTGCCCATGTGAGGTGTGCGGAATCACCACCTAGTCTTGTGTTTGGAGTGAGCTTGTGTATGTGTGAAGGGTGTGCGGATTCGCCATCCTTGTGTGGTGCCTACGTACTAAGCAGCTTTACCCCCTCCCTCTCTCTCTCTCACTTGATCTCATTCCCTTTCCTCTTCATCATTGCTCCCAAGCATCCATCTCTCTTGGATGAAAACTTTGTTATGGTGGTGTGTTGTTTGCGTCCTAGCCGCTGAAGCTAGGTGGTGCCCCTTGTTTTCTTTACCATGACAGGCTTGAGGCACGCCATTCGGTCCCCGGTGTTTTAGAGGCCATCGGGGTTCCGGGTTCGTTTTGCTCCTGCCATTTGGTGCCCCCACAGAGGATCTTTTCATGAAACCCTTCAGTTTACAAGACTGAAACCCCTAAACTATTGTGAATGTATGAATGGCTAGCAGGATTTGCTAATTGGACGACAGAAGAAGAAGAGCTCCAAGCACAACTAGACGAACTCCGCATCTCCATCGAAGCTCGAGTGCCAGGCGTAACGGTAATCGATTTGCAGTGGGAGAGTCAACCAACACGCCAAACCCAGTGGATATACATAGGCCAAGTGCCAAGAAGAAGAAGGAGAAGGTCGAAACCATGTCCGCAACCTACAACCAACCTACAACCAACCCACAACAACAAAATGGAAGGATCTCTACACAATAGAGAATCAACACTATTCTACTTTGAGAATCGGGTAACTCAAGTCACCGAGGTAATTATCACAGTCAGTTTTCAAGTCGCACCTGATGCTGCAGCACAGATAATGGAATCATTGGCTCACACTCTCACTAGAGAAACTAGGGATCTACTGAGTTTGTTTCAGGAAAGAACACCACCCTCTCCCACAAGCTTGGACAGTGACTAAGCACCTCTAAGCTTCACATGAATCAGTACAACCTACCTCAAGAGAGATCACACATACCAACACGTGTACGCTCAATCAAGGTAATACTGGATTTGAAGGCTCGCTACCAGCACGTCATTGACACCATGCTGGGTGGGGAGCAATTTTTTGAGGTTCTGGCATCAGATCAACCATTTGTCCTACCTTTGGTACAAGGCAATGTACTGTTTGAAGTTTTAATCTGTGTCCTAGTATAAGAGGGTATACACGCCTCCTTGTAAAGAAGAAAAAAACTTTTGCAAGCTAAGCAGTGTGTCTTTCTAGCTCTCTCTCAGTAATCATGGCAAGTGTAGCATTTCCAACATTTAAAGGAAAGAAGGGGGAGGATTTGGTAACAGACTTCCTAGATGACTTTGAAGTAGCATGTGTAGTGAGCAACAAAGATACGGATGAATCCCGGGTTAGAATCTTTAAGCATCTCATGAAGCTAGAATCTAGATCATGGTACAATGCACTTCCACAAGCAACCAAGGATGACTAGGAACCCTTAAAAACCGCTTTTAGGAGGCGCTTTGGGGGAGGTACCACTTCAGAAAAGTTGTGGGACAAGTTGAGAGACTTGAAGCAGGAGGGTCTTTTAGAATATGCCACCTATGAGTCCAAATTTGTGGATTTGTGGGAACGGTGGGTTGAATCACTGGCAAGAGGGGAAGCCGCACCCGATTTCCTAAAAAAAGATCGGTTCACTCATGGCATATGGCCACTTCTCAAGGAGAAGGTGAAAGGTAGATTCCCGGCTACGTACGAGTTAGCCGTTGAGATTGCTCGCCTTAAGGACAAGAAGCTGCGAATGAAAGCCAAAGAAACTGAGTCAACAGAAGCAGGAACATCGCGTCGACCAGCAACTACGACAACCACCATACCACCACAACCGGCTCTTGGGGTAAGAGATGACCAACAAGATATGTTGGCCCATATTACTGACCAACTGCAGAATTTGTCTGTCCACTTAATACAGCAAGGGAGGAGTCAAGAAAGAGATCAAGACCCTGGAAGAGCACGACGACAAAACAAGGAGTATCATTGCTACAACTGCGGAGAAGACGGTCAAGGTATGTACTAGTGTCCCAAACCACGACAAAACTATAATAGAGGAGGTAGGAGGAACCAATTTTCACCCCCTAGAGAAAGAACACCCCCACCCCGAGCACCTCCCCCACCAACACAAATTCTACGTCCACCCCAGACACCACTACAAGCATCCATCCCACCTCTTCCACCAGCCCCACCACCTGATCGCCCTGTAAACATCATAAGGCTAGAAGAGAAAGGAAAAGCCATAGTAGTGGATCCACCCAGAGCAAAGAAGAGGGACAAGGGTAAGGGGAAGGTAACCGTTTTAGAACCACTTGAGGCCATGACTGTGAAAAGAGCTAGGAGGGAGAAGGCTACACAATCAGATGATGAGAGAAGCATGAGAGGAGAAACTAGCAAGAGGCCATCCAGGCCACGACGGAAATTGGGCATCACCGACTTCCAGCTAGGGGAAAGTTCTAAGCCCTATGATCTAACATTGGATGTGGTAGAGCAAGGACCGAAGATTACATGGCCACAGCTTCTACATCTTGTACCTAAAGTAAGGCGACAATGGTCTAAAATGGTAAGTACAAGACGCTCCAAAACAAAGGTAGCCGGAGCAATTTCGGGATGCAACATGGATGATATCCTTCCAATTGTCGACGTAAACATAAAAGGAAAGATGGTTGGAAACACCTACATTGATGGAGGTGCACAAATCTGTGTAATGAGAGAAGCTATGATGCTTCGATTAGGGCTCGAGGTTGACAGGCCTTCTCCATGCAAGGCAAAGATGGCAAACAACGCAAAAGTAAAGTGTGTGGATGTGGTAAGTGCCGTGAAAATCAAAGCTTTCAACACTGAGGTAGAGGTAGATGTTTTTGTAATGCCTACTAAGGGGGAGGGCTATCCACTAATTTTGGGGAGGCCATGGTTGATGGCCATGAAGGAAAAACAGGACTGGGGTACTGGCCTTCTACGCATGACCGGTAAGAAAGGGGAGACAATCTACTACGACATGAGGATTGGAAAGCAGAAGCAAATGAATCTGGAAACATCGGCAGATGAAACCACTAGCAAATCTTCCAGTTCTGAGCAGGAGACCACATCCACCGACGAAAGTGACAGTTCCATTGATGTGATGGGTATCATTATTAAGGATCCACAAAGGGTAAGCACAAGTGGTGATCCATCACCAAAAGGGCAACCCAATGAAGAGGAGAGAAAATCACCTGGCCTAGGAGGAAGTAGGTTGAAGGGTATGTTGTCTACAGAATTAACACTTGAGGAGAAAGATAGTTTTTTGCAAATGTTGATGGGATTTCCTAACCTGTTCATTGACAACTATGAAAGAATCACAGGCATTATAGTGGTGGAACATCGTATTAAGCTGAAGGAAGGGGTAAAACCAGTTGTGCAAAAGCTACGACGACTAGGGGTCATACAAGAAAAGGCACTCTTGGCCGAGGTAAGGAAACTGTTGGAGGCGGGATTCATCTATCATGTAGAAAACTCAGAATGGGTGTCACCCATAGTGGTGACGCCTAAAAAGAATGGTAAGTGGAGGGTCTGTGTTGACTACAAACCACTAAATGCAGCTACAAAGAGAGACCACTTTCCTCTCCCTTTCTTGGATGAAATTCTGAATGAAGTAGCGGGTTTTGAATGCTATACGGTCTGTGATGGTTATTCAGGATACTTTCAAATACGCATAGCCTTGGAAGATCAGCTAAAAACCACTTCTATCACGCCATGGGGTTGTTTTGCATACAGGGTTATGCCATTTGGTCTCACAAATGCACCTGCCACATTTCAAAGATATGTCACATATGTTTTTCAACCGCTCTTTGGAACATCCATAAGAGTGTTCATTGATGATTTTTGTATATATAGCTCCCGTATTTCACATTTAGAAAAGGTAACTGAAGGTTTGACCAGGTTGCAAAGCCTAGGTGGGCAATTAAATGTGGATAAATGTCACATTGGGGAGAGTAAATTCATTCTACTAGGCCATGAAATTTCAGCAAGAGGTATCAACGCCGACCCAAGTAAGGTGTCCGCACTCATAGACCTACCTTCACCAACGACCTCACGTCAACTGGTCTCTTTTCTACAGAAGGTGAGGTACTTAAGTAGATTCATACATCTACTATTACAACTTGTTCTACCACTGCAAAAACTCACTCAAAGATCAACTTTCACTTGGGACGAGGAAAGCGAACATCACTACAACAAGGTAAAGGAGGTCTTAGCCACTCTGCCAACTATCTCACCACCTAAGTGGGATGAAAAATTCTATGTCACCTCAAGTGTTGGTGATGACTCATTGGGGGCTGTGCTACTCCAAAAGGATACGACGACATCTTTCATGAGGCCAATCTACTTCTCTAGTCGAATGATGACAGCAGGAGAGAAAGGTTTCACCCATGTGGAACACTTAGTCCTAGCTCTTACATTTGCAACTACAAAGTTTAGGTCATATTTGCTGCCTAAGCAATTTGTGATTCTAACCACGGATGAAATATTTCCCTATGTTGTACAACACATGGATGTGTCTACTAGAATTACTAAATGGCTAGTTCGTCTGCAAGAGTTTGACTACACGGTACAGGTAGAAAGCACGATAAGGGCAAGTTTGGGGGGACTCATGACCTACCAAGTCTTTGAAGGGAAGGAGAAGCAATCTAAGGAAGGAGAAGTCTGATTACCTCCAATACCACCGATGGTAGAAGGAGCATACTCTCTCTACTTTGATGGAGCCTACAAGCGAGCGTCCGACAAAGCAACTGTAGGCATAATGGTCTTTGATGACAAAGGGACAAAGGTATTTTCGTTGGGCCAATTGTTAGATTCACATTCTAACAATGAAGCTGAGTATGCATCACTAACCAAGGGTCTACAATGGTGTGTCTCGCAAGGTGTACAACGCCTTAATGTATTTGGGGATGCTCTACTTCTGGTAAGGCAAGTAAATGCAGCATGGACATGCAAGAATCCTAGTTTAAGGAATCACTTAAGTGGTGTAAAAACCTTGTTGGGTAAGTTTGAAGAAGTTCAAATACACCATATCCCAAGGGCTCAAAACCAAGAAGCAGATGCCCTAGCAAGTGAAAGACTACAGGAAGTGGTGGTTGGAGCAATAAAACTAAAGCTCCCTCTATTTCAAGGCAGTGATGCCTTGCCTGACATCATGCATTTTTTGGAAACAGGGGAATGCCCATCAGATTTAACAAAGGGACAGAAGCAATGGCTGACGCGGAAGGCCACAAGGTATCGACTCATCAATCATGGTTTGTATTGTAAGGGTAAGGACCAAATACTCAAGAAGTTCCCTCTCTCTCACGAAATCACGGGAGTAATTGCTAGCTGTCACGACGGGGTTTGTGGTGGTCACTTTGCCCTAGACATAACAAGTAGGAAAATCTTGCAGGCAGGCTTCATATGGCCTAGCCTCAACCGTGATGTACACCACTGGTGCAAAACATGCAAGTTGTGTCAAAAGGCCGGCACTAGGTCACTTATGCCTGAACCATAGACACCTATTCTCTCATATGGCCCACTTGAAAAATGGGGTATCGATGCCATTGGGCCATTACCTAGGGCCAACTCAATAAAATTCTACATTATCATGGGGGTGGACTACATGACTAGATAGGCAGAGGCTACAGCCACCACTAGAATCACAGCGGTAGAGGTAGCTAAATTTATCTATGAGCACATATGCTGTAGGTTTGGCACACCTTTAGAGATCATCTCTGATAGAGGGCCAGGTTTCAGAGCAGACTTGGTAGGAGGATTAATGCAGAAACTGAGCATTACAAGGAGGCACTCTTCACCATATTACCCTCAATGTAATGGCCTAGTTGAAAAGGTAAATGGAATGGTTTCTAAAATTATTACCAAGCAGGTAAACAATCATCCTGGAGACTGGGATACGTATCTACTACCAGCTTTATGGGCCTACAGAACTTCATTTCATACATCCTTGGGATTCACACCGTACCATCTAGTATTTGGTAAGGAAGCAATCTTGCCCATTGAAGTGCAACTACAAAGTCTCAGAGTAATGGCAAGGCAGCTTCAACAGCCCAACATGCATTTGAGAGATCACATCATCAACTTGGAAAGACTACAGCTGGACAGAGAAGAAGCAATAAATTATTATGCAGCACAAGCAGAGCATAGACGGCTTAGTTTTAACGAGCATATCCGAAAAAAAGAATTGAAGAAAGGAATGTTGGTGCTCCGCTACGACACTCGCTTCGACACGCGCAAGGATAAGAAACTCTTGCTCCGATGGGAAGGCCCTTTCATCATCAGGAAAAAGTATGCCAATGGAAGCTACCAGCTTATGGAGGCTGATGGAAAACTTCATAAAACCAGGGTAAATGGTTGGCGACTTAAACCTTATTTTCTTCAATTTGACCAGGCTCCACCAATTGACTATCCAGACGAGGACACACCATCAACCGCCACCTCCGATGATAATGATCAAACAGATGAGCTAGACACATGAATGCCTCTAGCCAAAAGGGGAGGGCTAATGATGGGGGCTTTTCACAAGCCAAGCTCCCATACCCCTCTTCTCTCGTCCCCACCCCATGAAAACCCTCTCTTAGGGAGGGAGTGATAAAAGGCATTGGAAAAAGTAAGAAAAAAAATAAAGTATGATTATGTAAATATATAAGAAAGGTAAAATAGGCCACCTCATGCCTGCGGGGTAGCCCATCCCCACCTTGCCTCCTTTTTTCTCCATTGTTGCCCCGCCGGGGCTCCCTTTTCCTCTCCTCCACTCAAAAGGTCAACCCCCTTTCTCTTCCCCTTGTCCTTTCTCCTTTCTCTCTCCCCTCAAGATACCCCACCTCTCACCAATAATGCATTATAACTCACCAATAATGCACCCTAACTCACATGCAACTTACCCTATCTTCCAAAATAGTATACCCCACCGCCTCTTTCTCTCTCCTATCATATCCCATGACCCAAATACCCCCCTCTCTCTCTAAAGGGCGCCATGTCTCTTGTCTTGTAGCTAAATAACCTCCCCCACACTCACACACACTCAGTTTCACTGAAAAAGGTGCCCACAGACCCATCCCCACCCAGTGGTTACCTGATTTTTCTTGTGTTCACACACATCTGCACACAGATTCACCTCTGAACACACTCCCCTCTCTCCCCTCTTGTAATTACTTTATTCTCCATGTCACCTCTCACTTTTTTTCATCAACCCATCTCTCTCTCTTAGTCTCTCTCTCATGACACTGCTGTTCTGGCACATATACAAACAGCTAGACAAGTGGGGCCCACAGTCACATGGCCTATGTAGATAATGATTTCTTCATTTCTAAATTCTAGAATTTCTCCCCCCCCCTCCTCCCCTATATAAAGAGGGGTTACCATCACACTAAGGGCACACACACCATCACCAAAGAGTACACTATGCACTGTGTGTGCCTAGTGCACACACACACACACACACCATCACCATCACCGCAATCACCATGCTCGTCTTAAGCATGACCTCTACACCCTTGGGCTATGGAAGATGAAGGGAAACTAAATGAAGGATGATGGCCGTAACCCTCGTGCGAGTCTTCGCCATCAACTCCCACCTATCCGCCATGTGCTCTACCACTCTCTCCCTTCTCATTCCCCTACCCTATGCTCCCCATTTCATTGCCTTATTCTCTAAATAAAGCTTGAGGTTTTGTGAGTATGTTTTCTTGCAATGTTTTGCCCATGTGAGGTGTGCGGAATCGCCACCTAGTCTTGTGTTTGGAGTGAGCTTGTGTATGTGTGAAGGGTGTGCGGATTCGCCATCCTTTTGTGGTGCCTAAGTACTAAGCCACTATACCCCCTCCCTCACTCACTCTCTCTCTCTCTCTCTCTCTCTCACTTGATCTCATTCCCTTTCCTCTTCATCATTGCTCCCAAGCATCCATCTCTTTTGGATGAAAACTTTGTTATGGTGGTGTGTTGTTTGCGTCCTAGCCGCTGAAGCTAGGTGATGCCCGCTGTTTGCTTTACCATGACAGGCTTGAGGCGCGTCATTTGGTCCCCGGTGTTTTAGAGGCCATCGGGGTTCGGGGTTCGCTTTGCTCCTGTCAACACTTAAGATTAGTGTTCAAACAACTACGAACTCACGCTCTGTATGCTAAGCAAAGCAAGTGCGATTTCTTTAAAACAGAGATACATTATCTCGGTCATGTCATCTCTTATTCTAGAATCAAGATGGACACTGACAAGGTTGCTACCATTCTTCGATGGCCACATCCCAACACGGTTGAGGAGCTTCAAATATTCTTAGGCATGACTAGATTTTATCGACAGTATATCCATGATTATGCCAAACTCGTTGTTCCTATGACGGATCAACTTAAAGAAAAAGGTAAGACCTTCTCTTGGGAAGAAGCCCAAAAATGCAGTTTTGAATAGCTCAAGGTAGCTATAGCCACTGCTCCCATCCGAGAAATCTTTAACCCACTTAAGCCGTTTGTGGTAGAGACTCATGCTAGTGATAAAGCAATTGGTGCAATACTTCTCTAGGAGGGAAGACCTATAGCCTTTGAAAGTAAAAAGTTAGATAGAGCTCAAAAAAATTATTATGTCTACTATTTATATGGTGCCGAGTTTGAAGTAGTTTTTGACCATGAGAGTCCAATGGTTTACTACTCAAACGGACTTGAAGATCTATAAAGCTAGATGGGTAGAAATCCTTCAAGATTATGATAGTAAGCTACGATATTGCAAGGGTGATATAATGTAGTAGCGAATGCACTAAGTTGGATGCCTCATATTAGTTCACATGCTTTCATGGAAATAAAGAGTGGATTTTTGGAGTCATTACGTGGCAAGTAGGCACAAGATCAATCATATGTTAAAGTATGGAGTGCAGTTTTAAAAAGGGATCCCTCACACTCACATATCTCTGTACGGCCAGATCAACATCTCTCTACACATGCAGATGAAAACTCCAACACACAGAGCTCCACCCCTACTTAGGAAAAGCTTAAGTGATGGAAGAATTTTTCCATTGATGATGGCTACTTACTCCATAAGGGTAGAGTATGTGTGCCAAAGGACTCAGACACTAAGCGCCAAATCTTATTTGAGTGTCACGATAGTCCAAGTGCTCTCATCCAAGTATTCACAAGACGTATGCCTTAGTTTGATGGCAATTTTATTGGCCGGGCTTACATCATGATGTTCACGAGTATGTACTAAACTACCAACAGTGCCAAGTTAATAAGGTAGAGCGCCTCAAAGTAGGTGACCTTTTACATCCTTTAGAGAGTACACAAGGTAAGTGGGAGAGCATCTCTATGGATCTTGTAGGACTACTACTACAAGTCATGGCCATGATGCAATATGGGTAATTGTAGACCGTCTCACAAAGATGGGTCGATTCATTCCCATTGAGACTACGATTAAGACACTGGAATTAGAGGCTATTTATAGAGCATATATATAAACCCTATGGTCTTCCAGCTAGTATCATTAGTGATAGAGATCAAAAGTTCGATAATCGCTTCTGGAGAGCTGTGTTTCAAAAGTTGGAAACTAAACTTAATCTAAGTACGTTTGATAATTCAGAACAAATGCTCAAACCAAAAGAGTTAATCAAGTGCTAGACGATATGCTACGAGCATACGTTAGCAAGAAGCAAACCAACTAGGAAGACTACTTACCTATATTGGAATTTTCTTATAATAGTTCAAAGCATGTAACTTGTCATAATAACTAATATCTAATTCTCCTAACTGATTTTCTCATGTTAAACTAATCATTTAACACTAGTTCTGTAATCGAACACTCAAATTTCTTGAGACACTAAAGTGTCCTATTTTTCTAGCAACTTATCATAATTATTTGGTGAATCTAGAAAAAAACATTAATAGGTCACGTTCATATCTTAGGTCAGTTATGAGGTGAAGAACATAGCCAAATTTTACTTTTATCAAAATTAATACCAAATTAAGATTATAATGATAAGTTTTAAGATAAAAAAATCCTAGAAATTTAGTGCAGTTTTAACAAAATTTTCATAAATTGAACATAACTTCTCATCAAAATATGATTTTTCATAGATTTCAAGGTGTACAGATAGGAAAAAACTTATTATAGCAAGAAATTGAGCTTCATAACCTAGTTATGGGACTAGATTTTTTTTATAATCAAAAGACCAAAATCTTGAAAATGCTGACAAAGAGGAAAATTTTGTTTCAAGGCCTTTTTCGTTAACATGATGAGGTTATGGGACAAAACCTAAGGTGTATAATGTATCTATAGGTCAATGCCCATCAACTAAGCATTTTTCATGGGTTCAAACACATAGGCATCTTGTAAGTTAAGCTCATTTTTAAAAAAATGTAGTGTGTAATTTCTTGCAAAAAAAACAATGCTATGAAAAACTAATGAAAGTCTGTATATAAATCCCCCAATTGTGTCCATATGAGGTATTTGTATACAAATAAGTGAAATGAATGGAAAAATCCAAAAGTGGACTTTATTTTAAGGTTTATTTTTTATAAATAAAAACTCATAATTACAACATGCGTAATTTTTTGGATATGCCATAAATCACCAAATGTGACTTGCATAACCATTAAAAATTATCACCTTATGTAATGGAGTCATAGATTTAGTATACATGCATCATAAGACATTGTAAATTTACATGAACTAAATGTTTTTTGTGATCGTTAATTGAATTTGTGAACGTTGCATATTTGACCCATAGGACTTTCTATATTTAATTCTAGTCACAAATGATTTTTTTCTCACATGACAATTGCAAAAATATCAAACACATATATAAGTAGTTACCATAGATTATTGCATGCACCCTGCTCATTTTTTTCTTAGGCTAGAGTA
The DNA here is from genome assembly GCF_014529385.1 of Adiantum capillus-veneris. Lineage (NCBI taxonomy): Eukaryota > Viridiplantae > Streptophyta > Polypodiopsida > Polypodiales > Pteridaceae > Adiantum > Adiantum capillus-veneris. The sequence goes on from NC_140952.1 coordinate 93,718,974, forward strand.
CGAGTTTTAATGAAACATTGAATATTGTTTTGCGTAGGTTCTTTTCATGAGTGTAGTTACTATTGAGGTTATGATCAAAAAGTGAGGGATTATAATTTCTATGAGTACTTTGAATAACATTTTATAAGTTTGCAAAATAATTTCTTGATATGTGTTGTAGATTTCATGTACCATTTTATTTAAATTCGCAAAAATAACACACTAAAGTGTTCTTTTTGGTACCAAACTAGTGTTAAGATGGGGAGGTGCTAGGGGAGAAAAAGCTAGAATACTGGTTAAGCTGGCAGACCAGCTACAGTAGGGATTCAAATGAGGGAAAATAGGGATCCAAAGGGGGGGCCATCTGAAAAAGAGCAATGAGCAACAATGGGCTTTAAAGACCCTAAGGTTCATCCCATTAAGGCTTCCAAAATGCTAAGGTTCCAAAATTCAAAGGTTGTGTCCAAAGGTCATCACTAGGGAAATTGGATGCTTTGTGTGTGTACCAAAAAAGTCTTCACAAATCGTACAAAGGAGGGGGCAAGCCCTGGAAGTAGGGGATGAGAGAGAAACACACACACACACAATCACAAGCTTCATTTACACAAAGGAATGAGGGACACATGTCAGCTCCCTAGCCGAGATGCTCACAAGGTGTACTCAAATCCTATTGGATGGCCATGGAGGTGGACCAATGAGAATTAGGCTAGAGTAAATCTAGTTTAATTAGTTTAAAAGCACTTAATAAAAGAACCAGTAAGAATTAAGCTCTCTAGACGACTATTGGACAATCTCCCAAGGGGTCCAATGAGCATTCAGCAGCCCAATGGCTTGCCTCATTCCTATTGGCCAAAAGACAAAGGGGTCCAATGAGAGTTTAGTTGCATTAATTAATTACTAAAGCTCTCACAAAAGGGGAAAGGGGGACACATGTCAGAAGGCTATCACTTATGCTGCTTAATTTCCATTGGCTAAGCTGGGAAAGGTCCAATAGGGTGTCAGCATGAGCAAAATGCAAGAAGGGTCAACCAACAGAGAGAGGGGGACTGAATTTGTCAAGTCATGTTTTTCACACACACTCACACAATCTCATGTGTGGAGCAAGAAGACTCTCTCTCTCTTTCTCAAGCTTTAATGGAAATCTTATCACCTACTCCAAGCTTGTGAGAAGGGAGTCCTACACCAACAACTCTTGGCTTTGTGATGAAAATCCCAACCAAGAGTCAAGCTTCAATGGATTCTCATCTCCTCTACCATGCTAATTACTAAGCTATGCTATACTATAACGAGTGATTATGTGAGGAGATGTACATATTTCTCGTAAGACTAGTCCTTCCTCTCAATCTACTCTCATATCCCGCTAGCTCTCACCATCTTCGACGGTGTGTGAGGTCTTGGGTCTGGTCTTGGGTCTGAGACCGTAAGGGACTTGATGTTGTGTTTTATAAGTGTTTTTCTTAGTGCTTGAAGCTTCTTCATTGCACTATTTAGTATTGAAGGAACACAAAGAATTGTATTATGAAATGTCTTTGTTGATGGGAGAAACCTATAATATAAAGCCTTTTGGAGGGGGGACCGGCTCCATGTAAATCCGGTCCTCAACTATTGTCAACATCTTAATTTCTCTCTCTTTTGAAGTATTGTTCATGCTATCTAACTAGGCATTATGCTTTTTGTTCCTCTCTCCACCCAAGCACTCTTGTTATGCTCATCAGGAATCTATTCTAATGAAATTCTCACTATGTTCATGCTATTTTCTGCTACACACAAGTTACTAGGCCAGTAAATGTTACATTGTTTCAGAGCACAATATTTCTCTTTTCTTGCTCAAGAAGGGAGGTACTCAAGCTAGCTATAAATGGTTGGTATTATTAATTGCAATTGAGTAAGTAATATAGGGATTTTTCAGCCTTGCAATGCGCTTGCCTTCATTGCAAATAACGGGGCATCACTGTCGAGACTAGCTATTAGAAGCTTGACAAGAGCCGGTGTTGTTTTGGTGTTGAATGATCCTCTCTTTTATTCCTTGCAATTAATGGTATTCGAGTCACGGGTACATTAGCTTGAGTGTTTTTCTAAAGGGGTAAAGAGGAGTAGCAACTAGGTCTTGAAGTGCCAAAGTACACCTAAAAATGTTTACACCAAAAAGTTGTTAGAATGGATGACAATATTAAAGAGAGTGAAATTATTGTTGATAACTTTGATTTTTCTAGTGAACAAGCTACTAATGATACCCCTATGATTGTTAATTACCTTGTTTAAATGCTTCAACAAGCCATGGGCAATCCATCCCTCCAAAGTGAAGTGCAACGGCTGCTTTGATCTCATGGGATTCTCCAAACTCCCCACCATGATGAGAGAGTACCTAAGAATCCTCCTTGCAAGACTTCCAAAAGAGGACTCTCTCCGATTCGCGAGAAGAAGAGGATCCATACGAAGGGCTCAAAAATTTTCTTCTTGATGACATATCTCCTTCTCAAAGGAGAACTCAAGAGCCCCCAACAAAGGAACGAGAAATAACTGAGTCTCCTACCACCTTGGCGGAGATGGCTCCACAAAGACAGTGGGCTATACACTCTCCATCACCTCCTAAACGGAGAAGACCATCGCACACTTCTTCACACCATAATTCAAAGCGCGATGACAAAAATCAAGAGACAAAAAAGGCGAGAAAGAGGACACCCTATTCTCCATATTCTTCATCCTCTTCCTCTTATGAAAGTGATGGTGCAGACAAATAAGATCAAGGCAAGAAAAAGGTCACCCTCTTCTCCATCTTCCTCAAATTCTTCACCTTCTGAAGAAAGTGATGGTGCAACTTTTAAACCATAAAAAAGAAGAGGCCATAGGAGATCCTATGCTGCATGGAAGAGGTCATCCAAGCTCAAGAAGTTCAAAGAGGAAGGAAAGAGAATCTCTTTCCTTACCTACGATGGCACCTTTGGTGCTACGGACAAATTATTGGCCTTTATGCAACAATTCAATGCGTCGTTTGGAGATGAGGGCTTCACGAAGTCCTCTAATCTACACCATGTAGCTATGCACTTTCAAAAGTCCCCCAGGCAATGGTGGTCTAGCCTACGGGCCAACAGTGAAGATCCACAAACATGGAAAGCTTTAAGAGCTTCCATAATGAAGCAGTTTTTGGCCACCGATACCAAAGACAAAGTACTCACCGAATAGTGAACCTTGCAGCTCTCTCCCTATGAATCCATTCACAAATATGTAGAAAAGTTTTGGAATCTACATCTCAAAGCCATTGTCTTCAAAAGGATGGTTTTTGGAGAGCAAAAACAACAATTTTTTGTGAGCTTAACTAAATAAATGGTGGAGTATGTCAACTCCCAAAGGCCACGCACAATATCTGCGGTTATACACCATACTATGGTGGCTTCTTGAATCAATTTCCAAACAGGGGCTAAGAGCAATTCTAAGCCCACAAAAAACAAGGGTTTCAATGAGCCTAAGGGGAAGGACAATGTCCAAAAGTCTCCTAAGGGCAATTCCAATAACAACAACGCTAAGGAGAATGGAGTTTACAAAGGCAAAAACAAACTCTCTCCTAAAGAGCTTGAGTGTTATCGCAAGGATAACTGTTGTTTCAAGTGCGGCGAGTAAGGGGGCATGTGTATCGCGCTTGTCCCCACAAGAACACCCACCATGAGTCTCCTAGAGCTACCTTGGTCGAAATCCAAGAAGAGGAAGCTCACCACAAAGGATCTCCTCTATGCCATGCTTGGGGAAAGGCAAGAGAACATGATGCTTTTATTCTCTTTGACCCTGGTTCTACTCACAATTTCATATCCACAGAGTTGGCCACCAAGCTAGGCATCCAAGTCTATGAGAAGGGAGATGTCGTACCCACATATGGTGCTTTCAAGGGGCAAGAAGCTTCAATCACTCCCTTAATCATAAAATTGAGGCTTCATGTCCAAAGCTATGTGGACAAAGAGGACTTGTTTATCTCTCCTCTCAAGCACGAGTATGTAATCCTAGGAGCACCATGGTTTGATTGCATGGCTGCCAATGTTAAATTCCCTGAAAGGAAAATCTACTTTAGGTTCAGGGAAAAAGATATGTACATAGATGCTAAGTAAATGGGTAACACCATATGCATTATACATACACAAGCTTTCAATAATTGAATAAAGAGCTCTATTTCTGTGTACATGATTTCTGTTAAAGTTTCTCAAAATGAACCTAATGCTTTAGCAAAAGAAAATATAAACAATCACAAGGAATTAGAGTTATCCAATTTTCTCAAGGGGTTTTAAGATGTCTTTATTGACCACATCCCTTGTGAACTACCTCCTAAACGAGGCAATGATGACCATGCAATTGAACTTCTTCCAGGAAGTTCAATAAACCTCCTTATAGAGTTTCTCAAGCTCAACAAGGGGAGATTATGCGGCAAGTGCATGAGTTAGTTGAGAAGGGCATGGTTAGCTCATCTCCATTTTGCTCACCCATGTTATTAGTGCAAAAGAAAGACGACACATATCGTATGTGTGTTGACTATAGAGCACTAAATAGGGATCCAAAAGGGGGGGCATCTGTAAAAGAGCAATGTGCAACAATGGGCTTTAAAGACTTAAAGATTTAGCCCATTGAGACTTCCAAAATGCTAAGGTCCCAAAATTCAAAGGTTGTGTTGGGATTAAAGCCCAAGTGGCCTCTTATACGGATATGGCCGGCCACCCGCCTAACTCACTTATCACTAACTCTTTGTATAATACTCACTTATATATACTTTTGTGGATAATAAGTTTTGGGAGATAACCCTTCAAACAAATTCTCTGCGTACTGTGTAAGCTCTCTGTGTATCTCTATGTGTGTGTGTGTGTGAGTCGATCTATGCTCCCCTCCGCGACTTCAATTGGTATCAGAGCGAGGTGCAGTTTGGTTTTGCATAATTGCTTGCGCGCGCACTTTTCAGGCAGATTCTGGATCCGGAGCTTGGAAATTCACACTCGGCGTTCCGGGAGCATTTCTAGTAGGTGACCTGTAGTTTTACCCCCCTTTCGTAGTTGTTTATGCTCTCAGAATTTTGTTCTGAGCACTACATCAGAAGATAGTTTTCAGCCGCAAAGAAACCCGTCTTGTGTAGATTGGCAAGCAAGAGGTGGTCGGCATCAATATCGGCATCGACATACATCACTCATTATTCTTCAAAGCATCATCTATAGAGCAGGTACACATATATATCATCAGATATATATATTGCAGTCTGCATTGCTACTTCTTGTACTTGCCAGGTTCCATGGGAGGTGTACTTGCAAGGTGCCAGGGGAGGTGTACACATATATATTATCAGATATATATATTGCAGTCTGCATTGTTACTTCTTGTACTTGCCAGGTTCCAGGGGAGGTGTGGCCATACGACGGCTTGACACCACTGGCATGTATTGCAGATTGATGTACTGTGATTGTGGGTCTGCTAGTTGTGAGTCACACTAGCAGACAAACCGCCGCAGTGGTCATAGGACAGTGATTGGTCTATTGTAGGATGTATGCTAGTTCTCGGTAGTTTGCTGAGCCATCTGTGAGGGTCGTGTGTGAGGTTTTTTGAAGCCAAGCACTGGGTTACCCAGTGTGAGGTGGATTAGGTTGTTGGAGTTCCCCTCTACACGCATCCTCTTTGGCGACTTTTATCCCATAGGATGTATGACTTTGTGTAGACACTGGATTGCATCTTATGCGTCAGGCCGTTGAGGCATTGTTCAGGGTTCAGTCTTGAGACAGATACAGGTTCTGTGATCGCCAAGACAGGAGACAGTGTATGCTTACAGGATTAGCATATTACAGAGATTTCTAGATTTGTCACTGATCAGCTATTTATGGTTGTTTTTGAGCTATCTTTTGGTTTCCAGAGCTCAGTTTACAGGGGAGACTCAGTCAAAATTTTTCAAAATACTAACAGTTCTTGAGAAGAGGTGTTCAACTTGTTGTTTACAGCTTGTTGTTTGTGTACAGAGGCCAGTTTACATGGGAAACTCTGGCGGATTTTTCCCAGAAGTAAACAGTTTGGCAGATATGGTATCTTCTCAAAGTGAGACTCTTTACAACATAAAGAAGCTGGATGGCACAAACTTTCCATTCTGGAAGAAGCAGATTTGGCAGGTTTTGGTACAGAAAAAACAAGTGAAGCCACTGAAGCTCAAAGGGGAGAGACCAGAAGGTATGGCTGAAGATGAGTGGGAAGAGCTTGACAAGTTAGCTTGTTCCACAATCATGCTGACACTGGCAGAAAATGTTTACTTCAACGTAGCAGAAGAGACTACAGCGTATGGCGTATGGCAAAAGCTATGTGGTATGTACGAGAAACAAAGTGCTGCTTCTCAGGTTTACTGGCTCAAGAAATTGGTGGATTTGAAGATGAAGGAAGGGACATCCATGTCAAATCATCTCAATGAATTTCACACAATTTTCAGCCAGTTAACAACACAGGAGATAGTCTTTCCAAATTCATTGAAGGCTATGTTTCTCTTAATCACTTTGCCAGATAGTTGGGATACTTTTCGTACAGCGTTCAGTAATTTTGTCATGCCAGAAGGTCTTACAAGTGCCAATGTAGAAGGCATCTTGCTCATAGAGGAAGTGAACAGGAAGAACATTAACAAAGGCAAAGGCAATAGTGCTTTGGTCATTCGAGAGAGACAACAGTCTAAAGAGAAGAAGGGTAAGAAGGCACAAAACCAAAGTAAGTCTCGTGACTCAAAGTCAAAGGATGACATAGAATGCTACCATTGTGGCAAGAAGGGTCACATGAAGAAAGCCTGTACGAAGTGGAAACAAGAAAAAGGCAAAACAAAGAGTTCTAAGAAAGATGAAAAGAAGAGTTCAGTGAAGATTGAAGAGGTGAATGTCACAGGATCTAGTTCAGACAGTGATTCTGGTATAGCAATTGGTGACATCCTCCTCACAAGCAATCTTGATTCTATTTTCTTGATTGCACAGGATGGACATGCTATGAGTGATTGGATTATCGACTCAGGGGCATCTTTACGTGTTTCTCCGCACAAAGAGTGGTTTACATCATATGCGACTACTAAAGATTATGTCTGACTTAGCAATGAACAGGTTTGTGACATACTTGGAGTGGGAGATGTGTAGTTGAAGTTTTAGAATGGCTCTTCTTTATGGCTCAAGAATGTCAGACATGTTCCAGCAATCCAAAAGAGCTTGATCAGTACAGGGAAGTTGGATGATGCGGGTTATGTGACAGTTTTTGGAAACAATGCTTGGAAGATCTCCAGAGGTTCGATGACTGTAGCACATGGCAACAAGTCAGGAACTCTGTACACTTTACATGTTTCAGAGGTTAAAAACCATGTAATTAATGTGATTTAGCAGCCAAGTGTGTCAATGTGGCATCGTAGGCTAAGACATATGTCAAAAAGAGGAATGGAAATGCTTTCTCATGATGGTTATTTGCTTGGCTTTTCATTTCAAGATTTCAAGTTTTGTGATCATTGTGTTTATGGTAAGCAAACATAGGACCCTCACAGATCAAAGAGGAATCGTAGGGATGAATGGTTAGCTCTTGTGCACAATGATCTATGCAGACCAATGCCTACTTTGTCACTAGGGGGAGCATCGTACTTTCGTACATTCATAGATGACTATTCTCGCAAAGTATGGGTTTACCTCTGGAAGCACAAGGATGAGGTGCTCAAGGTCTTTAAGACATTCTTGCAGCTTGTGGAGAATCAGAGTGGTCAGAAGCTGAAGTGCTTAAGGACAGACAATGGTGGAGAGTACATTTCCAAAGATTTCCAAGACTTTTGTGAAGCAAAAGGGATAAAGCGAGAACTTACTGCACCATACAATCCTTCACAAAATGGAGTTGCAGAACGTATGAATAGGACCATACAAGAGAAGCTCAAAAGCATGTTGTCAAATGCTGAATTGCCTGATGGATTTTGGGCGGAAGTAGTGGCTACAGCAGTCCATTTGATCAACAGTTCTCCTAGTAGGGTTCTGGATAAGAGTGAAGTGGCCGAGATGCTATGGACAGGCAAGGCACCTTAATATAAGCATCTCAAAGTCTTTGGTTGTGAAGCTTATAGCCATATTCCTAAGGAGTTCAGGAATAAGTTAGAGCCAAAGAGCAAGAAGTGTATATTTCTTGGCTACGGAGAATCGGGCGAGATGGGTTATCGGCTTTGGGATCCTGAGTCTAGAAATGTTATTCGTAGCAATGATGTGCATTTCAATGAAGCCAAGTTTCACGCTAAGCCAGAGAAGATGGAGGAGATCAGAAGAGTTGTCTTCAGGGAAGATGGACCTAGTGTTAGCACATCAAGACAGCATGGTCAGGCTCAGGAACAGCCTATAGTGGCTAGAGAGGCAGAATCAATTTTGGTGAGACGTTCTGAGCGTGTCTCCAAACCACCTGATCGTTATGTGCCATCTCTAAATTATGTCATGGTCACGGATTGCGGAGAACCATCTTGTTACAAGGAGGCATTACAAGTGGTTGACTCAAAAAAATGGCAGTTGGCCATGCAATCAGAGATGACGGCTTTGCATAAGAATCAACTGTGGGATTTGGTTCAATTGCCAGAGGGCAAGAAAACTCTACCTTGTAAGTGGGTTTACAGGTATAAGCTTACTCCTCATGATGGACAGCCAAAATACGAAGCACGGTTGGTTGCTAAGGGTTTTAAGCAAGAACACGAAATAGATTTTGATGAAGTCTTTTCACCAGTTGTCAAGATGACAACATTGAGAAGTGTACTTGCTTTGGTTGCCAAACATGATGTGCATTTACATCAGATGGATGTGAAAACGGCATTTCTTCATGGAGATTTGCATGAGGAGGTTTATATGCAACAGCCAGAAGGGTATGTTGAGAAATGCAAAGAGAAATTGGTATGTCATTTGAGAAATATTTTCTATGGCTTGAAACAAGCACCAAGAGAATGGTACAAGAAGTTTCACCAATATATGCTTTCTCAAGGATACAAGAGAAGTGAGACAGATCATTGCCTGTATACTCGACAAGTTAAGGTTGGTAGCTTGATAATCCTCATCTTGTATGTGGATGACATGTTACTTGGTTGCTGGTAGACAAATGGTAGAAATTTCAGATCTTAAGTCAAAAATGTCAAAGGTTTTTGACATGAAATACATGGGTGAGGCAAGTCATATACTGGGTATGCGTATCTAGTGAGATAGGTCAAAGAAGATGCTTTACTTATCTCAGGACGAGTATATTGACAAGGTGTTGCAACGTTTCCATATGGACAGGGGAAAGGCATTGATGACACCATTTCCGTCATATGTGAAACTAAGCAACCAAGATTGCCCACAGTCTAAGGTGGAAAAGGTTGAAATAGATAAGGTGCCATATGCGTCTACATGTGGGAGTTTGATGTATGCAATGATTGCTACACGTCCGGATATTGCATTTGCAGTGGGAGTGGTTAACAGATATATGTCAAATCCTGGCATGAAACATTGGGAGGCAGTGAAAGGTATCATGAGATACTTAAAACATACAAAGAGTATGCGCATATGCTATGGTAGTCAATATTTGAGTGCCAGGGGATACACTGACTCAAATTATGCAGGAGACTTGGATAAGAGGAGATCTACATCAGGCTATGCCTTTACATTGGCTAGAGGTGCCACATCATGGTGATTTCGATTACAAGATTGTATTACGCAGTCTACTACAGAAGCTGAGTATGTTGCTTCAAATGAGTCATGCAAAGAAGATATTTGGCTTGGTAGATTGGTAGCAAACTTGGGAATCAAAGTAGATATGCCAGATTTATATTGTGATAGTCAAAGTGCTATACAGTTGGCAAAGAATCTAGTGTTCCATTCGAAGACTAAGCATATTGATGTGAAATATCACTTCATTAGGGAAGTACTTGAAGACAAGCAGATACAACTGCTGAAGATCCACACCAAGGACAATCCTACTGATCAACTCACAAAGGGACTTCCAGGAGAGGGCTTTGTGCATTGTCATGAGTTATTGGGCATTGGATAGATGGCAGCCATGTAAATCTTTGTACATTTATGTTCATAGATTTACAGTTATTTAAAGTGCCACATTGGACTTTAAGTGGGAGGTTGTTGGGATTAAAGCCCAAGTGGCCTCTTATACGGATATGGCCGCCCGCCCGCCTAGCTCACTTATCACTAACTCTTTGTATATACTCACTTATACTTTTGTGGATAATAAGTTTCGGGAGATAACCCTTCAAAAAAATTATCTACGTACTGTGTGAGCTCTCTGTGTATGTCTGTGTGTGTGTGAGTCGATCTACGCTCTGCTCCGCGACTTCAGGTTGTGTCTAAAGGTCATCCTAGGGAAATTGGATGCTTTGTGTGTGTACCAAAAACGTCTTCACAAATCCTACAAAGGAGGGGGCGAGCCCTGGAAGTAGGGGATGAGAGAGGAGCACACTCACACAATCACAAGCTTCCTTTACACAAAGGGAATAAGGGACACATGTCAGATCCCTAGCCTAGATGCCCACAAGGTGTACTCAAATCCTATTGGATATCCATGGAGGTGGACCAATGAGAATTATGCTAGAGTAAATCTAGTTTAATTTATTTAAAAGTGTTTGAATTATGGTTGCAAAGAAACACACACAGCTTGGAGAAGATGAAGGAAGCTCAAGGCACACAATAGAGAGTGTATTACTTAGTGTGCAATGGAAAGATAGATAGCCCTAGAGTGATGGGTGTATATTCAATGCTCGGGGGAAAAACCCTCCTAAATAAAGAGGGAAAAAATGCCCCGGCGGTCCTAGTGTGTTCACACACATCACTACCACATGTATATGGTAACAAATTCCCGTTGGAGTGATGCCGTGAACGAGAGCTGGAACATGAGTAAAGGGAATTTCCATGCCCTAAGGACACAATCAATCCACAAAGGGGAGTAAGCCCAAAGCTTTGCAGAAAGCTTCAAGCTTCTCACGAGACAATGCCTTTGTGAAAAGATCTGCAAGGTTGTCCTGTGTTGGCACATAAGCCAAGCTGATCTCTCCTGCTGAGAGCCTCTCCCTGACATAGTGGTAATGCACCTCAATGTGCTTTGTGCGAGCATGAAAAACTGGGTTCCTCGCAACTGCCAATGCGCTCTGACTGTCAGTGTAGATAGTGTTGGCAGTGTCTTGTCTAACACCCAAATCAGCCATAAGGCGTCTGAGCCATACACACTCAACCGTAGCTGTGAAGACTGCCTTTTACTCAGCCTCACAACTCAAAGGGGCCACAGTAGGTTGCCTCTTGCTCAACCATGATATACATGAACTGCCAAGCATGAAACAAAAACCACTTGTGGACACTCGCGTGTCAAAACAACCAGCCCAATCTGAGTCCAAAAAAGCATGTAAGTCTGGCGGCAATGATCCCCCCTTGGGATAAAACAAGCTAAGATGTAAAGTTCCACTAAGGTAGTGGAAAATCCTTTTGACAGCCTGCCAATGCTTAGACCCTCGGCTATGCATGAATCTGCTGACATGTGAGACTACAAACTGAATATCTGGCCTCGTGTTGCATACATAAATGAGGCAGCCAACAACAGTTTGGTAAATAGTGACATGAGAAGGATCGCCACCATCATGTAGACTCAACTTCAAACGTGTTTCCATGGTTTGCAATCCTCAAGTCCAAACTTACATAGCAATGTCTCTATGTAACTTTTCTAACACAAGGCAATACCACCATCACACTGCTTAAACTGTATACCCAAGTAATGATGCAACAGCCCCATATCTTTCATCTTGAAAGTAGCATTCAAATCAGCCTTAAATTCAGCAATATGTCTCTCATTTGGTCCAATGATCAGCAAATCATCGACATAAAGAACCACAATGAGAAGTACATCACCCTCACTCTTTACATACAATGTGCTTTCTGTTGGACTGTTACGAAAGCCTTGTTTGACCAAATGAGTTTCAGCTTTCTCATACCAAGCACGAGGAGATTTCTTCAAGCCATACAAAGCCTTCTTACATCTGCACACTTTGTCCTCTTGTCCTTTTATGACAAAACCGTGAGGCTGCGTTACATAAACTTCCTCCAATATGTCACCATTCAAGAAAGCAGTAACAATGTATGATTGATGTACATCCCAATCAAAATGAGCTGCCAATGCACATAGAAAACGAACAGTAGTCATACGACAAGTGGGAGCAAAAGCTTCTTCATAATCAATTCCCTTTTGATGTGCATAACCCTTTGCAACAAGTTGAGCCTTATGGCGATCAATCTCACCATCCGGCTTGCGTTTCAACTTGTAAACCCACTTCGTACCAATCTCACCATCATGTACTGTCTCTAGTACATGATAGCAAGGGCTGAACAGAATCTTCCACAAACACTACATCCCAAGAAACCAGATTACGTTTTGTTTGCGGATGATACAACCTATAACCTTTGCTTTCAGCACTATAACCAACAAATACATTTGACAGCCTTATCATCCAATTTTCTGCGCTGCACTTGTGGCACCAAATCATATGCCAAACAGCCAAAAACACGCATGTGCTCAATAGAAGGCTTTCTATCATGCCATGCTTCATATGGAGTAATAGACTGCAAAGCTTTCGTAGGACATCTGTTAAGTACATAAGTGGCACACATGATGGTCTTAAGCCAAACAGAATGCAGCAAAGCTTGACTTTTGACCATACATCGTGCCATTTCCGTCAGTGACCTATTTTTATTCTCAGCAACACCATTTTTCTGAGGTGTATAAGGCACTATACATTGGTCTTTTATCCCACGACTAGCTAGAAATGCATTAAATTCATGAGACATATACTCCCCCCCTCGATCGGAACGGAGGGTGCCCATAGTACATTTCGAGACATTTTCAGTCGTAGCGAGAAATTGTTTGAAGCACATAAAAACTTCGGACTTCACTTTAAGCGGAAATACCCATGCATGCCTGGAGTAGTCATCAATGAAAGTCACGAAGTACAGGTAATTGCCCAAGGACAGAGGTTGCATGGGCCCACAAACATCACTATGCACAAGCTGCAACCTGCATGTGGCCCTAACTGAACCATCCTTTGGAAACTTAGAACATTGCATTTTACCCAGAATACAGCCTTCAAAACCATGGTTGACAGGTGCTTCAAAAGGCGGCAAAGAAGCAACCATATCAGATTTCTGCAAACGCGGCAAACTGGCAAAATTCAGATGACCAAAACGTGCATGCCAAAGTTTTGCATCTGAAATAGCCCTTGAATCTGCAACAGCATTTGCAAAATTTTCTCCACACTTGTCATACAAAGTGAGCTTATACAGCCCATAGCACAAAAGGCCAGATGCAACAATTTCATCACCAAAACTGAGATCATGAACTATACATCTGTCATCCACAAATTTGACTACAAGTCCAAGTCTAGCAAGTGCGGATACAGACAAGAGATTCTTCTTGATCCCAGGTACATAAAGTGCATCAACAAGTGTGAAAGAACTTCCATTAGCAGCAGTAAGCACAATCCTTCCAACTCCCAGAACTGGATAAGAGGCATTGTTGGCACAAGTGACTGAATTCCCATGAGGGACAGACTTGAGAGAGGTAAACAATTCACGATGTGAGGTAATGTGCTTTGTAGCACCACTGTCGAAATACCACACATGTGAATCTGCAGCAATTGACAAGCATGCATCATGGACAATAGGATTGTAAGTGCACTCTGCGCTAAAAGCCCATTGTCCATCAACATCAGCATTACAGTCTCCTTTTACAGAAGACTCAACAATGGCTGCATTTGTAGTGGAACCAGCATTTGCAGTGGAACCACCCTCTTTCTTCTTAGCCTCTTTTGCCTTCAACTTAGGACACGACTTGATCAAGTGATCATTAGCTTTACAATAATGGCAACGCATCTTCTTTTTGCCCTTGTCACCAGAGGCTCAGTACAGATTTGTTTTGATGACAAGTGTTGTTGCTCATTGATATCCTTGACACTAGCAAGGAAAGTGTCCATATCATCTTCCTCATACATAATCTTCGACTCCAGCTCTTTACGCAGCAAAGCAATTTTAGCCTCATTGCAGCTTGCATAAAGACCTGCTAGAATATCCCAAGCATGTTTTGTAGATTTTGCTGAACGGATGTGAGGAACAATGGTGCGCTTCACAGAAAATGCAATCAATGCATAAGCGTGCGCATCGTTACCATCCCAACGAGCTTGTTCTGCCGTAGGCAAAACAACTCTAACAGCAGCAATCCTTGCAGCAAGACCTACAACATCGCCTACATCCTCAGAACCAGGACGTACATCAATGCCGTGCACAATTGTTTTAGGGCAAAACTACTCCCCTGTTCATACTCACGAGCACGACACAGAAAACATACTTATCATCTGATGACACGACTAACCCGTAGGTGCACGTAGGCAATCTCGTTAGCTTGTCAGGCTGAGACCAATCTACACATACGCACTTTTATGATGCATCAATCACTAACCCTGGTAGAATGCAACCCACTCTATCCCTAAACGCTCACAACACCGTTTACACGTCCAATGAACTTGGAATCGCATCAAAGTTACTAGGCATCATCCTCTCACTAGGACATACTTACCTATAAGTCTAATCTCACCAGATTTGAACCCTAGCTATCTCGAATACTGTCGCGATATACCAACATGTCATAATCCAAAAGTGGGTGAAACTTAAGTTTATCAGTATCTATGTGTAGCTAATCTCTTTCTCATTCCATGAAGCACTTGATTATTGAAAACAGACACCGTTTGTGCTACTTACAAGCAAAACAAGCTCGAGGAAGAATCGATCGCGATCAACTCGAAACGGCGAATGCGTGGCGTGGGCGCGTAGCTCTCGGAGAGACTACCGCGATGGTGTGGTCGCGTCGTGAATCCGGTGAGGGAGAAGCGCGTAGCGAAGAGGATAAGACACACTCACCGTCTCTCTCTCTCCCTCTCAGACTCGTACGACACAGGCTTAATGTTTAAAAAATGTTGTCCAAAAAATGGTTCTAAGGTGACTTTTATACTTTAGTCACCTTAGCTCAAAAATGTACATGGGGTTCTCTTGCTCATGATTACAAAGTGGGAATAAATTTGAGTCCTGACTAACTGACTAATATTTACATAATCCAAACGAATGGATCAAAATGATAAGACGTCTTTGACATAAAAAATGGAATTTGATATGCTTTACAAGATGGGATCATTACAACAGTTGGACCAATGGGGCTCCAACACTCCCCCCCTCCTAATTCATGTCTACCACGACATGATCGTCTTTGTCTTCATTGTTGTTGTCGCCTTTCTTGGGTGATTTGATGTAGAAACGCATCATAGCGCATAGACTCACTTGCCATTAATGGGCCAAATTTTTCTGACTTGTACATGAAGAAGCCCGTGTAAAATGCTTCTTCAAAGGTTTGGAGATGGTAGCTTGGTAGAAACATCAGCCGTTTGAAATAGGCATACAATACTGGCTCTGTCGGTGGCCCACTTAGATCATATGACAACTTTGAGATGCTTCTTTCAGTATTCATATACTCTGATGTCCAGCTTTCTGAGAAGACTGTGAGACAGGCCAAAAATGTTCGAGCTATCTTACATAGCATCTTGCAGGATAGGTCAGGAGAGCCTCCGAATTCTGCTATGGCGCCCTGCAGGGTTTTCACCATGTAAGAACCGGATATTCTCTCTCTCTCTGCTAGCCCTGGCATTACTGGATAATTCAGCCATGTCGGATTTCTACTCTGTAGTGCTTTATGTTGGCTGTAGGTGTATGTTCGAGGAGTGGGGCAAAACGTTCTGTCATTCCTCAGCTCAGGTGGTGCATTGACTAAGTGGATTAGGTTATTAGGGTGATCCAATAGCCATTGACGCCTCCACTTTGGCTGGCTGTCCACTATTCTGTTTTGCTGCTCCCTATCCTGTACTTCTCCTTCAAACACTTGCACTTGTTCTTCTTTTTCGAGCTGCCGTTGATGTGTTAGAGTTTCGTACTTCAGCAGGGCATATGGTAACATAGGTGCATTCCATTCCTTCTGTAGCTCTGCTGTTGTTTTGCCCGATCTGGAAAGCCCTTGTAGCAACTCCTTTTCGAGTTGCATAGCCTTGTACCATATCATTTCTGTTTGTTTTTCCATCTGCTCGGCCAGCCTCTGCTCTTACAATATCATGACTGAATCTTCTTCTGTCTCTTGGTCTTTGGAGCCAGTTTGATCCGTCTGCGTATCTGGTGCCTCCTGTTCATCTGAATCATCCTCGTACTCATCTTGACCCCCATATACTTTGGCGAGTCCAGCCAAATTCGTTGTTGCTGGCTCCATGTGCACTCGTACCTGTCCTTGGTGCTGCCCTGCACTTTGTAGACTTGCGATTTGTGCGGCCATTGTTCTACTATTGATTTGTAGAGCTTGAAATTCCATTTCTTTTTTAGCGGCAGATTCCTCTAGCTGTTTTAACCTGATGTGCAAGTTTTCATTTTCTTCTCTGAGTGATTTGGAAACAATGCTTTCCATTTCACTGTCAGGAGCTGGTCCTTGTTGTTGTTCACTTTGCAAGTCTGAAATTTGTCTTTGTAGTTGATCTTCTGCTCTAAGTGAACTTTCAGGAATCATTAAACATTGTTTTCTTTCCAACTCCAGCTCCCTCTTTAGTGCAGCCACTTCTTCTTCTGGGTGGACTACTGGTGTTGTTGGTAGCGACGTTTTTTTCTTCTTAGCGCGTTCGATTTCTCTTGCTTGGATATTTGTTACTGCTCTCAAATCTTTGACTTCAATTTGTAAGTCATCGATGACGAATTGCAAACTTTTGATGGTCTCCAGCGCATCTTGCTTTTCCTTTTCCAACTTTTGGATGTGTTCGTCTCTGTCACTGACATCTTCAAGGAATACCGTTTTATTGTATCTTCACATATGGCATTGAAGTCTTCCGACTCCTGTAAATTGTCTTTGAGAAGATTTATTGTGCCTTTGAGCCCCAATATTTCAGCATCTTTGATGCTGATCAGCTTTAAAGTGTCCTCCATTTGCTCTTGCAGTCTCAGAACTTCCTCATCAGTTTTTTGTAGCTTCATTTTGTTGGACCGGTTCTGATCAGCTAACCATTGACTGTGCAGTCTTGTTCGGTTGAGTATTGTCGCCATTGACTGCAAATCTTCATCTATAGTATCTTCTAGCTCAATTTCTTGAGAGGAAGAAGATTTATCTTTAGTCTGATCCACCTCCTTTTGCTTGCCTTTATCACTTTACGATATGGCTCCAGTGTTTGGGTGTCTATCTGTTCCTTCTTCTTCTTCCTCCTCCTCTTCCTGTTCACTAGGCAGTGTGTGAAATCTGTCATCACGATGTGAGTTTTCCGAATGCGAAGTAGATTCAGCAGATGGGCTAGATTTCCTTTCACTTGTATCTGGCCTTGGAGATGGCTGCGGTGTTTCGTGATCACGCGAAGTTGGCCTCAGCTGATCTCTCAAAGTTTGGAGATCCTCCTCTTCTAGTAGCAATCCTGGTTCATCCCTGACATTTCTTTCTTGCATGTACCTCTCGAACCAGTCCAGCTCAAAAGCTGGGATGTTTCTATTCTTCATTCTCAGTGTGAAAGTGCTACTAGAAGGTTTCCAAGTGGCGCCTACATCGCCTCGTAGAGATCTTTCTAAAGAAAACCCTTCTAGCATCCTTTCCATTTTTTCTATCTTCTGCAACTTGGTGTTGTTTTCCATTTCCGCTTTCCGCTTCTTTAGTCGGGCATCTTCCTCTTCAGTTCTCTTTTCTTCTTCCATCTTTTCTTGTGTACTTCTTGTCACTCTTTCCAGCTTGTGTCCTCCAATGGTGTTAATAGATGCCGGTACTTTCCTTTGTGATCTGTCTTCGCTATTTTCCCTTAATACCAGCCAATCGTTCTGATGAGGGGCAGGTGGCAACTGATCTGCCACGCCTATGGCATGGTATATTACTTTGGTTAGGACTTCTCCTCCTGCAATGTAATTGGGTCTTTCCTGCCTTAGCTTTGTCATTTCTTCAAACAGATATGACGCGTGATCTATATAGAATTCACTGGTCATTCCCATAGCCCATGTCAGTGTGGTTGAGATGCTCCCGTGCGGTGTAGTGTATCTTGGCGGCCTTTTGCTGTAGCTCAACAAACACTGACTGTAGATCTGTGTCAGTTCTCTTACTTCCGGGTTTGCTATGAGTTCGAAAGAAGGTAGTTTGGACTTTTGCAAGTAAACTGTGAGGTTTTTCCTTCTTTCTCTCATGTTTGCTCCTTGATCTGACAATTTCAATGCCTCTTTGATGATCTCTTTGGTGATCTGGATCTCCATCACTTCATTATCCATGCCTGCCACTGTGCAAGTTCCATCTTCTTGGATAGTCTCTATTAGATGTTGTACCCCCTTGAAATCTATCCCTACTGGTGGTAGTGATACAAAGTTCCACAAGCCGACCTTTTTGAGCCATGACCTTTGCGGTGATCTTTTCAAGTAATTCTCTGCCTCCTTGGGAATCATCACTGTATCCACTAAGTTTCTTTTGTCATCAACATATGAACCTTGATATATCTGAAAGGCCGCTTCCTGTTGCACATCTGTAGGTATCCAGGTGGCTGCTGGCTTTAAAGAATTGGGTAGAAGTGCATAGGGTACTGCCCCTTCCGTTGCCAGGTTCTTGCCTTTTCTTTTTCCCGGAGAAGCCTCCATTGATCCTGTCATCACAATTATCAGTCAATGCACAAACATAGTACTACTCTCCTAAATTGATTACCACTTAATCATGCATCTAGATGAGCCTTCTTAATCTCAAGATTAGTTAAGATAAAATGTTAGCAGATAGACAAGCTCTTCCATTGTGCGACTTTGGCGGCTTCAAATTGATGTTGTTGGTGAAGGAGAACAAGTCCAAATGCCTTGAAATTTTGTGTGGTGTATGCTCTCATGGCATGTAAGGTCACTCCATAATCCAAAGCTCAAAATCTGTCCATTTGCTACTTTTTCTCAGTCTATCGCGATAGACTAGCATTTTTTTGATATGGGTCCTTTTTTGCAGTTGTGACTCCACCAATTGGTTTCCCATACCTTGCACATGATCTGACCCCATTTCTACCTCAAATGAATGTCAAGTGACCCCTTTGTGGATCAACTCCCATTTTTCCAGATTCCCTTCAAGGAGATGTTGGTCTATCTCCTTCATTTTGTGTTGTTTTGGGCTCAAACTTAGTGGGTGGTCATCTTGCATCATGTTGAAGACAACTGCTAATTCAAATTTTTGATAAGATGGTCGAGTATCCCTCTGCTTGGTCTATCGCGATAGACTGGGACTTAGTGCCAGTTTGTCATTTTTTGGCTTTGTGACCATCTGTCTGCCTTCTCCCAGCTGATGCAAGGTTTCTTGACCCCTTACATGTAAATTTTACCTTTCTGCCCTTGAGATGTCCTGTTCTGACTCTGAGTTGTCTGCATGTCTTTCTCAGCTTGCCATATGAGTCCATCTTGGCACCAAATTTGGTGTACTACCTTCATTTGCTTCCCCAAGTCTAGCTTGTAAAAATTTGAAAAGTCTTTCCCCCCAATAATTGTTGTAGCAAGTCTATCGCGATAGACTGAGTTTTTGGCCAAAAAAGATTTTTCTTGCACTTTGACTTGGTATTGGTGGTTAACATTCCTTGTTAGCACCCCTCATGAAGCCAAAGTCAAAGTTTCCCTTGTCTAAGTGTTAGTTCAAGTCTATCACGATAGACTGGGCCCTTTGACATTTTTACCAGTTTTTTGATGTTAGTTGACAATCATGGTTTTAATAGGCCCTCCTAGACACACACATCAAGTTTTAATCAATTTAGCAGAATGTACTCCCTGTTTGTAGCACTTAGCTGGTCCTAAAGTTGAAGTAGACCACTTAGGTGATGGTCGCGGTTCCTTTTTGGTTTTTGTATGATTCCGGCTGTCTTTTACTTCCTTTTGACCTTCCATCCAAGCAGTCAGTTGTTGTTTTGGTGTTTGAAACACCAAGAACGACCATTTGGACGTCTTTCTGGCCTGTTGTCGGCATTTTCCCTAGTGGAATACCTTTTTTTCCTGAGTGGACACATTCCATCTCGTAGTTGACCTCCTTTGGATGTTCCTTGTTGAATTTGGTGTAATTTTGTCACTTGGTCGGCCCGTTAGAGTATCGTGACGCTTTGTGCGGTTTTCGTCAGATAGGGACTTTAGGCTCCGTTTTGACTAATTTTTTCATAGTCTAACCCTTCAGTCGGTTTGTCGAGGTTATTGGCTTGCTGTCTATGAATTTTGGCTCATTTCCGGTCACCTTGGTTTTGTCGCCCTTTTGCAGGTCCTGCTAAATTAGGGTTTTCTGAGCGGCTTCCTTCACGCTTTCCGAGATCATAGGCTCGATCCCTAAGCTATAAGCATTGTGCCTTTCACTTTTGGTCCCATTTGGTGGCCTGTAGGTCTCCCTAATAACCATTCTACCATATGTGTGCACAGGTTGTGATTGTGATGCCGGCGAGGTTTTGCGACTAACTGAAGTAAACAGCACTTAGAGTCAGTGTTGACTAGCATACCTCTCATCTCTGATGTCAATCTGGTGACCGTGCGCGATGGATGAGCTCCTAGAAGTCTCAACTGCTGTAGGGAGCTCTCTCTCTCTCTCTCACTATGGAAAATGACTCAAATGAGGAATTTCTAGCCTAGCCTCTCTATATGTAATCGAGACTCCGACACCAAATTTTCCCATCTTTTACCTGTGGCCATAACTTTTTGCGAGATGCGGTTTAGGCTCGAAAATTTCCTGATTTGGATTTCGGTTGCTTCAGTTTTACCACTTTTGCAGATTTCTCGAGTTGGAGGTCCCTTCATGACAGTGGTCATTTTGCCCTGTCACCTTTGCAATCCTTATTTTTTCTGTGTCTTCTTTACCTTGCTCTGATCAGGCGTCTCTTCTTTTGTGTTTCCATCTGGATTACGGATTTTTTTCTATAATTTTTGCTAGAAAATGGTTAAAATAAATCAAATAAATCCCAAAATAACCCGAAAATGGCAATTCTAACCTAGAAAAATACCAATGAAAAGCAAAACGCTTTGTAGCTCACTTTTCTCTCGTCTATGTACAATCTCACTCATTATCGTCAACCTTGGCCTATTTTTTGTTGTTTTTAGACAGTTTTTGGCCAGATTTGACTCTCTTTATAGTCTATACACATCCCTAGGGGCTCATGAATGATGATTTGGTCCCCAATTTTGATTAATTATGAGGGCATATTCTTTTTCCCAAAATCACACAATAAAACGCAGAAATGGTTGAAAAATTGCTCACAAACATTGCCCTCTAATATATGACATGAGTCCGCATTGGAATGCCTCCCCCCCTCCTAATTGGAGTCCTCCCGGACGACAGGGTATCTTCAAGGGTATGTGTTGTGCATGGGTTTGAACTCGTGCTAATGCAGGCCTTGTAATATAGCCCTATATGCATGTGCAGTCAATGCATGTAGAAAGAATTTATGCTGTGCAGGAGGAAGGTATAAGCGATGCGCTTATTGGTATTTGTCGTTGAGGTTTCCTGTGGTATCTTGAATTGGCTGGCAGATTTTCTTTGCAAGTAGTAGTTGTAACTCTGTCGCTCGTTGTTTGATTGTTTTCCACTGGTTTTGAATTGGCGTATGTGGTTCCTTTGAAGTCGATATTGTCGTATCTGGTGGAACATTCTTTCTTTCTACCTTGATGACTTGTGTCTGATACATCCTTGTAGTTTTTGTTGTGGATTCTGTTTGTTTCCTCGTGCTGTTTGCATGATGTTTCTTGACCTTGATAGTTGTAGATAGCTGCACGATTGTCATCTTTTTCCGTCCTTCTTGTGTTGTTGGCTCGTTTTGAATTGGCAATTTTGGCCGCCATACCAATATAGTCCGTTGCGTATTTGACATATTGACTACGTTCCTTAGAAGTTGGGCTTGTTTTCGGTGTTTTGTCTGTTCTTCTGGCTCTTTTTTTATAGAAATTAGGCTGTCGTGCCTTATCCAAAATTTGTATTTCCGCTTTTGTTGTAATTGTGCCTCGGTCAGCTCTGTACGCCGTACCCAAACTTGCCTGGTTCCCTACATGGTTGTTGATTTTTGATAAGACGTTGCTGGACTTGTAAACTTTGTTTGTTGTTGGGCAGATTTTTGCGGTTGTATTAACTTTTGTTTCCTCCTTGACATGAATTGGTTATATGATAAGAAGGGTTCTGAAAAGTTTTCCTTTCTGAACAGTGCCTCATTCGTATCCAAATCAATGAATACCCTGTTAGCTTTCATCCATGACACTGCTAAGATACACGGAGTTGCTGACCTACTTGGTGGCAGTACATGGAATTTTTTAGTGTACGGGTGTCTACACTGTGATTGGTATTATAATAGACCACAACGTGGTCATCTCATCACCCGATGCTACTTTCAATATGTGTGTCTCTGGGATCGTCTTCATTGGTCCAAGTTTCTGAAAGAGCTCAAAGCTGATGACACTCATTTTTGCCCCACTGTCAAGTAATGCATAGATTTCAACTTGTTTTGTGCCTGCATAAGCTTTTATGTAAGGACTACACCATGTATCTTCCAAGTCGTCAATGATGCTATTGCCCTGAGCTCTAAGGTCTGTCATGGTCTTTTCTAATTCGTCGCTTTGTATATCCGCTTCGATTGTTTGGGATGTTGAAAGAGGATATTCGTCAGTCATCATTGGGGTGACCATGTTTATTGTCCTGAGAAACTGCTTTCGTTTAGCAATCCGTTCCTTTGCTTCTTGTTGTGCCTGGTCCTGAATTCTTTGTTGTTCATGTTTATAGGTTTTTCCATAATGCAGTTGAAACAACATTTCCGGTGTTAAAGGTAGATGATATTTTTTTATACGACACCCACTAATCCAGTTCGGCATTTCTTTTCCATCTAGTGTCGACAGTTTTACTGCTCCGTTGGACGATATTTCTTGGATCAAATAAGGCCCCATGCCCCTTTTCTTTAGCTTTTTGGCATGCTGTTTAAGGGTGTATACTAAGACATAGTCGCCCGTTTTAAAGTTCTTGTTCTTGACATGTTTGTCAAAAAACTCTTTCTGTTGTCTTTTTTTTGCATAGATGGCCGCTACAGCATTGAGTCGTAACTCATCTAATTTTTCAAGGTCCTCTAACCGTTCTGAAAGTTCATGCCCCGTCCAGTCCAATTTTTTTGCTACCCTTAGTGTGGGGATTAAAAAGTCAATAGGCAATATTGCATTTAACCCATATACCATATTAAATGGTGTAGCATTGAGTGTTGTTTTATATGCAACTCGATAGGCCCACAATGCCGAATAGACCATTTGATCCCAATCTGTTCTTGTTTCACTAACGAGTTTCGTAAGAACCGTGCACAATATTTTGTTGGTCGCTTCCGCTTGGCCATTGGCTTGTGGATGATAGGGTACAGATTTGCGATGAATTACCATAAATTCATTTAAGAGATGTTGGATAACTTCATTTACAAAGTGTGTCCCTCTATCACTCACCAGCTCGATTGGAAGGCCATAACGTGTAAACACTTATTCATATAAGAATTGTGCCGTGGTTCTAGCGTCTACTTTCGTTGTGGCTTTTGCTTCCACCCATTTGGTCATGTAGTCTGTGGCCACTATGATATATTTTTCTTGTGAACGATACGCTGGTGGGGTGATAGGACCAACAAAGTCCAATCCCCATTTGGCAAATGCTCGAGCACTCATCATTGGTCTTAAAGGAATTTCGTCTCTTTTAACCGGTACCTTAGTGCGTTGACATTCATCACACCTTTTCACGAATTCTGCTGCATCTTGAATCATGGTCGGCCACCATATACCTGCAACCATAATGATTTTTACGGTTCTCTCTGCTGAAAAATGACCACCTGCTACGCGTGCATGAGCCTGTTCCAATAATGGAAAGTAGTCATTTTCATGAGGAACTAACCTCAGCTGGTCATCAGTTCCTCTTTTGTACAATTGGTCACTAATGAGGGTATACCTATTCGCTTCGATTTGTAAAGCCTTTTGTCTGGCTTTAGACCAATCTCCTGGCAGCTCCTTATTAGTCAAATAATCCACAATAGCATGACTCCATGCGGGTGCTACTGTTACTTGGTATAATGTGGCATAATCCACAGTGGTATTGGATGTGCAAAAGTCGCATTTTCTTGATGTAATTTGCTACATCGCCTGCCATTCCTGGCCAATACACCCCAAGTCTTCTTAATTGTTCATACATCATTTGATTTCCTCTATAGAATCCCCCTGTTTGTGCGTGGGTCTCCTCTAGATATGCTTCGTACTCCTCTGGGCCTATACACAACCTTAGAATCCCATCGTTTCCATGATGGTACATTCTTCCCGCAAGCATTGTGTAATTTCGTGCTTGTGTAATGTCTTCTACCGTGTGTTTGTCATCAAGATTCATTCCATATGTCAGCAATGGAATAATTTTCTCTGACCATTTCGGTACCATCTCTATATTAAACAGGTATGCGTCTGGGAGATCATCATCTACTCCGGTAGATTTTTCACCATGTAGTAATCGAGAAAGGTGGTCTGCTCTTTGATGAGTTTTTCCTTTCTTAACTACTAGCGTAAAATCAACCTCCAGCAACACAATGAACCATCTTACAATTTTTCCCGTGCTGCAAGGTTTGTTTACTAAGTACAAGAGTGCCTGATGATCCACAAAGAATGTGAATTTGTTTGCGAGTAAGTAATGCCGAAATTTCTTTATAGCATATATCATACCCAATCCTTCTCTTTCAGTGGTAGTATAATTCTTTTCTGCACTGTTGAGTTGTCTACTAGCATAACTGATTGGAAAATCCATCTTTCCCTCATCTGGTTGTGCTAATATACAGCCTATTGCAAATGCCGAAGCATCTACATGTACATGGAAGATCTTTGACCAATCTGGTGCTTTTAGAATTGGTGCAGATACCAGTGCATCTTTTAGTTTCTGGAATGAATCCTCACATTCATTTGTCCAAATGAAGAGCGTTATTAGACTATACAAGGGTTTTGCGATTATCGCGTACATGTAGATAAAACATCGGTAGTATCCACAATGTCCCATAAATGATTGTACCTCTCGTACAGTGTTTGGTCTTGGCAATTCTATGATCACCTTTACCTTGTCTTCATCAGTGGTAATTCCATTAGCTGACACTATGTGGCCTAAGATTTTACCTTGTCGTACCATGAATATGCATTTTTCTGGATTGAGGCAAATCCTATACGTTCTGGATTTTTCGAATACCTTTCTCAGATGATCTATATGGTCTTCTCTCAATAGAGAATAGACACACAAGTCGTCCATGTAAATATCCAAGAATTTTCGCAAGTATTCTTTAAAAGCGTGTGTCATTAATCTCTGAAATGTGGCTGGAGCATTGGTGAAGCCAAATGGCATTACCCTAAACGCATATATGCCCCATTCTGTTGCAAATGCTGTTTTGTATTGATCTTCTAGTTTGACCCCCAATTGGTTATAACCAGAGAATCCGTCCATAAAGCTATAGGCTTGCTTGCCTGCCACTCGTTCCAGGACGTGTTCAGTGATAGGAAGAGGGTAGTTATCTCTTATTGTTGCTGCGTTTACCTTCTTGAGATTCACACACACTCGTAATTTCCCATTTTTCTTGGGTACCACCACTATCGAGGACACCCAGTCCGTGTGTTCTATCTCATAAATAAATTCAACCTCCATAAGTTTGTCTATCTCCTCTTTTATCCTTTTGGCGAATGTCTCATTATACGTGTAGGGACGTTGTTTTCTTGGCTTTGCATCAGACTTCAGAGGGATTGAATGTTCACAAATGTTAGGATCCACTCCCTTCAAATCTTTGTACGACCATGCAAATACATCTCGAAATTCCTTAAGTGTTTTGATCAGTAGGTCCTCTTCTTCTCGACCTAGATCTGTGGCAATGTAAGTAGGTCGAGGATTTTCTCCTGGCTCTGCTAAGTCTATTTTCTTGGCGTTCTCTGGCCCATCGTAGGACTCGTTTGATTTAGGCTCCCTCATTGGTTGCTGAACCACCAATCTTCTTTCCTGAATGGTGTACTTACAATAGTGAGGAGGTACATCTATCTTTTTACTCCCATCACTAGCGTTCGTTCCATCGCTACTTTCCATTTCAATTGTCCATACATTTTTAATTTTTTGTTTCAACTCATTGTATCTCGTTTTTCGTTCAATTTTCGTCATAATTGGACTACCACAGACATTCAGTTTTTTTGTTGCAACTCTTTTTTTTGGTTTGCTGGTTTTCTTAGGTTTTAACAGTCTGGACTTAAATCCTGAGTCTTCAGCAACCTTAAGAAATCTTCCTGACACTTTATCCTTAGCACAATCAACAGCATGAATGTTCATAAGGAAATGTGTCTTACCCTTAAACTCTGGCATGGGTCTCAACCTGGTTGGTGTACTGATGTGGTGTCGTTTACTCTTGTATCTTTTTTGGCGTCTCTCACTTTGGTTTGGAAAATGGTAGAAGACGTCATTGTCTTGATCTTGATTGTCGTCTCCCTCTGTATTTTTTGACTTCTCGTCATCCGCGTTATCCTTGTTTTCACTTTGATCAGAAGAATCATAAAATTCTTCTCCTTCTTGCTTGATTTCTTTACTGGGGATGTCCACATAGCCCACTATCTTAATCTCAAGTTTTGTTTCTGTTTTATGGATCCTCATATCCTCAGTATCTACCTCGTCCTCATCCTCCTCCACAATTTTTCTCAACATGTAGTATGGTATGATATCGTAGCCATTCTCATCACAAAATTTGGTGGGAGTGACTTCATTGACGCATACATCCAATGTAGCCAAAATTTGAGACCATTCTAGGGGTTCGAGCTTCTCTTCAGGAAAAGGTTCTCATATATAGGCATCGTCTTCCAAGACCCTCTCTAGTGTCCTTTCATCGTGGTCAAATTCACTACATTGAGATGCTCCACACATCCATATCTCTTTTTTCTTACAAATCCACGCTGGGACTTCTGATCCACTAATGGTAGCTGAGTCAAATTCTTCCACAGGGGTTCTCGTGACATCATGGAAGCTATGATTTTTCATGTTTATGAGTGTAGTAGTTTCAGCATGTCTTAGATACAAATAATCATACCCCCAGTCCTGCACCATTTTGAGTTGCCTCATGAATGGCCTACCAAGGATAATTTCATAGTTGTTCTTCTTGCCGAAATCTACTATGGCAAAGGTATGTTCGTACTCTATGCCACAGGAAGATACTACAATTGCCTCAAGGAATCCTATAGGCCTTTCTATGTGCCCATCCGCCAGTTGCAATTTCATTCTAGTTGTTCGTATTGCTGGTTTTCCCGATTTTTCCCATAGCAATTTGGTCGCAATGGCAATGCCAGCTCCACTATCAAGTATTGCCTTAGTCTCTATGCCATTATACTCAACTGGTAGGGTCGTGCTGCCGTCTTCACCCTCACAATACTCTCCTACCTTGTTGAGTGGCACTGGTCTAGTGTTGACTTTCTTCAGTTCTGTGTCATTAAGCTCGGGTTCGAAGAACTTAAGAGGCGTCCTTATGCCAAATTTTTCAAGACATTTGCCCACTTCCGTCCACATGCTTGGCCTAATTTTTAACAATTCTGCCAATGTGATTGTACACTTGACCGGAGTGGTCAACAAGTCTTTCAGGATTTTAGTGTCCAATTGATTCGAACCGCCTATTCTCTGAGAAGGTACTCTTCGAATTTCTGACCTTGCCTCATAGTCCCCCATATATGATGGAAAATTTCTGAGAGATTGTGGTCTGCTATCTTCGGATGAAACTAAACCATTATCCCCTTGAAATGATTTAATGTCTAAATCCCATGGAGTCTTATTCAAGTTCAGCTCCGAGAAAGGCGCTAACTCCACTGTTTTTGTCTCATATTTTTCTTGAGCTTTTCGCACCGTTTCCCATAGCTCTTCAGGCCAATTTTCTTCCACAATAGGGGAATATGGTGGAAAATCTTTCAGCGATTCATCAGTGCTATTAGGTACGTCTTTTGTATCCTCTACATCCGGCAAGGATTTAATGTTTTCTATCTTGTCGGGTATCCTTTGTTCGGTTTTGTGAGGTGTTTCATTGTTTGGTGGTTTGATTACTCTATCTCCTGCTTCCATAGGTGGAGGCTCCAGTAAAGCTTGTGCAGTTTCAATCAGCTGTTTGCACATCTCTAGTCTCTATTTTTCTATCTCTGGATATGGATATGTCATCCACCTTTGCTCTAGGGTCTGTCTGTTCTTCAATCTTTCTTCATATGATTGCAAGATTGCATCTAAGGGTTCATTGATCTTATCTACCAATACCGACCCTCCTGAGCTTGCACTCTTTGGTCCTTCTGTTGATTTTAGAGAGTCGGACTCTCTTTGTTGTTTAAGTTGCTCTCGAGCTATCGTTAGCTCAACTTCTACATCTTTTTGTTTTCACTCACGTCTAGCTTTCATTTTCGCTCTTCGTTCTTTCCAAGGATTATCATGACTGACGCTAGACTTGTCAGTCTTGATTTCTTCTTGATTTTGATCGTTACTCTTGGGCTGATTGTCATTTTTCCGTGCTTGGGCTCTCGTCAAGACCTCAACAGGAATCGGAGTTTCTTTTTTTGACCCTCCACTGGACGGTAGCGCTCCCAGCATATTCAAGGTAGTTTTTGCTCCTTTGCTTGAGTTTTTTGGGCAATGAGGGATCAAGTGAGTAATCACAGTCCGTGCAATATGCGTTGACCCTAATGATTTCGTCATGAGGGCAGTCCCTCAGCCAATGGTCTCCTCCACACTTGTAGCATGGTCCTTTAGGCTGTTGAGGTGCTCCTGGGGCTCCTCTTTGTTGGTGTGCAATTCTTTGCCAGCTCATGCCTCCATTGGCTATGAACAACAACATTCTTTCATCCAGGCTATATCGTCCTTCTCCCGCTGCCTCTGCAGCAGTTGGTGGTCCTGTATTTCCTATCATGCTCCATGGTTCTGGTGTAGAGGGTTCGTCCGGTGGATAATAGACAGAGTTCGCCGCATATCCATTGGGCTTGTCGTATTATGCATGCATAGGTACCAAAGCCTTCTCGTCCGACTCAGTTATTGTGGGTGTGTATCTTATGCCGATTGGTCGTAATCCTGGTAGAGGTGGTTGTTGTCCCAACACTGGTTGTGGTCTTTCTACGCCTACAGGTCCTGGTAGGTTGCCTGTTTGATATCTAGGCATCGGTGGGACTTGAGGAGATGTCGCCTGAGCTTGCAGAGCATATGGTCGTTCTCTCACATATCCCTTGTTATAATAACACTCCTCCGTCCCATGGTTGTTCAATCGCACACCATTTTGGTTGTTTAGCTTGTGGTTTGGAATACAAGTTAATCTTTTTAAGCACTTCCTCTACAAGCTGCTCTTTGCTTACCGCTGCTTCCCCCTTCAGTGTTGTCTTAGCAGACTTGCCTCCGCTTTGTTGTGAGGAAGAATCATCGTCAAGATCCTTGAACTCACCCTCTTTGTAGACCGCACAATTTTCCACAAGGTATAGAGCTTCCTTGGTTAAATCATTCAACGTAGTGCTCCTTTTCATATGTAAGTCCTTTTGAAGATTTGCATTCCTTAGTCCTTGGATAAATATAAGCATAAGTCTGGACTGAGTTGGCAGTTCTTCCACGGGACAGAACTTAACATATCTTTTTAATCGGAGGGTGGCCTTCCGCATGGACTCTCCATCTTTCTGTTTGAATTTATGGATTTGCGAGACTGTATTATGAGCTATCCCCCTTTGTGAGAATTCCTCGATAAACTCGTCAAACACTTCCTCCATAGACTCAAAGTCTCTTCGCTCCACCGAGTCAAACCATGTAGCCGCATCATCCTCTAAGGTTAAACCGAATCCTGCAAATTAGGTAGGAAATTCTAGCACCTCTTCAGCTCTAATTACACGTACAAAGGCTGCTACATGATCTCTTGGATCCCTGCTTCCCGTATATTTCTTGTTTACCCATTTTTGCACTTGAGAAGGTCTAATTCTACGATGGTCTCCAAATCTCATCATGGGATCTCCCCGTCCTAGTCAATATACCTCCTTTGGTCTCCTGTAGTGGCCAGGTTCCTCTCCCAATGGTGCTCCTAATCCATAATTTCTAGCAGTTCTCGTGAGAGATGGTTCTTCTCTCCGAACTCATTCTCGGGGTGTTCTTCCAAGCTCAGTTGACCCCTGAGTCTTTGGCTTACTCTCTCCTTGATACTATGCATAGAGTGGTGGTTCTTGTAAATCCCTTAACCCTCGTGCGGTTTGATAACCCTCTTGGGTTCGGTCTTGTTCTAATGTAGCACTCTGTCGAAGCCATGCCTACAGTGATGGCTGAGTAGCTGGTTGGTCCTGGTAGTTGGACGTCCGTGGTCGGGTAGAATGTGAGGTAACGTCATACTCTTCTTAAAAGGGATTAGTCGACTTGCTAGGGGTGTAGGTGGCTCTTGGTATCTCGTCGGGGCCATAGGTCGATGCTCCCGGAACTGTTGTCTTTTCAACCTCTTTTGGGAGAATACGTTTGTATTCTCGCCCGTATCTGTCAACAAAAACAATATCCTTCCCCATAGCAGTTTCATAAGAAAATAAGTAAAGAACCTTGTCTTTGATTAATTCATTTGGGTAGGGTTCCTTGCATCAAAAGTAAAAGAATATTCCCTCGCTTTCATGCTTGTAAATCCCTACATTCTCATTATAGGTTGGGACCCTAGTTGTTTTCTTATCATACATAAAAAGCGCTCCAGGTCGATCAATGTTAGGAGGCGGTTCTTGGGTTTCTAAAACCATTTTCCCTTTTGCCATGTTATCCCCATATCTGTTGTAATCCTCAGGGTTACTCACTATCAGATAGTGGTTTTCCTTTTCGTCTCTAAATCTGTCTCCATCATCGTAGACTCGAATTATCTCTAGTCTCTGAGCCGGTCTTTCTTCAATACAAATACACTTGCATCCCCGATAGTCAGAATAGACTAGGGCTCCCCTCGAGTTAGTTCCTTCCAAGAAGATTATAGTGAACTGGGTTTCGTTTAAAGTATGTAGGGAGGTGCTCCCTCCTAGCATTGGTCCTTCACCGTTGAAACCTATTGGTTGTTGACTCCCCATCATGAAGAAGGACTTTTCTGACGAAGTGTCAGTATCACTACCCTCTTCAATGATTGGTGCCAATGGGTCTAGTCTCGTCTGAGTTACACTCTTTTCTGTGGACGTGGTGCTAATATGACTTTTGACACTTTTAGCTCCCGACTTAACAAAGGCTCCTGACCTTAAATACATAAGAATGAAAGTTTTGTTGCAAACTTAAAGCTTACCTGGACTCCTTCTTACTGTATAGCTTTGTGATGACCTCCTTCTGGGATCTACACAAGGATGGTTAGTATGTTCACAAGTGTTTTCCTTGAATTACCAAAAAATCTATCAAGTATATACAACAACCACTTAGTCATTCTTCTGGTGGTCCAATTTCAATTATGAAATGATGGCTGGGATCTATATAGAGAGTATGTCCTAGCAGTATAGTCACAAATTGCAAAAAGTGTCTGATTCACTACTTCCTTAGTCTATCGCGATAGACTGACAGTTTGCTCTGGCACAAGTCAATTCAAAATTGGGACTTTACCCTTGAGTTCCAGTTACCCTCTATAGCCTATCCCCCAAGTTTTGTGAAGTTTGGACACTTGCGTTGGGTTTTGGTCCCATTTTAGTATTTCAGTCGGAGCTTGATTCTCTATCTGACCCTCAGCTTGACCTTCAGTGATCTAAATGCCTTGAATTTTGGTGTGTCTGCTATTTAGGCCCTGATAAAGCTCTCCCTAGGGAAAATTTGAAAGAAAAGTTCCCCAACAGAAATTTCCTTGGTCTATCGTGATAGACTGAACACTTTCTCCATTTTCAGCTTTTTTCAAAGTTTTCTCCACAGTTGGTTTAGCCTCCCCTTGTGTAGTGCATTGACCAATTTTGGCACTGTTTGGACATTTGGTCAAAGACTTCTTGCCCTTGTCTCTGAATTCAGACTCCAAACACCAGTTTTGAAGTTTTGGGGTCAAAATTGGAGTTCAAATTCAGTCAATTTTTGTGAGTGCACTTGTATTGATGTGTTAAGCTTGTGGTATAAGGGTTTTTTGCTTGTTGCTAGACAAACACCACCTTCACCAGTCTATCGCGATAGACCAGACAGTGAGCAATGGGGACTTAATTTTTTGT
Organism: Adiantum capillus-veneris; assembly: GCF_014529385.1. NCBI lineage: Eukaryota > Viridiplantae > Streptophyta > Polypodiopsida > Polypodiales > Pteridaceae > Adiantum > Adiantum capillus-veneris. The sequence goes on from NC_140952.1 coordinate 93,751,151, forward strand.
CTGTTTTTGCATAGTCTTGTTCCCTGTGTCCATATAAGTCTATCCCCCAAGTTTTGTGAAGTTTGGACTTATTTTGACCTCAAACTCAAGCACTTCACAAATTTCACTTTTCTCTGACAATTCACAACTCCATTGCACTTGAAGTGATGCAAATTTGATGACACTGCATCTTAAACTTGTGCACATCAGTCATACCTCATGACACAGTCAGTTTACCCTTGGCTAATGGTTATATCTCATCTTGGCCTCTTTAGGTTCACTTAGTGTTTCCTTATGACAATCACTTGTTTCTTTTTTTTTGCGGTTTTATAGCGTTTTTCTACTCTATTTCTTCACAAGTATAACAAGCATTCAAAAGCAAAAACCCTAACTCCACATTATCCTATTTAACTAAATCTAACTAGTCGCAGACCTTCGGCAAGACACAGGCTTCCTAGCTATCCACTCGACCTCAGGATATTCTATCCTGGATCTTGTTCTAAAAGTTTAAGCTCTCTCTAGTCAAAACTAAAGTAAGCTAACCATCACACGAGTGACGTAGATCTCCCTACTTAAGGTCTTGTGTCCCCGGCAGCGGCGCCAATGTTTTAGGGCAAAACTACTCCCCTGTTCATACTCACGAGCACGACACAGACAACATACTTATCATCCGATGACACGACTAACCCGTACATGCACGTAGGAAATCTCGTTAGCTTGTTAGGCTGAGACCAATCTACACATACGCACTTTTATGATGCATCAATCACTAACCCTGGTAGAATGCAACCCACTCTATCCCTAAACGCTCACAACACCGTTTACACGTCCAATGAACTTGGAATCGCATCAAACTTACTAGGCATCATCCTCTCACTAGGACATACTTACCTATAAGTCTAATCTCACCCGATTTGAACCCTAGCTATCTCGAATACTGTCGTGATAGGCCAATAGGTCATAATCCAAAAGTGGATGAAACTTAAGTTTATCAGTATCTATGTGTAGCTAATCTCTTTCTCATTCCATGAAGCACTTGATTATTGAAAACAGACACTGTTTGTGCTACTTACAAGTAAAACAAGCTCGAGGAAGAATCGATCGCGATCAACTCGAAACGGCGAATGCGTGGCGTGGGCGCGTAGCTCTCGGAGAGACTACCGCGATGGTGTGGTCGCGTCGTGAATCCGGTGAGGGAGAAGCGCGTAGCGAAGAGGATAAGACACACTCACTCTCTCTCTCTCTCCCTCTCAGACTCGTACGACACAGGCTTAATGTTTTAAAAATGTTGTCCAAAAAATGGTTCTAAGGTGACTTTTATACTTTAGTCACCTTAGCTCAAAAATGTACATGGGGTTCTCTTGCTCATGATTACAAAGTGGGAATAAATCTAAGTCCTAACTAACTCACTAATATTTACATAATCCAGACGAATGGATCAAAATGATAAGACGTCTTTGACATAAAAAATGGAATTTGATATGCTTTACAAGATGGGCTCATTACAACAGTTGGACCAATGGGGCTCCAACAACATTGTTCTAGACACCCTTTGACACAAGAACATGTTGCATCATATAAGCCCACATAGGGTAATTGTCCCGATCCAACCTGTCCTCAGTAGCAAACATCTTGAACACATCTGTGTTGTTGTTGTCAGCCATGGTAAATGCTGCACCTGATGTGACAACTGCCCGAAAATAGGAGAAATGGAGCGGGAACAATACGTGCTATATAGCACAAACCGTAGAAGACTATAAGGCACCTGTTATGCAAAAAACGGCACTGATAGAAATTCTGCACAAAATGACAAAATTGCCTATGCAGACCTGCCTGTAGTGGAAACGGAGGTCGAAATGAGCCCAAATCAAAAATTTGAGCAGACCAAGCTCCACGAGTCCTCCCGAAGTATTTTTCAACCTGCGAACGCTTGCTAAAGCTCACTAAAATCGGAGAAAGTGATCAAGCATGCAGTAGAGCAGCTGGCGACTAAGCTCGGGAGGACGCAACCTGCTCTGATACCAATTGTTGGAATTAGGGTTGCAAAGAAACACACACAGCTTGGAGAAGATGAAGGAAGCTCAAGGCACACAATAGAGAGTGTATTACTTAGTGTGCAGTGGAAATATAGATAGCCCTAGAGTGATGGGCGTATATTCAATGCTCGGGGGGAAAAACCTCCTAAAGAGGGAAAAAATGTCCCGGCTGTCCTAGTGTGTTCACACACATCACTACCACATGTATAAGGTAACAAAAAGCACTTAAAAAAAGAACCAATAAGAATTAAGCTCTCTAGAAGACTATTGGACAATCTCCCAAGGGGTCTAATGAGCATTTAGCAGCCCAATTGCTTGCCTGATTCCTATTGGCCAAATGACAAAGGGGTCCAATGAGAGTTTAGTTGCATTAATTAATTACCTAAAGCTCTCACAAAAGGGGAAATCGGGACACATGTCAAAAGGCTATCACTTATGCTGCTTAATTTTCATTGGCTAAGCTGGTAAAGGTACAATAGGGTGTCAGCATGAGTAAAATGCAAGAGGGGTCGACCAACAAAGAGAGGGGGACTGAAATTGTCAAGTCATTTTTTTCACACACACTCACACAATCTCATGTGTGGAGCAAGAAGACTCTCTCTCTCCTTCTCAAGCTTTAATGGAAAGCTTATCACCTACTCCACGCTTTTGAGAAGGGAGGCCTACACCAACAACTCTTGGCTTTGTGATGAAAATCCAACCAAGAGCCAAGATTTAATGCATACTCATCTCCTCTACCATGCTAATTACTAAGCTATGCTATGCTAATATGAGTGATTATGTGAGGAGATGTACATCTTTCTCGTAAGACTACTCCTTCTTCCTCTCAATCTACTCTCATACCCCGCTAGCTCTCACCATCTTCGAAGGTGTGTGAGGTCTTGGGTCTGAGACTAATGATAGCCGTTTTTCGGCACTTTGTAATTGTCACAGTGAATTACCTCACCCTACCAAAATCACCCTTTCACTGTATATAGGTGCGTGTGAGTCAGGGGACTTTTCCCATATCTCCTTACTGAAATAAAAAACCCTCAATGGGCTAGTTCATGCCATTTGTAGGATGTTTAATCAGTTTGAAGAAGTGCAACTATATCATTTTCCTAGGAAACAGAATGAAGATGCCGATTTACTTGCACAGCAAGTAGTTACATGTGTTGAGAAAGAAGTGCAGGTCATCATGGTGGCAGCAACTGTCAAGCAACCGAGATACCAGGGATTGGAGTCATTGACTCCCATTATTGGCTACATTTTGGAGGGTGAGTTTCCACAAGACTTCACGAAGGCTCAGAAGAGGAGACTCATGAAGAAGGCAAGTTTCTATCTCTTCCTTGAAGGCTCCCTCTATCAAAGAGGGAGGGACCAAGTGTGCAGAAGAGTACCAACTATTGAGGAAATTCCAGCCATTCTAAAAGGTTTGCATGAAGAAGCATGTGGTGGTCATTTTGCCCAAGAATTAACTGTGAAGAAGATTTTGCTTGCGGGGTATGTTTGGCCAAGTCTGCATGTGGATGTCCAACATTGGTGTAAAAGTTGTCACAATTGTCAGGTAAATGGGAATAGAAGATTGGTTTATGTTCCAAGGCAAATCGTGCTTGCAAATGGACCGTTTGAAAAGTGGGACATTGATGCTATGGGTCCTCTGCCTAGGACAAAAAATGGTAAACTCTACATTCTAGTGGGTGTAGACTATATGACTAGGTGGGTGGAAGCACAGAGTGTGGCAAAGGTAAATGAGAAAACAGTGAGCAAATTCGTCTACACTCACATTTGTTGTAGATTTGGCACACCTTTGGAGATTGTTTCTGATAATGGTCCAGGGTTTAGAAAGGGATTTCTCACAGAAGTCTGTGAAGAACTTCACATTCTACATCGTCACAGTACACCCTACTATCCCCAATCAAATGGTTTGGTAGAAAAAGCTAATGGTGTCATTGCAGGCATCATTAGAAAGATGGTGAAAAACAAGACAAAGTTGTGGGATGACTTCTTGGATGGTGCATTGTGGGCGTATCGAACCACATATAGGGAAGCCACGCAGTTCACACCATTTCACTTGGTCTATGGTCAAGAGGCTTTGCAGCCTATCGAGCTCAACATTCCAACAATGCGACTTCATGGCAAATCAGCACAAGATGATCGAGAAGCATGGATGGATCGACTTCTTACCTTAGCTGAGCTTGAGTGGAAAAGAGAAGCAGCATACGAGTGCTATAAGAGGAAAGCCACACAGACAAAGGAGAAGCTTGACAAGAAACTGAAGGACAAAGGCATCAATGAAGGAGATCTTGTGCTAAGGTATGACAATCGACTCGATAATCGTTTTGATGCCAAATTTGAAACAAGATGGCAAGGTCCATACATAGTCAAGAAGGCTTTCAATTCAACTTACTATCAGCTTATGGACTTGAATGGTAAAGAGCACTCCAGGAAAGTAAACGGGTATCGCTTGAAGCACTATTTGAGTCGCATTCTACCAAAGGATCTACCAAAGATATATCAAAAGGCCACTGTCTCATGTAAGTATTGTTACATGAAGCATGAGTGTAACTCTAGCCAAAATTCTGAGGGGCCAAACAATAAAGATCTCGTCAAGGACTCTGAAGCACTCTCTTTGGAAAAGATGCTCTATGATGGTACATGAATATACCATCATCCAGGGGGAGGGCTAATGATAGCCGTTTTTTGGCTCTTTGTAATTGTCACAGTGAGTTACCTCACCCTACCAAAATCACCCTTTCACTGTATATAGGTGCGTGTGAGTTAGGGGACTTTTCCCATATCTCCTTACTGAAATAAAAAACCCTCAATGGGCTAGTTGAGCCAAAAAAATAAAATAAATAAATATAAGTATATTATGGCCCATGCGTATGTAAATATTTCTTTGTATATAGGGCCTAAATAAAAGATTTTTTTCATAATTATTTTGGTATTTATTTAAATATTTCTACCTAGGTGTGTGTTATTTATGCTCTGTACATTGCCTCATCATTACCACAATTTTTCTTACCATTTTTCATACTCTTTATTCCATATAGAAATATTTTCATGTAAGCTTCTCTTATTTTTGGTGTAACTCCATCCCAACAAAAATCCAAAAAAACTAGTTTTATTTACGTGTATATTTTTTCACTATTGTGATTTTTCCCTTCCTACATCTATTTTGTTTTTTTTTAGAACACCAAAAATATTTATCTTTTTATGGTAGCCTCATAATGAGAGAGATTTCTTTTGACCCCTTTATATTTTTTCCACTTATATTATTTATATTTGACATGTACATATTTTTTAGACCCCTCAATATTTGATTTTCTTAGTTGTACTATTCACTTATATCATAATCTCAACAATATCTTCAATTATAGACCTACCAAATAAGGTCAAGGGTAGGTGGCATGCATACATGCACTATGGAGGGCTCACTCTTGGAGATATTCAAAAGAATCATCCAAAGAAGGACCCCACAAGGACCTTGTGCAGTGGAAAAAAACGGTCGGTTTTGCTGAATTTTTAAAGTTCACTTGCTCTCCGAGTTTGAAAAGGTGATACAAACAAAAGTTGTAGCTCGTGGGCTGAACTTTTGCCTCAAATTTTTTCATATTTTTTTGAGCTACGAGCTGTGAGCTATGATTTTATTAGTGGACCCCAGTTTTCCCATGCTATCCAGCCACACTCTCTCTTCCACTTTATCATTTTCCTCTTTCACACACACTTCTCCACTCATCATCTCCACCTCTCTCACCACTCCTCTCTGCACCCTACTCACCTTCTCCTCAACCTTGAAGAATAAGAGAAACCATGGTGAACTCATACCTCCCACACACAATTCCATTCCAAAATTGACCACCTAGTCTCATTTTTCCTCCTCCAATTTACCCATATCTATCAAAAAAACCACAAAATTCAGCCTCTTCTCTTAAAAGACAGCATCATGGTGGTTGATTACTCAGCTTCAATTACCTTGTCTCTCAAGGAAGGTCAAGAGTGGAGAAAAAATGTATCGTCAAAGCTAGTGGACCGTCAACAAGCGTCAAAATTGGCCCTACTCAAGACACTTGGAGCATCAACCTTGTAAGAAATCCACCTTTTCTTACCTCTTAAGAGTTTTTCTTCCTTATTTGTATCCTACATGGATACTCCCATTGTAAATATCCAATTCCATTTGTAAATTAATACTAACTCTACTAACACTAACCCACTATGAAAAGTCCTATCACCTCCATTTCTCTCCTCTCTCTTTCCCCACCAACTTCTTGATAATTCCAAGCAAAAGAAATTAGATAAATTGCTGAAAATCTAACCCAACCATGGTTAGAGGAGTAACCCTAGCCTTCAAAATTGCTATAAAAGGAGGGTGTAGCTAGCACAAAAGGGGGAGCCATAAGCAAGAGCACTATACTATAGCTTGAGAAGCCAAGCTCAACCTCTCTAGAAGGAGCTCTTGAGTGGAAGCTCATTGTCTTATGCATGTGCATGTGTTGTAATAGGGGATTAGCAAGGGAACTCTATGCCATTGTAAGAGAGAGAGTGATCATTCAATTGAGAGTAGGAAATCTATCATTTCTCCTACTAGTGTAAGCCCAACATTTGCTGAATCAAGGAGGGTGGATTTGGACTAAGCTTGGATACTTTGTCTCCCTTCCAACGTGAAGTAATGGACAACAATGATGCGTAAGTGTCTTGGTGTTTTTTGTTAAGTTCTTGATAGCTTGTCTCTGGTGTTGTCATCAATCTAGCCATAAATCCCACATACTGTAAGAGGGCGACAGGGTGGAGAGGACTCCCCTGGCTTTAAGACAGTGATTGGGGTGGCTTTTCTTGTGATGTGTTGTGGTGAAATTTACGCAAGCTATGTTGAACACATACTAATCTCACTTTGATTTGTCATGACAGATTTGTGAGAAGGTATTAATGCAACAAGCACCCCCTCCCCCTTTCTCTCTCTTTCTTAAATATATAGTTGTGTTTGCTTGATCATTGCCGATACGTTTCAAAGCAGCCCGAGCACTCTCTCTCTCTCTCTCTCTCTCTCTCTCTCTCTCTCTCTCTCGTGTTTTAGTGTGTGAGAGTGTTACATTGGTGTTAGGGTTAGTGTAAATTCCTTGCTTGTTTGTGGGTTGCTCTAACGATTCTCCTCTTTTGCGTCCTAGTTCGCTCTTAAACTAGGTGGTGCCCCTTGTGTAGTTGGGATTTGGTTGTGGGTTTGTTGTTTTGGTTTGTGTTGTGTTGTGCCCCAGCCCCATTGAGCAGCACGGGAGCCTTGAAGGGTGTCTAGAGGTTGCTCTTCTTGTTGCCCGCCCCGGATCGTCTCAAATTGGTGCCCCCACTGAGGACGGCTTGTGTATTTTTGTATAGAATCAACCTTTAGCATAGTCAAGTAGTTTGCATGAATCACGAAAATTTGTATGATCCCTTCATTCCCATTGCAAGGCAAAAGGTACACATAATTGTTAGTACTAAGTTGCAATTTCAACGTGTCATTCGTAGAATTTTAGGTCCTCTTAGGTTGGCCGAGATAAACGCTTCAGTAAATCCTTTTATTTTGCCTCTCATTAGGTACGACTTTAGCTTGGACGTCTATATTTTTGTTTTGTTTTAAGCATTAGGTCATGCATAGACCATGGATAATGGCCCAGGAATAGAGGTTTTCCCCTTCCATTTCACTCCACACATTAGAATAAACATTGCAATTAGTAGGAAAATCCATTTTCAACAACGTATGGTGTTCATGTTTGGTGCCCAAAGAGTAGGAGAAATTCTCGCATCACCAAACCCTGTCATCCTGCCTCTTATTGATTATCATAGGTCGTTTGATGTGAATATCTTTATTTTGTTGTAGAATAGATTGCAAGCTAGAAAATATTATTGTGTAAATCTTTTAAAGAAAGAAAAACCAAAAACGGGTGTCACTTTGAAATCAATTCAATGGAAAGCCAACGCCGAATGTCTGGGTATCCTCTTTTCTTTGGAGAGCCTGGAGAGGATGCTGAATTATTTTTAGCGAATTTCAAGATGTCTTGCCGTATCAAGAGGATAATAACTGGCAAGAACGTGTAGAAATGTTTGAGGTAGTCCTTAGGAAAGATGCTAGCACTTGGTTTGACTCTTTGCCTGAGGAAGTTAAGGGGAATTACACAGAAGTTTTGAATCGTTTCAAGAAATACTTCTTTGATCCCCAAAACACTCAAAAATTATGGCAAGACATTGTTTCTCATAAGCAAAAAGACTTAGATGACTACTACTTGTACAAGCAAGAGTTTCTACGTCTTTGGGCTCTATGGATACGAAATGTTGCTAACCCTGGTGATGGTGCAGAATTTCTAAAGAAGGAGAGGTTCATAGCCGGACTCTTTCCTGAACTTAAGGTAAAAGTTGAGGCGGGTGCACCTGCTACCTTTGATGCAGCTGAAACTAGGGCTGCTGAGAAATATAGGAAACTCAAGTGCTTAAGGGGAGAGGTTCCAATAGAAGGTCTTAGACCCAAAGGTAAGTCACAAGCATCAACATCGAGGGAGCTTCCTGAGGTAACGACAGAAGTAATTGAGAAGTTAAACGAATCTTTAAGCAGCCTGTCAATTCACCTTGCACAAGCTGTAGGTCCAAAGGGACAAGCAAAGAAGTCTGAAGAGCGAGATCCACGACCTAGGAGAGTCTTGCAATGTTGGAATTGCGGAGAGTCTGGACATGGGATGTATAATTGTCCTTGGCCCCGTGGGGAGCCAGGGAGACCTAACTTGAATTACCCAGTGATGAATGCAGGTGAAGGAACAAGTCAACAACCAAGGCTTCTACAAAGACCAAATGGACCAAGACCACCTCCACAAGGGGTAGAAGGAGTTCCACCTTTGCCAGATCCAAATGTGCATGTGGTAGAGGTGACAAACTCAAATGAGGTTGACATGGAAGCAAACGGCATTAAGCGTGGCCGAGGAAAAGGTAAAGAGAAAGAGGGTGTCCCATCACAGAGTGACCATGGACAAGGCAAGAAGGCAAAGGAGACCAAGGAAGCTAAGAGGACTCGACGTCGTATCAATCTCCAAGACTTCCCTCTTGGACATGGTATGGCTCCATACAACCTGTTGGAAGACATGCGAGGTAAGGGTCCTGATATCTCATGGCCTCAGTTTCTTGCATTGTGCCCACAAGTTAGGAGGGATTTAACAAAGGCAGTTAGCACTAGGAGAAAGGTAAAAGAGAGTTTTCCTGTTGTAAAAATTGCACATGCTGAAATGAACGAGGATATTACACCTGTGCTAGATTGTTACATAAAAGGAAGATTGGTTAGGAAAGGTCTAGTGGATGGGGGTGCACAAATTTGCATCATGACAGAAGGGCTCATGCAAAGACTAGGCATGCACATCCATGAGACACCTGAAATCAAAGTGAAAATGGCAAACAATAGCAAGGCTAGGTGCGTAGGCATTTGTAAAAATGTTTTTGTGGAGGCCTTTGGCATTAAGAAGGCAGTGGATTTTTATGTTATGTCGACCAAGGGAAGTGGTTATCCATTTATCCTAGGAAGACCATGGCTAATGAAAATGCGAGCTTTGCAGGATTGGGAGAGTGGGAAATTAATTTGCAGGAATGACAATCATAAGAAAGTTGTCTTTGACATGAAGGAGCAATGCCAAGAGGAGCTCCATGAAGAATCATCTCAAAGTGAGACGGAAGAAGGTTGGACCGATAGCACTTCAGAAGAAGAAAGTAGCAGCAGCATTACTGAAGAGGAGTCTTCCATCGAAGTCATGGGGGTAAGGTTTAAGCCAAGCAACCAAGAGACCTGTTGTCGAGGTTTGGAAGAGGTAGGTTCCCAAGAGAACCAAAAGGTGGAAGATGAAGGAATGTTAGAAGGTATGTTGTCTACAACACTTACAAAGGATGAAAGAGAGGAGTTCAAATGTGTGCTAAGGAAATTTCCGAGGCTTTTTGCTAAAGACTACACCGATGTGCGTGGAGTAGATTTTGTTCAACACAAGATTGAGTTGAAGCCAGAGGCCACACCTAAGGCTCAAAAGCTACGAAGGCTAGGAGTCATTAAGGAGCAGGCTCTACTCAAGGAGGTAAGAAAGCTTCTAGCAGCAGGTTTCATTTATCCAGTGGAGAATTCAGAGTGGGTCTCTCTTGTTTTTGTCACTCCTAAGAAAAATGGCAAGTGGAGGGTGTGTGTAGATTACCGTCCCCTCAATGAGGCAACAAAAAGAGATCACTTTCCCCTCCCATTCCAGGATGAGATACTAAATGAGGTAGCTGGTCATGAGAAGTACACCGTGTGCGATGGCTACTCGGGTTACTTTCAAATAGGTATCGCATTGGAGGATCAATTGAAAACAACCTTTATCACTCCTTGGGGTTGTTATGCTTTTAGAGTCATGCCATTTGGCCTGACAAATGCTCCTGCAACTTTCCAACGCTTCATGAACATGGTGTTTCAAGCATTCTTTGGAAAGTCCATTAGGGTTTTTATTGATGATTTTTGCATTTATAGCTCAAAATCATTGCATCTACAAAGGGTAGAAGAAGGTTTAAAGAAGCTCTATGACATGGGAGGTCAACTCAACCCCGACAAGTGTCACATAGCTGAGGATGAAGTGATCTTGCTTGGTCACAAGGTTTCCTATAAAGGCATTGAGGTGGATCCTTCAAAGGCAAAGGCTCTTATTGAGCTCCCCTCACCCAAGAATCTCAAAGAGGTCATATCATTCATTCAAAAAGTGAAGTATATGTCACGCTTTATTCACTTAGCTTCGGAGTTGCTTCATCCTTTGCAAAAGTTGACACAACAAGTAGAATTTGCATGGTCTGATGAGCTTGAAGAGTATTTTTGTAACATTAAAGTCATTTTGTCAGAGCTACCAACACTCATGCCTCCTTGTTGGGAGTACACATTCTTTGTTAGCTCTAGTGTTGGAAGGGAAACAATTGGTGCTGTGTTGCTACAACAAGATCCCCACAGTACAAGGATGCGACCCATCTACTTTGCTAGTAGGGTCATGAATGCTTTGGAGAGAGACTACACAGAAGCAGAGCTCATGATGCTTTCTCTCATGTTTGTGGTGAGAAAGTTTAGATCCTACCTGCTACCAAAACCTTTTGTAATTCTCACTGCAGAGAATTTGTTCCCTTGGGTGTCATCTCAAATGAATCTTAGTACTAGGATCTCAAAGTGGATTATGGAGTTGCAAGAGTTTCAATACTCTTTCAAGGTAGAAGATAGTGTGCGTGCACAATTGGCAGGGATTCTCACTTATAGGGTGCATGAAAAGGAGATTAAGGTGCCTGAAGTAAAGACCCTACCATTGCCACCACCAAAAAGTATTCCTAATGCTTTTACCTTGTTCTTTGATAGAGCTTTTCGTCGAGCCACAGATCAAGCAGGGGGAGGGCTAGTGTTGCTCAACCCAAGTGGAGAGGTGGTCATGAAAGAGAAGTTCAATCTACCAAGTTCAGCTAGCAACAATGAAGCAGAATATGACACTCTACTTCATGGTTTGAAGATGTGCATTGGCCAAGGGATACAACATCTCATGGTGAAAGGAGATGCACTTCTCATTGTTAAACAGATTTTAGGCATTTGGGCATGCAAGAATGAAAGCTTACGGACAAAAGTTCATGCCATTCGTAGGATGTTTAATCAGTTTGAAGAAGTGCAACTATATCATTTTCCTAGGAAACAGAATGAAGATGCCGATTTACTTGCACAGCAAGTAGTTACATGTGTTGAGAAAGAAGTGCAGGTCATCATGGTGGCAGCAACTGTCAAGTAACCGAGATACCAGGGATTGGAGTCATTGACTCCCATTATTGGCTACATTTTGGAGGGTGAGTTTCCACAAGACTTCACGAAGGCTCAGAAGAGGAGACTCATGAAGAAGGCAAGTTTATATCTCTTCCTTGAAGGCTCCCTCTATCAAAGAGGGAGGGACCAAGTGTGCAGAAGAGTACCAACTATTGAGGAAATTCCAGCCATTCTAAAAGGTTTGCATGAAGAAGCATGTGGTGGTCATTTTGCCCAAGAATTAACTGTGAAGAAGATTTTGCTTGCGGGGTATGTTTGGCCAAGTCTGCATGTGGATGTCCAACATTGGTGTAAAAGTTGTCACAATTGTCAGGTAAATGGGAATAGAAGATTGGTTTATGTTCCAAGGCAAATCGTGCTTGCAAATGGACCGTTTGAAAAGTGGGACATTGATGCTATGGGTCCTCTGCCTAGGACAAAAAATGGTAAACTCTACATTCTAGTGGGTGTAGACTATATGACTAGGTGGGTGGAAGCACAGAGTGTGGCAAAGGTAAATGAGAAAACAGTGAGCAAATTCGTCTACACTCACATTTGTTGTAGATTTGGCACACCTTTGGAGATTGTTTCTGATAATGGTCCAAGGTTTAGAAAGGGATTTCTCACAGAAGTCTGTGAAGAACTTCACATTCTACATCGTCACAGTACACCCTACTATCCCCAATCAAATGGTTTGGTAGAAAAAGCTAATGGTGTCATTGCAGGCATCATTAGAAAGATGGTGAAAAACAAGACAAAGTTGTGGGATGACTTCTTGGATGGTGCATTGTGGGCGTATCGAACCACATATAGGGAAGCCACGCAGTTCACACCATTTCACTTGGTCTATGGTCAAGAGGCTTTGCAGCCTATCGAGCTCAACATTCCAACAATGCGACTTCATGGCAAATCAGCACAAGATGATCGAGAAGCATGGATGGATCGACTTCTTACCTTAGCTGAGCTTGAGTGGAAAAGAGAAGCAGCATACGAGTGCTATAAGAGGAAAGCCACACAGACAAAGGAGAAGCTTGACAAGAAACTGAAGGACAAAGGCATCAATGAAGGAGATCTTGTGCTAAGGTATGACAATCGACTCGATAATCGTTTTGATGCCAAATTTGAAACAAGATGGCAAGGGCCATACATAGTCAAGAAGGCTTTCAATTCAACTTACTATCAGCTTATGGACTTGAATGGTAAAGAGCACTCCAGGAAAGTAAACGGGTATCGCTTGAAGCACTATTTGAGTCGCATTCTACCAAAGGATCTACCAAAGATATATCAAAAGCCACTGTCTCATGTAAGTATTGTTACATGAAGCATGAGTGTAACTCTAGCCAAAATTCTGAGGGGCCAAACAATAAAGATCTCGTCAAGGACTCTGAAGCACTCTCTTTGGAAAAGATGCTCTATGATGGTACATGAATATACCATCATCCAGGGGGAGGGCTAATGATAGCCGTTTTTTGGCTCTTTGTAATTGTCACAGTGAGTTACCTCACCCTACCAAAATCACCCTTTCACTGTATATAGGTGCGTGTGAGTTAGGGGACTTTTCCCATATCTCCTTACTGAAATAAAAAACCCTCAATGGGCTAGTTGAGCCAAAAAAATAAAATAAATAAATATAAGTATATTATGGCCCATGCGTATGTAAATATTTCTTTGTATATAGGGCCTAAATAAAAGATTTTTTTCATAATTATTTTGGTATTTATTTAAATATTTCTACCTAGGTGTGTGTTATTTATGCTCTGTACATTGCCTCATCATTACCACAATTTTTCTTACCATTTTTCATACTCTTTATTCCATATAGAAATATTTTCATGTAAGCTTCTCTTATTTTTGGTGTAACTCCATCCCAACAAAAATCCAAAAAAACTAGTTTTATTTACGTGTATATTTTTTCACTATTGTGATTTTTCCCTTCCTACATCTATTTTGTTTTTTTTTAGAACACCAAAAATATTTATCTTTTTATGGTAGCCTCATAATGAGAGAGATTTCTTTTGACCCCTTTATATTTTTTCCACTTATATTATTTATATTTGACATGTACATATTTTTTAGACCCCTCAATATTTGATTTTCTTAGTTGTACTATTCACTTATATCATAATCTCAACAATATCTTCAATTATAGACCTACCAAATAAGGTCAAGGGTAGGTGGCATGCATACATGCACTATGGAGGGCTCACTCTTGGAGATATTCAAAAGAATCATCCAAAGAAGGACCCCACAAGGACCTTGTGCAGTGGAAAAAAACGGTCGGTTTTGCTGAATTTTTAAAGTTCACTTGCTCTCCGAGTTTGAAAAGGTGATACAAACAAAAGTTGTAGCTCGTGGGCTGAACTTTTGCCTCAAATTTTTTCATATTTTTTTGAGCTACGAGCTGTGAGCTATGATTTTATTAGTGGACCCCAATTTTCCCATGCTATCCAGCCACACTCTCTCTTCCACTTTATCATTTTCCTCTTTCACACACACTTCTCCACTCATCATCTCCACCTCTCTCACCACTCCTCTCTGCACCCTACTCACCTTCTCCTCAACCTTGAAGAATAAGAGAAACCATGGTGAACTCATACCTCCCACACACAATTCCATTCCAAAATTGACCACCTAGTCTCATTTTTCCTCCTCCAATTTACCCATATCTATCAAAAAAACCACAAAATTCAGCCTCTTCTCTTAAAAGACAGCATCATGGTGGTTGATTACTCAGCTTCAATTACCTTGTCTCTCAAGGAAGGTCAAGAGTGGAGAAAAAATGTATCGTCAAAGCTAGTGGACCGTCAACAAGCGTCAAAATTGGCCCTACTCAAGACACTTGGAGCATCAACCTTGTAAGAAATCCACCTTTTCTTACCTCTTAAGAGTTTTTCTTCCTTATTTGTATCCTACATGGATACTCCCATTGTAAATATCCAATTCCATTTGTAAATTAATACTAACTCTACTAACACTAACCCGCTATGAAAAGTCCTATCACCTCCATTTCTCTCCTCTCTCTTTCCCCACCAACTTCTTGATAATTCCAAGCAAAAGAAATTAGATAAATTGCTGAAAATCTAACCCAACCATGGTTAGAGGAGTAACCCTAGCCTTCAAAATTGCTATAAAAGGAGGGTGTAGCTAGCACAAAAGGGGGAGCCATAAGCAAGAGCACTATACTATAGCTTGAGAAGCCAAGCTCAACCTCTCTAGAAGGAGCTCTTGAGTGGAAGCTCATTGTCTTATTCATGTGCATGTGTTGTAATAGGGGATTAGCAAGGGAACTCTATGCCATTGTAAGAGAGAGAGTGATCATTCAATTGAGAGTAGGAAATCTATCATTTCTCCTACTAGTGTAAGCCCAACATTTGCTGAATCAAGGAGGGTGGATTTGGACTAAGCTTGGATACTTTGTCTCCCTTCCAACGTGAAGTAATGGACAACAATGATGCGTAAGTGTCTTGGTGTTTTTTGTTAAGTTCTTGATAGCTTGTCTCTGGTGTTGTCATCAATCTAGCCATAAATCCCACATACTGTAAGAGGGCGACAGGGTGGAGAGGACTCCCCTGGCTTTAAGACAGTGATTGGGGTGGCTTTTCTTGTGATGTGTTGTGGTGAAATTTACGCAAGCTATGTTGAACACATACTAATCTCACTTTGATTTGTCATGACAGATTTGTGAGAAGGTATTAATGCAACAAGCACCCCCTCCCCCTTTCTCTCTCTTTCTTAAATATATAGTTGTGTTTGCTTGATCATTGCCGATACGTTTCAAAGCAGCCCGAGCACTCTCTCTCTCTCTCTCTCTCTCTCTCTCTCTCGCGTGTTTTAGTGTGTGAGAGTGTTACATTGGTGTTAGGGTTAGTGTAAATTCCTTGCTTATTTGTGGGTTGCTCTAACGATTCTCCTCTTTTGCGTCCTAGTTCGCTCTTAAACTAGGTGGTGCCCCTTGTGTAGTTGGGATTTGGTTGTGGGTTTGTTGTTTTGGTTTGTGTTGTGTTGTGCCCCAGCCCCATTGAGCAGCACGGGAGCCTTGAAGGGTGTCTAGAGGTTGCTCTTGTTGTTGCCCGCCCCGGACCGCCTCACTATGAGGGAATTGATGTTGTTTTTTATAAGTGTTTTGCTTAGTTCTTGAAGCTTCCATCTTCATTGCACTAGCTAGTACTCAAGGAACACAAAGAATTGTATTGTAAAATGTCTCTCTTGATGGGAGAAACCTATAATACAAAGCCTTTTGTAGGGGGGACCGGCTCCATGTAAATCCCATTCTCAACTGTTGTCAATAGCTTAATGTCTCTCTCTTTTGAAGTATTGTTCATGCTATCTAATTAGGTGCTATGCTTTTTCTTGCTCTCTCCACCCAAGCACTCTTGTTATGCTTATCAGGAACATATTCTAATGAAATGCTCACTATGTTCATGCTATTTTCTGCTACACACAAGTTAGTAGGCCATTAAATGTTACATGACTACAGGGTTTAGTCCACCTATGCTTTTATATGGATTTCAACCTAGATCACCCATTACGGTGGGGTTGGCTAAGGAGAAGATACAACAAGCGAAGGATTTTCTTCGAGATCATTTTGACATGCTTCACATTGCTAGACAGAATGTTAAGCAAGCTCAAGATCGATATAAGAAGTACGCAGATGAGCATCGTCGTCTTGCTACTTTCAGAGAAGGAGACAAGGTTTTCCTCAAGGTTCCAGAGCATTCAAAAAGTCTGAAGATGGGAAAAGTTGCTAAACTTTCACCACGCTATTGTAGACCATTTACCATTCTCAAACGTGTAGGTCAAGTGGCCTATAAGTTAGCTCTTCTAGAGCACTCACACGAGTTCATCCTATTTTTCATGTTAGCCGTTTACGAAAATAGCTAGGACATAATGATAATGTCATTGACACAGGTGTATTAGTTCACCTTATTGAACCGCCAAGCATCCCTCATGAGTCTGAAAAGATTTTGGATTCTCATGAGCTTTACACCAGACATCATGTTAGACAACAAGTGTTGGTAAAATGGCTAAATAGACCTAAAGAAGGTTCTACATGGGAGAATGTCTTCGCACTTAAGAAACATTTTCCTATGTTTGTTTTCCACGACATAAATGATTCTCCAAGGGGGGGTTAATTTAAGGACATGGGTCCTACGGGCAAGGCCACCAGCACGGCCGAACAGTGTGTAAGCTAGGGGGAGGCTATAAGATAGCACGGGTGGGTGGAGACTAGCACACGCATTACCACCTCCCTTTCGAGAGAGGTTGTGTATTGGCATGTATGAGAGAGAGAGAGAGAGAGAGAGAGAGAGAGAGAGAGAGAGAGAGAAAGAGAGAGAGGCAATGATCAATGAAAGTAAGATAGGGGGAGCAATAGAAAGAGACATAGAGATCAACCTCTGAAAGATCAAAGAGGTTAATTTTCAACAACGACTCACATCAAAGCATCTTCACTTTTTGGTAAAATATGATAACTTGCAATGAAAAAGTGGATTGACTGCACGAACACGTAGATAGATAGAGGGAGGGAGAGAGATAATATAAACAGAAGTTCTACCTCACTCCAAACCTTTTCCTTAGAAGGAAATTTTGATCACCATTCTACTACATCTAGAGATAAAAGGAATTTTTTACTCTCTCTCTCTCTCTCTCTCTCTCTCAACAAAAAGAGGCTGATTTGTATTACGTGAAAAAAACTCTAAGAATGCCTAAATGATGATGACTCTAATAATACTGAAGTAAAAAACTAAAACTGTGAGAATTGAGTACGACTAGCCATATGAGCAAATTGGAAAACCAAAAACCAAATGAAAAGTTGTCTTACAAATTACCTATGGTAAGATAAATGGAGAGAGGATGACATCAGCCTTAGAAAGATAGGCATTTCCACCAAAAGCATGCTCTTACCCAGGCACCATACTCAATGTTAAGGTAGTAGGCCCATTGACTAAGGGCCTACTACCTCATTAAGTCGAGGAGAGTACAATATTCAAGTTTAAAGTTCAAAAGAGATGTGTCACATTAAGAAAACCAAAAAAGTGAAGCAAGTCTTTTCAAGATAATGACTTTAGAGAAGATTGTACTCAAGTAGGACTTTTAAGACTTTGTCAGCTAATAGAAAATAGTGTGGATGTTGTACATAGTCTTGCGTGGATGTTTTCAATGATTTTTGCATGTTTCTCAGGGTCATGCATAACCCTCATATGAGCAGTATGTTTAAAGGTAGTATATTCTTGAAAACACAATAATAAAATTAATCAAGCATGGGTAAGTAAACTTGGATTAACTTGCAACTTAAAATCGGCAAATTCAAAAGACTACAATATCCGTGAGCAGGAACCCAATCTATAGTCAAGGAAAGACCACCTAACACCTATCAACCTGTGGGTCAATCAAAGCAAACAATAAATAATCTAAAGCCAGTGTCCCGGTCCACCTAGTTATCTAGGAGGTCCTTTTGGTTAGGATGTGTGTTTTGTTATATCAAACTTAATACATATACACAAAAGAACATAACGTTCACAAGACAATTAGCTTTAGATAACTGCACAAAGATTGTTACAAAAATGACTCAGTCTTGGATTCATTTTCGTACACTATAATAAGAATGGGGCATCATTCCAATGATCCTATACAAAAGAAAAAGTGTTGTGGAGGTCATTTAGGTTGAATCAACAGGGATCTTCAAAGTCAGACAATAGCTAAGCCAAAACCCTTTTAAGTAAAGATTGCATCCTCACCTGCATCCATATAAAGAAGACAACAGATTTGTTAGCCTTGAATACGTATTAGAGGTGTCAACAAACCTATCAGTTGTTATCCTTGTCCTATTTAAAAATATTTTAACTTAAACTACTATCTAATTTTTTTTTTAATTGCTATGTGCATTTTGTAAGCATCAAAAGGCCATCACCCCTTCTAATTCAAGGCATAACAAAATTTATGTTCCGGATTTTAACTCATCTATAGTTTTTCTTATAACTTCCAAATTTAATCATGTTAAGCTCCCTTTTGAAGTATTTTTGAATATACTTTCATTATGTTCTTAGGTTATCTAGTCAAGCTACACACTTGTCTCAATGCCTTTCACAACCACCACAATTGAAAAGCATGTAAGGATTGAGAAAAAAATTATGAGTGTGGAGTTCTCATAGCATCATCTTAAATGATTCATGTAAAGATGCATGTAAGTATGCTACTTTTCCATTTCCATAGACATAGAGGTTTAAGAATGAAAAGAACTTACGATCCAAAAGTCGGCCTACAATAGTCCTGATTTCTTAGTTATATCAAAGAAAAGCATCAACTAAGGTGTACAAGGTCTCTATCATTGGGATCAACCTAGCACTTTTATGCTTGAAAAATACCATCAATGCATCATCAACAACAATATCAGAGGTACAAAACATGATCCTAATCGCCAATAAGTATTAACGATCTTTCTAAAAAAAACTAGAGAAAATTATCATATAGGAGTAATGTTAATAGGCCAACCACCTCAAACTTACTTTTTGGTGTTCCGCGGTAAGTTTCCACAATAAAAGAACAATATTCAAAACGCTTTCCACACCACGAAAGCCTTCTATTTATAGCAAGTTCTCAATCTTTTATTTTAAAAAATTGGTAGATAGTGATAGAAGTATTAGATTTGAGCAATATTAGTACGCCCTTTATCCTTTAACTTATCCAACTCCAATTTATTTATGGTGCTCCCACACAAGCATCCAAGAAAATTGTCCAAAAAAAAAACAATGTTCATACTAGTTTTAGGACCATTAGGTATATATTATAGAATTTATCAAAAGTAGAGATGCTACATTCAACCTACACATGACCAAAAGGTTCACCATCCTTTGCACAATGAATACCTTAATCACTACCATCAAGTATTATATATGAACCTTGCCAATATATGCAAAATAGCAGCACGTTCACAATTTCAAGATGACAATGAAAGAGCACCTGAGAAGTAGCCGATTGCTCAATGATATCCATGGTGCACAACACACATATCAAAAAGCAACATCACTTGCGTCCGTCCCTCTCTTTCTCAAACACAAACACACCCTCATCTTCAAATAAGAAGCATCTCTGTATGTGTATCCATGTGGTAGCAGTATTGAGCTCAATTGTAGCCAGCTACAAAATCTCCACCATATCTTGGCATGCAGGAGTCGGGACTACAAATCCAGTAGTAAGATAGTTAGTAAGCAAGACTACCTGGTAGCATATGGGTGTAAAGTGTGAGATTTGTCCTAAGGTGTGAGTCAAGGAGAGGAGAGTGGATTTATCCCACATGCTGTGGAGCAAGGCTGTAGAGCTACTTAAAGCTCATTTCATGAATGAATAAACACAACTCTATTTTGCACTACATGCTTGTCTATGGTGAGCTTGTGCTAAGCTAAGTCAATACTCAAGATTGTGTTTATGAGTCCAAGCTAGTTCTATCTTGGAACCTAATTCACTTGAGTGATAACCTTGCTTACACACACACTCACGCATTGACGCTATGTTTCTCTTTCATCCACCATAGCTAGCACGATCCAATTCCTAACATTTGGTACCAGAGCCATGGTGTGCTAGCTAGGATTGTCATTATGCATTAGTGTGTGTTAATTATTAGCATCTCCATTAGATCGATTAGCATTTCATTGTTACGGCCCATTAACATTTTCATAACTAGTTGCATCTCACTAATTAAGCACTAATCTAGTTATGTGTGGGCATGTCCTTGGCACACCCAAGAGGCCACTACCCTCCATGTCTAGATAGGCTTGATTAGGGAGAAGATTAGTATCCAATTTTTGCATACTCTAGTCATTTTTTGTGTCCTAGTTTGCACCTCCAATTAATCTCTCCACCTTTGCAATCACCTAACAACATTGACCTTATCTCGAAGTTCTCAACGCAAGCTTTCCATAGAACCTTCAAGCTCTCCAATCCGAGCCCAAGAACTCCATTAAACCTATCCTCAATATTGCCTATTATTAGGTGTGTGTGTGTGTGTGTGTGTGTGTGTGTGTGTGTGTGTGTGTGTGTGTGTGTGTGTGGAGCCTGCTAATATGAGCTTAACACTCTATTTTCAGGAGCCCCTTACAAGCAAAGGTCGTGGGCCTTGTTGGCTAGTGCACCACAAATGGAGTATTGACTTCGTGGGGTCCGAGGTTCAAATTGGCAAAGCTATTTCGGGCAACTCGGGCGGACTCGAATTCTCATTAGGAAACAGTTTTTTTTGGAGCTGGCGGGTCCGCTGGGGAGGAGTCCCACAGCAGTGTCCAAATCGATAGCCCTCAAAGGGCGCTTCTTTTTTGGCTCCACTAAGCGGGCCATCCCGCAGCATTCCTCACATCCCTCGGTCCTTAATAGGCATGCATTCCCACGCGCTTACTGCCTCAGGCCTCCGAGAGCTTTTTAAGCCCCTGCTCCCACGGAGTAGCAATTCCAAGAGGCTCAAAGCCCTAAGCTTGTTAGAAGGAATTGTTCCCACTGTGTGGCTAGCTCTCCCAAGCCTCGAATTTATTGGTGCCCCACAAAGGCAACCATTCTCTTTGACATTCAAAGGTGGCCTCAAGCACTAAAGAAGAAAGGTAGAAGACGCTTCTTCGAGCATACAAAGCTTTTAAAAGGAGCTCCAAAGGTATCCAAAGCCAGCTTCAAAGGCTCATTCCAGTCATCAAAGTAGAACTCAAAGGTGTATGGGAAGGGTGACTTCACCTCAAGTGAAGAGGTACTTCACATTAAGAGAATTTTTTATTAAGATGACATTAAAATTGAAATCTCGCAGCCAAGCACAATAACTTGCAAATAAATATCTTCTTTCTTTATTTGTGCACCGTGTAAAGAGGCAGACACTGGCTAGGAGAGTCTCCTAAGCTAAGACCCCTCTATCAGCACAAATAAGGGACAAGGGAATATAAAAATTCAATGGGGAAGGATTTCACACTTGGAAAAAAAAGTTAAGAGGCTATCTTATGAAAAAATGTTTGTGGTCTGTCATCAGCACTGCCTTAGAGCAACAAGCCGAACCCGATGGAGTGCACACTAGGGCATCTACACTCATAGCAAGTGCATAGAATTTGGCCAAAGACGAACAAGCATTAGGAATTATCATCACCTCCTTGCATGACAACTACGTGCATTTCATAGATGAATGTAAGCATGCACATGATGCCTGGCATGTCCTAGAAAGTAATTTTGGAGCTAGGGCCAAAAGAAGCAAAGTTAGTTACAAAGTTACTATGATTGAAGGGGAGGACATTGCTAGCCTAGTGAATAGGCTTAAGAGCATTGTCACGCAGCTCACTTACATCCAAGTTGAATTACTAGAAGATGACAAAGTGGCCATTCTATTAAGTGCACTTCCACCTTCTTATGACCACTTAGTCACAATTCTTGAAGAAAAGAACCAGCGCCACCATTTCAAGATGTCATCAACTCAGTCCAAGCATAAGAAATAAAGCAAAGAGGTTCACTCACCTCATCAGGAGGAGTTTTTGTCGCAACATCTTCAAGGGGAAGATATTCACCATCGACATCAACAAACGGAAGAAAATGTTATGGATGTGGAAGAATGGGACACGTAGCGAAAGATTGCTACACAAACAAACCTTGCAACAAATGTGGTAGGAAGGGACACCCTCCTTCTCAATGCTACTCAGATGGAGGCTGTAGCAGTGGAGAAAGTAGCAGAAGTAGAAGCAACAGCAGAAGCAACAAAGGCAAGAGACCTGACAGAGGATCAGCTCACATAGTAGAAGACAAAAAGGATGAAGACGAGAGCAACATTGTCTTTTATGAAGACCCATTTTGAAGATGCAGACTCTCTACTTGTAGGGGAGGACTTTTTTCCTGTGTGGATTTCATCATCCTGTGTGGATATAACCATCCTTTGTGGATTTTTTCTTGTGTGGATTTTACCATCCTGTGTGGATATCACCATCCTTTGTGGACTTTATTTTCCTGTGTGGATATCACCATCGTATGTAAAGTGTGAGCTTTGTCCTAAGGTGTGAGTCAAGGAGCGGAGAGTGGATTTATCCCATATGCTGTGGAGCAAGGCTGTAGAGCTACTTAAAGCTCATTTCATGAATGAATAAACACAACTCTATTTTGCACTACATGCTTGTCTATGGTGAGCTTGTGCTAAGTTAAGTCAATACTCAAGATTCTGTTTATGAGTCCAAGCTAATTCTATCTTGGAACCTAATTCACTTGAGTGATAACCTTGCTTACACACACACTCGCGCATTGACGCTATGTTTCTCTCTCATCCACCACAGCTAACACTATCCAATTCCTAACAATGGGAAAGAGAGATGATAGGAGAGTAGGTAGAGGGAAAAGCAACAACCAGAAGTTAAGCACTTGATGCCACCAATAGAGGGATGCAACCAAATTCTAGCGCGAGGAAATGAGACCACCATAAAGAGTGTATGCAATAACACCTCGTTTTAACTAGCGTGGTTGGTGAGGGAATTCCCACCACACCATACGAAATGCCAAAAAGTCCCCACAATCAGTTGGTAGAAAGACACTCACCATGATCAATAGTAGGGAGCCAAGAATTAATAAGGGTATTTACTCAAAATAATTACAGCTTTAGTAACTTGTAATGGTTTCCACAACAGGTCTTCACCTTCACAGGGAGCCATTGATATGTAGGTAAGGGAGTTCACATTTAGAGGGTCAAGACTAAGAAGCAACAATTGCAGTAGGAGGTATCACCATATATAAGTAAGGCCCAAATTTCCACGGAGGGCTTAGGAGCAAAAAGGAAAGAAAGCACAATACTCCTCACATTCAAATTACCAAAAAAGTATTGCAAGGCTAAGTGAAGGCAACAAAGTTGATGCTTGCTTTTCCTCACTCTCAATCTTATGTTCACCTAACTACATTAGTAGATCAAGATCCATATAATCTTTTACATGTGATTAACCTCATGGTCTTTTGGACCCTCAAACATAGACTTCTGAAAGACCTTAGATAACATCATAAAGGATCTTGGAAAGCGTGAGAGGGATAGCATAGGAATGGGGAAAGTTGGGAGCACTACACTAGGCTACATTGATATGAATAAACAAAGTTTAAGTGTAGTAGTGACCCGGGGTTGCATTGTATGTAAGTTCAAGTTACAATTACAAAACAATTGTAGAAACACTCTTTTATTTTTGTTAATACGAAGTGATTAAGAGATAAATAATGTCTCTTTTATTTTTCAAACAGTGATAAGTAGAGAAACAAGGTCAGAGGGCATCTCCATGCCATTAAGATCGATATCCCCTACAATGCATACACACATGGTGTATCAAATATGTCCACTACCTAGCACAACACAAATTTGAACAAAGAGTTAGGTAAGCAAACATCTTCAAGACCAATTACTTAAAAGTATTGTGAGAGAAAATTCTCAATCTCACTTTATATAGCTTTGTGTCTTCCTTCGTAAATAACAATGTAGTATGTGAAGATCCCCTTCGCTTAGGGGGGGGAGAGAGAGAGAGAGAGAGACAGAGAGAGAGAGAGAGAGAGATGAACTTATGCATCAGTTTTTTGATAATAGCAAAGGTATTTTTTTGGCTAATCAAACAAAAAAATCTTAGAAATCATGATTGGGATATTATGTGACATGCAAGTCTACAAATCCTCATAAAGTATACACCATGTATACTAGGGTAATATGAATCCTATCTATAGATCCTAAACAATTGGGCCATGCTACGAGCAAAAAAATGTATCGTTTCTAAGTTGCTTGTTGCCAACAAATGAACATCAAATAATAGATTGTTCAATAGAACAATACTTAAAGCAACCAGAAGTTTCTTTAAGTTTCAAGAAAGTTACAAGGATAGACACATTGATGTGGGTGAATTTTCATTGATTGTCTTTTGAAAGATTTTAAATGTCATCTCCTCCATTTTCTTGTATGAGATGTCACTATCGATAGTTAGCTAGAGTTGCATTATCATAGCTTTGGAGGATGATTTTATATAAGAATGAAGCATCCAATAATATATTTGGCACTACCTTATCGATGCATAAAGAATAGTTGCACATGCTGCCACCTCAAGGGACCGTGAGTGAGGAGAGCAGTGCTCAAATTTCTTTTTTCCAAAAACTTGGGGCAAACCTATATATGAGAAATTTTAGAGATAAATTGATTATATTCTAAGGTATTTATACTTAAATTTTGTAGGTTTTCTCACCTTCAAGTTTAAAATTTAGAGGTATATCTTAAAATTTGTAGATGGATTTGTACTATAGCTAGATTTTTGCTAGGCACTGGAGGAGAGTGTCATAGAGTTTAGCCTTGCTTCCAATGAGTCGCAGCAATGTTCAGGTCACATACTAATATACTTTATGCATGTGCAAAGATGGTTATTGATACAACTAGGGACATTCATAAAACTATGTTCAATTATGAAACCTAAAAGGCAATGCTCTTTTTTATTTCTATAAGTAGAAACAAACTAGAAAGAAGAGCTTTATTCAAGATATTATTAAAAATAAGTGCAAGAAAGGTGTAGACTAAAGAAACTAACAATAGAATTTTTATCATGAACCCTTGAATCGCTCACGTAGGAGCACTAGGATGAATATAGGCCATGAATATATTTATGTTTATTACCATTTATCCATCTATCTCCCTTTAGTTTTGTGTATAAATAAACTTGCTTGAATGATGTAAACATCTCGCAAGATTAACTTGTATTTTTTAGGCTTAATTGGTAGTGGCTCATTTTGATGATGTTTTGCGTCTTAGCACCAAGCTCATCCATGTTGTAGGAGCTAAGAGAGGGACATCAAGTAGAGATAAAGAATGGCACCATGCACTGAGATGCCTAGTCTTCTCATAGCACCCATGTCTTGGTTCCAGATGTGGCTAGATTTGTGGCTATTATGGAATTGTGGACACCTCAAGGCACATGTTGTACTTGAGGGCGATTGTATTCTTTTCAAGTTCATATATATAATTTTCTCTCCACTCACAATTTTATGTATGGAAAAAAAAATTATTAACTTGTATTTGATTCAACTAGAGTACTAGAAGACTATTTGAGAGAGAGAGAGAGAGAGAGAGAGAGAGAGAGAGAGAGAGAGAGAGAGAGAGAGAGAGAGAGAGATTGATTTACCTACAACATGCTTACTATTTTGTGTTCCAAGTTAAGAAAATGAGAGATATATGATGAGCAGTGTTAGAAAAAAATTGGGGTCCAATGTATTTTAACCGGCTAAAATCCTAAAATCCCTGTTAGATTTTGAGTTAGCCTTGAAGAAAACTAGGAAAGTTTTAGTGTAATTACCGGCAAAAGCTTCAAATTTTGACCTAAAAACCGGAAGAATTTCAAGTTTGCCCTTGTTTTCTTCAATAAGGAAAAATGATTTTTTCTAGCCCTGATGATGAGTGCTATGTTCAAAATTAGTTGTGTAACTAAAAAGAAGGGATTAAACTATATGTATAAATTGGTTGAGATTGGCCCAAAAAATCATAAGCAAGAAAAGCAAGCAACTTGCATATATATAGCTACTTGGTCTTATTGGTTGGCTTCAACTCTATAAATATTTTTAAAAAAAATTATTTTTAAGTGCTCAATTGAGCTTGAATTGCATTAATCAACGAAAGTTACAAGCAGCCCTCGCATATCCTTTGCACATGGACCTTTTTAAAAAAATACATCAACTGGATGCACTTCCATGACTACTCTTTCTTGTGAAGTTTGCACTTCTTATCCGATTAGGGGATTGGAGGAAGCTTTTTCAGGGAGATTTTGAGAAAGCTTTTTGTAAAAAATGGAATAATTGATTTTTTTATAAAAAGATTTCTCTATGCTCATTTTAGGAGATTGAGTCAAAAAAGACAAAAATTCTCTCTCTCTCTCTCTCTCTCTCTCTCTCTCTCTCTCTCTCTCTGTCTCTCTCTCTCTCTCTCTCTCTCTGGTCGACGTAGCACCTACTTCGACAACCATAGTGATTAATTTTAGCAAAAAATACACGCAATATCCAAGAAAAAGAAAACAGACAAGTTTATATAACCTCTTTCACTGTACATGATCTAGTTTACGACAACAAGAAAAAGGCATCTTTATAACAATCAAAAACCAACTTTACAAGTGTTTACGAGCAAACAAAACATATCTATTTATTCAAAAAATGTTTAAAGCATGCGTAGATAGTGGCAGACCACAAACTGCATCGTCTACAAAATGAGAGGCATCCGTTGTTAGTCTACTCTATGGGATGGGCAAAGGATCCAGCTCCACAATGTTTGGATGCGGCTCCACAAGAGATTTTTCCTTCAGTGAACGCTTGACCTCATGTGCGAGTCTCTTGTCTTGCTCCTAAATCTCTTGTAGTTGATGGGCTTGCATCTCTAAAACATTGTGTAGTCTGCTAGAGACATCCCCATTGCTCTCAAACATTGTCATCATACGGCCTATCTGGCTACCCAAGCAAGGGCAATGCACTGCAGTCACCCCCGTATTGAATGACAACATCATTCTCATTGGTGTGTTGTACAAGCAACTCCAAAGCCTACCAATGCCCACGTTTCATACCCCCTACACAACAAATATTTGTCAAAGGATTTAGAAACAAGACACATGAGTACTATACACAAATTTGATGAAAGACAGATTGTACCTCGCATTAGTGTCCCATCATCCTCTCGTGCCCAATCATCCTCATGCGGAGAATCATACCAAGATCGTTTGATGGAATGTCAATGGCCTCTAAAGTCCAAGTCTTCTCTTTTCTCATAGATGACACCAACAATGTGTACACGGTTCTACTTTTTATCTTCACACAGGTGTCTTACACACAACCACATTTAAGTGATATTCTTGCCAACCAATAGTTGGTTCCATATCATGCACCATTTCATAATTATTTGACGAACAAACAACCATGAACACACCTTTGTCATTGGCTGTTGCCAATGCAAGTCGTGCAAGTTGTCCAAAATGGCATGCTTCCATCTTGTTCTAATCAAGGACTTCTATTTCAGAAAACCCATACACAGGCATGTTTGATGGTAGGAAAAGAATAGATGCATTCACCAAAGAATCAGCGGTCGACCCATCTCGAAATGGCCCCAAGGGATTCACTCTATATACAAAATGGGACGCCACCTGCAAGCGGACAAAATTTGATAAAACCCCTATATACAAATCATATTAGGGAATATGACCCCCCTTTCTACGCTTATACGACATTCAATGAAGAAAACTATCATACCCCTATCTTACATATAAAATTTAGGTCTCACATATCTAACTAAGTAAAACTAGTCAAAGTGTGTAGCATAGTGACGGGCAACATACTAAGGAACCACTTTTGTTGATAACTAGATGTACCCTCAATGTGTCTTAGTTTGACTTTCAAACTATGTGCCCGATCAGCCTTCACTTCGGCTACTCGTCCAATTCTGACCCGTCCAAAGCTGGTGTAATCAACCCTTCACCTTCTCCAAATCAGCCCTTATCTATGACCAGCTTGATGGAGTTCTTGCACAACACACTATGAGAATGAGTGTGTATGTGAGTGAATAAGAGAGGGTATATGGGCAAGCACACCCCCTCCTTGCTTGATTCAACCCCCTCTTTTGGCTCTCCCTTTATGCAAAAGTTGATGTATGACCTGATTAAAATATTTCCCACATCGCTACAAGTAATCAACGGCCCGAGTCAGGTCTCCCCCGTCGCCCCAAATATGATACCCTTCTACCTTATTTTTAAGCTTGGGAGATAAATTATTGGGGGCCTTCCCCTAACTTATACGCTTATGTAACTTGTCAGAAAAACCCCCTCCCATGTAGTTACGTGGTGCGGTAAGTTTTCCATAGTGAATCCCCCAGGGGAATGGCATTAGAAAGTCCTCCACCATGTGAGGCCTGACATTGCTTAGCAATGCATTTTTCAAGTCATGCTCTACCTTGTCCCAGCCAAGATGCAGAATTTGGACACACTCCCCACCACTAGCTGCAAAACAAAAACATGAACTAAGCAAACAACCTCTTCAATCATACTTGAACAACCATTCACCAAAGATAAAAAATCACCAGTAGACGGTATTGTAACTAATGGAAATTCTGAGACATGTAATATTTTTGCTTCTAGACTCGTGGAAAAGTCTACCACCTCCTCTGCAGAGGGGGATATTTTCAGGCCAACAATTTTTGGTGAGCATTTTTTAGGAATCAGGAGAGCAGATTCCTAAAAAATTCTCTCTTCCTCCTTCTCTATCTCTCTCGTGCAATTTTTCTAGTCTCCACTTCTTCTTTTTCTTCTCTCTATCTCTCACACAGAGAGAGAGAGAGAGAGAGAGAGAGAGAGAGAGAGAGAGAGAAGAGAGAGAGACAAAGAGAGAGAGAGAGAGGGCAAGAAAGACAGATGGTAGAGATAGGCAATGAGGTATTAGGGAGGTTGAGACATAGACAAAGATATGACACCTTTCAAATTGTTTCATAAACAACAGAGACAAGGGTACTTGAAACAAAAACATCCATTAATCATAGAAACTTGCATTACATAAAGCAAGAAGTGTTCATATTCTGGAAGGCCCGGTTTTAGGAGTAGTTGTGTTGCCCTCGAGTGGCAAAAGAAGATTCACCATGTTCCCTAGCTGCTGCATTATTTGCTCCTCATCCTCCTCTATGATGAGCCCAGTCTTCTTCTAGCAAGAGAAAGAAAATTTTCCCTTTGCAAGGTCTCTGACCCCAACCAAAAAGAGCACCCTTGTACCATGAAATGATCATAATGGAAAAAAGTTACTATTTTTAGCAGTTTTCCGAATTATGTCAGTGCCATGATGTTTAGAATTTTATAAAGCTTCGAAATGTGAATTAAAATAATTTTTGTGAAAATTTTTCAAATATAGTAAGTTTTTGGTCACCTGACCCGTTTAGTTTTGACCGTCTCGAAAATCTGTACCCGTACCCCGAATTTGAAAAAAATGCATTTTCGAACCCTGAGAGGCTGCTAAATATGGCAGGTACTCGGTCCAGTATGCCTTAGTTAGAGCTCACTATAGCAATTTACGGCATCAAAATCTGACTCGTATGGCCCGTTTTAGCCTAAAACCAATTTTTCATAAAATTGTCCGGGGAGGCACTGGGGGCCTGGAGCTGTGTGGGAACAGGTTCCAGGCCACTCCAGACCAGCTTTAGCAGCTAGGGGGCGCCCTTTGTCCTTGTGGGAGTCCTGGGAAAGCTGCCAAGCCAGTAGCTAAGTCTCAGAGTCAGTTAACCTAGCCAACCTGACACTTGGTGGGTAGGGAATTGGACTTGCCATGCTTAACTAGAGAAGCTCCCAGATGCATTTAGCAACCCAGATTGATTTTCAGCCTTGAGGATCCTATTTAAAGGCGTGCTCACACACACACACACACACACACACACACACACACACACATGCTCACACACACGCCCAATACACACACACACACACCTACACACACCTTGGGGAGGTGCTGCCGGTACACACACAGTTTTTGAAGGAGAAGCAAGGAGGGAGGTGCTGCCGAAATTCTCATCTTGAGGATTCATTGGATCAAAAAAATCAGAGGATTCTCAGCCCCTAATCACGGTAATCGTGGTTTAATTACTGCTCTTCTTAGTTCTCATCTTTATTCTCCAAATTCCTTAGCTACTATGCTTAATCCTGGCTAAAATTCCCTATAGCTGCTCTCTAAATCTCCATAGCTATACTCCATTACATAATCATCATTCAATTAGCTAAATTATGCAGCCATTCATCACCCTTAACCATTCATCACCCTTAACCAAGGATTAATGCATGATTTGGAAAGATTCTCTCTCTAGGAAGCATAGTTAAAAAATTGTCAGCCAGTAATAGTGTAGATTTGATGAATTTCATTCTTTTACCACTCAATAGTTTTGTAATTAAATTAGACTCAATCTTCTCCCACATTAAAATGTGATTAAGGCTGAAAATTAATCCGTCATTAAGCCATTAAGAAGAGAATTTTATGTCACACATGCTTGCGGCAATTCTACATCTTCATATTGCTCTAGGAAAATGAATGAGCTTGCTTACTTCATCTCTTTCGTGAATCAATTAGTAAAATTCTGAATTTCTTAATCATCTAAGCCAAGTAATTAACCTTAGAGCCATTTCCCATAGGGTAAGTAAGGAATTACCCATAAAATTGCTAGGTCTCGAAGGAAAAATCTAATCTCTTGCCTAAGGAGGATTCTTTAGTAATTCTAATCTGCCATTTGGTTGTTATGATGCTCTCGGACTTTAGCTCTTTTCTTCAAATTTATCATTTAAAGTAGTGAGTAAAATGGCCCCGGTTAAGAGAACTCGCTTCGGTGGTGCCCACGACAACGAGGCGGGACGAGCAATACAAATGGAAAAGGAAAAGCTCCCATGGTCCAACAAGCACCAGCCATCTCACGAGCCAATGACGAAGAAATGG
This sequence comes from Adiantum capillus-veneris, assembly GCF_014529385.1. NCBI lineage: Eukaryota > Viridiplantae > Streptophyta > Polypodiopsida > Polypodiales > Pteridaceae > Adiantum > Adiantum capillus-veneris. Next base: position 93,782,369 of record NC_140952.1, read on the forward strand.
AAGAGGTAGATCACAGTTTTATTGAAGTTATTTAATTTAACATTGCATACGTTTATCTAGGAATGAACATATCCCCAAACATGTTGGAGAAATCCGATGGAAACCTCGGCAATTGAATTCATTTGTATATTAAAGTCTAAAGTAGGAAAGAAATGATTGACGGATATACTGTTTGCAATAGGAAAGAATGTCTGCTAGGAAAAATTTACCTCCGCATGTTCATTCTATTTCCAACGTTGAATTAGTCATGAACCCCCTCCTGATCACAGGGGGCAGAGTTCCTGGTTAAGGGCTCTTGAATCCACGACTTCTGGTTAAGCGATGGATACCCACGTCTGCTGGTTAAGCGATGAGAACCGACGTCTGCTGGTTAAGCGGTGGGAATTTCCATGTCGTGCTTTCTAAGCGGTGGACATACCTAGTTGTATGGGCAGCTAGGCGACAACGGGAGGAGTAAACTCTCGCTGGAGGGGGGATGTTGTACCTCAAGAACATTGGAATTTTAATGAATAAGTTTGAGTAGAATTTTTACTAGAATACTGTCTTGGTTCCGTTTGCAATACTGGTTGAAGGGCTGTCTTAACGAACATTGTGATTCGGAATCTAATCAAGGAATGTTTATGTTGAGCAATCATTGTGGTAGTAATTAGGACACACAAGGAAGTGTGAGTGTGGGGTTGGCTCGGTTGCCAATGCCTATGAGAAGGGTGGTCCTGATTGGTCGGGAACTCTCCGTCCCCATAGTGTTATAAATCGACGTTAGTATTACTCATTGCCCCTAGAGCGGCGAAGTCTCAAGTGTACGTGCCTCTGAAACATGGGAAAAAAGGCACTCGAGGTTTCTCTTCTCTTGGAAGGTTTGTCTTAGGATCGCTAGATAGTTTAAGTACGCTTCCTCTGCGAGGTGGAGCTAGATCTCATTGCTAGTAGGCTCGAACTTGACTCACTTTGTGATGAGAGATCGTCCGCTAGCTGAACCTTGAACCACTTTGTTTGCTTCCGCTATAGATCTAGTGGCCGCCAGGTTCACCATCAAATTCGCTGTTTGATACGGCAGGGTGGGGACCTCACACCCCTTCTCGTTCAAGCTGAGCAAGGTCCGCATATTGAGTTCTGTGTGGAAATAATAGAGACAATACACATTGATTTTTTCCTTCAAAGCCTCCCTAAACCAGTTGACTCCATACAACACCTCTCCATAGACTTGATTCTATTCTCAAGATCGTCGGACATCATGAAAATTAAGAGAAGTGCGCTACGGTAGCTAGGGAACGCTTTCAAAAATAATTCAAGCAATGCCAATTTATAGCAATTGTGGGAATATTATATTATTACTTTTCCAATTTGAAAAAACTGCAAAAACAATGTACCGAAATGTGGCCATCATAAGATAAAATTAGAACCTGGTAGAGTTATTCAATTTGTGAATTGACATTAAAAAAAGTGAGAAACGGTAAATGCTACTGCATCCATGCCTGGATAGGTTCAGTGTCCTGAAGATATTAGCATCTACCAGAATTGGTTGATGGATAAACATGTTCTCATTTTGGCTTAACCCTAGCACACTTAGATAAATAAAATACAAATGTTTTACATGCTTAACCCTAGCACACGCAGATAAATAAAATACAAATGTTTTGCTTTGACACCCATTCCATGAAGTCTGGACATGTGCACGATGGCTGGTTCCAAATACAAACATTGTACAACCGACATGGCCATATTCACTTTTGATCTCTACTTTGAAGACCTCATGAACACCATCTGCCATATATATCTTCTACAACCTTGGCTCTCAGCACTAGCACTAAACTGATCTTGCAAGCAACGTCCTCAAAAATGGAAGTCCAATATTGTACATGCACACCATCTCGCACTATGGCTCATGCACTACCTTTGAGGAGTGGATGTATCTTTTGACTTGAAAGGAGAGTTGGTCATATTTTTTGCAAGAAAAACCGGCATTACATTAGAGATTCCTTCTTTTCTGAACTCCACTCGATACCCACCTTCATGCAATATTTGCACCTCATCCTTAGATAGGTTAGTTCCCACATGCACATGCCAAGTGTGTGGTGGATGTTGAGGCTGTGGCTCAATTTACTGGTCTACTATGTGACAATGCATGACATGATCCGGACAAAACCAAAACCACCGGTGCACCACACCATTGGGATGCTTTTGATATCCTTCAAAAGATAGGGCCGGTATACCAAGGCTTGAACCTACAATACTGCTTCCACACCTTTGTGGAGTGATGCTACATGTGACTCTACTACCTTGTGGAGTTCATCGTATGGCCCACATTGCCTCATTGACCTTGAATTCCACTACATACTACCCACCCAAACCTATACTTCATTTTGGGGTTCGTGATATCCCTTCTTGTGCAAAGTTAATCTTATGGGGTCTTCCACACTTCTTGTGATCTTTGGTGACCAAGTTGTACTCAGGCCTATGTGATGCATCATCTTCCACATTGATAACCTCATTTGGCTTGAGTTTTCTCCTTGATGTCTCCTTATCTCCTATCAATGGAGTCGGTTGTTTATACATTGGAGTGCCCTCGATAGCCTCGTTCACTGCTCTTATTACTTGACTAGGATGTTTTTCATGGCACTCCACAAGCTTTTGTATTGATGGAACCTTCCCAATGTGTTTTCCATGGCTGTATGAAATGGCATTTGTGCTCTGTAAGATGGAATTTGCAAGGTCGGTTGTACATGCATCATATAATCAAATGCGTTTACGAAAACCCTCCCATGCTCCAGTTAGCATGCTTCTTCTCGACAAGGTTTGTGCGTGGAGTGTTTGGTCCATCAGAGCTTCTTTCCATGCACGTCATAATGCCACCCCAATGTGAAATACACATTTCCCACCAACTAAGACATGAATCCATGTATGGAATGTTACGGTCTATGAAATGACCATTATGCCACCATTGGTGTATCAGACGAGCCTCTGCTACTGCAGCCTCTTTTGTTGGTGCTTTCCTCCACTTCTCACACATTTCTTTGTGTGTGTGTTGAGAAGCTTGCGCCACATACTTCATTGTGTGTTGATTCAAGCTTTGCTTTTAATGCTAAACACAAGAACGCTCTTGACCGCTCATTGTATTGGTCATGTTGCCACCATTGAAAACAATTTGAACTGCATTCCAATTTTCTCAAGCTTCATGTGCCATGAATCCAAATAAATTAGCTCTATTACATCCACATGATAGCATAACATTATTGAGGCACTCTCAAAATAGACAATTCCATGTCTTCCTCTTTCCTTTCACAAGTTGCTATAGTGAAAAGGTCCTGCATGCTGCAAACAAATTGTGTGAGAGAGAGAGAGAGAGTCAAAGGCAACCCACAATGCTGTCAAGGTGCACCATGTACCTTGGATCATAGACATGACAGGCCATAGTCACCCAATCGTTAACATGTCTGGTGTGATCAAACTGGATCCACGCACATCGAAGATCACCATCCTTGTCTTGTCTCATTTGGTTCACCAGGTCTACACTGGATGCTGGACCAATTGTGGACATTTTGAAGACATAACATTTCTCTCCCTCTGTACCTTGACCAGGAAACCTGCTTCTATGGAGAAAGTCATATGTGCAGTCTTGCTTCGGCTTTAGGCGTTCATCAATGCCAAAAGATAGTACATGCCCAGTGATAGTACACATGGCATGCCACCTGGCCGTCGCATCACTGACATGGCAGCACAATGGTCATGTGGCATGCCAAGTGTACCGTCAATATCGACACTATGTGTGGCAAACCATGTTGTTGGAATTAGTGTTGCAGAGAAACGCACACAGCTTGGAGAAGACGAAGGAAGCTCAAGGCACACAATAGAGAGTGTGTTACTTAGTGTCCAATGGAAAGATAGATATCCCTAGAGTGATGGGTGTATATACAATGCACGGGGGAAAAAACCTCCTAAAGAGGAAAAAAATGCCCTGGCGGTCCTAGTGTGTTCACACACATCACTACCACATGTATATGGTAACAAATCCCCCCTAGAGTGATGCGGTGAACGAGACCTGACACATGAGTAAAGGGAAGTGCCATGCCCTGAGGACATGATCATTCCACAAAGGGGAGTAAGCCGAAGCTTTGCGAAAAGCTTCAAGATTCTCATGAGACAATGCCTTTGTAAAAATATCTGCAAGGTTGTCATGTGTTGGCACATAATCCAAGCTGATTTGTCTTGTTGAGAGCCTCTCCCTGACATAGTGGTAATGCACCTCAATGTGCTTTGTGCGAGCATGAAAAATTGGGTTCCTCGCAACTACCAATGTGCTCTGACTATTAGTGTAGATAGTGTTGGCAATGTCCTGTCCAACACCCAAATCAGTCATAAGGCATCTGAGCCATACACATTCAACCATAGTTGTGAAGACCGCTCTGTACTCAGCCTCACAACTCCAAGTGGCCACAGTAGGTTGCTTCTTGCTCAACCATGATATACATGAAATGCCAATCATGAAACAAAAACCACTTGTCGACACTCACGTGTCAAAACAACCAACCCAATCTGAGTCCAAAAAAAGCATGTAAGTCTGGCGGAAATATCCCCCCTTGGGATAAAACAAGCCAAGATGTAAAGTGCCACTAAGATAGCAGAAAATACTCTTGACAGCCTGCCAATGCTTAGACCCTGGGCTATGGATAAATCTGCTAACCTATGAGACTGCAAACAAAATATCCGGCCTTGTGTTGCATACATAAATGAGGCATCCAACAACAGTTTGGTAAAGAGTGACATCAGTAGGATCACCAGCATCATGAAGACTCAATTTCAAACCTGTTTCCATGGGAGTGGCAATAGGTTTCCAATCCTCAAGTCCAAACTTGCATAGCAATGTCTCTTTGTAAATTTTTTGACACAAGGCAATACCACCATCACACTGCTTAAACTGTATGCCCAAGTAATGATGCAACAGCCCCAAATCTTTCATCTTGAAAGTAGCATTCAAATTAGCCTTAAATTCAGAAATATGTCTCTCATTTGGTCCAATGATCAGTAAATCATCTACATAAAGAACCACAATGAGAATTACATCACAGTCATGCTTTACATACAATGTGCTTTCTGATGGACTGTTACAAAGCCTCATTTGACCAAATGAGTGTCAGCTTTCTCATACCAAGCACAAGGAGATTGCGTCAACCCATACAAAGCCTTCTTCCATCTGCACACTTTGTCCTCTTGTCCTTTCATGACAAAATCGTGAGGCTGCGTTACATAAACTTCCTCAAATATGTCACCATTCAAGAAAGCAGTAACAATGTCTGGTTGATGTACATCCCAACCAAAATGACCTACCAATGCACATAGAAAACAAACAGTAGTCATATGACAAGTGGGAGCAAAAGTCTCTTCATAATCTATGCCTTTTGGCTGTGCATAACCCTTTGCAACAAGTCGAGTGGCAATCGATCTCACCATCCGGCTTGAATTTCAACTTGTAAACCCACTTCGTACCGATGGCCTTTTTGCCAGAAGGAAAATCACATAAAGTCCATGTGTCATTTTCTATAAGTGCATCATATTTTGATTGCATGGCAGCCATCCAGTTTTTTGAATTCTGTGTTTCATCAAAAGAGAGAGGTTTCTCAACATCATGTAATTAGCTAGACACAGACAAAGCATAACAATCTGGTGCATAAGATGCATGGTGAGAGCCTGAACAAGTACAACTAGACAAAGGTGCATCCAATTTACTATCACGCAATGTATGCACCAGCCATTTTGGCATACCTCTAGCCTGCTCATTTTCAGCCCTTTCCTCATCAAGTACATCATGTACATCTGCATCAGTAATAGACTGACCTGTAACATTTTTGGAAACCCCCATAGGCTGTACATTTGCCTCATTGGAATTTACATTCAAACTTCCACCACTGAAAAGAGGCAACAAAGTGTCATAAATGTCATGTGAGCATACATTACTATCTCTAGGACATGACAACAAGGACTGAACAGAATCTTCCACAAACACTACATCCCATAAAACCAGAATAAACTTTGTTTTTGGATGCCTGGAGTAATCATCAATAAAAGTCACAAAGTAAAGGTAATTGCCCGAGGACGGAGTTTGAAAGGGCCCGCAAACATCACTATGTACAAGATGCAACCTGCATGTCACCCTAACTGAACCATCCTTTGGAAACTTCGGACATTGCATCTTACCCAAAATACAGCCTTCACAAACATGTTTGACAGGTGCCTCAAGAGGCGGCAAAGAAGCAACCATATTAGATTTCTGCAAATGCAGCAAACTGGCAAAATTCAGATACCCAAAACACACATGCCACGGTTTTGCATCTAAAATAGCCCTTGAATTTGCAATTGCATTTGCAAAATTTTGTCCACACTTGTCATACAAAGTGAGCTTATATAGCCCACGGCACAAAAGGCCAGATGCAACAATTTCATCCACCAAAATTGAGATCATGAACTGTACATCTATCATCCACAAATTTGACTATAAGTCCAAGTCTAGCAAGTGCAGATACAAACAAAAGATTCTTCTTCATCCCAGGTACATAAAGTGCATCAACAAGTGACAATCTTTCCAACTCCTTGAAGTGGATAAGAGGCATGGTTGGCACAAGAGACTGAATTTCCATGAGGGACAAACTCAAGAGAGGTGAAGAATTCATGATGTGAGGTAATGTGCTTTGTAGCACCATTGTCAAAATACCACACATGTGAATCTGCAGCAACTGACATGCATGCATCATGGAGCAGGATTGTAAGTGCACTCTGCACTAAAAGCCCATTCTGCATCAACATCAGCATCACAGTCTCCTTTCACAAAAGACTCAACAATGCCTGCATTTGTAGTGGAGCCAGCATTTGCAGTGGAACCACCCTCTTTCTTCTTAGCCTCTTTGGCCTTCAACTTAGGACACTGCTTGATCAAGTGATCATTAGCTTTACAATAGTGGAAATGTGCGGTTACACCATCCTTCTGGGGGATTCATACATGGGAAAGAGGGGTACCACTGGTCAAGGAAGCGCTTCGAAGGCACAATTCATGTGGTTCTGCAATTATAGTGTGGATCACATGTGGAAAATTTGCAACACAATCACTCAATGCCCTGCAAGAGTATCTAGAACTTGGCCTATGGAGAAGGAAACAAACATAAATGCCTTGGAGGTTGTGGATTTGGAGATAGGGGGCTTCACCGTTGATAAGATCGTAGCAAGCGAAACCAACAATGTGCATTATTGGCCAGGAGTATCCATTCAGGCCTCTAAGAAAAATGAATCAGCCATAACCATGGAGGCACATGTTGTTCAGCACACTCTTGTAAAGGTAGGCATGCATGAAAAATTCATGGTGAAGACATCTTCTTCTCAAGATCAAGGAGAGAGGTACGAAGTCCATGTTGTCAGTAGTCCAATGTGTACATGTGGAGACTTTGCAAAACAAGTGGTGCAAAGTAAGCATATATAGTACATATTCCTCTACTATTTTGGCTTGGATTTGAACCACAATATGTTCGTCCATCAGAGAAAGCTTACAAATGAAGATCTGCTACGTGTGTTCAATTGTTGACGTGCAACATAATTGCCATTGAGCACTTGTAACTTTGTATGTAATTGCGGGTTGATTTGGTATTGAAACTCTTTTAATGAGAATTCTTGCTTCGGGATGATGTAATGTCTTTTGCTTTGAAATCTTTGACTTTGTGCATAACATATTTCTTTGTTAGTGGATGCTAATTGTTTTGTAGTTTGTCTACTTTGAGCATATCATATTTCTTTGTTTGTAGATGCTATGTGCTGGTTGAAGTTGTCTTGCAGTTCGTCTACTTTGTGCATAACATATTTCTTGGCTAATGGATGTTATGTGCTGAGTTAAAATTGTGGTTTGTGTTGGGTTTACATGTCCTAAAAGTGTAGATTGTATCTTATTGTCCTTCGAATATGTTTCAAGAATAATTTTTATCAAAGATAATGATAGTTTGAATATTCTAAGGGATTGAGAAATAACAAAAAAAAGCTCCCTCCAACAAGATCTCTCCAATGACATCGTGGAAAGTTTTTGGCTAGAAAATATTGCCCAAGTAGAGGAACAGAAAAAAGATCCCTCAGAAGCTTCCATCAAAAGCTCTCTTTATACCCGTCCCCTTCTTATCCCTTTTACGAAGGATTTTCCACCAACATGTTTCCAGAACAACATTTGTGTCCAGAGGCTATCATTTCTTTTAAAAGAGTAGTTACCCATTTTTGGATAGCCAAACTGCACTCTTACTATGCAAATGTGAGCCAGAAGATCCTCACTGTCAATACGTCTAGAGCCCATGGCAAGTTTGCGTCTAAAGAAGGGAGTTTCTGTTGGGGTGCGGGCTTTTGTTGCATCTCTTGTGTGAACAACCTCTTCCACCTAGAAAAGTGATGTGTCAATAACCCATGTGGAGAACCTCTTACAATCCATGTGTAAAGCATAGCCACTTGTGTTTATGCATAAGCAGCCATATATATGCCTCATGTGTCACAAGCCTGCTTCTTTGTATATGCCTATATAGAGGCACAATATGCTAAATAAAACTAAGTCTATCATTTTGAAACTATACTCTATTGTATTGTGTACCCAATATCAAGTCCTAAAACAACTCTATTCTAATCATGCTTATGCCATGAATGGCACACTAACCTATCCACCCTTGACTAACAAGTGGTATTAGATCCAACGATTTCATACTTAGGTCTATCACTTCATTAGTTTCTATTTGCATTATCTTAATAATTTTAATCCCCAATCACCACTTTGGCACGAGCATGCTCCACTACCCTTTGGTGAGTAGGTAAGGAGGAATTTTCTTTGAGCATTGTGTGTGTACTCGTAAAGTGGTGTGCTTTTGTCTTCATTTTTTGCTTGCTTTACTGCAGTATTACTCCCACCATAAGCATAACTGACTTGTGCAACTAGTGTGTGCAAAGCTATTGCCAAGAGCAATTTGTTAAGTATTTATTTGCTTTAATCAAGCCTTGTGTGCGCAATTGATTGGCCATTTAAAATTTCAAAGATTAGTGCTTTTTGTAAATTAGCAGCTCAAAAATTTGTGTGTGTTTTGTTTTGTTTATGAGAGAGCAATGAATGCTCATGGTTGTTTATGAGAGAAAGAGAGAGAAATGAATGCTCATGGCTTTTTTTGGTGAATAAAATGCCTGAGGCCTTTAACAATTGTGGGAAGAGCCACATGTTCATAGGATTTCCGTTTACTTTAAAAAAGAGAAAGGCCACGAGCCATTATCAACTTTACCAACACCCATAGCTACCCACCTGCATTCTCGTTCTGTCGCTCCAAACTCATCGACAGGGACAAAATCCTCAACTGGCCGAGATCACCTACCCGGGCATGCTCAGTCCTACCCAAAGCTACATGTCAAACCCCCTCGCTATTAGCTGCTACATGCTACCATAGTTTCGTGGTTGTTGCACAACGAGACACCAAGGCTACTTCCATTTACCCCTCATGCATGCCGAACCCTGCCCCCTTCAGCCGAGTTGGTCTAGTTTGCAGATCCATACCTCCAACACACCTTTCTTTTTCTCATCAACCATCGTTGCCATACCTGATCGATTGCAAAGTGCTGGCGTGGAGGCAGTTATCTTCGCCAATGACTCGATTGCGTGCAATCCTGACGGCAGTTCACAATAAAGCTCCGCCATCATCATATACACAAATTCTTTTCTCCATTGACTAATACCCTGCTCCCCCACACTCCCTTGCAGCGCCATCAAATCTGTTAGATTTAAAATCACTCATCAATTTCTTTTAGAAAGCATTTTTTAATTATTATCTTCAACATGATCCCCTTTCCCACGATGCACTGGCTTCAAAGACTTGTATGAAATCCTTCTCTAAAGGTCTTTCCCACATAACTAAGGGTCTTATCTCACATTGTAGCAGCATGCTAGAGCTCCTACTTGCCATCTCTCAACGGGCCTTTTTATAAAATAAAAAAACGCCATTCTCTAGCAATTGAAAGGCCAAGATAGTATCCAAGCACTTAAGGGGGAGTTTTCTTGTAGGGAAAACCTTACCCACAGGCCCCTTGTTTACATGCCATGGCCTAAGAAATCTTTGTCAAAGATCAAACCCACTTACCAAAAGGTAGTTCTTGCAAGGAAAAGAGCAGCATAAGCTACACATCAATGCACATCGTCAAAACATCATCAAGCTTCAAAGAGAATTCAAAACCTCCCCATCATGCATTCAAATGATTTTTCAACCTTCAAAGTTTTTTTTGTAAAGAGGTGCTTTATAGTATTGGAGAGTGACTTCGCAAATAGTTTTGAAACACCCTTTGAGGTTATGTGTACATGAATATTAGACATTGCTCTTATTAAATAGTAAGACCTACCTCACATCACTTGGTGTGAAGCACAATGGGCAAGAAAAACATAGAGAAATTCACTGGCCGAACCTTCCACACATGGGAAAACCAAGGGCTACTTAATGCAAAAGCAGTTATGTTATTTCATTAAGCCACTAGCTTAAGATGACACATTGGAAATGCAGCAAAGCTTAGTGCAATTTGCAGCTAGGGACGAGCAAGCTCTTGGAATTCTGCTAACATCAAGTGATGAAAACTTTGTGCATTATTTGGATGATTGCACTATTAGGGTGGTAAAGCCCAATGTGCCATGCCTAAGAGTTGGCAGCCGGAGACTAACCGGGAACTAACAATGACCATTCATTCTACATAAAACAATAAGGACTCATAACCCTTACACTATTGTGTTTGGAGTCCACCAAACCTGTGTCTTCTCTCTTCTCCATTGTTGCACACACACACACATACACACTCTTGCATGCGCACTTCGACTGGTATCAGATCTCAGGGACTGGGAGCACCATTGGAGCTCGACAGGGAAGCAGGTGGAGAAGGAGCAAAAACTGCAACACATTTTTGAAGATTTGTTTTGGCCTATCAAAATGTCTTTATATTCAAGCCGATTCCTGCTAATCATGACCGGTTTTTTCTCCTCTTCAACTTTGCAAAGAAAATTTTCTCAAAATCTTCAAAATTTTTGAGATACGTCACTCAGACTACCTATAGGTCGTGAAGTACAAGCTGCGGATTTTTACAAATTTGTTTTGACTTGTAGAAACAGTTCATTTTAAGTCCATACCTAATCTACCTAATTGTTCTCGCGTGGTCTACAACTTTGTAGAACGAAGTTTTTGCAAATTTTACATGGTTTGAGAGTTCAGACAGCAGGGTGGTCTACCTTCGTCGGTTCTTCTTCATACACATTTTTGTTGTGGACTCTTTCTGCAATCTCTATCACATGCATTTTTGTGGTTGATGTAAGATCTTATGCGGTTTATGTATTGTAATGAAAATATGCAAAGCCTATTGTTGAGGGTCGTGGTAAGGTTTTATTGAGCTAGGGGATTCTCAAATGAGGAGATCCTTTTGGTGATACAGGTTTTGGAGCGAGCCCCCAATATCCTCATAGTTTCGGCATCGACATAAGATGTATGCTTATGCGGTCAGTGCAGCATTGGTGTACATTTGCTGATCTGCCATTGTTGCCATTGCTGTCATCTTTATGCATATTGTTTGTTCAGTTGGTCAGAGACACTCTTCTAGAGTTCGAGACACTGGCAGTGAAAGTTCTTTGAGATTCTATCTTGCCAGTTTAGCCAGTTTGATCAGCATTTTGGTCATTGTACACATTTGTTTTGGGTTCAAACGTCAGTTTTCCAAGGGAGACTCTGTCAAAAATTTTCAGGTCTTCTATCATCAATCTTTAGTGCAATGGGTCTTTTTTCCCTTGTCAAAAGATGGCTTCATCATTGGAGAACTCTTTATTTAACATTGAGAAGTTAGATCGAACTAACTTCCCATTTTAGAAGGATCAAATTTACAATGTCTTAATACTGAAGAAGCAGATCAGGCCGATAAAGATGAAGGGGATAAAGCCTGAGGATATGGATGAGTATGATTGGTAGGAGTTGGATGAGCTTGCAAGTTCCACCATCATACTGACTTTTTCAAAGAATGTGTACTTCAATGTGAACATGGAAAAGACTAGCTATGAGTTGTGGAAGAAGTTATGTGACTTGTATGAGAAGCAAAGTGCAGCATCACAGGTTTATTGACTGAAAAAGTTAGTTGATTTGAAGACGGATGAGGAAACACCCATGTGCAACTATCTCAATGAGTTTAACTCAATTTTTAGTCAGCTTTCTTCACAAGGAGTCAATTTTGACGGTTCGATCAAAGCAATGTTCTTGCTAGTTACGTTGCCATAAAGTTGAGATACTTTTCGCATTGCCATAAGTAACTCAACACCTCGTGATGATTTAACACGTGCTGATGTTGAGGAAAGTTTGCTTACTGAAGAGGTTAGCAGGAAGAATATTGATGCTTCTTGTGGTACAAGCAATGCTCTCATTGTTCATGGTTGATCACAAGAAAAGGGCAAGCAAAATCAGAGAGGAAAATCTGGTAGCAAATCACGTGGCTGAAAAGACATTGTGTACTATCATTGTCACAAAAAGGGTCACAAGGGTCACATGAAGAAAGACTGTTGAAAGTGGAAACGAGAGAAAGGCAAAGACCAGAAGCAGGAACAAGGCAAGACTAAGGAAAGCAGTATGAAGATTGAAGAGATCAACAATGTTTTTGTTGAAGATTTTGATGGAGATATTTATCTCACATCTGCCATGGATTCAACATTTTTGGTTGCCACTAATGACTATTCTTTATAGGATGGATTCTTGACTCAGGTGCTTCGTTTCATGTGACTCCTCACAGAGAGTGGTTTAGTACATATCATGCATCCCATAAAGGTCGTGTTCGTCTTGGCAATGATTTTTTTTGCGGCATAGTTGGTGTTGGCGATGTGTAGCTGAAATTTCAGAATGGTTCTTCATTCATGTTCAAGAATGTGAGACATGTACCAAAGCTTACCAAAAGCTTGATTCGTAAAGAACAATTGGGCGACACAAGATATTACTGCAAATTTGGTGATAGTTTGTGGAGGATTACCAAAGGTTCTTTAGTGGTAGCACATGGCTCAAAGTCTAGGACTTTTTACGTGCTACATGTATCCAATGTTAAAAACCATGTAATTTGTGTAACTGAGAAGCCAAGTGTTTCTTTGTGGCATCGCCAATTAGGACATATGTCTCAAAAGGGAATGAAAATCTTGTCTCGTTTTGGTTATGTTCCTGGCTTCAATTTCTTGGACTTTTTAGTTTGTGAGAATTGTCTTTATGGTAAACAAACACAATCACCACACAAAAGGGGAAGCACTCAAAAAAGTGAGCCATTAGAGTTACTGCATAGTGATGTGTGTGGACCTATGCCTAACGTATCCATGTGTAGGGAGGTGTTGTAGCACGACCTAATTGCAACCCGCACAAAATTATCAAATCTGTGGATCCGGCAACCCGGCTAGGGCATGGAAGCACAAGCTTCGGATGAATGGAATAGAGGATTCAAGAGATCACCTCTCCAATGAAAGTAGAGATTAGCCATGGCAAGACTAACTCTAAACCTATTCTAATCACTAATCAATTAATCTCCTACACACATCAAGCCCACCAAAGTCCGACTTGCCATAGACTAGAAACCCCAAGTACACTAATGATAAGCACACACTAATTACCACATGTCAATTATGGCACTTCATCAATAGCTACACACACAAGGTGAATGGTGCTAGAGCTTCATAAAATCTATCTACACACAAGCAAAGAATAGGGTACACATACAAATTACAAGATTAAAACCCAACTTAATCAACCTAATTTGTGATGCTAAATATCACAAATCAATTGCTCGTAGAGAGATAAGAGTGGTTACTAGCAAGAAGTACATACATCTCTCAAATCTAGAATAATGAAAGTGTAATACTACTTCATGACAAGATGAAATGTAGAGAAGAAGTAGACTAATGAGAAAATAAGAATTAGATTAATCAAAAAGAGCTTACTCTAATTACAATGGTTAGCACTAGCCTCTCAAGCATAGACATTAAGCTCAAGGCTAGGCCAAAGAGTGAACACTCTAGAGAGAGGGAGCTCTCAAAAGTGGATCCTCAAGAGTGGATGCTCAAGAATGAAGCCTCCTTGCATAAGGGCTTCCTTTTAAGGGCTTTCACCACAATCCCTTCTACTATGGGTTTAAGATTGAGCCCTCTAACTAGAACATACAACTTTGGAACTCCAAGTGAGCCCAATAATTTACAAAGTGAGTTGGAAATATTATGCACAACCATAGCATATCTACTGCTTGATGCATACCCTGTGTAGCATGTGTTAGCCGCTGCTAACATTACCCCCTTCCTAATTTGGCACACATCCTCGTGTGTCGGCGAAGCAAAACATGTAGGGAGGCATTGTAGCATGACCTAATCGCAACCCACACAAAATTATCAAATCCGTGGATCCGGAAACCCGGCTAGGGCATGGAAGCATGAGCATCGAATGAATGGAATAGAGGATTCAAGAGATCACCTCTCCAATGCAAGTAGAGACTAGTCATGGCAAAACTAACTCTAAACCTACTCTAATCACTAATCAAATAATCTCCTACACACATCAAGCCCACCGAAATCCGACTTGCCATAGACTAGAAACCCCAAGCACACTAATGATAAGCACACACTAATTACCACATGTCAATTAAGGCACTTCATCAATAGCTACACACACGAGGTGAATGGTGCTAGAGCTTCATAAAACCTATCTACACAGAAGCAAAGAATAGGGCACACACACAAATTACAAGATTAATATCCAACTTACTCAACCTAATTTGTGATGCTAAATATTGAAAATCAATTTCTCGTAGAGAGATAAGAGTGGTTACTAGGAAGAAGTACATACATCTCTCAAATCTAGAATAATGAAAGTGTAATACTAGTTCATGACAAGATGAAATGTAGATAAGATGTAGACTCTAATGAGAAAATAAGAATTAGAATCAAGGAGAGCTTACTCTAATTACAATGGTTAGCACTAGCTCTCAAGCATAGACATTAAGCTCAAGGCTAGGCTAAAGAGTGAACACTCTAGAGAGAGGGATTTTTCAAAAGTGGATCCTCAAGAGTGGATACTCAAGAATGAAACCTCATTGCCTAAAGGATTCCTTTTAAAGACTTTCACCCCAATTCCTTCTACTATGGGTTTGCGGCTTGAGCCCTCAAACTACCATATACAAGTTTGGAACTCCAAGTGAGCCCAAGACTTATACAAAGTGAGTGGAAATATTATGCACAACCATAGATATCTCCCGCTTGATGCACATTCTGTATAGCCTGTGTTAGCCGCTGCTAACATTCCCCCCTTCCTAATTTGGTGCACGTCCTCGTGTGCCGGTGAATCAAGACACGGTGACATTGTAGAAAGCAAGTCCATGAAAGAAATGTTGAGTTGCAAAACATAAGAACAAGAAATGAGCATCAAAGGCCAACAAGGATACAAAACGTAAAGTACAATGAAAAATCATGCAAAGTGAATTTTTTTTTTCTAAAAGATGGGTGAATTATAGTCAAAAACTAGACAACATAAAGCAAAAAAGACACCTATACTATTGTGAAGATTAAACCACTTGAAATCCAGTTTTATGCATGAAACACAAACAATTATGACCCTAGGCTAATGCGAGTTCATAAATCATTCAAGTCTATCATGTCTACGAGCTATAAAAAAGCTCTTAATCTATTAGTACATTGTCATAGATTTTTGAAGCTCATGGAAGTTTTGGTTTTGTCATTCATTGAAAAAAAGTTAAATTCATCAGAAGGCTACCATCCCAAGGCAACCATCCCAAGGCAAGTCTAGGTGCAACTCTCGGCTCCTTGAACCCTCAAGAAGGTGTTCCAAAATCCGACTAGCCTACCAAGGCGATGACTAACCCCTATCAGCCCAGGGCATTGGTTTAGGGCCTTGACCAAGCGATCCAAGGTGATTCCCCTCGCCTGCCAACTGCCAATAATGCGCTAGGCCTCACATAGACACAACATAACATATAGATTTGATTTTCATGTGCCTAGTAGCATTTTTGCTACTTTTTCTTGATACTTTTTTGCTTTATTGATTCTTTTTATAGCATTTTCTATTACTTCCTTTATGAGATGCTTATGAAAATTGGACTAAAGCCTAATCATAGCCCTAGGTCATGTTAAAAATGAATGGAGTATTAAGACTACCACTAAGAGTCTAGTATTAAAGATGAACCTACATTAACCTAAGGTCAAGGCCAATTACCTATGATTAGCACACATAAAACCTAATTTTTTGATGAGTTAATTTTCACAAAGCAAAGTGTTGAAACTTTAGTATGCCTAGCCATCAACATGAAAGAACCATAATTTATAAGCAAAAATTACTTAAGCCAAGCATAGAGAATGAAGAGATGAACAAAAGGGAAAAATCATGGAAGGATTACACCTATTCATGCTCTTTTGAGCATCTTTGAACAAGCATCCCCTTTGTAGAGAAGCCTCTTGATCTTTTTATTTGCAAAAAAAGCTGATTTGAAGCTAAGTGTAAACACAAGCTCCAAAAGGCCTTTTATTGAAATCCAAAAGCACACGAAAAAAAAAACATTAATGAAAACCTAAAGCTGGGGTCTTCAATACCCAAATATGCCAAAGGGACAAAACCCAAGGGAAAAAAATACCTTTGGTTATGCATATGATGCTCTTTGTAGCAAATTTATGCATGCATATCAACAATGAGAGATAAAATGCTTTTACATAAGCAAATTTTACAGTTTACAATCTCTCATGTATGATTCAAAAGTTTGATTAATTTCTAGCTCAATGAAATATGGAATTTAAAACAAGCTAAGAGCTGAAAATAATGCAACTTTTGAATGAAATGAAGTGGCTCTCGAAAGCCGAATTTTACATTTTTAAAGCTCTAAACAAGTTGGCTAACAACTAGCTCACATGCAATTTTCAATTTAAGAGCAATCTATGAGCTAGAGATGACTTCAACTTGATGAATTGAAAATGAATGGCTCTCAATAGCCAAATTTGTACTTGAAAGCTCAAAAAGTTGGCTAAACACTAGCTCAAATGAAAACATTTACATTTTAGACGAAGCTATGAGATAGCATATATACAACTTTTAGTCCAAAGAAATGGAATGGCTCTAAGTAGCCAAATTTTGCAAATTCTGCAATGATGACCACCCCTTCTTAGATCAATAAAAGTACACTCCTGCCCACATCCCCTCAAAATACTCCAATCATTAGTGCTTTTAAACATTTTGTCATTCAAAGTAAGCACTAAAAAATGCACAATCAACCACAAACCCAAAATTTTACTGTCCTCTCATGGTCATTCAAAGAAGATCAATGTTAGTGTTATACAAGGATTTTCCATTTAAATCAAACACTAAAAATGTACAATCAATGCCAAGCCAAACTTTCAATGCACACCCTCGATGATCACATCCAACTAGCACTCATACGGCATGCATAACAAGGGAAAAAGAGAGCATAAGATGAAGTGAATTGAAGCTCCCTTGAGGCATAAAAACCTTGTTTTGTATCATTGGCCATCATCCCTTCAAAAAAGATCATTGATTAGTGCTATAAATTCATATGGTCAACACAACACAAGCACTAAAAATCATGTTCAATGCTATCTCATGGCCATTCAAGAAGCGTAGTGCTATGCAATGATTAAAATCAAGCACTAAAATGCAAAAGAAATGCTAAGTTCAAACACAAAGTCCCAACCAAGGATCAACTCATCCAATGTAGCTCTCAAATGAAGCTAGTATACATGTCCAAAAGAATTCTCCATCTAGTGCAATTAGAATTATTGAATAAAACTAAGTACTAAACTTCATGCGCAATCACAATATCAATCTTTTTAATGACTTTCATGCACAAAGATACTCAATGGATGCACACACAATTGTAGCAACATGTGTGCTCTTTATGGCATGCATCACCAGTGATGGAATTGACTATTTAGCATTTGTGGCAATAAAATCCCAATGAATCTCATTTGTTAGTGCATGCTTGGCAGTCAAAGTAAGCTTAAAATTTACCATGATTAGTCATAAACAACAATTTTAACATCATTTCATGGTCATTCATTCAAAATTGATGTTTAATTTTAACACATTTGGATTTTCTGATCTCAAGGCAAAGATCAAGGTTGGGAATACGTTCTTATTATTTTTTTTAATATTTATTTTTTAATTTTAAAGTTGTTTATTTCCTTGAAAAAGCTCTGCTGACTTCGATCTGCAGCAATGGGGCCGTTGGCATGTTGCGAGACTCGGGAGGGGTGTGGGACCAAAGCAGTACGAGAGGGTGTGTGTGTGTGTGTTCGTGATGCGCCAAAACTGGCAAATGAGCTTTTTGTGTGTGGGTCCTGACCTGATGCAGCGGGAGGGATCAAAATCCAGATCATGTGTGTTTGTGTGATGGCGTGGGCTCTTGAAAGCCTCAACCAACGAGGCCGAGAAGTTCTTTATGTGGCGAGCAGCTGCAGTCAAAGAACATGGGGTAGCTGCTCATTGGTGGGCAGCATGAAGCCGTATAGGGACATTGCTGCAGCACCGTGTGTGTGTGTGTGTGTGTGTGTGTTTGCCTGGCTCTCTGATTGGTGTGAGAGAAACCAAGTATATGCTTCAGGGTATGGGCCGCAAGCACCTTTTGAGGCTTGCAGGGGCCCGAGTGTGTGTGTGTTTCATAAACCAGCGGCGAGAGAAGACGCTAATCATGGCATGATGGCAGTCATAAATGGGCCAGCAGGTCGTGAGCGTGTGTGTGTGTGTGTGTTTGAATCAAGCCAAGCAAGTGGGGGTATGTGTGTGGAGTTAAGACGCACCAAAACTAGTAGTTGGAGGTTCCATAAAGGTTGCAAGAGAAGCAGGGTTGAGTCTTGTGTGTGTGTGTGGTAGCGAGCATCGACTTTGACCGAGCCTTAGTCAAGCCGAAACGCACCTGTGTGCGTTTTGTCCTCATCCTTCATGCGGTGAGAATAGGAGTGGCCGAGATCAGCGAGCAAGGGTCTCCTTTTTTTTTGAATTTTTTTTTTTGTTTTTAAATCCTCTTGGAACCTGTTCTTATGGCAATAAGGGTTTCAGAGTCACCATAACAAGTGAGTGAGAGGGTTTGGCATGATATTCTTCGAATTAATTTCCAATCTCTTACCATCAATCTCGATCAATGCAACTCAACATTTGGGGAAAAAAAAAGGTCAAATTATATGCACATGAAAACACATATTGTCATTTTCTTTGCTTCAATTACATGCTTGCTTGAACACATACTTGATTAGGAAAATGCCTCAACGAATGCAAGTTTTCACACACAATTCATCAATTTGATACATCTTCATGGAGAAGCATGCATAAAATTCCAAATTTTAGACTTGAAATCAATGTAATTTTTCACCAAATGGAATAATGCACATAGGTGGAGTAAGTGCACCCAATCTTCAATGGGAGATTCAAACCCAAGTTATCATCATTGCAACCAAAGTTTCTCATTCCCAATATCCAAAATCATTCAAACCCATCAAGACTTGTCATTTTTGGTATGGGAGGCTACTTGATTATGGTATTTGCGAATGCACAAATCAACGAAGATTTTACCATTTTTTTTCAAATAGACATACGCATCACAATGGTAATGTAGATAAATCATCTTCAATTGACTACCAATTGAATCATCCAAAGTCAAGCAATATCATATACACCGATCTTTTAGGCCAATTTAATCATCATGAACAGTGATCAACACCAATCATTCATTCCAATTTGGATATCAAGCACCATTGCATAGGCACACACATAAGTGCAATTTTTTCCATGTTCACAAATTGATTCATCATTGGCATGGAAATACACTCAAGATCTACACAATTTAACATCAATTGAGTGATTTTTATCTCAATCTTCAAGCCAATTGTGACACACACGTCAATTATTTGGCCAAATTAATTATCATAATTGGTGAAAAATATCAATTATTCAGTCAAGCAACGGATTGCACATGCCATTGAGTAGGCACACACACCCATTTAGGCCAAAATTTTATGCAAAATTTACTTCAATTCCACATTGGAATGCACAAATTGCAATCAAGCATAAGTAAATGCATGCGTGCTCAATTTCTAAAAAATTTACATTATTTTTACCCAATCAAGCAATGCACACACTCAGAATTTAAGCACAAAAGTTCAAATTTGGCTCAATTGCCCATGCATTTAAGCTTATACCTAATGATTGTACATACTTTTTATGAACATTTCACAATCAAAAATCATTGTGGTGCCCCAATTGACCATCAATCATTGAAAATCAAATGGTCTTGGATAGGTGCACACACTCAAATTTTGCCCAATTTTTTGGCAATTAGGCTTATCCAATGATTGAATTAACCTAACACACACATCATTTACATGATTGCATACTCATGTACCATCAATTCCGTCAATTCCTATGTATGCACACACTAAAGATTAGGTGCACACACACTTGAAAGTTTTGACAGTTTTTTTTCCTCTTTGGTGCATGCATACACACAATCATTGTGTACATGCATACACACAATGATTTTTATGCACACACATGAATTCTTGATGAGATTTAAGCATTATTTGGATACACACAAAGTTCATTAGTCACAATTTTACTATCAATTTCATTCCAAGTGTATCAAATTAGGTGCAAAGTGTAGGTCGATTTGTGTTACACACCTAATTTTAGCAAATAATTAGCAACATTGAACCTCATTAATCAATCCAAGTGAGTGCACTTACAGCATAATTACACTCCAAGCTATTCCTTTGCTCCACACGAAGATGCATCATTGCACACACAAGTGTGTGCACCATCAAATCGGCTCCAAAATTGACCATTTGTAGGTCAAAATCAAACACTCAAATCATCAAATTAAGCATAAATTAGCACAATTAACTTGATTAGAGTGATGATTCCACCTCTTGCAAGGGGATTTAACATACTTGACACTTCAAATGTTAGTGGTTAGGTTAGCAAAGTTAGTAGCTCAGGAAATACTTGGAAGTCTAACCAGGAGAACTAAGAAGTAAGAAGCCCAATTACAATGTAATGGGTCCTATTTATAGCTTCTAAAGTTTATTGTAGTAACTACCATGGTAATTAATGATGTGTGACTGATCCACTGTTCGGATTTCCAGGAGACAATTCCCACTTGTTGGGACTGTCTTTGCCTTCTACATCCTTCCCTCCTTTCTTGAGTGTTGGTATAACTCCAAAAAATTTGAAAAACCCACTGCCTGATTTTGAAATGGTGTTGAGGAGCCCATTTGGGTTTTTGGTTAAGACCCAAACTCTAAACCCTAAACCCTAAACCCATTTGTCTGTTTGCTGAGTTGGTTGATGTTCCTCATGAGTTGGCCTATGTTCCTCATGATAGTACTCCTTCGGAGTCACTAGCTCTTTGAATATTGCTAGCTTTATGCCATATTTCATGCTTGTTGAGTGCTTGACACCCCTATAATTGTAATTCCAAGGGTGCCCAATCAAAGAAATTCCAACACCTCACTGGGAAAATCCTCTGTCTAATTCTGAGATGGAACTACCCAGTATCCTTCCACTGGGAAAATCCTCCTTCTAATTCTGAGATGGAACTACCCAGTATCCTTTCACTGAACCCGCTTCCTCTTGCCCTTCTTCTGTACTCGTGCTTCAAAAGTTCCAGTGCCAGCATTGTCCTAAGTCGACAAATGGCCTCCTGCTCAAGCTGATCCCGCCTTGCTGTGGACATCTCCAATTCATACCGCCTGAGAGGATTATATGTTTTGGTGTCGAGATCATATAGCATGCGTCTACCCTTTGTCAGACGGCATCTGGACAATTTATGACAATGCAAAACTGTATGGATCCATTCTTTTGGGAGAGGCTGATTTGTTTTAATCCTAGCTTCAAATAGTATCTCAGCCATTTCTCTGTAGTGTGGCCCCATACCTGGTTTAGCCGTAATATCCTTTTCAGGAATCTTAGAGACTCCACATTAAGTGAAGCAGCTGATTTGTGATTAAAATCAGCTGTGATTTGTGATTTGTGATTTGTGATTAAAATCTACTGTGATTTGTGGTTAAAATCCAATCCATATTTTACTGCCATCCTAAGACTGGGAATTACAAATTCCATAGGTACGATAGCTCTAGTGCCATACACCATTTTGAATGGTGTTAGTCCAATGGTGACCTTATAGGCTGTCCTATATGCCGAGAGAGCAGTTTGGAGCTTCAGATCCCTTTGATGTGGCTCCTTTTGCACAACCTTAGTGAGAATTGTCTTGACAATTTTGTTACTGCTCTATGCCTGCCCATTGCATCCGGGATAGTATGGTGTTGATTTCCAATTCTTTACTGAGAGAATTTCTATTAGAATGTCCATAGTATCATTTATAAAGTGTGTTTCCTCATCAAATACAATCTCCACATGACATCCATAACGGCATATAATATTTTCAAATCAGAATACAACAGTGGACTTCGCGGTGTTTTCGGGAAGAGCCTTAGCTTCCACCCATTTGGTGACATAACAAGTGGCCATCATATATATACCTATTCTTCCTTGGAGTAATTTTCTTGAATGGACCCATGAAATCCAGACCCCATTTCAAAAACACTCCGAGTAGCTGGAGAGGAATCATATCTGTTGATGTGGGTCTACCCATTCTCTGGCATATATCACATGTTTTACAAAATGTTTTCACATCAGATATTAAAGTTTACCACCACAATCTAACTTGAAAAGTCTTCTTGTAAGTGATATCAATAGAGAAATGTCCTCCAGAATCCCCATCATGTGCCTCTAACATAACTTGGATTCTCCCTTCCATAGCCACACATCTTCAAAAAACCCCATGTACTCCTAGTCTATAAAGTGATCCACCAATGATGGTGAACTTTAGACTCTTAATAATCAGAGCCTTCTTCTAATTCTGAGACCAGTTGTTTGGGAATCCTCCCTTAGAAAGAAATTGATATACATCATACAACTCTGGATCAGTTGTTTCTTCAGTTGTTATCTGAAATAGTTATGCATCCACTAGCTCATCTCTCAAGGATGCCTCATAGTAGCCATCCATATTCCTGGACAGGAAATCAGCACCACAATGGTTTTTATCGCGCTTATGAAAAATGCAAAACTCAAATTCCATCAAGAACATCATCCATCTTATCAGTCTGCCTTGAATAATGACTTTGTTAATAAAAAATAGTAATGCCTGATGATCCACATAAAAATGAAATAGCTTGGTCAACAAATAATGTCAAAATTTAGTAGCACTATAAACCATTCCTAAGGCTTCTCTTTCAGTAGTGGTATATCCTTGTTCATCCTGACTGAATCTCCAACTTGCAAAATACACTGGATAATCAATCCTCCCTTTTGGCTGAGCTAATATTGCTCCATCGCCAGTCTTGAAGCATCCACATGTAAATGACATCCCAATTTGGTTGTTGAAGTACTGGCTTACTAATAATGGGCTTATTCAAATTCTGAAATCTCTCTTCACATTCAACAGTCCAATTGAACTTGTTGTTCTTCTTTGTGATCTCATACAAAGGTAATTCCTGGGAAGCAAACTGATACACAAATCTTCTATAGAAATTGATATATCCCAAGAAAGAGCTTAGTTCTGATGCATTGCGGGGCGCCTTGGCCTGTTGGACACACTAAATCTTGTCATTGGCCATTTCTATAACATTTCTGGACACTACATGTCCCAGTAGTTGTCCTTTCTAGACCAAGAAAACAGATTTGAATGGGTTTAAATAGATCCTCTTTTCCTGACAACGCTAGAAAACCATTTCCAAAAAAAGTAAATGCTTATTCTCTACTGAATATACAGTGAAGTCATCCATAAATATAGCAAGGAATCGGTGGAGAAATTCACTAAATATTTCCATCATACATTGTTGGAAAGTTGTTGGAGCATTGCAAAGACTAAATGGCATAACCAAATACATGAATTCTCCCCACTCAGTAATAAAAGTATTTTTACTCCGTTCTTGAGGAGCAATCTGTAACTAGTTATAACCACTATAACCATCCATAATGCTATACATCTCATAACCTGCAATTTCGTCAAGCAGCATGTTCATAAAGGGTAATGGAAAGGGATCCTTGATGGTTTGAGCATTTAGCTTTCGATAATCCACACATACTCTAAGATTTCCATTCTTCTTGGGCACCACCAGAATAGAAAATGACCAGTCATCACTATTGGCCACTTCAGTAATGAACCCAGCCTTCAAAAGGTTATGAGTCTCTTCCTTGACCTTCTTAGCATAATTTGGATTTATTCTGTATCTTTGCAACCTCACAGGTCTGGCATCTAGCTTCAATGGTATGCGATGTTGACATACCTCTGGATCTACTCCCTTGAGATCAGCATGTTCCCATGCAAACACATCTTTGTACTGTTGGAACATGTACTTGTCTTTTTCTTTCATCCCTAGATTTAGATGTTTGTTGACTTTGATCAATCTAGGATTTTTCTCAGAACCCGGATTCCATTCCTCTATTTCTTGATCATCTGGAAGCAACCAGCTAGGCCCACCACCCTTTTGTTTAGTTGACTCCTCAGCATAATCCCAAGACGATCCTCTGAGCTCTGAATTGCTATTCTGATTTTTAGTAACTTCTCCAGAGTGTTCTTGTTCAGAAATCGTTGGTGTACTGGAATCGACTGGTTCTTTCGGCCTTCCAGTCAAATGAACTGGTCATTCTCCAGAGTTCAGTTCAGTGAACTAGTCTGGAAATTGCTTCTTTTTCTTTTCAACCGATCTTTGTCCAATAATACTACATTGAGATCTATTTCGGCTAATGGAAAAATATTCATTGCCGCCAGCATCCTCTCAATTTTCTTCACCTTATACTTCTGGCAAAGCTCTTCTGGTCGCAAGTGTTGTTCATCTGAATCTGAATTCTGCTTACTGACACCTTGTATTGTCAAAGTATGATTGGCATAGTTGTGAACAGCTTGTGTTATTCGCAACCATGGGCACCACAGTAGCATCCCATATGCATCTTGCATATCTAATACTAGGAAACTACTCTTGAACTTTTCTTTGCCCACCCTTATCTGCATACTCTCTATCATCCCAGTTGCCTACACAACTTGATGATCCGCCATTCGGACTTTGAAAGGTGTTGGTTTCAGATTTGTGATACCCATTATTTGCCGAAGGTGTGCCCCCGGGATATTTACCATTAGGAGAAATATGAACCTTGCATGGGCCTTGTAAGGAATCCTAATTTTTAGGGATTAAGGCTAATGGTGTGTAGGGTTAAGGGGACAAGGGCATTCAAGAAGCTAGTTTTGAGTAGGCTTTTCTAGCCTTTTTTTTAGACACATGTAGGATGTGGACCTAGGAGGTCACCTTCTCTCTCTAGCTTTTTGAAAGTGAAGGGAGTAAAGAGGTGTGGCCACATCATCAAAAACGTGGATCACTAAGAGCCAAAATTTGACTTTTTAAAAAAAAAGTTATTTTTACTTATTTTTGAGTTAAAACTCCCCCCCAACATATATCCATATCAAAAAAGTATTTTTTGACATTTTTTAAAACTTACAAGCACTAAAAGTCCAATTTTTTTTATAAAAAAACCTTTCTTCTCTCTTCCTCCTCCCTCCTTTCTCCCTCTCCTCTCCCTCCTTGCCCCTTCTCTCCTCCTCCTCCCCTCTCTCCCTCTCTCCCACTGTCCCCTTCTCTCCTCCCATGTTCCTCCCTCTCCCTCCCTGCCCCCTTCTCTCCTCCTTCTCCACTCTCTCTCTCTCTCCCCCACTACCCCCTTGTCTTCTCCCATGTTCCTCTCTCTCCCTCCCCCCTCTCTCTTTTCATCCTTTGCTTCCTCATGCAACAGCTACCATGGTGCTCAAGGACATCACAAATCGTATGCATACATATTTGCTTGTTCGCAACGTTTGCATCGAAGGCCGCACGTGAGGGTGAGCAGAGGTCATCCCAAGAACGTCGTACCATCGGTGAGATGAATGTTGACGATTCTTCAATATCTTGCCAATACCAAGACATATTTGAATAAAACACCCCTTTATGCAAGGTAACAATATACTTCTTACTTTTGATTGTGTTCTTCTTATCATAAACTTTGAAGTCTAAGGTGTTGCCTCTACTTGTTTTGTAGTGCTTGGCACAAAGGTTGCTTTTATGCACAAATAGTGAAAGGCTGCAGGTTAGAGAGGCCAAGTGTCACCACTTTTCCTCTAAAATAGTCTTCTTTGTTACATCTTGCAGGTAGGTGCTTCAAATCAAGGCTTATTCCGTCAAGATCTCTTATACCCCGAAGCGAACCCCAAACCCCGACGGCCTCTAAAACACCGGGGACCGAATGGCACGCCTCGAGCCTGTCATGGTAAAGCAAACAGGGGGGCACCACCTAGCTTCAGCGGCTAGGACGCAAACAACACACCACCATAACAAAGTTTTCATCCAAGAGAGATGGATGCTTGGGATTAATGATGAAGAGGAAAGGGAATGAGATCAAGTGAGAGAGAGAGAGGGTGAGGGAGGGGGTATAGCGGCTTAGTACTTAGGCACCACAAAAGGATGGCGAATCCGCACACCCTTCACACATACACAAGCTCACTCCAAACACAAGACTAGGTGGCGATTCCGCACACCTCACATGGGCAAAACATTGCAAGAAAACATACTCACAAAACCTCAAGCTTTATTTAGAGAATAAGGCGATGAAATGGGGAGCATAGGGTAGGGGAATGAGAAGGGAGAGCGTGGTAGAGCACATGGCGGATAGGTGGGAGTTGATGGCGAAGACTCGCACGAGGGTTATGGCCATCATCCTTCATTTAGTTTCCCTTCATCTTCCATAGCCAAGGGTGTAGAGGTCATGCTCAAGACAAGCATGGTGATTGCGGTGATGGTGATGGTGTGGGTGTGTTTGTGTGTGTGCACTAGGCACACACAGTGCATAGTGTGTTCTTTGGTGATGTTGTGTCTTTAGTGTGATAGTGACCCCTCTTTATATAGGGTAGGAGGGGGGAGAAATTCTAGAATTTAGAAATGAAGAAATCATTATCTACACAAACCATGTGACTATGGGCCCCACTTGTCTGGCTGTGTGTATATGTGCCAGAACAGCAGTCTCATGAGAGAGAGACTAAGAGAGAGAGATGGGTTGATGAAAAAAAGTGAGAGGTGACATGGAGAATAAAGTAATTACAAGAGGGGAGAGAGGGGAGTGTGTTAAGAGGTGAATCTGTGTGCAGATGTGTGTGAACACAAGAAAATCAGGTAACCACTGGGTGGGGATGGGTCTGTGGGCACCTTTTTCAGTGAAACTGAGTATGTGTGAGTGTGGGGGAGGCCATCTGGCTACAAGGCAAGAGAGATTTCGAATTTTAGAGAGAGAGGGGGGTATTTGGATCATGGGAGAGTGTAGGAGAGAGAAAAGGGGGGTGGGGTATACTGTTTTGGAAGATAGCATAAGTTGCATGTGAGTTAGGGTGCATTATTGGTGAGTTATAATGCATTATTGGTGAGAGGTGGGGTAGCTTGAGGGGAGAGAGAAAGGAGAAAGGACAAGGGGAAGAGAGAGGGGGTTGACCTTTTGAGTGGAGGAGAGGAAAAGGGACACCCGACGGGGCAACAGTGAAGAAAAAGGAGGCAAGGTGGGGATGGGCTACCCCGCAGGCATGAGGTGGCCTATTTTACCTTTCTTATATATTTACATAATCATACTTTATTTTTTTCTTACTTTTTCCAATGCCTTTTATCACTCCCTCCCTAAGAGAGGTTTTCATGGGGTGGGGACGAGAGAAGAGGGGTATGGGAGCTTGGCTTGTGAAAAGCCTCCATCATTAGCCCTCTCCTTTTGGCTAGAGGCATTCATGCCTCTAGCTCATCTGTTTCTTCTTCCACTTAGCTATAGGATCCGATAACGAGTTGCCTTCTGAATTAGCCATTCCATTTGGCCATTGGTGAGATTTCTGGGATATTCATGAATCTGTAACAGGTTGGAGTGATAACTTGTTTCTTGGAATAGTGTCGGTTGATTAAAGGGGAAGCCCATGGCTTCCAGAACTTTGTGCCAGTGTCCTCCTGGATCCCAAGTGAAAAATAGGATCATTGTCTGCAGTGTCTGAACAATATAATTTGCATGCCCAATTGGACCAAATTTGTAACCACCAGTAGCGAGAGGGGAAATGAGCATCTTGGCTCCTGCAAAGACAGAACTGAAAATTATGATTCCCAAGAGTGTACCAAGAATCCACCATATATGGCCGCCTTGTTGGTGTGGTGAGCTCAAGTTGTCTTCAGAGTCCTGCTTACTTCCATTAGAAAAAACTGCAAGCATATCATGCTTCTTTTGGGTGTGCTCAAACATGTCAGCTTCCTTTACTGATGCTAATAGCAAGCCACCTACCTTGCGGCTTAAATACAAGCGTAATCCACTTACCTTTCTCCAAAGAGAGGATGCACTATTTGTAAAAAATTGTACCAAATTGCGAATGAGGTCTTCATTCTTGCATTCTATCAGGCTTTTGTCTATCCATGGCTCCTTTGCTCTTATCTCCATGCTGATCTTCTCTCTATATGTTATAGAGGCTAGCCATAGGGATAGGTCTGATGCATCCCATGCAAACACAATGCTGTGTTATGGAGGAGTTTGGAACATCCTTAAAAGGTTGGCAGCATATTGATCATCAAACTTACTCTGAACACCCTCACATAAACTGGAGGCATTACCCATCTCCAAGTTTATAACACCCTTCAGGAGACTAGAGGCATTACCCATCTCTAAGTCTATAACACTACACAATAAAGTCTTGCTCGGCTGCCAAGCCTCTGGAGAAATATCCAACTCCAAACCTTCAGTCATACTTACCTCTTCGTTATGGTCCTCATGTGAAACTGCCTTGATGCAAGATTCCTTTAGCTTGCTACACTGTCCTGGGTCCATGCTGGTGCACAGGCTTACGTTTTCAAAGCCCTCCCCTTTGCTTGATATGTTGGCCACCTTCTGCAAAGCCTTGCTAGCAGGCTGGTCTTCCTCTTCTCTTGTATCTTTCATGACCTTTTCATTCCTCTTACTCTGACGAGGCCTAATCAACACTTTACACCTTCTTATCCTTACTGCCCAATGCTGTTGATTGATCGCTTTGGTGCCTATTTCATTCAAGGTTAAAGATGTACTCACATTTGTAACACAATTTTCTTGACTTACCTCCCCCACCTGGGTAGCATCTTTTGATTCTTTAACCTCTTGTTCCACTGCTTCAGTTCTTTGAATAGTCTTCTTACTTAATCCTTCTTCTGTTACACTCATCTTGACCTCTTCTGCAAGACCAATGATACTTGGTGTGCGGGTACCAATTGGTGGTGGGCGTAGGATGATTGTACGTGGTGATTGTGGTGGTGGTTGCATTGGTGACTGGCGTCGAATTGGTGTGGCCAGCTGTGGTTGCACCGCTGGTGGTGTGATTTGAACAGGTGGGATTGGTTGCCTGAGTGGCGGTGGTGTTCTTGGTGGAGAGATCTGATTCTGTCTCCCCCCTCTATTGAAATTCTGCCTCCTCGGGTGTGGGCAATAGTACATTTCATGGCCATCTTCCCCGTAGTTGTAACAGTGGTACTCTGGGTTCTGCCTTCGTTGTCCTCTTCCTTGTTCTGGGTTCCTGCCAAGTGCATGCCCTTGCTGCACCAGATGCACAGATAAACTCTCTAGTTGGGTGGTGATACGACTCAGCAGGTCTTGCTCTTCTGAGGCCTCCTGCGGTTGGACTCTATGATTGGCTGTTGCAGTCACTGGGGTTGGTTGTATTGAGCTTGTTTCCTCTGACTCGTTTACTCTTTCTTGCATGCGTATCTTCTTGTCTTTAAGGCGGGCTACTTCGACTGCCAACTCATATGTTGCAGGAAACCTTCCCTTCACCTTCTCTCTAAGCGGTGACCATAGACCAGCAATGAAACGGTCCTTCTTTAGGAAATTAGGCGCTCCTTCACCTTCCTCCAGCGAGGCAACCCCTCTCTCCCATAAGTCCACAAATTTGGACGTAGGTGGCATACTCCAGCAGGCCTCCCTGCTTTAATTCTGTCAGTAACTGCCATAGCCTCTCCGAGGTTGTGCCTCGACCAAACCTCTTTACAAAAGTAGCCATTAACACATCCCATGAATTCTTGGTGACCTGGGGCAATGCATTATACCAGGACTTGGCCTCTACTTTCATCAGTAGAGGAAAAATTCTAAGTCGTGAAGCATCATCATCTTTGTTGGAGACGATACAAGCAATGTAGAAATCATCCAGAAAGTTGGTGGTGAGATACTCTCCCTTCTTTCCACTGAAGGTGGGGAAAGAAACACTTGCCATGGTAGTGACTCAAGAAATTACAAACCTCTTTTTTTCTTTTTTCTTTTTTTTTTTACATTACATTAACAGTGCGGCTCATAGCAGCTTTTTTTCAAGGGTGGGTGGATAGGTTAAAACAAGACAAAGATAGAAACATTAAAGGAATGTGGTAATCCAATATGGGGAGAATGATAGGGTTCGGGGAATTGAGGATTTCTCCTAGTACCGCCGCACCGAATAGGTGTACGATCTTCTGTTGGTAGAAGACTTTCCTATCTACATAGATATTCACATGCATATGCTGCAAGAATCTGAACGGGAATGCCGTTGGCCCGTTTTCCATCATGCACAGAGAATGAAATACTTACTTATACTCTTATCGTGACAGTGTTGATGAGTCGGCACATCCACAAGAGGTCGTCGCCTTTCATGGGCTCTACCTTTCCTTCGTTGCTCAGCACGTACGGGGTGATGGCGACGCGTCTGACCACTCCCAGCCTCTTGGCTAACAACAATTGCAGGTAATTTCCGTAGTCGGCGTGTTGCATGAATTCTACTCCATTCAGTTGCAAATCGTCCCCAGCCCACTGGGTTTCTCCCGTGGTAGAGAGCTTCTTCAGGATAAGTTGTACAAGGAGAGGAGGAAGATCCTCCACTCTCTTTCCAAAACAGCGAGAGCAGTAGCTGAACCACTCTTCTCTAGGACATGGGAATCTTCTTACCACTTCTTCTTCCGGATTGTCGAAGTGGATTGGTAGCACTCGCATGCGTCGTGCAAATCGGTAGGCGACCTTTCGCCGCTTAGCTTCGGATGACCTCCTCTTTGGAAAACTGGGTACAACCCAGATTTCTGAGCTTGAAGCACTTGCTTGGCCAGATGCTTCTCCCTTTGGGGTCATGTGTTTCCAGATTGGCTTATCTTCTCCTTGCCTTTGGCTCGAGCAGCCCCTTTAGGCCACTTTGGAGTTATAACTTTGACTGTAGTTTCTTTAGGGAAAAGAGGTCTCACCGTTTGCTTCCCTTCCTTGATGTGAATGACTTCTTTGTGATGAATGTCGATGTAGATGACTTCAGCCCTTTCGCTACCTTCGTTGCTGGCACTCATTGACAGTGTGCCTTGGTTGACAACAGTGATGGCACTTCACCGACCTCCCACCTGATGCTCTCAATTTATAGTTACAACGAGCGACACGAGATGGAGAATTTACCTCTTGAATGCTGACGACACTACAGCCTGGGAGTAGCACCTCAATGAAGGCGGCTAGTGCCTCCTTCGTCTCTTCTTCTTCCGTCCTCCAGTTAAAAAATTCCTTCAGCCATTCATCCATGATTGATAGTGGGCGTCACTTTCAGCATTGTAAACTGAAGGGTCTTAGAAAGCACTCCTCAGTGGGCGGCACCAAATGACGGGAGCAAAGCAAACCCCGAACCCCGACAGCCTCTAAAACACCGGGAAGCGAATGGCACGCCTCGAGCCTGTCATGGTAAAGCAAACACAGGGGCACCACCTAGCTTCAGCGGCTAGGACGCAAACAACACACCACCATAACAAAGTTTTCATCCAAGAGAGATGGATGCTTGGGATTAATGATGAAGAGGAAAGGGAATGAGATCAAGTGAGAGAGAGAGAGAGGGTGAGGGAGGCGGTATAGAGGCTTAGTACTTAGGCACCACAAAAGGATGGCGAATCCGCACACCCTTCACACATACACAAGCTCACTCCAAACACAAGACTAGGTGGCGATTCCGCACACCTCACATGGGCAAAACATTGCAAGAAAACATACTCACAAAACCTCAAGTTTTATTTAGAGAATAAGGCGATGAAATGGGGAGCATAGGGTAGGGGAATGAGAAGGGAGAGCGTGGTAGAGCACATGGCGGATAGGTGGGAGTTGATGGCGAAGACTCGCACGAGGGTTATGGCCATCATCCTTCATTAAGTTTCCCTTCATCTTCCATAGCCAAGGGTGTAGAGGTCATGCTCAAGACAAGCATGGTGATTGCGGTGATGGTGATGGTGTGGGTGTGTTTGTGTGTGTGCACTAGGCACACACAGTGCATAGTGTGTTCTTTGGTGATGTTGTGTCTTTAGTGTGATAGTGACCCCTCTTTATATAGGGTAGGAGGGGGGAGAAATTCTAGAATTTAGAAATGAAGAAATCATTATCTACACAAACCATGTGACTGTGGGCCACACTCATGAGAGAGAGACTAAGAGAGAGAGATGGGTTGATGAAAAAAAGTGAGAGGTTACATGGAGAATAAAGTAATTACAAGAGGGGAGAGAGGGGAGTGTGTTAAGAGGTGAATCTGTGTGCAGATGTGTGTGAACACAAGAAAATCAGGTAACCACTGGGTGGGGATGGGTCTGTGGGCACCTTTTTCAGTGAAACTGAGTGTGTTAAGAGGTGAATCTGTGTGCAGATGTGTGTGAACACAAGAAAATCAGGTAACCACTGGGTGGGGATGGGTCTGTGGGCACCTTTTTCAGTGAAACTGAGTGTGTGTGAGTGTGGTGGAGACCATCTGGCTACAAGACAAGAGAGATTTTGAATTTTAGAGAGAGAGGGGGGTATTTGGATCATGGGAGAGTGTAGGAGAGAGAAAAGGGGGGTGGGGTATACTGTTTTGGAAGATAGCATAAGTTGCATGTGAGTTAGGGTGCATTATTGGTGAGTTATAATGCATTATTGGTGAGAGGTGGGGTAGCTTGAGGGGAGAGAGAAAGGAGAAAGGACAAGGGGAAGAGAGAGGGGGTTGACCTTTTGAGTGGAGGAGAGGAAAAGGGACACCCGGCGGGGCAACAGTGAAGAAAAAGGAGGCAAGGTGGGGATGGGCTACCCCGCAGGCATGAGGTGGCCTATTTTACCTTTCTTATATATTTACATAATCATACTTTATTTTTTTCTTACTTTTTCCAATGCCTTTTATCACTCCCTCCCTAAGAGGGGTTTTCATGAGGTGGGGACGAGAGAAGAGGGGTATGGGAGCTTGGCTTGTGAAAAGCCTCCATCACTGAGTAGGATATGATTTTTTTTCATCACACGATAGTCGAAGAGCGTGACGAGATGAACAAATTTATGTGAGACAAGCCCAGACAGATTCAGAGACAATTGAACACTAGAAGCTCTTGAAAACAGCCTAAAAGTCCAACACTTGAATTATGACCATGCATAAAAATAAATCTATTACTTGTCATTTTAGGGCCCCAGGGACCCTCAACATGAGGGGCCACAAGGGCGCGCAAATCAGCCATCCAAAATTTTTGGATGGCTGATTTGCGCGCCCTTGTGGCCCCTCATGTTGAGGGTCCCTGGGGCCCTAAAATGACAAGTACATGCTTTTTTTTATGCATAGCCATGAGATAGAATTGGGCAAATTGATGTATTCATAGCGAACTCCCCCCTCCCCCCCCCCACAATGGCAATGCTATGCATAAAAATAAATCTTGTACTTGTCATTTTAGGGCCCCAGGGACCCTCAACATGAGGGGCCACAAGGGCGCGCAAATCAGCCATCCAAAATTTTTGGATGGCTGATTTGCGCGCCCTTGTGGCCCCTCATGTTGAGGGTCCCTGGGGCCCTAAAATGACAAGTACAGGCTTTTTTTGATGCATAGCCATGAGATAGAATTGGGCAAATTGATGTATTCATAGCAAACTCCCCCCCCCCCCCCCCCCCCCACAATGGCAAATAGCTAAACATTGTATCATGCCATGCATTAAAAAAAGCTTATACTTGTCATTTTAGGGGCCCAGGGACCCTCAACAAGAGGGGCCACAAGGGCGCGCAAAATGACAAGTACAAGCTTTTTTTAATGCATGGCCATGAGATATAACTGGGAAGTTTAATGTGTTCATAGCAACC
Organism: Adiantum capillus-veneris; assembly: GCF_014529385.1. Lineage (NCBI taxonomy): Eukaryota > Viridiplantae > Streptophyta > Polypodiopsida > Polypodiales > Pteridaceae > Adiantum > Adiantum capillus-veneris. Next base: position 93,816,581 of record NC_140952.1, read on the forward strand.
CCTCCCCCCCCAAATGGCAGATACCTAAACCTTGTGTCATGCTTATCAACCATTTTTTACTTCCTTGTGTCCATCCCCTGTTCTTGGAAATATCTTGGTCCCTATTTGTGCCTGGATGGGCATTCTACGCGCCGTTGTGGTCCCTCTTGTTGAGGATCTCTGGGGCTTCAAAATGACAAATAGGGGCTTTGTTTTAATGTATGGCCATGAGATAGAGTTGTAGTGTTTGATGTCCGGAGTATTCACTATGTCAAATTTTCCTATATCATGTGCGTTCACCACAATGGATTGAAAGTAGCCCTTATAGGCCTTACCTACACATGTTTTTGTAACTTTACAAGAATATAAATTCCCTTCTGTTGAACACATGTGCTATGTTACATATACTTTAGTGAACTCGCAAGGTCAAAGGCCTCACAAATTTTGTACACTCATAACATTTAGCACTAGAAATCAATCAAACAAGGAGCCAATTTTTACTTCCTTGTGTTCACCTCGTGTTCTTGGAAATGTTTTGGTTAAGCCATTTCTTTGGTATTTAAAACCACATGTGACCCCTATTGTTATAGTATCCGACCAAAGGTTTCTTGATTAGCAGTTAAATAGGTTCGAGTGATACATATCTTCTATGTTAACAATGCATGTATCTATAATTTATGTTTACACTTTCTCTATCCAAATGAGCTACATAGTAAAAATCAAATCCGCAATTCAACAATTAAGTTCACAAGGTGATAGCTATTGGTATGATCTTTAACAATACCAAATAAATAGCTACCAATAGCTAATGAATAGGGATATTTAAGAAGGTTTGATACCAAAAACTTGTCAAACACTACTCAAAAAGGTGGAAATTCAAAGGCTTTATAATATATATGATGAAACAAGAATCAATATTAATTCACCCCTATATATCTACACCTCCATCTCAAGTTGTCATTTCTCTAAGTCAAGCTTGGCATAGGCATAGTATGGAAACAATAACATTTTGGAAAGCAAGAATTTAGCTTTGTCAACTTTTGAAATGTTGCTATTGATATATATTCAACATCCCCAAATGAGGACATCTTGACAAAGGTTATGATCCACTTAATAAGAATAACCATTAGTGATTAAACTGAAATCAAAATATTGTATGAATTTCTTCATGGTGGAATGATTAAGACTTGAAACTTCAAACATCTTACAGGCAAATCACAATATCCAAAAAAATCAACAATATTTCTCAAATCTGTATGAAACTCCAGTAATCTAAATAAAATACTCTCACTCAGTGCGACACCATTTAACAAAAAGAAATATTTATATTGCATTTATAGAGGAATCCAGCCTCATAAAAATAATTACAAATGGAGACAATGTTGTTGTTGTTAGGCTTCTCTTACAAGTATTTGTCTTTCTCATCTAGAGATTCATATACACAAGTATTTGTGTGTCTATGACACTAGGGAAGATAGTAGTACTATAGGGATGGCTTTTCTAAGAGCTCCTAGAGAGTACTTATTGGTTCAAGATTCTACAAAAATCCTACTATTCTTATCAAAATCTTTTAACACGGCAGTGAAAGATTCCTCACGGAACAAAAATAGGGTGATTTCCATCTCTGCACATGGTTGCTTGCTCATGTCCTCTCAAAACAAGTTGACTCTGTAAGTAAACAACAGATTATGTGAGCACAAAGTTATAAAGTACAAAATGATATCATTCTAATAATCTAATGACAACTATACAAAGAATAAATTATAAGAAAAATCTTTGATGACTCTCCATAGATAACACAACTTACTTACATTGTGAGACTCAATCACATGCTACAAAACTATAGATGGCGCACCAAAGCTATCAACAAAATAGCACCACCCAATGTTATGAGGTGTGAAGCCTAAACATTGAAATCCATAAAGAGGTTAATTCCCTCCAGCATGATAAACTTAAAGATGGAGATGATCTTAAGCTGTGAATGTAAGCTACAAGGGTAGTTTTCTCACCATTCTATCTTTATGTTGGAGATGAATCCTTGCAATGCCCATGCACTATTCACACCTCCTGTTCTTGTGGTATGCAAGTCATGTGAGTTGATGCTTTTTCCACCTTCGGGAGTAGAGGTTTCCATGTAGTGCAAGTGAATGAAAGTAGAAGGAAGAGAATCTTGTTTCATTCTTGTAATGGAGGTGAGAGAAGGGAGAGGAGCTAGCTTGGTGTGGAACTATGTGGTGGGCAAGGGGAAGAGATGGGGAAGAAGCTTGCTTGGTGCTACAATGGAGATGGGAGAAAGCTAGTAGAGAGATAATGTTGGACTATAGGGGGTGCATGTGGTTGTTGCAACCATGGAGAGCTTGGAAAAGGGTTTGTAGAGAGAGAAAATCACTTTTAGCTATAGAATAGGTTTGGAAAGACTTTGGAGGGTGGAAAATGATGTTTTGAAAATTTTTGGAATTTTTTAGTGCACGTTTTTTACTTTTGGAGGTCAAAAATACTTTTTTGACCATGAAATAGGTTAGGGGACCTTTTAAGGAGGGAAAACTTGAAATTTGAAATTTTTTGAAATTCTGAAATTTTTAGTGTATTTTTAAATCCGGGCCAAAAAGTGGGGGAAAAAAGGTCAATGTGGTCCCCCCCCCCCCCCCCCCCCCCCCCCCCCCCCCCCCCCCCCCCCCTTTCCCCTAGCCACCTCCCTTACCTTCTCACTAGGTAAGAGGCCATTAAGAGGTGTAAGGCTACCTTGTCCCCCTACTTTTTTGAGGTTATAGAGTGTGTCCACCACCCTCTTCCTATTGGCTGGCTTCTAATTAACCTTAATCCCAAAGGGCCCCTAGAGGGTTCATATTTTTCCTAATGCTTCTGCTCCTCCATCCAGTATGATACCAAATAGTGGCTCCCATTGTTTCTAACATCGTAGTCTACCTGAATCATCGGCATTTCATCATCTTTGACAGCAGCCAAGTCAACTGCTCTGGCTTCCGCTTCAGTCTTCCTTCACTATCTGATGAATTTCGCTGCTTCAGGCAAAGTTTTTCTAATATCATCTAGTTCAACGGTTAGTTTTTGAATTCTGTCACAAATCTTGACATGAATTTCTTCCCTCTCTTGATCAGAGTTGTTATCAGAACTTGAAGAATCGAGAGTATCTTCACAATACCATTCCTCTATTCTGGTGCCTTCAGTGCCTCTGTTAGTGTTTTCTTTTGCAGTTATATCTGATTTAACGCTCTCTAATTCCTCCATCAGTCCCTGAAATGCAGCCAACATAGTCTCAAGAATTCTAGACCCTGACTGATCTGGTTGTGCTTTTTCAGAGAACTCAGCTGGTATCTTTTGAATGACCCGAGCATTAGAACTTTTTGGCTGCTCTGGTAGCTTCTTGGCTAAATCTTTTGTGATCTTCACCGCTAGTTCTCTCTGCTCCTGCCATTCATCAACTATCTTTTCATTACCCTTGGCCTTCCACATCTCTCTCTACGAGTCCGTTTGCTACTTTCAAGAGTGACTGGTTTTGCCGGCTCACCTGGAATTTCCTCAATGACCACCCCTTTTCTGTATGTAACTATTCATACAGGAATTGTCTCTTGAGTCTTCGTCTCAGTAGCCACAGTAGTAGGTGTTTCTTGACACTGAGCTACAAAATGCCCCTACTTGCCACAAGTATAACAGTTCAGACTTCGGTTCTGGAAATTACTACGACCCATGAATGGAAATGCCACAATTGTTCCATAAATGACCATATGCTTTGCAATAGGTACACTATGGACATTCATTGGAAACATGATCTTTAGATTTACACTTTTAACACCAAGTTTCCATTCTTCTAACCAGTTGCCTAGTCAGGCTGATTTCAGCAATCTGTCGAGCCATCTTATCAATCTTTCTGGACCAAGACCCCTTCTTGGACTTGTCTTTGCTCTTTTCATCTGAGCTGCTTTCAGAGATACTAGAGGTCTTACTGGAATCAGAATTCTCAGTGGAAGAACTGCTACTACTAGACCTCCTCTTCTTGTGACTTCTTTCCTTCTTTGCCTATTGTTCAAGCTTCAGAGCGCACTGCACCAAATCATTGAATTTATTTGTTGGTGCGGGTATCTTCTGTTCCCTAAGCTTTTTACTATAGAACCCATTTAAAAACCATGCTCGCAACCTCTTTTCTAATGGTGGCTCTTGCAACTGCCTGGTTAGCTTCTTCATTTTCTCAACATAACTTCTGAATGATAATTTTCCTTGCTTTATCTTATCGAGTTCACAGAGGATTTCCTCATCTCCTCTGTTGTCTGAATATTCCAGTTTGAAAGCTTTGAGCAATTTGTTGTATGATCTGAGTTGGCAAGTTGGGTAATGGTAGTACCATTTCCTTGTTGCATCCTTTAGTGTCTGAGGAAAGTATTCACTCCAGTCATCTTCATCAATATTTTTTAACTCAGCATACTGTTCAAAAAGCTTGGATATGAGCATCTGGATCATCTTTCTTCCCACCTTTGAACACTAGGAAAGAAATTTTCATTGAAGAGGTATAATCATGCCAGTTAGCATCGTCTCTACCTCTTCTGACCTTAGGAACCTGACTCTGTCTTGAGGACTTCTTGTAATGGTCTGTATAAGCATCCCAATCAATTTCTTTGTCAGTCTCAGTTTCGTTCTCTTATTTGGATTTTCTACTAGAACTATGACAACTACCCTTGCTGCCTTTGGCCCCATTATCCCTATGTGGGGTCCGAGAACTCCTGGCCTTGCGTTGTTCTTTCTCAGCCCTTCTCCTTCTAGACTGACTGGAGTGTTGAGATTCCTTTGCCTCATCAACATGACTGTGCTCCTCCCGAGCCTCAGTCTCAGTCACCGAGTCCTTCTTAGGATTAGAGTCTCGTTCGGATTCCTCAGGAACACGGTCAAAGCGGTGTGATGGTTTACGACCACGACTAGTTTTGGGTGCCATCACTACAGCTAAAAATTCTAACTGGGAGAAGAGTTTTTTGGTCAACGAGCAAACATCTCTTACCACTGTGATTGCCAAAATGGAATTGGAGCTGATCTCTTCAGATATCTAATTCAAGTGTTAGAATTTAGAGCTACCGGTAAGTCGTCAGTTCAGTAAGTGAAACTTGAATAGAGAGTGGAAACTGGACTGAAATAGTATACTGAAATGAGAAACAAACTGGCAAACTGGAAAAGTTTTTGTAATTTTAGATTCATAGTTCAAAAATAACAAGTACAAGGTGTAACAGATTGAAGCTTAATTGATTACAGCAGTAATGATTACAAGAGGAAGTTACAGGCAAAGAGATTGTAGCTCAAGGAATACTTGGAAGGCTAAAACCAAGAGAATTAAGAAGTAAGAAGCAAGAAGCCCGATTACAATGTAACGGCTCCTATTTATAGCCTTCTAGGAGACAGTTCTTGCTTGTTGGGACTGTCTTCGCCTTCTACAATGACTTCTCAAGGAAAGTGTGGGTATATCCTCTCAAGAAGAAGGATGAATTTCTTTCAAAATTTCAAATTTTTGTGGTATTAGTGGAGAATCATTCTAGCAAGAAAGTCAATTGCTTAAGTTCGGACAATGATGGTGAGTATGTCACTAAAGCCTTTCAAAAATTTTGTGATTCCAAAGGCATCAAAAGAGAATTGATTGCTCCATGTAACCCTCCGCAAAATGGTGTTTCTGAGAGGATGGACGTAACCATACAAGAGAAGTTACGTAGCATGTTGTTTAATGTAGAGTTGCATAATGGATTTTGGGCTGAAGTGTTAGCAAAACTACTCTCCATCTTATTAATAGATCTCCTAACAAGGCTTTAAATGAGAAGGTACTTGAAGAGCTTTGGTTTGGGAAGCCATCTTCTTACAAGCATCTTAGAGTCTTTGGTTGTGAAGCGTATTGCCATGCTCCAAAGGAGTTTTGAAGCAAGTTGGCTCCTAAGTCAAAGAAATGCATATTTCTTGGCTATGGCAATCCTGGCGAGATGGGATTTTGGTTATGGAATCCTGAAGCTAAAAAGATAGTTTGCAGCAATGACGTATACCTTAATGAAGAAAAGATGCATAAGAAGCCTGTGCATACAGTGGAGGTCAGGAGAGTTATCTTCCAAGAAGATGGAGTTGTCCACAATAGGGCTGAAGTGCCTAATGTCAGACAACAAGGATAAACTCCTCTTGTAGTACAAGATGTTGTTGAGGGACAACTAGCTCAAGTAGTTATTAGAAGGTCTACAAGAGTTAAAAGGCCTCGTGATAGATTTAATCCCTCAATGGACTACATTATATTGACATATTATAAAGAGCATTCTTGCTATAAGGAAGCCGACAATGGATGACAAGGCAAAGTGGGAGAAATCTATGCAATCAGAAATGGACTCATTGCATAAGAATCAGACTTGGAAGTTGGTTCGGTTGCCTTAAGGTAAAAAGACATTACCATGTAAGTGGGTATGTAAGCAAAAAATTACACCTCATGATAATAAACCCAAATACAAGGCATAACTTGTTGCTAAATGATTTAAGCAGCAGCGGTGAATGACTTTGATGAGATCTTTTCATCGGTTGTCAAGATTACCACTTTGCGGTGTGTACTTGTGTTATTGCTAAAGAGGACATGGAACTTGACCATATGGATGTCAAGATGGCGTTCTTGCATGGTGATTTTCAAGAAGAAGTTTATATGCAGCAGCCAGAAGGTTTTGTTGAGAAGGGCAATGAAGACTTGGCGTGTCACTTAGAAAAGACTCTTTATGGTCTAAAAGAGTCATCAAGGGAGGGGTATCATAGATTCTACTCATTCATGCTCTCTCAAGGCTACAAATGTAGCGATATGGACCGTTGCCTCTACACTAAGTGAGTTAAAGATGGTAGTTTGCTGATTTTGGTCCTTTATGTGGATGATATGTTAATTTTTGAGAAATGTAGGGATGATATTTCAGCCTTGAAGTCAGAGTTACATGCAAAATTTGAAATGAAAGACATGGGTGAAGCAAGCCATATCCTTGGCATGCACATTAGGCGAGATAGATGCAAGAAATTGGTCGATTTGTCTCAATCTGAGTACATTGCTAAAGTGCTCAAGCCTTTTAATATGGAGAGGGGGAAGGCATTCATTACCTCCATATGTGAAACTTTCTAAAAACGATTGTCTTAAGTCAAAAGAGGAAAAAGCGTAAATGGCACAAATGCCTTATGCATCTGCTACGTTGCATTTATATGCCCGTACCAAAAAAAATATGCATATAAAACATCATTATACACCAAGATCACCAAATAACTGTATTTTTTTCCTTTCGATCGAAAGATAATTTGATTGAAATATCTTTCAATCAAAAAATCTACTTATATAACGGTCGTCGCCGGTTTTGGTTGAAACCAGCAACTTCACTTGAGAGTGCAACAGACAGCTAGAGTTTATGAGGTATACTTTTAAAGTTGTTTACATTTATTCTAACTTGTTTTTGTGTGTTGTGCCAGACTTGTGTGGTGCAGTAGTTTTTCTCTCACCACAGAGTTGGCTTATAGGTTATAGGCCACTTCGTGGTGTGTAGCCATCCGTCTAGACCTGAGTAGAAACTAGTCGCTTTTCTTGTGCTATGCAACCACTTGTCTCACTGTAGTATATCTCTCATCACAGGGTTGAGTTAGAATTTAGTGGTTGACTCATGGAGTGCAGTAGGCATGATGCTACACCTTTCACTTCAAAGTGACCTATAGGTTTCTCAATTTTAGATCAGCTCAAATCATCGTTTGTATCACGTAGAAACGCAAGAGTTTTGCTCTTCAAACAGAGAGTGGAGAGATGCATAGTTTATGCCCTCTTCATCTTTGTGTCATGCATTGTTTACTCGTGTGCTTTGAGCTCCAAAGAAACGTCATTGCTCATCACTAGATGACTTGGTGTTGTCTTGGATGTACATATATACGATATTTGGCTTGCATCTAAGATTGTTAAGTTGTCCGCTAATGTTTTTGTTGTGAGTTCCATACAGTTCATCAGGGATTAGATTAAGTTACATCATTGTTCTTACTACATAGAAATATGAGGGATACGTTTGTCTACCTAAGAGTGAATAGATACATACATATGCCCTCTTCATCTTAGCATGCCACGCCTTGCCCTTGTACTTACTGATCCGTAGATACGCCACTCATCAGCAGATGACTTGGTGTTTTCTTGGATGTAAATATGTACAATGTTTTACCACAATTTGAAATTGTTAAACTGTCCGCTGATGGTTGTGTTGTGTGTTCCACATAGTTCATCAGGGATTAGATTGATTAAACCATCAATCAACATTACAAGAACGTCCAGGACTTGTGCTAAGCGTACCTCACACAAGCTGGGTTGTTCACATGTACGCTCTAATCATTTACGTGTATTATGTAACACACATAACAGGGTCCAGTTCTTGTGATGATCTTCCCTCACACTCCTGGCCTATTCACCTCTCTCTGTCTCTCTCTCTCTTTGTGTGTTCTCCTCTCTATTGTACAATGTATGGATTGCGATCATAATATATCGTTGTTGCTATGAATTATGTCAATTGTGTATCGATTGGGATCATGACACGATTTTGATAGTTTCCCCTCTCCTCTGACAATGTTTATGTTTTAAAATTATATCTTGCAGTTATGGCGGATACTAAGCTAGCAAAATATCAACAAAGATTAGCCATCAATGTGATAGTACATCACTTTCATCACATGTGAGAGCGTGAGCTTCGTTGTTGCCTAAACCCCTCTGCTCTGAAACATTATTTTCAGTTCACAGAGGCTTTAGCGAAGTTTGTATTTAATCAAACTTCAGCTCGCATTTGCGCCCGCTGCTTTTGACATATATCATGTTCATTATTGAACATGGTCAAGAAATTTATTGGACAAATCGCAAAGATTTTTTAGGATCTAAAAAATCTTGAAATCATTACTTTTCCAGGCATAGCTACTCGCATACAACTTGTGCAACAATTGTATACTAAGTTCAAGAGCGGAAACCCGAAACGAGCAGCAAAGCACACAAGAGTGGAAGCTAGCTCTTTCGATGCCATTGAAGAGCCAAGAGCGACCGGTTAGAATAGAGTCTCCTACTAGTGCCACTCGCACTCTCAATTAGTCTCAGCTCCCCCTTGTATTACATCTTTTACCAAAAACTGCAATCTTCAACATATAGGCTCCATAGCTAGGAGAAGGGAGATGGGCACACGTGAAGCGTGTAGGTGTCACACATCTTGCATTTAAAGAGCCATTGTATGCGACGAAGATCTTCAAAGTGCAATTGCATGGACCCACAGTGGATCATCAAGTTAAAGACGAAGCCACAGTTTTGGACATCGCTTAGCGCAGCATTATTTATCCACTTGCCATGGTCTGCCACATAGAGCGTCCAATGCTCATTTCACGTTTTTGGAATGGCGGCCTCCATGTAAAGCAGTGGATAAAAGAGTGCACTGCAAATGGTAGTCAACCTGCCATTCACGATTATGTGACCACTAAAGGAACAATAGAGCTATTCCAAAATAAAATTTTTCAGATAATAAACTCTCTTCTTTAGACCTTAAAGTATCTACATGCGCACGACTACCTCCACAATGATCAGCACTCCCACAACATGATGCTTCATTTTGGACAGAAGGGGGTCTATGCAGGCATTGTGGATTGGAGGTCATCTACAAAGACCAAACAACGACATGCTTTCCTCCTCTCTGCAACTTGCAAATTGAAACTAGAAAGCGGACGAAGAGACATTTTTAATGGGTTGCCCAGAATGCATATCTACTAATCCCCCTCCCTGGAATTCAGCCATGGATATCTACTCCATGTGTCATACTTGTAAATGACTCTTGAAGTGCATGTCAATGTCACAAGAGAAAAAGAAAAGGGATTTTTTAAGCAATGTACTTACTCACCTTGAGAGTGGCAAGTGAAACAATCCCTCAACCCAACCTAGCACTTTTGATCTTTCTCTCTGTTTAAATGGTGTCTATAGAGTGGGCTATGACATTGTAATGATTTTTGTTCTACGACTTGCTAATGATCAAAGTGATGAGTTGATTATTGTCTTCTTTAGTGTAAGATCCCCAATTTTTGGGTCTCTTTTAAAATTTAGAAAAATAGTTTTCAAAATTTTGCCAAATTTTGACTAAAGATGTTTGATTGACAATATTGGGTGTTAAAGTAAAAAGCAAGGCCGTTTTCATGTTCCAGAAGTTTAGACAGACATTTGGTTCAGTTTTAGAAAAATCCGTTATTTTTAGGATTTTCATGCTTTTTTATGCTTTTAGGTGTTTTTTTGCAAAAAGCAAGGTCGGATTCTTGATCTACATGTTTCAAGGAAGCTATAGTCCAATTTTGTAAAAATCTGCTTTTTTGAGTGCTTTTTACACTACTTTTAGCTTTTCATGATTTTTAGTGTTTTTTAGTGAAAAGTGAGTCCGCTTTCTCATTCCAATGGATGAGGGAAACCCGTGGTTCAATTTTAGAATATAATTTTTTTAACGCTAGTTTTAGCTTTTCGTGCTTTTTGGCGTTTTTGAGTAGTAATGTGCTTTTTATGATGACCTAAACATAGAACGATTAATTTTAATCTCCCTCGGATTTAAAAATGATCACCCGGAGAAGAAACGGGACCAAACAAGATTTTTACGGGAATTATTTTTATAAAAAGCGGTACCATAAATACGCCAAGGTAGTACGAGGAAGTCATAATTATGTTGGGATATTACGGTATGGCATAGTGTAGCTACGGTTTTCATTAGTTGGTCGGATATTGTTCAATTGGTCAATTTTACTGTAAAAATGGAATGGTAAGTGGGAAAGTTAACCACCAAAAGAAAAGGCATGTTTTTAGCAAAGTTACCAAAAGCTTTCAGCTATTCCTGGCTCAAAAACTAGCGCTAGTTTTCTGCTTGGGACTCACTCTAGTCAGCTGCAGAGCCTATAAATTCAACTGCAAGCCTGAGTTTCAGTGTCGTCTGTTGCGTCTACTACCGCAAGGCTATACATATCTATTATACACAGTGGTGCAAGCTCTTCATCACCATCTCCATAAGCTCTTCTCTTGAGAAGAAGAAGAAGAAGAAGAAGAAGGATACTCTCTCTCTACTTGCTTACTATCTCCTCTCTCGTTTCATAGTGTACGCGCTCTTCGGAAGCTTTCGTGGCGGATACCTCTACGTAGATCTCATCATCGCTTGCTTGCGGTAGAGAAATAAGCCTTCCGATAGGCCCTAATCGATTCTAAAGCACGGTGAGAAGCTCTAAACTCCATAGCCATCATCTCTCTCTCTCTCTCTCTCTCTCTCTCTCTCTCTCTCTCTCTCTCTCTCTCTCTCTCTCTCTCTCCCTATGTCGTTTTTTTTTAGTAGTCACCCTCTCGGTGATTGTTTTTTTGTATACGAGTGCATGTATGGATTAACCGAGTACGTATGAAGTTTCCCCATGATTATTCATCATGTTTAAGATGCTGATTTATGCACGTGATGCGTTTATGATCACGTGCATGCATAAAAAGCTCTTTACATTTCACGTCATAGAGACGGTAGGAACACTATTTTGGTCATAAATCACAAACCATTATGAATCATCCCGAACCCTTTATACCAGAGATAAAACACATTATTTATAATATTTTCTCTCTTTGGTGTCATATGAAAAGCACGCACGAGCTAAGAGATATGGTCAAAAAACAGCTTGTTGCCCATTACACAACCAAATTTTTTGACTCCAGGCTCCTTGGAAAACCACTATATAGATTCACCGAATGGGAAAACCTACTTAACCAATTGAAAATCTTGATGAAACTTGATGATAAATGAATTTAGGTCTCCGTTATCACATCGGGAATGCGAGTTATTAATTGTTGCATAACCGGTTTTACCTACACATGTAGGGACACTACTAGGGAGGGGATACCATATGACGTTGTGAGTTAATCGAGCAGTTTATGTATGATTTATAGGTTGTTTTGGTGAGTTGATTTCAACTATGATATGGCCATAAACTTATGTGAAACTATATGGTTAGACATCCCGAACCGCATAGGCAGATATAATTAAAGTGGCTTTCTTTTGGGGTTACCATTTGTTGTGTGAGTACCATATGGGTGAAATGATGTGATAGAGTGTTAATTCTATATTATGGTGTTGATCTTGATGCATTATTTTGAGGTCAAATACTTTCAATTTGTGTGTTATGCATGCTCCCAAAAATGCCAAGAAATTGTTTTTTGCATATGTGTGAAGTTATGGTTTATGGTTGACCTAAAGGTCGAAGCAGTTTTGCATCATATTTATGGTGATGGAATGTTATCATATGATGTATGGGAACTCATGGATTGATGTGGATGCCTCATATGCATGGTTATGAATGCTTTCCACCTTTCTAGGACAAAACTAGCTCTATGTGCTAGGGAGGTGAAGTGAAGACGTGATGCATCAACTTTGCATGGTTGGATGTTCTAGAAATTAGATTTTTATTTCATGATTAGTTGTTGATCGGACTCTTTTTATGCATGAAGGAATCACGTCTTAAGAGTCATATGTATATGAAGTCCGATTGACTGCAAAGGATATGTCGAACTCCAAGTGTGGGAGTTGGTTCAGTGTGGTTATGATTTATGGTTAAGGGTTGAGATTCCCTCATGAATTATGGTTGTGATTTTATGGTGGAAGCTGGTGTGGCTCATGGTTTTTTTTTTCTAGATATAGTTATGCTACCGAAATGTTGCCAAACATTTTACAGCCATGTTATATTCTAAAGTGGTTATGCAGGATTGGTCGTGCCTTACCCAAGTTGGGTGGAGTGCTCACCCGTGTGATGTGATTGGATTATGGTTTATGGTTTTGAGAATGGATCATGAAGTGATCTAAATGGTTTATGGTAGATGTGTAAGGGTAGAGACCCTGTACAGTCTAACTACTTGGAAAATATTGTTTGTGCATATGGAAAGTGCTATTGTGATTGCACTCAAATGTTATGTTTCTCATGATAGCATAGCTACAAAACTAGGATCACTTACATCACTTAGCCTTAGACTAAAGGTTCATTTGACCTGTGGCTTTGTTGGATTGGGGATGTTGCCTAGGTCTTCTTCTTTTTGTTAGGCTTATCTACACGATTAGTGCGTTGGGGGTTGAATGACCTACACGGCTAACGCGTCGGGGATTTTTTTTTGGTTTTGCCTAGACACCTGGTGTTGGGTATCTAAGAGGCATGGAGCCTAAAGTGGTATGGTTGGTGTTGATACCCTACCACCTACTACTACTTGGGATCCTTTCAGAGCTCGGGTTCATGGAGGGAGGCAAAGTGGTCGCAGCCTATATCTGCCTCAGGTAGGTTGGAGGTGTTCTGGCTCGCTCCCGGTGAAGTGAAATTCTCTCTATCAATGGTATGTTTTATTTAAAGTAAGCGGTTCCCTACGCTTTTTCCTATAGCCCACCTTTTCGATGTTTTAAATCCTATGCCAAGACTAGGGAGCGAGGGGCACAAAGTGTCAAGCAGGAGAATGTGGATGGGTGGACCGGTTGATCCCTACACATGGTCCGGTGCTCTGCTAGTTATTTTTTCATAAACTTTTTGATGTTATGGTATACCCAGATTTTGTCATTGCATTAATACACGGTTTCATGTTTCATTTAGACGGGGCATTTAAAGATTCTTTATTGTCATTTTCTCATGTCTCTGTGCACTCTATTTCATCCTCCACCATATTATCTCTCTCTCTCTCTCTCTCTCTCTCTCTCTCTCTCTCTCTTTCTCTCTCTCTTCCCGCAACGCAGTGTACACATATATTCACCCTCCACAATGTTATATTTTTTCTTGAGTACGCTTTCATTCATAACACCCATTCAGGGGTAGCACTAGTCGCTAGGTACCTCTGGATGCAGTCCGGCTTATGGCCTAAACTCCATGCTTGGTTTGTTGTTGAGAACTCCTCCCCTATGCAAATGCTTCCGCAACTCTGATGTATATTGAAAAAGATGTAAATTGTATATTTGTGCATAGACCCCCGGGGAGGGGTTTCTCTCACCTAGTATCAGAGCCAATTCTTAAGGTTATGGGAGATAGCCTAAAGCCTGATATTAGTCGGGTTAGTTATGCATCGTGTACGCATTCATGCATGCTATTTGAGAAAATATATTGTATTCATGATGCATCTATAAATGACATTGGTTGATGGTTGTTGAGCCAGCAAAGGATCACACCCACATTTTTGCTCACACCCATCATTTTGTAACCATTGATTGTAATAAATGTCTTTCCGACATTTATTTTGATTTGAGCCATTCATTAAGTAACTGGACTCAATTGAGTTTCCAGCTTGTAATCCCGAAGTAATTTCACCTGATGATGTAAATAATTAGAGATGTTCTCACCTCCAAGGCTGAGGTATATAAGCCAAAGTTTTGTAACCTAAAGGAGATTCAATTATTAATCAAAGTGAGTTTTTGAGCGCCGTGACTGTGTCTGAGAGAGAGAGAGAGAGAGAGAGAGAGAGAGAGAGAGAGAGAGAGAGAATCTTATCTTCTTGCTACGCGAGCTACGGGGCCGCCATTGGAGAAGCGACACCGCCATTGTGTTAGCAGTGGTGAGAGCTACGCACAGATACCAAGAGTGCGCGCTATCGGCTTCTACGTGTGGTAAGTTCCTACGAGCTTCGGTGTGAGTTTTCTTCCAACTCGTGTGTCGGAATAGAGCATGCAACATATCAATAGAACCACAACGAGTAGAGCTACACATTAGTACCATCGGGGTCAAGTTTCGGTCACCTGTATTTTTTGGCCTGTCTTCATACGCGTTTGCCGCACGGAGTGGTTATAGGTTGATTTTGCAGTTCAAGTCTTTAGGGTGCTGTTCTTACCTAGTGTATAGACTTCCCCTTGAGTTTGAGATCGATTCGATGATTCTAGATCCTGTTTCGTATAGCATTCGTTCGTAGTACGGATTTCAGTCACTTGCGTGTTTTAGAACTTAGACTTGATTTCCTTAGTAGTGATTGTCATTAGAAGGTCGAGTAGGTGATTTGACACCCACCTAGTTGTTTCCATGCGCCTGCGGGTCAAGCTCCGTCCTCGTCTGACAAATTCTGTTGTTGGTTGAGTTCTCGCTATTTAGCTTCCGCTAGCGGCGTAACCGCCATAACATTTGGCGCCGTTGCCGGGGACGAGAGCCCTAAGTAGGTGACCTTAGACTAATCCTACGAGGTGAGTCGTATAAACTACTTTGTATACTTTAGTTAGAAAAGATCTAGGAGTGGTGGACTCCGAAGATCTCGAGAGATACTAGGAAGTGGGGTATTCCTGGGTCTTCCGTGTTGACAGTATTTTTAGTTTAGCTTAGATTAGATTGTTTTTTATGGTGTTTAAGTGGTTGTTGACATAAAAAGCATTTGCTACTCCTTGTGTGGTAGTAAATCTCTTTATATTTTCAATTGCAAAAAATCCATTTTATGATTAGAAGTAACTTAGGTAGGGCCTGATTTGATCCTGATCTAGAGCTATCAATTGGTGTTCTATTTGCTTGATGTGTTTGATTGCATGTTAGATCACTGAAAAAGTCGCTTTGGTAGTGAAATATGCAATAAACAAAGTTCAGAAAAATTTTCTGTGTAACTGATTGTTGCTGAGCACTTAAAAGAGCTATTGGAAGAGTTCTGTGCTGAAAAACTGGAAATCTGCAACTTTAGACATCATACGCGTATGATGTCTAGATGACCAAATAGAGACCAAAAAAAAAATTTTGACTTTACCAGAGTGTTCAGAAGGGGGGTTATACCCTAATTTCAACTTAAAACAAGAGCATTAACACTCAAAGAAACCCAAAAAGACAAGTCGGAGTCCAAGAAACGCAAAGAATAGGAAATTTTGGATTCAAATCTTGTTTTTACATTCAAACCTGACAAAAACACTTGAAACTCAATTATAAACATTGGAGAAGGCTTAAAACCAAAAATAATCAAAATCTAGGACAAAAGACATAATACGCGTATAATGTCTTTTGGCACATCCACTGCTTATTTTTTATATCTGACCTGACAAGATTGTTACAGGCACTGTAGGAAGCATAAATATCAAGTTTGGACCCAAATTGATGAAAAAGACATCATACGCGTATAATGTCTTTGACCTAATTTTGGACATATTTTGATACTTTGCTAACACAGATCCATTGTAATAGCTGTCTAGAGGTTATATTTCAAGTTTCATCCCATTTGGATCACAATTGACCCAAAAAAAAAAAAGTCAAAAGCGGAAAATTGCCAAGAAAAGCCTAAATTAGCCATAACTTGCTCAAACAGAGTTCAAACTGAATTTTGTGAGTGAACAGAGCATAAGGGGGCTACTGAGAGTGAGCATAGCCAAAATAGTCTAAATCTGTGAAAAAAGACATCATACGCGTATAATGTCTTTTTCAGCATAACTGCAACAAAATTCTCACTTGATGAAACAGAAGTTGTCCAACTGACAAGATTAAACAATTGACCAAGTATCAATCAGTTTGGATCAATTCTGACCACAAAAACTTGGGGAAAACAAATTGCCGAGACGGAAAAGTTACAGTCCTTTAGGGGAATTGATGAATTTGAGATCGGGCAGGAATCTCCGGAATAATCAACCAAAACAAGGGGAACCAGCAAGTGCCATATCAACCGAGGGAAGTGTAAACCAAAGTTGGGTGCAACCATTAGAGCCGATCTTTGAAGGAAGTGTCTCTGATACTTCTTCGGAGAGATCTTACGAGATTTTCACCGAAAACTTGGAACACTTGAACCTGAACAATAGAGAAAATATGGCAGCAGAATCATCAAACCCTTCCGCCACCATGAAGCTATTGTTCATAAAATACCAGTACGACAATGAGCAAGGTGCCAAGATCTACAAAGATGGAATGGACCGCTATTGTGTGAAGATAGAAGATAGACCTAGTGAGTTCAAGGACTTAGTGCCTGTGAGCTATAGCGGAGATAGATATCTAGATGACGAGGGTACCATGTACTTGGTAGTCCTAAACCCTAACATTGTGGACAAGTGGGGATTGATGGGCACCAAAGCCAAAATAGATGAAGAACTCGAGGAGAAAGCACCAATAATGAACTTCCCTAATGCGAGGTTAAGAAGGGAGAATGAGACTACAAGGATCAACACTGATAACATCTATGTGGGGCTATACAAATATAATAATGGGGAGCAAGATCTCTATTATAGATGTGAGGAACCCTACACCGGAGAGTTGACAGACCAAAAAAGACTCTATGTCTTTACCTACACAGAGGGATCAGAAGTGAAAATTGCCGCTTACGATAAGTATGGCAGGCAATACTCAACAATGGGCAAGAAAGAATTAGAAGGATATACATACTTTGGGGGACCACTACATCAGTATTATGTTACTTCTAGCTCACATAGACCAGCACCAACAACTGGAGTGCAAAACTCAATGACAACAGGAGGACAAAGAACTCAGGTTGCTGACTCTTTCAGTCAACCTTGGGACTCGAAGCTCGGACCAATGGGATCATTACATTCCAGAGAGTCAATGGAGACGAATCGAGGTAGTGCAGTTCCAATCCCCACCTATACCACTCCAGGTCCAAGGTTTGAAGCGGAACCATCACATTTACCTCCCAGTAGTAGATTCAGGGCAGAGGAACCGACAAGGGTAACCCATGAAGTCCATGATGCTAGAGAAAGCTTTAGCCGAGACACAGGAGCAATGAGATTGGTAGCAGATCATAGACGTATGAGACCATCTCAAGTAGCCAAGTGTATGCCAAAGAAGTATGGTGGTTCAGGAGATCCGTATGCACATGTGTCACTCTTTAAGCAAGTCTTAAGAGCTGAGCAGATAACAGATTTCCATACACAATACGAGGGATTTGGTCTTACTCTAGAAGGTACTGCATTGACATGGTTTCAACCAATGAACATAGGGGGATTCCATGACATTGACCATTTGCTAAGAGAGTTTGCTGAGGAATTCTCAAAACGAGGGATTAAGCACAATACGGTCTCACAAATATATGCTTTTAAACAGAGAGAACACGAAAAAGTGAAGGAAGCTTCACTTCGCTTCAAACAATACATTGAGAGATGTCCAGTACGTGAACGACCACAAGATGACAGACTATCTGTTCTCTTTATTGAGGGACTGAGGAACGACACTCTCAAGAAGGACTTGCACTTGAAAGCTTGTACAAGTTTCGAGCAAGTAACGAGAGAGGCATTGTACTTAGTGGATAACTGTACGGTTTATGGAGAGGTGTCAGCGGATACAGAATTTGCATCCAGTAGCTCCTCCTCCGTAGCGAGCGAGACTACCACTAAAAAGAATGTTCAAACAACAACCATGCCAAATGTAGAGCAAATGATAGAAGATGCTCTAAAAAGGATGGCACCATACCAAAAACCATTGCCAAAAACACTGAAATGGTGTGCTATTGAACAAAAATGGACAAATCATCCAAAAGAGGAGTGCTATTACAACAAAGGGTATGTAAGGGAGCGCCAGTATGCACCTCCTGCTCAATTAGCACCACCTGCTCAATTAGCACCACCTCAGATACATCCAGTACCTCGATACCCAACGGGAAATGTACCAGGACCTATGGGGATAGAAAGACCGCAACCGGTATTGGGACAACAACCACCTTTACCAGGAGCAAGACCAGTGGGCATTAGATATGCACCAACCTTAGAGAATCAGGAAGAACAAGCCTTAGTGCCTGTTCAAGCCTATTACGAAGAATCGGGTGCACACATGTCTTCGACAGTGTATTACCCACCAGAAGAACCAAAACAACCAGAACCATGGGGCATGATGGGGAATGTTGGAACACCAACAATTACAAGTGCTTCTGATGAAGAGAGATACAATTTGGACGCAAGAACATTGATGTTCATAGCTCATGGAGGGTTAACAGGACAAGAACCATCCTATCCACAAAGGACGAATCAAATGGGACCAAGACCAGCACTAGGACCCTGTTACAAGTGTGGAGGTGACCATCTGATGAATGTTTGCCCACATACGGAAATCATTAGAATTAACGCTTATTGCACTGAGTGTGGGGTTACTCACTTCATTGAGGATTGTTCAAAGAATCCAAACAAAGTGCAAAAGACGACATTGAATATGCTAGAAACTATTCCTACCAGCAGTGGGTCTGAAAATGAAACTCTGATACCAACGCAAGTTGTTACTAGAGCTCGAGCTAAGAAAACCACTAGAGAACCTGAGAATGGAAAGTTAGCGACTGAAGTGGTTAGTCAAGGACCGCGGAGTCAGAAAAACACATGGAAAGCTAGAAAAGCACGCATGAAGTTGAGAAAAGAACGTGAAGACGCTATTCTAGCTGAGGAACTAAAGCAAACTAAAGCTAGATTAGAAAAACTTGAGAGTCAAAACGGGAAACGAGAGATGAGCCCGGAAAGAACGAAACAAAAGAGTATCAAAGAAACAACGAGCTTAAGCTCAGGGGGATCAGTGCTAGTCGACAAAGTACACGAACCATTGGACGCACTGATGAGAGCTTACGAAGCTAGGTTAAAGAACAACCAAACACAAGAACAGAGGTGGATGACATACCCAAACGCGGAATTGGAAAAGCAGAGACTTGAAATGTGCCAGAGAATGATCGAGACTGCACAAGCCTTATTAGAACCACCAAAAGAAACAATGAATTGTGGAAGGAAAACCCAATTCAGCAAGAGACTATCGTTTCACGGGTAGCTGAAAAGACTCCCAGTGCACAAAAGCCTGAAAATACACAAAAGGATGACCGCATAGTATTGAACACAACCGATCAGGAGATAGAGAGTTTTCATCCAGTCATACAGAGGATTTACGGAAAAGATGAGGATTACAATGAATTTTGGAAACAAGTGAGAGAGGCAAACTTTGCAAACGAGCTAAGTTGCCAAGCTAATCAGACAAATTGGGAAAAGGACATCAGGAATCCTCCCATAGTGGAATTTGAGGCAGGATCTCAAGTGGACTTGGATCTGCAATCTTACTGGGGAGATGGGGGCTCTGTTAGAACAATGGAGAGCAAACCTCATTCACTGAAAACCTTACCTTCATACTTAGGAGAGTATGAAGCAAAATCCGAGATTAGAGCACTTCCCTCACGAAAAATCTCATCAGAAAAAGTCATGGACTCGCAAGGATTGATAGAGATTTTGTCAACACCAGTGACATGCACTATCACTCTAGCTGAGCTTTTGAGGCTAAGACCACATATGTGGACCACTGTAGGAAAATGCTTGGAGAAATTCGGGATAAAAGATCCAACATCGAGATTGCAAGAGAGCATAGAGGAGCTGAGCAAACCACAAAAGAACGCTAAGCCTGTACCCTTAAACAAGGTCGGAGAGTATTGCGAAGGTGAAGAGGGGAATACAACCTTACCAGTTGAATTCCAAGGAGTGAAGACGATGGCAATACTAGACAGCGGAGCAGGGGTAGCCATTGCTACAAAAGAAATCTGGAAAAAATGGGGGAAACCAGCAATAAGGAAGACTAGGTTGAAACTCCAATTAGCAGATGGACACATGGAGAAACCTATGGGGTTATTAGAGAAAGTTGTAGTGACTTCTTGCGGCATTGAATACGAACATACTTTTGCTATTGTCGATTTTGCCAAGGAGAATAACTATGATATCATATTGGGAAGACCATTCATGAGACAGTTGAAAATGGTCCAAGATTGGGGCTACGATCACATATACTTGAGAAATATGGAAACCACTACACGTGTGAACCTGAAAGACCATAGCTACAAAGATGTGAACCGAACACCGGTAGAGGAGTTTGATTCAGCTACTTTGGCGGGATCCGAATTTCCAGCTTGGTTAGGTAAACCCAAGGAGTTATGGATGTGTGGAGCTTCGAAATGTGGAAGTCTGAAACGAGAAGAATGTGTTTTAGAAAGGGCTATCGAAGACGAAACTTATGTAAGAGAACCCTTTCCAGAGGACACGTTTGAACCATTAGAATGGACACACATTCTAGCAACCCTAGATGTTTGTGCAATTCCGGATGGTCCCACAACGAAATTTTGCGACAAGGACGGGTACGACGTGGTTCCGTATTTCATGTTGAGAACTGTACTCAAAAAGAAACTGAAAAGAACGATACACTGGAAAAGGAAGATGAAGAAGAGGTGTTTCACGACATTCCCAATCATCCAGAGTGGGGAAATGAAGCAGACAACGAGTCAACGGACAATTCAAGCGGAAACGAAGAAACTATAACGGATGTCCGATTTTATGATTTTCCGAACCAAACTAAACAACGCCAGAAACACTATAGAGCAAAGAAAAAAACAAAAGGGGTTAGAACCAATCCGATGCCTAGAATAAGAGGAAAAAATCAATTCTTAATGCTAGTAAAGGCTGAAGATTGTGTTAAGGATAAGATTTCTGGAAGAATGAGAGGCAGTGATCAAAAGAGCTTACGAAAAGACAAAAGAGGCTCAAGAAATCAAGTTCAAAAGAATGGAACGAAAACTGAAACAGAAAAATCAGAAAAGAACAAGCGCAACAGAGAATACACGGAGTCCAAGTTAGAACGTAGAAACAAGTACAGAGAGCTCAAGAAAACTCTGAAGGAAGTTTGGACGACAGAAATTGAGAGTGGAGAGGACGAAAACGTCAAAATCAAGGAAAACATGGATAGGAAATTCACTATAGGAAATTCACAATAGAGGATAGGAAGGTGATATTAACCCCACCTATTCGAGAGAGGAAGGAGAACGAATCTTATGACGGACCGGAGAATGCAAAAAAAGTTGATTTAGCAGCTCCAGGTGAGCCACCTAGACCGGTCTACATAGCCACAGATTTGTCTCCAAGCGAGGAAGAGAGACTTTTGAGTCTTCTCAGAGAGTACAGGGATGTGTTTGCATGGTCTTATAAGGACTTAAAGGGAGTTGACCCATCGATATGCCAACACTCAATCCCACTGAAACAAGACGCAAAGCCTAGCAGACAGAGACCATACACATATAATGATACTTTTGCTAAGCGAATCAAGGAGGAGATAGATAAGCTAATGGAAGCTGAATTCATATACGAGATTGAACACACCGATTGGGTATCTCCGATTGTGGTAGTACCTAAGAAGAACGGAAAACTCCGAGTGTGTGTCAACTTAAAGAAAGTGAATGCTGCAACAATCAGGGACAATTATCCCCTGCCGATAACTGATCATGTTCTAGAGCGTGTATCAGGGAAAACAGCATACTCCTTTCTTGATGGTTTTTCAGGATATAACCAGCTAGCCATAGCACTGGAAGATCAACATAAAACAGCTTTTGCAACGGAGTGGGGAATTTATGCTTATCGGGTTATGCCTTTTGGTCTAACCAATGCTCCCGCAACCTTCCAGAGGCTGATGACGCATGCTTTCAAAGAATACTTAAGGCTGTTTCTAGAAATCTACATGGATGACTTATGTGTACATTCTCTACTGAGAGATGAGCATCTAGAACACCTAAGAAAAGTATTTGAGAAATGTAGGACATATCGCATTTGTCTCAATCCTGAGAAATGTGTGTTTATGGTCCGACAGGGCAGAATTCTGGGACATATTGTCTCACAAAACGGAATATCCACGGATTTAGAGAAGATAAAAGTTATAGTGGATATGCCTAGACCAACCAATGCGAAACAAGTACAGAGCTTTATGGGACATTGCGGATATTATAGACGATTCATTTACATGTACGCTATAATAGGCCAACCACTTTACAGGCTAATAGTGAACTTTGAATGGACAGAGGAGTGTGAGGAATCGTTCAAGAAATTGAAAGAGGCACTCATTACTGCTCCAGTCTTGAAATCACCAGATTGGGAGAAGATATTCCATGTGCATATAGATGCTTCGGCATATGCAATAGGATGCATTCTGGCTCAGCCAGAAGAAGGAAACATGGATTTTCCTATCTGTTACGCCAGTCGACAGCTCAACAATGCAGAGAAGAATTACACCACAACAGAGCGAGAAGGATTAGGAATGATCTATGCTGTGAAGAAATTTCGGCATTATCTTCTAGCCAACAAGTTTGTGTTTTTTACGGATCACCAAGCCTTGCTCTACCTAGTGAATAAACCATGCAATACCGGGAGAATAGTGAGATGGTTCATTATCTTACTGGAATTCGACTTCACGGTAGTAGTAAAGAAAGGAAAAACACATCTTAGAGCTGATCATCTTTCGCGATTGACGAATGGAGAAGACCCTATAGGAGTAGATGACGACATGCCAGACGCGTACTTGTTCAACATAGAAATGATACCGAGGTGGTCTCAAAATGTCGTTAACCTATTAACCTATGGAGGAGAGTTCGATAGAAGAGAATACAACCTGAAACATATTGCTATTCAGCAATCCAAGAATCTTCAATTGGTTGCAGGAAGGTTGTATCAATTGGGAAATGATCATGTTTTACGACTATGCATCAATCCTGAGGAATATAGTATATATCTGCGCGAAGCACATGTTCAGGAATGTGCATTTCATTGTTCAAGAAGGAACACATATAGGAATTTGTTACAATTGGGAGTCTATTGGCCAGGAATGAAAGAAAGCGTACATGAATATGTCACTGTATGTATTGTATGTTCATCAAAACCGCCAGCCGAGTATTCGACATTATATCAGATAATGATCGCTCCATAATGGAGTCAGTATATTGTTGAATATCTCACAAATAGAACTTTCCCAGAAGGAACGTCAAAAGCTCGTCAGAAATCTGTAGAGACAGAAGCTAGAGATACGCTTTAATAGGAGATCAACTCTATAAGAGAGGTAAAGACAACCAGCTTAGGATTTGCGCATCAGAGTCTGAGTATGTGATAATCCTGGAGCAAGCTCATGGAGGAGTAGGTGGAGGCCATTTCTCAGGTGATAAGACAACAAAACTTGTCTTAGCCGCAGGAATATGGTGGCCAACATTACATATGGACGCTGAGGAATACGTTAAACGGTGTGATGACTGTCAGCGGACCAAAGTACCACTTAAAAGAGATGATATGCCGCTTAGACCAATGATGGGGGCAAGAGCTTTTGCAAAATGGGGGATTGATTATGTCGGACCCATTTCACCTCCTGCATATA
Source organism: Adiantum capillus-veneris (assembly GCF_014529385.1). Classification (NCBI taxonomy): domain Eukaryota; kingdom Viridiplantae; phylum Streptophyta; class Polypodiopsida; order Polypodiales; family Pteridaceae; genus Adiantum; species Adiantum capillus-veneris. Next base: position 93,840,656 of record NC_140952.1, read on the forward strand.
AGACTCATGCACAATACATCATTGTGGCTACAGACTATCTAACAAAGTGGGTCGAAGCAAAGGCAACTCAAAAAGCAGATGCCAGGACCACGGCACAATTTCTGTATGAATACGTCTTTGTACGATATGGATTGCCAATAGAAATTGTGAGTGATCGAGGCACACATTTCATAAATGAAGTGATAGAGATCCTTCTAGATGAATTCATGGTAATCCATAGGAAATCAGCCCCGTATCATCCACAAGCAAACGGACAAGCTGAAGCAACAAACAAAACCATATGCACGGTCCTTACGAAGATTGTATCTGAGTCGAGAACTGACTGGGACCAGAAGTTGCATTCAACATTATGGGCATATAGGGTAGCATATAAAACATCAATAGGAACGACCCCATATAACATGGTTTTTGGGCTAAATGCTATCTTGCCAATAGAATTCTTGATTTCAACCTTAAGGGTGGCTAAGGATCTAGAGTGGACAGGGCACGAGCTCTCTGATAGAATAGATGACCTGGAAAAGCTAGACGAGCTTCGCCTAAAAGCAGTAGCTTCTATCTACGCTCAAAAAAGGCGACAAAAGGAATTTTTTGATAAGCATGTGCGGACTAAAGAGTTTAAAGTTGGGGACTATATCCTAGTTTACACTCTGAAACAGCATGCTAAGAAGCTTAAAAAGCGAGGGATGGGACCTCTGGTGATTAAAGATCTATCACCAAGTGGAGCCATCAAGCTTGCTACATTAGACGGAGAAGAAATGCCCAATTGGATTAGTGGATGCAAAGTGAAAAAGTATCTGTTGCCGCTAACACAAGACATGCTTCTCAAAATACATCAAGAAAAGCTGCGTGTCCAGAAAAAGAAAAAGATTGAGGAGGAAGCGCAAGCCGAGGCGAAGGAAAGAATGGAGAAAAGAAGACTACTGCGTCAGAAACAACGCAATGAAGGAGCAATACGAATAAACGCAGTCAGTATAACAGAAATGGATAATGACAAAGAAGAACCCATCATTGAATGCAAAGTAGGAACCAACCAAATTAAAGCCAGAGCACTATTGGATTCAGGAGCTCAAGCTAACCTACTTTCACTCAGTTTGTATAGACAATTGACAAATGACACTAAACTACAAACTGCCAAGCAAGAGTTAAAGAGTTACTCTGAGAATTCAATCAAAACTATCGGATGCACAGTTTTACATATACAGATTAACCAATATGTGTATCCTCATATGTTTTACGTGGTTGAAGACCAAGCTACACAACATCCATTATTGCTAGGACAACCATGGCAGAAGCAATACAATGCAATGATTGACTGGAGTTCTAAATCAGTGCTTATCAAATACGAAGGTGAAAGTCAATCAATTAAGTTCACCAAAGGAGCAGAGCCAACTCCAAAGGAAGAATGCAAGAACAAAGGTAAACAACAACCAGAGAAAAAGAAGAAGCAATGGCAACCAACAGTTTCTATACAACCGGATTACTCTTCGACGAGGAATTCTCAACAGTGGATAAGGAAGACAAGCAATAATATAACAGCTCAACCTTGGAAAAAAACGGAGTCAAAGTTGGTATGGAGACCAAAAAAGGCTGTGCCAGAGAACACAAAGGTGGAAAACAGAGTCTTCAATACCAGACAACAGAGTGATTCCAGATAATCAAGGACAGTGAAACAGATCTGGATTCCAAAGAAGTTCATGACGGCACAAAGCTATAGCAAGCAAATTTGGATCCCAAAGATTTGTAAACAGGAACTCCCTTCAATACAATCAACGGAAACTCCTAGGTATTTCAAGGCGAGGAAATCAACACACAGAACAAAGCAGGTTTGGGTCGCAAAGAGTTTGTGGCAGGCACAAGCAAAGCGGAAGCAGATTTGGATTGTGAAAAAAGACAGCAAGGTAACGAAGAATCTATCTACTGATTCTACTACCAAATTGCCAAAACCAACCCAAAAATCGACCACCAATCCATCAATCAAACAAAGAGCAGCTTTGTTGGAAAGACTGTTGTATCATCGCTCTACAATTGCATTGGGAACTTATGGCCAAAACAACTACAATGCTTCACCCACAGACACTTCATAGTTGTCCGGGAGGACTCAGACTAGGAGGGGGGGAGGTATACAGAAGCTACAAAGCAGCTACAAGCGGAAAAAACAAAGAAAAACAAAAATTATATTACAAGGGCAGTGTCTTACATGATTTTGCAATTTTTTATGTTTGATTGCGGATATTGATAATATTTATGCCCTTATATACCTTGTTTTGCAACAAGAAGAGATCAAATGATGAATTTGGGTCTCTAGATGTGTAAATATCACTAAATAAGAGTGTTTTTGGAGCTAAAAAGTGGAAAAAAGTGGTAATCCAAGTCCAAAAATCACAAAGAAGTGTATATTCATATACACAGGGTTACCAGCTATTTATCGTGTATGTTTGGAATTTTTTGGCTTCAATTTGCTATTTTCCTTTTATTTTTTATGATTTTCTTAATAAAAAAAAAAGAAAAATAAAAAAGCAAGTGAAATGAGATCAGAAAAAAGAAAAGAATAGACGGTGATGATCCTAATGACAAGGGCAACCCATGGTAAAAATGGGGTACAATTCTGAAAAAGTTGCGGAAAGCCCGAAAGGACAGAATTTTGGCAAAGTGGACAGATTTCTCAGAAACAGGTCAAACGGAGTCCAAATTGAGAAATTTCAAATCCTAAAGTGCATTTCACGACGAGATAGGAGCACATGTCAAATTTGGTAACAAGTGATCCGGGAAGCCCGAAGTTAAGTATTTTTCACTTCACTATCAAGCTCATTTCCACTATTACCTTCTTGGAGAGAGCAAAGAGCACACAGGAGCATCCGACCTTCTACCGCCTTCTACGACTGCTACGAGAGCTCAGAGGACACCAGACATGAGAGGTAGACTCGTTGCCATAAGCTTTTGATGCTTATCGTTAACTTTTGTCGCGAAAACTCACCAAAACCAAGAAACAAGAGCAGACGGGGAATGGGGAAGAACGCTAGGTAGGGGCACAACCGCCTAACCAAACCTTGCAAGAACTTAGAGGTGGGTTACCCTAGTATAAAAGATGAGTTTCTAGCACTCAAAGCTCGAGAAAGAACGACTGGAAAAACCCTAGGTCAACAGAGCCTGCAAGAGGCAAACAGAAAAAAGTTGTCGGAACGACACAAAACTTCTCAGGAAGCTTAACAACATCGAGGGCAATGCAACCATGGAGTATCTCCGGGTTTGAATCACCAAAAGTAGGTCGGAACAACCGATTCGGCGGCGGACACACAAAGCGTCATTTTAGCATAACGGCTAAAATTGACGACCAAATGACATGAAACTTCACGAGCAGTTTCAACTATACATGGATGACTTATGTTTGCAAGAAAAACCCAAAAGAAAGCTGATTCACTTACCGATGGTGAAAAAGACGCTTTCGGGCAACCAAATGGAGAAAGATGGAGAACGGGGAGCCAAAGTCAAGTTCAACCAAATAGGTGGCTTCACAACATATCCAATGAGCTGGAAATGCAACTCTCAAGAAGAAAAGTTGAAGAAATTCAACTCCAAGGCAAAAAGACGACTTCGGAGACTGAAATGCCTATAAGGGGGCTTTTTAGCTAAACTGATGACTTTTTAAGTTGAAAACTAGTTAGCAGGGCTTAGGGCACTAGCACAAAGCATTCTTTGCACAAAAAGACCAACATTTCAAGAAAAGACATCATACGCGTATGATGTCTCACAGCATGATTTTCACATCTATTTCAACATTTGAGTGCATAGCCTCATTCCACATGTTAATCACATCCTATGAACCAAGTATCATGAGAATTGGAGTTAGAAAACCCAAGGAAAACCAAAAAGACGCAAAGTAGGCCATAAAATTGATTTTTGGTCCTAATTTTGTCAAAATAACTCCAAACTCATTGAAACTTTGTAGGATTGTTGATTAACACATCTACAAGCTATCTGGAACCAAAAAGCACCATTTTGACACAAAAGACATCATACGCGTATGATGTCTATTTGCACTTACAGAGCCAAAAATGCTCATTTGACATCATACATCCATTATATATATCTAATACATGCTACATATGAAGTTTGGAACCATTTGGTCAAGTGGATCACCCCATTAGCCCACTTAAGAGAAAATCCTTCATACAAAGCCTATTTTTGTCCCAAATCCAACATATTCAAGTCCAAACCAAGATTTGAGTATAAACAGTCCTTCACTAACACATGGAGAGTCCACAGAACCAATCCCATGAAAAATTGATGAAAAAGACATCATATGCGTATGATGTCTCCAGAGCCATTTTTAGCCCAAATTCTATCCAAACTTGATAAATCCACTGAATAAGCCTATCTAAAGCCAAAACCAAGCTTATAGAGAAAATTGGTCCAAAAATGCACTAAAAGACATCATACGCGTATGATGTCTCACTATGTGATTTTGGCACCCTAGGGCTTCAACCACCAAACAGAAGTGTTCTACATGCCATTTGAAAGTAATCCACCAAGTTTTACCCAATTTGGATCATAAAATCCATTTCCCTTTCAAAATTTTGCCAAGAGCCTGAACCGGACTAAACTGGCCAAAACTTGACCAAATGGGATCCAAACTCAAATCCAAGCATATGATACTCATGTATACACTATCAGCTACAAGCACAACCAATATGAAGTCATTTTGACACAAAAGACATCATACGCGTATGATGTCTCCAGCATGATTTTGAGCCCAGTTTGCATATTTTTTCACCTACATTGCATCCTTAGGCCCTGAATAGCTCATGTTTCAATTTTCAAGTCATTTGAATAGTTAAAAGCTTCATTTCGGCTTTCAGTACTAAAAAGACGCTAACTTCTGAAATTGGAGTTACAGGATCCATGGATTCCGCTAAGTCATCGGCAACTAAGAGAAAAAGACCAACCATCAAGGATGCTCTTGCAGAAGCAGAACCTTTTGATATTCCAACAGAAACCCTAAAGCCAACCAAGACTTGGGTGGAGGAAGCAGTACTAGAAAAAGAGGGAATAAAGATCTACCAGGGGACTTTCAGAGATCCTCAAGGGCAATCGGTCGATGTACCTATGATCCCACGAGAATTAGTGGATTATAGTAGGTCAGAGAACATCAGCAGATACCTGGAAAAGGCTGACTTACACAGGTTCTTCACCTCGAGACCATCAGGTGTAGACACAAGAAGAGTGTATGAGTTGGCAACATCCATTCAGAAGGATGGGAAAGCCACGTTGACAGCCATGGATGGAGAAACAGTTGAAGTACAGATCACTCCACAGCTCATTACAGATGCATTGAAGCTGCACAACAAAGGGAGTTCTGTCAGAGAAAGAAGGGAGGCCATAGAGGTCTATGGATCAAAGAAACAAAATACAACCTACGGAGATATGGCAGATCAACGAGCGGCAACCCTTTGCCGATTATACAACCAGTTTTTCCATGTGTGCAGTAAAAGACCGCAGAAGTATACTACACCACCCCATGCCATTGCGACAACCATCACATGGGCACTGAAGAGCAACATGCCAAAAGAGGTGAATTATGCTCAATACATCCACGAGCAAGTAATCGCCATGCACAACCAGAAGCCAAGGTATATAGGAGGAGCTGAAGTTCTGACAAGAATAGCTTATGAAGCTATTGGAGCTAGAGATCAAGGGCCACGGGTTCCCTCCCAGAATGAGTGGCTTAGAGAAGCCGATGAAGAGAAAGAACAGCAAGAAGTATCCAAGAGGGCGTCCACAAGAGCACGTCGAAAACTAGAAATAGTTTCAGAACCTGAAGAGGCTGTGGACGAGCCGCTCAAGAAGAAAGCGAAGAAGAAGGCTGATCCCAAGCAAACCAAAAGTCAAAAAGCCGCAAGAATGGAAAGGCTGGTAGAGCAGTTTAGAGCAGAAAGAGCTCTAAAGGGGGACTTTGAAGAAATGTGGGTGCCAGACCCCACTAAAGTCGGAACCAGCTCAGCCAGGCCACATGTTGATCAATATGATCAATATATTAGAGCTTATGAGGAGTCGGAGGCCATACTGGAGCAGCAACCTGTCGAGCCTTATACTAAAGAGGAAGTACAGCTTTTAAAAGCTGAGCTGCAAAAGGACGACAAGGGGAAGAAGAAAGTAGATGAGTCTACTGAACCTCAAGAGAAAGACGGGCAAGCAAACAAAGGGAAAGCCAAGATGACTGAGGACAATCAGACCTCCTTTACTGATGTACCAAGCCCGAAGAAGACGGAAATTATTGTGGAGGAGACCACAATAGAAATAGAAACAGAAGTTATGGAAAAGCCGGAGGCCGGGACCAAGGAAAAGGAGATAGATCCAGTTCAGCAAAAGAAAGATGATTATGAGGATCTGGTAGCGATCGGATACAGTGAAGAAGAGGCCCTGGAGGCAGTTTATGGGATATCCCTACGGAAACAAGATGATCGGAAAGGGACGAAGGAAAAGACAAAGGGTACAATGGAGAGTAAAGAGAAAATGGACGAACAGAACATACTAGAAGAGCCGAAGCCATTGGAGGTGGTGGCAGAAAGAGCTGTCAAGTTGACAGTTGAAGATGAAAAAGACATGAACTGCTCAGCAAGATTAAAGAAAGATCCAGAGCAAAGGAAGTAGCACTTGAGACAGCAAAACAAAAGGAAGCAGAGTTGCAGAAGAAGTTAGAGAATGCTATGACTGAATCTAAAATTCATAAAGCATCACTCTACGACGCAGAAAACGAGAGAGACGGCTTGATACTCCAACTAGCCAAAGCTTCAAGAGAGGTAACAAGTTCACAGGAAGCAAAGGAGCGAATAGAAGATGAGCTGGAGGCAGCCAAGGATGAGCTCATTGAGCTAAGGGAAAGAGTCGAACTTCAAGAAAGGAAAATCACGAGACTCAGGACCACCCCTAGAGCTAGCAGAGCAGGAACAGAACAAGAGGGAGCCCTCGTACCAGCTCTGGAAGATCAGGTCAGAAGTTTGCAAAGAGAGCTAAGGTTAGAGCAAGTGCAAAGATTGCACATAGCGGAGGGATCATTGGTTGCAGAGGAGAGGCTCACATCAGAAAACCAAACACTAAGGACAGAAAATGAGGCCCTCCGCAAACAGCTCCAAGACCTCCAAGAGCAACAAAGAAGAGAAACAGAGACACCACAAGAAGAAGCAGGGAGAGCAGCCATAGAGCTACCAGAAACTGGAGAGGCAACCACAATTGAAGATCCAGCCCCAGTTCAAGAAGTGGCCTCAACTTCAGGAATCTCTGAAGAAGAAGAACAAAGGCTCCAGGACCAAATAGAAAAGTCAACAGAGAAAAGTGCCAAGGCGGAAATGGAATGGGAAAGGAGACTCCTCATCTCCATTAGACTTCAAGGTTTAGACACAAAAGTGCTCCATGAAGAGTGGATGCAACCCAGCCTGCCTTTGCCTCTGATGAAATTTGAAGTGATAAAGACGAAAAAGAGAATAGAGGAGGAGCAGTATGTCGCTCTTTACGAAGGCGACATCACAAAGGATGAACAATCAAAGAAGATTGTAGATTCTCAACCTAGATGGAGGAAAGGTTGGCTGAACAAATACCCAGCCTACCTCATCTACTTGGTAGAGGCTCCAAAGGAGATTCGGGAGGATGCAACCTTCTGCCCGGTGCCAAGAGTCAGAAGCTGGAAAGAGCATGGCAGGATTGCAGAAAAGAAGCCAAATTGGCTTAATTACCCAAGGATGTCAGGACCAAAGGCAGGAGAGAGAATAGGTAAAGCCTACATGGTGAAAACCCTAACGGGCACCATCAAACTCTTTACTGGCTCTTCTGACCTTTCGTGTCAGATGCTAAAGAAAATCCGCAGGACTCTCTTAGCATGCATTGAAGTGTTCGCGCCAGATAAAGCCACTACCTCGAGTCTACTATCAACGGCCGACACAGTGACGGATATGATGTATGATCTTTCATTGCAGCCATCACCAAAGGTGTTACATCTCTTATACCAAAGAATTATGTTTTTGCCTAGCTTCCACATGCAAACATTCGAAGAAGCTTTCTACACCGGCTTTTTCACTCACGAAAGCAAAATATTCGGCCCAACCTTGACCATCGGCAACCTACGCTACGAATCACATTTGCAGATGCTCAAGACGACAGGACTCTATTGACCAAGCCTAAAAGTCATGTCAGGGACGACATGAACGCGGAGGGGGGGAGTGTTGAGCCAGCAAAGGATCACACCCACATTTTTGCTCACACCCATCATTTTGTAACCATTGATTGTAATAAATGTCTTTCCGACATTTATTTTGATTTGAGCCATTCATTAAGTAACTGGACTCAATTGAGTTTCCAGCTTGTAATCCCGAAGTAATTTCACCTGATGATGTAAATAATTAGAGATGTTCTCACCTCCAAGGCTGAGGTATATAAGCCAAAGTTTTGTAACCTAAAGGAGATTCAATTATTAATCAAAGTGAGTTTTTGAGCGCCGTGACTGTGTCTGAGAGAGAGAGAGAGAGAGAGAGAGAGAGAGAGAGAGAGAGAATCTTATCTTCTTGCTACGCGAGCTACGGGGCCGCCATTGGAGAAGCGACACCACCATTGTGTTAGCAGTGGTGAGAGCTACGCACAGATACCAAGAGTGCGCGCTATCGGCTTCTACGTGTGGTAAGTTCCTATGAGCTTCGGTGTGAGTTTTCTTCCAACTCGTGTGTCGGAATAGAGCATGCAACATATCAATAGAACCACAACGAGTAGAGCTACACATTAGTACCATCGGGGTCAAGTTTCGGTCACCTGTATTTTTCGGCTTGTCTTCATACGCGTTTGCCGCACGGAGTGGTTATAGGTTGATTTTGCAATTCAAGTCTTTAGGGTGCTGTTCTTACCTAGTGTATAGACTTCCCCTTGAGTTTGAGATCGATTCGATGATTCTAGATCCTGTTTCGTATAGCATTCGTTCGTAGTACGGATTTCAGTCACTTGCGTATTTTAGAACTTAGACTTGATTTCCTTAGTAGTGATTGTCATTAGAAGGTCGAGTAGGTGATTTGACACCCACCTAGTTGTTTCCATGCGCCTACGGGTCAAGCTCCGTCCTCGTCTGACAAATTCTGTTGTTGGTTGAGTTCTCGCTATTTAGCTTCCGCTAGCGGCGTAACCGCCATAACAATGGTACTTGTTTGACTTGCCTTCTTGGGTGGATGTGTTTGATTTGAGTTATGGTGAAGTGGTTGAGGTGTTCAAACAACGGCATTGTATTTTCCTTGAATGTTTGTTTTGTAGTAGCAAATGGCTCTCAAAGTGATGTCTGAATGCTTTAGTCGGGGGAATGAGGTTTTGGCCATATTGTTCAACAATATGGCCACGCAGTTGTCCAGGGATGAACAGGAACTCTTTACTTAGAAATTGGTACCAAAGTCTTTGGCATGCAAGGAAGCACAACTTATTGGAAGAGTGTGTAGTTACCTTACCTGCCACCAATAACCCTTCCATCAATTCTTCATCTATATTGGCAACAGTCTAAGAGATTGATTTCCAACCTCAGGCTACTTCAACTCAGAATATGGTTAGGCCTAGAAGACCTGTTCTACTACTTGGCGATGCGCTCCCAAATCCTAAGGATTGCCGAAGTTGCTAAGAAGTTTGAATCTCTTACAACTATCATAGGAAAAAAAATTCTAGAAGATAACTACAGACCACGTTGTCGCGTGGGGGGTCTGAGAGAATACCCTATCATGAGAGTTAAAAGAATATTTAGAGAATTAGCTCTGAGACACCCATAATATTGTAAAGAGGTCATAAAAATCCAATTTTGATGAATAAAAGAAGCATAGACTCAATTTTGGTTCACTTGTGTACTAAGTTTTCTCTCTCCTTGTCTTGTTTTCAGATGGATCTTCTTAATTGTCTAAATGAACTCCCAAGTGACTTTGCAAAAAGAGTTTTTTTCAATTATGCAGTTGGATTTAGTCTCCATTGGGGAGTTGAAGTGGTTTGAGTTTCAAAGGGGACTAGAGAATACCTTGTATCGAACACTTACATCGCATGAAAGTTATATGTTGAAGCTCAACCTGAACGTCAAACACAAGTGTCTGATAGGTTTATGACCAATCCCCAGCTTTGAGTAAAGAAAAAGACCCAAGAAGGTGATGTTAAAGTGCAAGGATATGTTCTTTACCTTAACTTATGTTCTCTTCTGGACATATCGAGTCGAGAGCTTATACTTAGTAAGAAAGCCCTCATGCTAAATCAGAGATACGAATTTTGTGAAAAGGTCAAAATCAGGGTATGGAAGAAGTCAAATGGTGGCAACCAATTCTATTATATACCCCAGGATTAATTTAATAGAGTCTATGGACCTATTCTCAAATACAACCCTCACAATGTCACTGTTACCTTTGATGACGACAAGAAACCAAGGTGCATTGGTGACTTTTCCCAAGCACAACCAATGGTAGTGAACTCGAGTAAATAATTCTACGGACATGATGTAAATGAACGACATGCTCGTGTAAACTGCTTTAATGGATTATCACCATATAGGGGTAGGACCTCAGTTATAGGAACCAAGAATTGGTTCCTATAGGACCCTTTTGTATTTATGTATCTTGCAAGAAACATATGTACTTTTTTCAGTCTTCTGCGGTTATAAAAATTTGATTGTGATATAACACATCTTGTTTTGAGGATATAATATTTGATTGTGATATAACACATCTTGTTTTGAGGATATAATATTTGAGTTTGAATCTTGGTTTTATCATGTTAACTAACTTGAGTGATGGGATGTGTGTGTAGATGACTGACAACTTACCTCGAGGGATATGGGCAGATATACTCTACCGCCTTATGGTGGAAGAGCATTTCCAAACTAGAGGAAGTGCAAAGGCTTGTCACTACCACGCAAAATGGGGAAGAGAAGAAAAGGTCAATGTCTACGGATTTTATTGTACCTAATACTTTTCGAGCGTGGTATCATTATGTTACAGAGAACCCCGAGTTTAGACCACCTGGGCATAAACCCTCACCTGTTGGGAGTATTGAGTGGATACAATCCAAGTTGGGAACGGAAATTGTTGTCACTAATCAAATATTGTACATAAATGCTTATGAACTTACCCTAAAACCAACAAAGGAAACATGGATGGCCAAAAACACAATTCCTTTACTAATGGCTACGGGATGCTTTGACATTGTTATGTTTAATATATGGGGCCGGCAATGGGAAAACAATGACCGACATTCCTTTAGCCCGGTACCTTGGAAGTTGTTCTTTGGCTTGTTTGGAAAGTCACTAATCTACAGTCCTCGCAATGTAAAATTTTTATACAATGCCTACAACAGACCTCGGTGCCTTGCCGATTGTGAAAATATACACAGCTCAATTGGATGGACACATTGAATGTGTTTCCAAAATTATCTACCTACTTCTATGATTACTTCGGATATAAGAAGGCGATTTTCCACACCGAAATGGTGGTACCTGTAACAAACAAATCTCTTACTCAAGAATGGTATGACTCACACGCCAACGAAGAGATGTTCCATCCAAAGATCACAAAGGATTATTGAAATTACCCATCCGATATACTCAAGGAATGGGACAACTATGCTCCTTTGGTGGAAGGATGTCACAATGGATATTACCAATTGCATTATGTCAGAGAAATTAGGATTTATTAGAAGCTTTTGAGAGACTTGTAGACTTTTCAAAATTCCAAAGTTTTGTGATATAGAAATTTGATTAATTTATTTGTTATTCTTTCTTCTATTTCTCTCTCATCTTATCTTCAAACGTCTATTCTATTTGATTCAAGGACTTTGAGCACACTAGAGTATTTTACTAAGTGTGACCTTCGTTGATATGGTGCAATAAGTTACCATGCTTTCTAGATGGAATGCAGTTGTTGCTAATGCAAATGCGTCTATTGTTCCTGTTAGAAGCTGGACACACCCCACGGCATCTAACTACTCGGCGGATTATTATTTTTTTGTAATTAGTCATTCATTGAGGAAAACCTGGTTTTTCACCTTGTAAATATTGGGACTTACAGAAGTTTCCAGATTGTATCCCAGTTTTGATAGTTAGATGGAGTAGATGGATGATTTTGAAACTTTAGGGTTTGAGAAGGTGTAAGGTATACATATCACTTTTTGACCTTAATGAAAAACCTTTTGTCATTTTAAACAAGTTTAAGTTTGTGAGTGAGCGTACTGTGTACGTGAGAGAGAGTGTGAGCTTTGTTTTGATGCTACGTGTGCTACGGTGGTTGGAATCGAGTGCGAAGAAGTGCAGCGTGTTGCCCCCGACTAGAGCTACGAGCCGATACCAACATTGCGCGCGTACGGTCCGGCTTGGGGAGCTCCTTCTACGAGCTTCATCGATTGTTTGGGTGAGCATACGTTGTCTGATTTTGCATTGCAGCATATCCACGTGTTCACATTGAGTAGAACTACACATTAGGCACTTCATATTTCGGCAACGAAGACCTGCAGATTTCGACCATACATCCTACGTATTTCTGCACCGGGTGTTTTGGGTCGTGATTTTGGTGCAAAGACCTTAGGGAGAGTGGCCTATAGGTATTAGTAGGGTCTCCTTCAAGTTCTATGGTGTTTCGGAAGTGTTTGATAGGTATTCGGCTCTAGCAAGCGTTGTAGGAAGCATCCTCTTTTGTTCTCTTGAAGACTGTGACTTAGACAAGTGGTAGGAGCCTCTGTAGGAATTAGTTAGGAGTCGGTCGAGTGTAGGTTGACACCTTATGCTTGCTTCCACGTGCCTGCGGGTCGAGATTTGTCCTTAGCTGACATTACTTTTTAGGTGAGTTCTCGCTGTACTGACGTCCGTCACGGCATACCCGTCCAACATTGGCGCCGCTGTCGGGGACGAAAACCTTAGGTAGGTGACCGAGACTAATCCTTGAGGATTGGGATTTTTGGCTTTCCAAGAGTCTCGCTTTACATTTAGATAGGATTAGAGGGTGGAGGACTCTCTAGGTCTTAGAGGGAGTCTAGGAAGCGTGTGTCTGGCCTAGATCCTTCGACTTAGGTAGAGGAGGTAGACATAGGTAGTTTTAGGTAGTAGTGGAGTCTAGAGTAGAAGTGGGAGTGGTAGAAGCGGTGAGAGTAGAGCTTGAGAGTCCGGAGAGGCCAAAAAAGCAACCAAAAACACCATTATCACCATTTCCTCATGGTAGGTAGGAGTAGAGTAAGTAGAACATCATGATTCAGATCTAGAGCATTTCATGCATGTATACTTGCTTGGTAGAATCATTACAAGTTTGTAAAAGACGCAAAAAGACACAAAAGTGTGGTTGAAAGCCTAATTGAAATCCAAAAGTTACTGTGAGTGTTTCTGATAGGCCTACAGAGCATCAGGAGCATTTTTGTCAGAAAAAAACTTTAATTTTAAGCCAGGAGACATCCTACGCGTAGGATGTCTACAGGCCAATCTAGGAGGGATTTTGGGATTTTGAGTTGACCAGTATGTTCTGAAGGTAGGGTTTACCCTAATTTCAACTGGAAAGTGGAAACTTAGCCATCTCTTGACAGGATAAGGCCATTTAGACTGAAATTGCTAGACATCCTACCCAATTAGTGCCAAAACATCAACTTGAAACCAAAACCATAAGATGGCTGCATGAGTGTGTCTTTCATGATATATTGAGTGACTGAAAGGGGTTTCACCTCAGTTGGGTAAGAAAATTGGGTTCAAAGTGGACTTTAGCACTTTTGAGTGAAAAAGCAAAAACAGCTGAAGTTTAGGACTTTTGACATCCAAATCAAGATCTAAGCATACCACTGGGATACTGACATCAGGAGGAAGCTATGGAACAAATCTGGGGTCAAACAGACCAAATAGACATCCTACGCGTAGGATGTCTTCTGAGTGATTTGGGACTCCAAACTGAAATCTGAGTATACCAAGGTGATCATCATCTCAAGGAGAGCTTAAGTCTTGAGTTTAAAGTCATTCTGATAAAAAAGACATCCTACGCGTAGGATGTCTAATGCAAGAAAATGAAGCCATAATTGGACTTTGAGCATTGTAAGGTGTTATATAGCCTAAGGCAAGCCTGCTAGTCAATTTTGGTCCAATTTGGAGTTGATTAGACTGATCAACACCATCACCGGGCCGTCGGAACAGATTTCTGACTCATTGACCAACTTCTAGAATTCCAAATCAAAAAGTAAAAACAGCTGTAAGCTCAGCACAACGAGGGGAAAATACAATGCAGAAATCCAGGCAAAATGCAGCAGGAGACATCCTACGCGTAGGATGTCTATTGAGGCATTCTAAAGAGAAAATTTGACCTGGCCTAGACAGTGAGGTTCTATTTGGCTTACGGGTTCCAGAACTCCTTTCAGAAGTAAATTTGGACCTTGGTTGCCCATTTCACAAAGGAAAGACTGAATTCAAGCTTTTTTGCTTAAATTGGCCAACATCAGAGAAAAGTATTGTTTCAGGTTAGCAATCTAATCCGGAACATCAACAGTAGTGGTTGAGATTAACTCTCCAGTTATACCAATCATCACTAAGATAACCTCAATTGCCGAAATTAAAACTCTTGTGTACAGGTCTATTTGGAAGCAAAGCAAGAAGTTGTGCAGAAACTGATCCATTGCCAGGTTAGTGGTTGAACTTGTGATAAGTTGCATTGATAAGTTTGATGAATTTGAGATCAAGAAGATACATTGTTAGAGACCAGAAGGTGGCAGGTGACCAAGGTAGTGTAGTGTCCACCGAAGAGAGTGTAACTCAGGCAAGGTTAGATCCGCTAGCACCGATTATTGAGGAAGGTAGTGATACTGACACTTCGTCAGACAAATCTTTCTTTATGATGGGTAGCCAACAACCAGGAGGTTTCACCTATGATGGACCTATGCGAGGAGGAAGTACCTCCCAAAATCCTTTGAATGATTCCAGGCTTACGGTGATCTTCTTGGAGGGAACAAACTCAAGAGGATCCCTAGTCTATTCTGACTATTGAGGTCGCAAGTGCATTTGCATTGAAGAGAAGCCAGCACAAAGATTGGAGATAATCCACGTGTATGATGATGGAGATAGATTCCGAGACGAAAAGGGGAACCACTATTTAATAGTTAGCAACCCTGAAGATTACAACAGATATGGAGACAACATGGCTAAAGGGAAAATGGTTTCAGAAACTCAAGAGCCGCCACCAAACATTGATCGGCACGGAGCTATTTTCATGTATGATAAGAAAACAATCAGGGTTCCAAATTATAACGAGAATGTGGGAATCTACAAACACGAGAGCGAGGGTATTGTCTCTTACTTTCGCAGTAAAGAACCATACATAGACGAACTAAGCAAAGACAAGTTTCTTTACTTATTCTCTTATGAAAATGCTACGGGGAAGGGCATAGTTTTTGTTGATAGATATGGGCGAGAATACCAACGTATTCTTCCAGAGAAAGTAGAAAGAGCAACAGGTCCAGGAGCATCAGCATACGCCCCTGAGGAAATACCAAGATCCACCCACACCCCAAGCAAGTCAACGAATCCGTTTTCAGATGAGTATGACGCTACATCACATTCCACCAAACCACAAGCATTCACCAACCAAGACCAACCAGCAAACCAGCCATCATTGCAGGCATGGCTTCGACAAAGTGCAACAATGGAACCAGACCAAAACCATGAGGGTTATCCAGCTGCACGAGGGCTCAGGGATTTGCAAGAACCCCCACACTATTCAAGGTATCAAGCAGAGAGTAAGCCAAAGACACAAGGGTCGACCGAGCTTGGAGGACCACCCATGGAACGAGTTCGAAGAGAAGGACCACCTCCGACGAGAACCGTTAGAAATTATGGATTAGGAGCACCGTTGGGCGAGGAACCAGCCTATTAGAGAAGGCCTGAGGAGGGGTATAGACTTGGAAGGGGTGATCCAATGATGAGGTTTGTAGACCATCGCAGAATTAGACCTTCTCAAGTGCAAAAATGGGTAAATAGGAAATACACAGGAAACAGAGACCGAAGAGATCATGTAGCAGCCTTTGTACGTGTGATTAGAGCCGAAGAGGTGTTAGACTTTCCTACCCAATTCGCAGGGTTTGGACTAACCCTAGAGGATGATGCTGCAACTTGGTTTGACTCTGTGGAGCGTAGAGACTTTGAGTCGATGGAGGAAGTGTTTGACGAGTTTATTGAGGAATTATCTCAAAGGGGAACAGCTCATAATACCGTCTCACAAATCCATAAATTCAAACAAAAAGATGGAGAATCTGTACGGAAGGCAGCCCTAAGACTAAAGAGATATGTTAAGTTCTGTCCTGTTGAAGAACTGCCAACTCAGTCCAGACTTATGCTGATATTCATCCAAGGACTAAGGAATACAGATCTCCAGAAAGACTTACATATGAAGAGGAGCACTACATTGAATGAGTTGACCAAGGAAGCTTTGTACCTTGTGGACAATTGTGCTGTCTACAAAGAAGGGGAGTTCAAGGACCTTGCTCCTATAGCTTCCCCTCAAGTTCCACCTATGCCTAGATATCAAGCAGGCAACTTACCAGGACCTATAGGTGTAGAGAGACCACAACCGGTGTTAGGGCAATAACCACCCCTACCAGGATTACGACCAGTTGGTGTAAGATACACCCCAATGGTAACTGAATAAGAAGAAAAGGCTTTGGTGCCTATGCATGCATATTATGAGGATCCCAACAGATATGGGGCAAACCCTGTCTATTATCCGCGGAAGAACCCTCGACACCAGATCCATGGAGCATGATAGGGAATCAAGGACCTCCAACTGCTGCACAAGCCACAGGAGAAGGAAGATATAGCTTAGATGAACGAACATTGTTGTTCATAGCCAATGGAGGCATGGGCGGACAGAGACAGACTTACCAACAACGAGGAGCTCAAGGAGCACCTCAACAACCCAAGGGCCCCTGTTACAAGTGTGGCGGAGACCATTGGCTGAGAGACTGTCCCCATGATGAAATCATTAGAGTCAATGCGTATTTCCTAGAATGTGGGATTACTCATTTGATTCCTGATTGCCCTAAAAACCCGAGTAAAGGAGCAAAAGCCACCTTGAACCTGTTGGAAACAGTACCCTCCAGTGGAGTATCAGAAAATGAAACAGTCATACCTGTTCAGGCGGTGACACGGGCCCAAGCCCAAAGAAGGACGAACAAACCCATAATAGAAGAACCAAAAACAGATGCCCAAAGTTCAGAAACGAAAAATCCGAGAAGCACTTAGAAGGCAAGAAAGGCGCGTAGGAAAGCCAGGAAAGAGCGAGAGCAGATGAGTTGAAACATACAAAGAACAGGTTGGAGCGGTTAGAAGATCTAGCTAGCCTAAGCTCACACACCACAGCAGCCATAGCACCAAAGGAATTAGCTGAGCCCAAAAGTGCAGGATCAGGAGGATCTGTGCTGGCAGACAAGGTAAACGAGCAGTTGGATGCGCTTCTAAAAGCCTATGAAGCTCGACTTAAAAAAAACCAGACCCGAGAGCAAAGGTGGATGACATATCCATATGCGGAAATAGAAAAACAAAGGTTGGATATGTGTAAAAAGATGATCGAGACGGCTCAATCATTGATGGAAGACCCATTGGGAAAACCGGCAAATTTCCATGACGCACCAGCTCCAACCAACATTGGAGAAACATGAGGAAACAAAAGAAAGACTCACTAATAAATATGAATCCAGGGGAGAGTCTATCATAGTGCCCAATACCACCGATGAGGCAAGTGACGGGGTCCATCCTAAAATATTGGCAGAAATGGGAAAGGACAGTAATGGTCTAGATGATCTGTGGAAGCAAATCCGAGAGGCCAACGAGGCTAATAGGATGAATGACCACATGAATAGCACGAGAAAAGAAAATAATGTGATCCTACCTCCTATTGAAGAATTTGATGCAAGATCACAAATAAACTTTGAGATACATTTACAAGGGGGAGACCAAGGATCTATTAGTTCGGGGAATAGCCAACCAGACTCTTTGAGAACCTTACCCTCTTACCTAGGAGAATATGAAGCTAAGTCGGAAGTGAGAGCAATCCCATCTCAAAGACTTTCGTCTAACAAGGTGATGGATTCACAAGGATTGATTGAGCTGTTATCCACCCCGATGGCATGCACAATCACGTTAGCAGAACTCTTAAGTCTAAGGCCAAACATGTGGACCACGGTAGGAAAATGCCTAGGAAAATTTGGAGTGAAGGACCCCACCTTGAAACTACAAGAAGGAATCAGGAAATTAGACAGACCTAACCTAAACACTAGGCCGGTACCATTGAATAAGGTTGGAGAATATTGTGAGGGAGAAGACGGAAACACGATGCTACCTGTAGAATTCCAAGGAGTAGTTTCGAAAGCCATTCTTGACAGTGGAGCTAGAGTTGCTATCGCCACCAAGGAAATCTGGAAAAAATGGGGAAAACCAGCTCTGAGGGCTACCAGAATGAAGCTGCAGTTGGCAAATGGTTTCATGGAAAAGCCTCTCGGACTCTTGGAGAAAGTAATTGTCACTTCGTGCGGGATTGAGTATGAGCATACATTTGCAATAGTCGATTTCGACAAAAAGAACAATTATGAGATAATCTTGGGATGACCATTCATGCGACAACTGAAGATGGTCCAAGATTGGGGTTATGACCACATATACCTCAGACATGGCGAGACGACAACTAAAATACAACTGAAAGACCATAGTTACAAAGATGTAAACCAAACACCGGTGGAAGAGTTTGATTCGGCTACAATAGCAGGATCAGAGCTATCAGCATGATTGGGGCAACCAAAAGAGCTATGGATGTGCGGAGCTTCACATTGTGGAAGCTTAAGGAAAGAGGAATGCGTCTTAGAGAGAGCAATTGAGGACAAAGAGTATATTCCGGAACCATTCCCTGAAGATGCCTTTGAGCCTCTAGAATGGGAACACATACTGGCAACGTTAGATGTCTGTACCATTACCGACAATCCAACAACAAAATTTTGCGATAAGGATGGTTACGATGTGTTGCCCTATTACATGGTAAGCGTGGTGCCAGAAAAAGAGACGGTAGTACCTCCAGAACAAGAGTTTTATAACTCTTCTGAACAACTAGAAGTAAATGATGAGGCAGATAATGAGTGTTCGGACACATCCAGTGAGCGTGGGAATGAAGCCGAGAATATCAAGTTTTATGATTTTGCTAATCAACACCCTAGACGCCAAGAACGCTATAGGACCGGAAATAAAGTGAGAGAGAACCTGATGCCCAGGATAAAAGGTAAAACTCACTATTTGATGCTTGTAAAAGCAGAGGATTGTGTGAAAGATCAAATATCAGGGAAATTCTCAGAAAATCGAAAAGAACGAACGCGAGAAGAAATAAAACAGGAAAGAAAAGCTAGGACTGAAACAAAATCACAAAAATCTGAAAAGTCAAAAAAAGAACCAACAAAAGACCAAGAGTGGACCAAACTGGAGCGTAAACAGAAATACCAAGAATTGAAACGGTCTTTGAGGGAGATATGGACTAGTGAAGAGGATAGTGATGGTAAAGGGGAGTCAGGAAAGGGCAACATGAACGTACCACCACACTATAGGAAATTTACTATCCAGGATAGAAAAATCATCATGACACCACCAATCTGGGAGAGAACCAACGAAGAATCTTATGATGGGTTTGAAAATGCAAAAAGAATAGACCTCGCACAACTAGGTGAAAAGCCCCAGCCGGTCTATATAGCTAATGATTTAGATCCTGAGGAGGAAGCACAGCTAACACAACTTCTCACGAAATATAAAGATGTGTTTGCTTGGTCCTATAAAGACCTTAAAGGAGTTGATCCATTGATATGCCAACATACAATTCCTTTAAAATCGGATGCAAAACCTAGCAAACAACGTCCTTATACATATAATGACACATTTGCCAAACGAATCAAAGAAGAGATTGATAGGCTGATGGACGCAGAGTTCATCTATGAAATTGAACATACAGATTGGGTTTCACCTATTGTGGTCGTTCCCAAGAAGAATGGAAAACTGCGAGTGTGTGTAAACCTCAAAAAGGTGAATGCGGAAACCATAAGGGATAATTATCCCTTGCCAATTACAGAACATGTCCTTGAGCGAGTGGCCGGGAAACGGGCTTATTCCTTTCTGGATGGGTTTTCAGGATACAACCAATTGGCAATAGCAAGGGAGGATCAACACAAAATAGCTTTTGCCACAGAATGGGGGATTTATGCATATCGAGTTATGCCATTTGGCTTAACAAATGCACCAGCCACTTTCCAGAGGTTTATGACTCACGCTTTCAAGGAATACCTAAGAATATTCTTAGAAATATACATGGATGACCTGTGTGTACACTCTCTTCTGCGAGAGGAACATATCGACCATTTGCAAAAGGTCTTTGAAAAGTGCAGAACATATCGAATCTATCTAAACCCGAAAAAGTGTGTATTTATGGTTAAGCAAGGACGAATCTTAGGACACATTGTCTCAAGAAACGGCATAACCACAAACCTGGACAAAGTCAAAGTCATTGTAGACTTGCCCAGGCCTACTAATGCAAAACAAGTGCAATCCTTTATGGGGCACTGTGGATATTATCGAAGATTCATCTACATGTATGCGGTCATCGCACAACCTCTGTATCGTTTGCTAGTCAATTTCGAATGGACCAATGAGTGTGAGAATTCATTCCAAAGGCTGAAAGAAAACCTTATATCCGCACCTGTGCTAAAGGCACCAGATTGGGACAAGATATTCCATGTGCACATTGATGCTTCGGCATATGCCATTGGAAGAATTCTAGCTCAACCTGGAGACGGAACAATGGATTTTCAAGTTTGCTATGCGAGACGACAGTTAAACAGTGTAGAAAAGAACTACACAACCACCGAGAGGGAAGGGTTAGGAATGATTTATGCTGTAAAGAAATTTTGGTATTATTTGCTTACAAACAAATTTGTGTTCTTCACGGATCATCAAGCTCTTTTATACCTAGTAAATAAACCTTGCAACACAGGGAGGATCGTACGCTGGTTTATTATATTGCTAGAATTTGACTTCACAGTGGTGGTCAAAAAGGGAAAAACTCATCTGCGAGTTGATCATCTTTCAAGAATACACAACACGGAAGCTCCTCAAGGGGTAGATGATGACATACCAGATGCTTATCTTTTCAACATTGAAATGGTATCCAAATGGTCTCAGGAAATAGTTAGCATTCTCTCCTTTGGAAGTGAGTTTGATAATACAGGATGTAGATCCAAACAGCGAACAATTCGACAAACAAAAAACTTTCAGTTGATAGCAGGACGGCTGTATCATCTTGAATCTGAACTAATCCTACGATTATGTATAAATCTGAAAGAATTCGAGTGCTACCTAGAAGAGGCTCATGTCCAGGGTTGTGCATTTCATTGCTCGACAGTGAAAACACACCAAAGACTGAAACAATTAGGGGTTTATTGGTCAACTATGTATGCAGATACACATTCTTATGTTACCAATTGTACAGTATGTAGTGCCAAACGACCAGTGGATCACGCAACTTTGTTTCAGGTGAACATAGCACCTGCATGGAGTCAATATATCATTGACTTCCTAACCACCAGAACGTTCCCTGAGAACACTACAAGAGCACGGGAGAAAGCTATAGAGCTGGAAGCTTGTGACTTTCAGCTAATTGGTAATCAACTCTATAAACGGGGAAAGGACAACCAACTTAGAATATGTGCAAGTGGAAGCGAATACCTGCTGATTCTAGAACATGCACATAGCAGAGTAAGTGGAGGCCATTTTTCGGGCGATAAGACGACAAAACTTGTCGTAACCGCAAGAATTTGGTGGCCTACATTGCACATGGATACCGAGGAGTTTGTCAAACGTTGTGATGCATGTCAACGCACCAAGGTACCAATCAAAAGAGATGAGATGCCATTAAGGCCAATGATGGGGGCAAGGGCATTTGCAAAGTGGGGCATTGATTTTGTGGGAACTATATCACCCTCTGCATATCGCACCCATACCCAATATATCATTGTGGCTACAGATTATCTCACAAAATGGGTCAAAGCCAAAGCAACACAAAAAGCTGATGCACGCACCACGGCTCAATTTTTGTATGATAATGTTTTTGTACGTTACGGGTTACCAATAGAAATTTTCAGTGACCGTGGAACACACTTCCTCAATGAAGTCATTGAATATCTACTAGAGGATTTCATGGTCATACATAGAAAATCAGCACCATACCATCCACGGGCCAATGGGCAAGCGGAGGCCACAAATAAAACACTATGCACGGTTCTCACTAAAATAGTGTCACATTCAAGGACCGATTGGGATCAGCAGCTACACTCAACACTATGGGCATACAGGGTAGCTTACAAAACCTCAATAGGAACAACACCATACAACATGGTTTTTGGGCTAAATGCTATACTACCCATAGAGTTTTTAATCCCAACTCTACGAGTAGCAACAAGCTTGGATTGGACAGGGCATGAACTCTCTTCACGAATTAATGATCTTGAAAAGCTAGATGAACTCCGCTTACGAGCTGTCGCTTCGATCTATGCTAAAAAGAGAAGACAAAAGGAATTTTTCGACAAACATGTGCGTACCAAAGAGTTTAAAACAGGTGATTACGTACTTGTTTATACCTTGAAGCAACATGCCAAGAAACTGAAAAAGCGAGGGATGGGACCATTTGTGATTCATGATCTATCACAAAGTGGGGCTGGCAAGCTTGCTACATTAGCAGGTGAAGAAATGCCAAACTGGATTAGTGAGTGTCGACTAAGGAGATATCACCTACCACTCACACAGGAGATGCTCCAACAAATTCATCAAGGAAAGCAAAGAATGAAGGAAAAAGAGAGAGTACGGGAGGAAGCTCAAACCGAAGCACAAGAACGCATTGCAAAAATACGGCTTCTGCGACAACAACAACAATGTAAACCACCATTGAGAATCAATGCCATTCGACTGATGAACTTGGAAGAGGACACAGTAGAGCCAATAATTACAGTCAAGGTGGGCAACAATCAAGTTGAATCACCAGCCTTGCTCGATTCGGGTGCTCAAGCAAATTTGATCTCTTACGGATTATACCAACAGCTCCAAGTCACAGATCAACTTCATCCTACTCCCCAAGTGCTGGAAAGTAGCACATCACATCCATTGAAAACATTAGGGTGGATTATACTGTATATACAGTTACATTAATATATTTACCCACACAAATTCTATGTGGTGACAAATGAAAGCACACAACAACCAATGATGCTAGGGCAACCTTGGCAAAAAGCATACAATGTCCAAATAGACTGGAAAGCACAGGTGGTCAAAATCCAGCACGAACACGAACATCAGGTGATAGCTTTTGCTCAAAAGGACCATCAGGATCAAATGCAAGCCATGCAATCACTGGCAACAAAAACAAAAGAACACATACCACCAAAGATCAACATGAAACCTGAGACAAACAACCAGGTAAAGGCCAACCATGCTCATCACAGACAGCCGAAATCACCGACTACACTGCAAAAATCTAGGCTACCAAAACAAGGTAAACAAGTATGGCTACGAAAGGATAGAAAAGCCATGGCGGGAAAAACACAATGTGACAACCGGATTCCAACAAAGCAGATGGTGCAACCCAAAGCCAAGGTAACCAAGCAGATATGGATTCCAAAGAAAATGCTTAGCCAAAACCCTAATATCAGTCACATTTGGATACCAAAGCAAAAGACAAAGCAAATACCTACGTTACAAGCAACAATGGAAAGCAGACATCTGCAGGTCAACCGGGCAAACAGATATAAGAGGGTGCCGATGACAGACAAACCAGTGGCAAAGTTGGAAGCACCAAACTACCAATGGAAAGCCAAGGCCATACGGCCCATAGCTATCACATCCCAGCCAATTCCATCCTCAGAAACAGCTACGACTCCATCAACAGTGTCGGCAAAGCAGTTGCCTCTGGCCAAAAACACCATTAAACAAAGAGCGATAGAATTACAGCTGCTACTTGCAAAAAAAACAGGAAACCTCGACGGCGAATGCCAATAAGCATCTTGCTTATTCCCTTCTCTTGCACAGTATTAATTTTTCCATGCATTGACCGAGTATGCATAAAATAGGGCCACATTAATCGGCCAGGCATTAGCACGACTTTTTCAACCTATGCATGGCACATACTACGAGGTGAGACCTTGTCATCCGGGAGGACTCCGACTAGGAGGGGGGGAGGCATTCTCAATGCGGAACCAATAACAGAAACAGCAAAAAAGGGCATGATTTTCGACTTTTTAAAGGGTTGACATTTGATTGCGAAATTTTCTCGAGTAACCCAAGTATATATGCCCTTATACAGCATGAAGCTACAGGTATATGGGGCCAAACGCCAAATCAAGCCCTTAGGTGTGTGTATATAAGTAGAAATAGCCATTTTTCAGGTAAAATACTGGTAAAACGGAGAAATCCGGCCATAAAAATTGCATGTGAGTGTATATAATGTGTTGCGGCAATGTTTGTGATCTATTATGAATTTTGGGGATTTTCTGGGTTTGATTTGCTATTTTCCTTTTAATTTTGCTAATTTTCGGCAGAAAAACTTCAAAAATACAAAAAGCAGGTGAAAAACAGTCGTAATGAAAAACAAAAAATATGGGGATGACCAGTGACTAAAAGACAACCTATGGTACGGTGGGGGTGCAATTATGAGACTAGAGCGGAAAGTGTGTTTTGGCCAGGTTTTGACCGAAATGACAAATTTATGGTAAAGAGAGCAAATGGAGTCCAAATCAAGAAATTTTTGAGCCTAAACCGCATCTTGCAGAAAGATAGGAGCACATGTCAAATTTCATGAAAAATGGTTCGAGGATCTCCATTATAAGAATTTTTCACCCCATTTTTAGCTCATTCTCACTATTGACCTTGTGGAGAGAGCTTCTGCCACCTAGAGCGGATCGATCTCCCAGCAGCTTCTACGACGCGCACGGCAACCCGGCCAGCTCCAGACATGAGAGGTAGGCTCACCACCTTGAGCTTTTCGCACATGTTTGTCATTCTGTCGCGAGAACTAGCGTAGAAGTCACACACAAAGCGGGCGGTAGAGACCTGCAAATAGAAACAGCGGCCAAACGGCTAACCCAAAAGCAACAAGACTTCATCGGCAGCTTACCCTAGTCTAGGAGACCAGTCCTGGATAGCCAAAGGTAGTGGGAAACCATCGGGAAAAACCCTAATTCCCAGAAACCCGCAAGAGGCCACCAAATGGGAAATCGGCGAAACGGCGACCAAATGCTACCAAAATTTATGGGTAGGAGCATATCGACATGCTCGACAAGTCCATATGACCCACATGACCAAAAAATGACATGAAGCGCCACTAAACCTCAGAAACGGCATCAGACAGACAAAGCGTCAAAATGCACTTGCGGCCAAACCGCAAGTCCGTTTGCCACCAAACTTCACGAGCGGCTTTCCTAGACCATCAATAACTAAGTCCTATGGTGGTGGACCACCACAAATCATCAAAGGTATGTAAACGCAGCCACGAGTGCTTCTAGAGCGACAAATTGCCAAATGAAGCTCCGGTGAAGCCGATGTCGACAAAAACCATACGGCAAGGATTCCCAAGGGATTGGGAAGCTATGGAGACCAACATCGAGGAATTTCATCGCCAAAAAGCACTCCAAAAGTCTGAAAATGGCTCGGAGGCTCTGAAGTCCACACAAGGAGTTATACTCTATCCATTTGACTTTTTTGTTGAAATTAGGCTCAAAAGGGACTTAGGGGGGCAAAGGGCAAGCACTGGGAACACTAACAAAGGAAAAAACACCAGGAGACATCCTACACGTAGGATGTCTCAAGGGAATTTTTTGGCACAAAACCCAACAATTCTTGTCATGCACATGTTCTGAATGACATTTACAAGCCATACCCCAAGTTTCATCACATTTGGATGAGATTGGACCTCATATGCATGGAAAAATGCAAAGTTAGGGCATAAAGGCACTAATGGGCCTTTGACCTACCAAATCTTGTCCAAATCTCATGAAACTTGCACAACACATTCACATACACATCAGCTAACTTTCTGTGTGGTCTGGGAATTAAAATGAGGAAATAGACATACTACACGTAGGATGTCTTATGGACCATCTGGGCATGAAGGAGAAGTTTTGTCATTTCAGAATTGATAACCTCATCAACAAGAGCCCATATGTCAAGCTTCAAGCCCCTCTAATCACTTTTGACCCCCAACACCTTCAAGATACACTTTTTTGAGCCCAAAAACACTTCACAGAGCCCTACAGGCATCAATTATTATCCAAATGCAAATCCAAGAACATGGCTATGTTCCATAGGTCAAGGACAACCCACAAATCAAGTTTCATGCAATTCTGATGAAAAAGACATCCTACGCGTAGGATGTCTTAAGCTTAGATTTAGACTTCTGTGCAAGAAATGACATCATAGGAGCTAATACCATGATGCATTGAGCCCATATACCAAGTTTTAACCCATTTGGACATCAATTGCTTCCCATGATGGACAATCTACCAAAATTGTGACCTAAAGCCTAAATCAGCCCAAAAATCCACTTTTGACATCCAAATTCAAATCCAAGCTTATAACCATGTTCCATGAGCCTTACACTACCTAGATGTCAAGTATGAACCATTTCTGAAGAAAAAGACATCCTACGCGTAGTATGTCTAGATGGGTTTTTTTGGTCAAATTTGCACTGTGAGCACATGCACAGCTTCACAAGTTCCTTTTAGGCTATAATTTCAATTTTGAAGTCATTTGGATAAGTAAAACTTAGTTTAGCAGCTGATATGGAAAAAACGCTAACTTCGGATTGCTGAGTGCAACAGGGTCTATGGCAGCCTCGAAGTCACCAACAAAGAAGAAGAGAATGACAATCAAAGACTATCTGGACGAGGTGGAACCATTTGTCATTCTAGAGGGAACATTAAAGCCCACAAGCACCTGGATACACGAAGATCTACTAGAGTCAAACGACCTAAAGATCTACCAAGGTGTGTTCAAGGACAATGACGGAAATGTAATAGAGCTGCCAATGCTGCCAAGGGAGCTCAATGAATTTGTCCGAAGCAAAATGGCCGGCTACTTGGAGAAAATTGACCTCCATAACTATTTCGAAGCAATCCTAGCAGGGGTGGACGTCAAAAGGGTATGGGAGTTTGTGACCAGCATTAAAGAAGATGGAGTGGCCAAGGTGACTGATTTGCACGGCAGACCCAACACAGAGATCATTATCATGGAAAGGGTTGTCGCCCATGCACTAGATCTCTCCAATCAGGGAGACAGCGTGACAAAGAGAAGGGATGAAGTAAAGGTGTACAAAGAGAAAAAGGCTAATTACACTTTTGAAGACATCGCCAACCCAAAGGTGGCGATCATGAGCCAATTGTACAACCAATACTTCCACATGTGCACGAAGAGGCCGCAGAAGTACAGGATGCCGCCAGGTGCAATTGCCACAACATTTACTTGGGCAATGACGAAGGGCACCCCAAAGATAATCAATTATGCGGCATACATACATGACAGCTTGGTGAAGATGGGAAACAAAAATCCAACCTACATAGTGCCAAGAGAGATGATAACCAAGGTAGTTTATGCAGCACTGCACGCCAAGGGAAGGTGGCCTGACCCCCCATCTCAGAATGACTGGCTCAGGGTGAAGGAAGACAAAGAAGACGAGCCACAAAGAGCACCAAGGGTGGCTACAAGGTTGAAGAGACGACTAGAGCCAGTGGAAGAGGAGCAACCTAAGCAGAAGAAAGGCAAAAAAGAATATGCTCAAGTGCCGGTCAAAGAGACTCGATCACAAAAAGCGGCTAGACGAGAGGCTGATGGAGAGTTTCCGAGCAGAAAGAGCCCTCAAGGGTGATTTAAACGAATTATGGAAGCCATCCCTCGAGTCTATGTCCGGATCCTCAAGAAGAGTGCAGAGGGACCGCTTTGAAGACTACATCAAGAATTTCGAGATTCTTGATGCCGCAGCGGAAAACATTCCCCACATCCCTTTCACCGAGGAAGAAGTGGAGCAGATACGGAAGACGTTGCTAGATGAACAAGAAAACCAGGAAAGGGAAAGAAAGATGAAAGCAGATAGAGATATAAAGGGCAAACCTATAGCTTTACCAGATAGCCCTAAACCTAGCCCACAGCCATCACCATCACCACCTCCTAGCAGCCCTCCACCAGAAGATAAGGAGGCTGGAGACAATCAAGAAGAACACCGGGCTGAAGAGCAAGAGCAAAAGCCAGAACCTGAGCCCAAGGAAGAGGCCAAGCCTGCATCTGAGCAAAAAGAACTTGAAGAAGCATATTATGCATTTTTGGACCTGCTAGCTGCAGGCTATACAAGGGAAGAAGCCGCCACAGTCGCATTCGACTTGGCGAGGACAGGGCATGAAGAACAGATGCCGGGCATCCGGCTAATTGAGCTAAAGGAGATTGCTACCGACACGGTAGACCTGCACTCGCCCTCGAATGATTGGGATGTGGTGATGACAATGCTAGCCGGAATAAGGGCACAATTTGTGGCATCAGACAAAGAATTGATAACTCTAAAGGCCACTAAAGTAAAGACCAATATGGAAAGAGATCTACTGCAGGCAAAAAGCCAAGGACACAAAGAAAGAAAAGCTGACCTCCAGGCCAGCCTGGCCACTGCTCTACAAAACTTCCAAGCAAAGGAAGAAGCAAATGAGGCAGCGGCAAAGAGATTGCAAGCAGCTGAAGAAGAGTGCCTGCAACTTAGCAAGTCATTGCGAGATTCAGAAAAAGAAAGAGATAATCTGACACTCCAGCTAGCAGAAGAAACTAAAGAAGTAGAGGCCTTGAGGAATGCTAAGGAGAAGGCGGAAATAGAACCAGAAGCAAGCCTAGATGAAGTCCTTGAGCTCAAGGACCAATTAAAAGTCAAAGATCAAACCATCCAAAGGCTAAGAGCATCACCTGCGAGAGTTAGAGCTACAAGCTCAACTCAAGTTATTTTGGAGAGTCAAATGTATGAAGAGCAGATGCAAGAACTCCAAAGGGAGTTGACTCTTGAGAAGAAGCAGAGGGTGATCATGGCTGAAGGTTCTATCACAATGCAAACCAAATTGGAGGACAGCCAAAAGGCCCTACAAGAAGAGTTGGAGAGCATAAAGATAAAGCTCGAGGAGGCTGAAAAAGTAAATGCTGAACTCAATGACCTCCTCGTGACTATGGGCGAACAAGCCGAAGTGGAAAAGCAAGCGCTCCTCAAGCAAATTGAGGAGTTGAAAGGCCGGCAACAAGCAGAAGCAGAGAGCTCAGGGCCAGCTGCCAATGAGGGCATCGACCTCGACAATGTGGCAGATCCTATGGACACACCCATGCCAGAGGAAATCATAGCAGGCTCCTCTCAAGAGCCCCAGGATCTACCACAGGAAGAGGAGGAAAAATTGCGAAAAGCAATAGAGGCAGAGCTCAGAGAAAGCACCAAAGAGGCCTTGGAATGGGAACAGAGGGTTTTCAAATCAATGACAATTCAGAAAATCGACGCCAGCGATCTCAGGCGTGAATGGCTACAACCCTCTCTCCCATATCCATTGCTTAAATATGAAGCGGCAACAATAAACCAGCGGATCAGAGAAGAGCCAACGGTCCCTCTCTACAACACAGACACCTCGAGGCCAGAAGGAGTAAGGCTGATAGTGGATTCTCAACCCGAGTGGAAGAAGGCTTGGCTTACCAAGTACCCGCAGTACCTAATACACTTGGTAGAGGCACCTAAACACATCAGAGACAACCTCGGCTTCTGCCCTCTACCAAGGGTTAGGACGTGGAAAGCACACAAACTCTTACAGAGAAGCCAACCCACTTGGCTGAACTACCCAAAGCTGCCAGACGTGAAGGCAGGTGAGAGAATAAGTGTACAATACATGGTGAAAACCCTAACGGGCGCCATAAAATTGTTCACTGGCTTACCTGACCTTACATGCATCATGATGAGAAAGATCTGCAGAACCATCCTAGCAGTGTTTGAAACCTTCAAGCCAGGACAGGTGACTGACATCATATTTTTCTTCCAGGACACATACAGATGTGCTTATGATATGTCAGGTCAGCCTTCCAAGGAGGTGATACATGCATTATACCAAAGAATCATGTTCCTCCCATCTTATCACCTCCAGGCGTTTGAAGAAGCTTTCTACACGGGATTCTTTACCATGCATACAGACATCTTTGGACCAACAATTCTAAATCTACATGCACGGTACGAATCACTGCTAAAGATGCGGGAGACCATAAGGTGAAGCAAAAGATCAAGGCCATGTCAGGAACGACATGAACAAGGAGGGGGGGGATGTTAGAAGCTGGACACACCCCACGGCATCTAACTACTCGGCGGATTATTATTTTTTTGTAATTAGTCATTCATTGAGGAAAACCCGGTTTTTCACCTTGTAAATATTGGGACTTACAGAAGTTTCCAGATTGTATCCCAGTTTTGATAGTTAGATGGAGTAGATGGATGATTTTGAAACTTTAGGGTTTGAGAAGTTGTAAGGTATATATATCACTTTTTGACCTTAATGAAAAACCTTTTGTCATTTTAAACAAGTTTGAGTTTGTGACTGAGCGTACTGTGTACGTGAGAGAGAGTGTGAGCTTTGTCTTGACGCTATGTGTGCTACGGTGGTCGGAATCGAGTGCGGAGAAGTGCAGCGTGTTGCCCCCGACTAGAGCTACGAGCCGATACCAACATTGTGCGCGTACGGTCCGGCTTTGGGAGCTCCTTCTACGAGCTTCATCGGTTGTTTGGGTGAGCATACGTTGTCCGATTTTGCATTGCAACATATCCACGCGTTCACATTGAGTAGAACTACACATTAGGCACTTCATATTTTGGAAACAAAGACCTGCAGATTTCGGCCAGACATCCTACGTATTTCTGCACCGGGTGTTTTGGGTCGTGATTTTGGTGCACAGACCTTAGGGAGAGTGGCCTATAGGTATTAGTAGGGTCTCCTTCAAGTTCTATGGTGTTTCGGAAGTGTTTGATAGGTATTCGGCTCTAGCAAGCGTTGTAGGAAGCATCCTCTTTTGTTCTCTTGAAGACTGTGACTTAGACAAGTGGTAGGAGCCTCTGTAGGAATTAGTTAGGAGTCGGTGGAGTGTAGGTTGACACCTTATGCTTGCTTCCACGC
Source organism: Adiantum capillus-veneris (assembly GCF_014529385.1). Lineage (NCBI taxonomy): Eukaryota > Viridiplantae > Streptophyta > Polypodiopsida > Polypodiales > Pteridaceae > Adiantum > Adiantum capillus-veneris. The sequence goes on from NC_140952.1 coordinate 93,871,877, forward strand.
GCCTGCGGGTCGAGCTTCGTCCTTAGCTGACATTACTTGTTAGGTGAGTTCTCGTTGTGCTAACGTCCGTCGTGGCGTACCCGTCCAACAGTTCCTCAACACACCATCATTGATAGATATATTGATGCTATGCTACACAAGTCTCAACCTATAATTCTAGCGGGAAGACTAGCGGGGAAGGCAAAGATGTAGGCAAAGTTCTTGAGGATTGGATTGAGCACATGGATGACTACTTTGATTTGGGTCATTCGTCAGTTGGAAACAAGCTATCATAGCTAAGTTCAAACTAGAGAAAACAATCAAGCGTTGGTGGAGAGACCATTGCACAAAAAACAATGTTGATCTTAATGCTGAAATTTGGGATTACCTTAAAACCCAGCTCAAGAAGAACTATCAAAACAAAGTTTATCATTCAGACCGTATGAATGAGTTTGTTGACTATACTCAAGGAACCAGACATCTGGAACCATACTATCAACTTTCTTAACCCTTGTCAAGTATGCTCTAGCAGGGATGACTCAAGAGGTCAAGGTAGATCGATTCGTGTCAGGTTACATAATCCTATGAAGACTAGACTCCAGAGTCTTCGTCTTATCAATTTTGCAGATGTCCTTGATGCAGGAAAACCTATTGAAATAGAGCTATCTACTACCGAAAAGAGAAAACCAGAACCTGTTCCTGTTTGTGAAATCAAAAAGCCTCGTCCCGAGGAGAAACAAAGATCTAGAAATCCACAACAAAGAAGAGAGAACTTATTACGTATGAAAGACAGATAGGATCATTTGCGCTACACTTCTCTTGATCCTGGTCATCAATATAAGGATCGTCCATTTAACAATTCAAGCTTCACAGGATTGGTGGACAATTATGAACATAGAAACTTCAATCCAAATTGGAATTTCAAAATATTTAGACCCAGACCATCGGCAGTTCAGAGGAACTTCGATCAGTAAAACTTTAACCAAAACCAAATACTACCTCAAAACCAAGGGAACCATGCAATCCATCTTTTGTTCAGAATGGACTGCCTATCAAAAAAACAACAATGGGAATGTTAACCATCAACCTCGTCCAGGAGAGGGAGGAAATCAAAGACCTCAAGTTAATAGAGCTCAACAGGCTAGAGGTGAAGGAAATCAGGCAAACCGTATGTTCATGTTGCAATTGAACATTAGGGAGTGAATGAATAATTTTCTATAATTCAAACCTCAGTGGAGTATCAAGGTAACCATTTTACCTTATTGATTGATTCAGGGAGTACACATTCTTTCATAGCTCCTAAGTGCATCAGAAACCTCATTTTGCCTGAACACCATGATACAGACCTTACATTGGAATTAGCTATGGGTAGAAAGGTTAGATCCTCTACTTCAGTGGTAACTTGAATTTTGTTTTGGATAGTCATAATATTTTTGCAAACTTCAGAGTTTTACCCATAAGAATCTATGATGGAATCCTAGGACTGGATGGCTTAAAGCCAATGATTCTCACATACATTGTAAAGACGCTTCATTGACTTTTAAAAATGATCAAAACTCTAGACTTACAATTACTGGGAAATGGGGGAAGCCTAAGCTGAGATTAGTAAACTTTACCAAACTTATAAAGAGCCAAAGGAAGAATGAAAGGATTTACGCAGTAAAGCTTAACCCTAAGGAGAAGAAGATAGATTCACCTGAACCCGAATGGATAACAAAATTTGGTGATGTATTTCACAAAGAAATTTCACAGTTACCACCCAAGAGTGATGTTGATCATGCAATAGAGCTTACTCCAAGAGCTCAACCAATTGCGCGTAGACCTTACAAAATGTCAGTACCTGAATCTATGGAACTCGAGGGTAATTAACTCAACTCCTTTAACAAGGCTTCATTTGACCCAGCATTTCTCCATGGAGTACTCCTGTTCTCTTTAATTGGAAGAAGGATAGTACTCTACATCTTTGTATTGATTATCAAGGATTGAATCAGGTAACAATCAAGAATAAGTATGCAATACCAAGGATTGATGAACTGCTTGACCGATTACATGGAGCTTTTATCTTCACAAAGATTGATCTTAAGTCAAGGTATTACCAAATTCGAATCAACGAGGAGGACATACCAAAGACAAGATTTAATACTCGTTTTGGACATTATGAATTTACAATTATGCCTTTTGGACTTACTAATTCTCTTGCAACTTTAAATCGTCTTATGATCGACGTCTTTTGAGAGCATATTGATGATTTTTTCCTTGTCTTCTTTGATGATATCCTGGTTTACTAAACAAACAGAGAATTACATGAACAACATGTGCGGCGAGTACTTGAACTTCTCCGCCAAAATCAACTTTATGCCAAACGTAGAAAATGCACCTTCTTCACTGTAACAATTATTGGTCTATAAAGCTTGTAAATAGCGGAAAATAACTTAACATAGTGAGCATTTCATTAAGAGAAAATTCCTAATGAGCATACAAGAGTGCTTGGTTGGAGATAACAAAATTAGCATAACACCTAATTAGTTTGGCATAACAATACTTGAAAGAGAGAGAGAAATAGAACAATTGACAACTATTGAGGACCGGATTTACATGGACCGGTCCCCCCTCCATTAGGCATTTGTATTATAACTTCTCCCATTAAGAGAGACTTTGTACAATACAATTCTTTGTGTTCCTTGGTAAAAACTTGTTGGTGCTATGAAGATGGAAGCTTCATGCACCAAACTTACATGTGAGAACACATAACATCAGTTACTTGTTGGTCTCAGACCCAAGACCTCACACACCTTCGAAGATGGTGAGAGCTAGCTGGGTATGAGAGTAGATCTAGAGGAAGAAGGAGTATTCTTACGAGAAATAAGTATTTCCTCACTTGATTACTCTTATAGCTTTGCTTAGCTTAGTAATTAGATAATAGAGGAGAGAAGCATGGCATTAAAGCTTAGCTCTTGGTTGGATTTGCATTCCACATTCAAGAGTTGTTGGTGTAGGCCTCCATTCTCAAACTTGGCGAAGAAGATGAGCTTTCCATTAAAGCTTGGAGAAGGAGATGATTTTCTTGCTCTACACATGAGTTGTGTGAGTGTGTGTGGAATAATGCCCTTCCAAAACAGCCCCCTCTCTCCTCTTGGTTGACCCCCCTTGCCAATTACTCATGCTGCATTCCTATTGGCCCTTGAAAAGCCTAGCCAATAGTATTTGAGTATGAGTTTTACTCTTGCTGGCTTCCTATTGGCCCGTAAATAATTTGGCCAATAGCCTTTGAGAGGCCCAGTCAAGAGCCTTGTGACAAGTGTCCATCCTTTTTTCCATTTTGTAAATGCCAAATAATTAATTTAATTATCTGCTTTGCTATTGGACCTTTTAGTCCTTTGGCCAATAGGAATTAAGCAATTTTAGGAACTTCTTAATTATCATTGGACCTTTTGACTGTCCAATAGTCTTTTAGGGAGAATATTTCTTATTGGTTATTTTTTGAGCATTTATAAAAATAAAATTTTAGTTTACACTAGCTAACTTCTCATTGGTCCACCTCTGTGCCCATCCAATAGGATTCAGGCAAGAATTGGAGGTTTCTTTGCATGCCTGACATGTGTCCTCTTTACTTTGTGGAAAGGGTAAGCTTAGGTGTATAGTGTGTGTGTGTGTGTGTGTGTGTGTGTGTGTGTGTGTGTGTGTGTGTGTGTGTGTGTGTGTGCGTGTGTGTGCGTGTGCGTGTGCGTGTGTGTGTGTGTAGTCCTTATTAAGCCTTGTCATCTTCCCAAAACATTTTTGCTTTTGTCCTCTAGCTTATTGGCCTTTTGCACACACACAAAGCATCCAATTCCATTTACAATTGACCATTGGACTTTACACTTTGAAATTTTGGAACTTAACCTTTTGGAAGTCTTAATGGGCTGAACCCTAAGGTCTTTGGAGCCCATTCATTGCGCATTGCACATTGCTCTTGTGCAGATGGTACCCCTTTGCATCCCTACTATGGGCCCCCTACTTTGACCAGTCTGCTAGCTTTACTAATAATCTAGCTTTTTCTCCCTTGGTACTTCCCCATATTAAATGATCAGTTTAACATGAGAATATAATTTAGGAGAATTAGATATTAGTTATTATGACATTACCTCTCTCTTGAAATCATAGTCGTCCTCGACTATGAGGTAGAGATGATAAAGCATAGTCATTAGTCCTTTTCTTAGCGGGTATAGGATCCCTATTTTACCCTACGACACCGTTCCACAATGGATGACTAATCCATTTGGTGCTTGAGAGCTGAAGCTGCCGCAAGCATGTCTGCACATTAGTCCTATCAATCTTCCATAGTAGAGTGACAAGCTCTACTTGGTGTTTGGGAGATGTCGTCTCCGCAAACTTGATCCTAAGCATGCATACTTCTTAACATTTGTGCACAATAAAGAAAAAAAGAGTCTTATAAGACAAAAACATTGATCATTTAAAACATATTTACATTTGCTTACTCTAGGGAATCATTGTAAGCATTGACAAGGTTTAGGTTATCCTTTAATTGTATGCCTTGCATCCATCTAGCATCTTCAAAAGGATAATTCATAAACTTAATAAGATACCGTAAGATAATCTTACCACCTCTCAATACCTTGTCTTCGTGTCGTAGAATGGACTCTAGCTGCAATACCTCTTCTTGGTCTTCAATCTCCGGTGGGTCTTCTATGGTTGCTTCTTGGGGTGGCTCTCCTTGGTAAGGCTTTAACAGGCTCACATGAAAAGCATTGTGTATGAGCCAGTGGTTGGGCAACTTGAGCTGATAAGCCGTCTCATTGATTGGCTTAAGAATATGAAAGGGGCCATAGTACCTTTTTGCTAGTTTAGCATAGTATTTTTGGTGTCCCGTAGGATTCTTGCCCGTCGTGTGCCTTAATCGAGCCACGGGAAATTTAAGCAAGACCCAATCATTTTCTTTAAAGTTTAGGGCTCTTCTGTGCTTGTTAGTAGCAGCCTTTTGCATTTGCTGTGAGATGGATATAGCATCTTTAATCTTTTGGAAAGATTCTTGTAGGTCGCGGCTATATTCATCTGCAGCGAAGATCTTCCCATGTACCTTAAGTAGCAGGGGACTTTTTTATCTTCCCTCAATTACCTCAAAAGGTGCTTTTCCCATGGATGTATGTACTGTGTTATTGTAAGCATACTCCACTAAAGGTAAGTACTTCTCCCATTGGGATCTTTGATTTACTTCAGTGACATAAGCTTTGAGTAGATCAAGAATTGTTAGGTTAGCTATCTCACTTTGACCATTCGTTTATGGGTGATAGGCCGAAGAGAAATTTAGCCTTGTAACTAAATTCTCAAAGAGACCCTTCCAAAAATTGTTGGTCATTCTAGGATCTCTATCCGACACTATTGACATTGGCAAGCCATGGTACTTAAAGATTTGTGATATAAAGAGGGTTGCCATTTGATGGGCCTTAATAGTCTTTTTGACAGGTATGAAATGCGCTTGTTTGCTGAACCTGTCTACTATTGTCCATATTCCCGTATTCCCATGGATAGACTTAGGCAATCCAAAGATAAAATCCATGGATATGCTCTCCCAGGGTAAATTAGGGATTGGCAAAGGTTGAAGCAAACCAGGTTGCTTCCCTCTATCAAACTTTGTCTTTTGGCAAACCACACATTTTGAAACATACTCTTGTATGTTCTCTTTCATGGTAGGCCAATAGAAGTACATTTCTATCCCTCTTAGGGTAGCTTGAATCCCTCTATGCCTCGCATATGGAGGAGCATGAGATTCATACATTACTTTCTCACGTAGTGAGTTAGTAACACATAGCCTATTACCATAGAGAATATAACCATCTTGTAAGGTAAATGGTTCCTCTTTCTTCCCTAGTGAAAGGGCTGACATCACATCTTTAAAATCAGAATCGATAGCGTACTCATCTATCATAGAAGATAGATCATTGTGAGTTGCTATGGAAAACGCATTCACTCTCGGTCGTCTTGAGAGTGCATCAGCTACTTGATTATACTTGCCAGCAATGTGAGCAATATGAAAATGAAATTGCGAAAGGAAATTTGCCCACCTCATTTGTTTGTCGGAGAGCTTGGTCTGCGTCATGAAGTACTTGAGGCTTTGGTGATCCGTCCCCGCAGAATGAAAGGAGTCCCCAATAAGTAGTGCTTCCACGTGTCTAAGGCATGTAGAACTACGAGGAGTTCCTTTTCATATATGCCTAGAGCTTGATCAATTGGGTCGAGCCTTCGACTTTCATATGCTATGGCGTGCCCTTCTTGGAGCAGCACGGCTCCAAGACAATCACCACAAGCTTCGCAGTGGACCTCAAATGGCTTTGAGAGATCCGGTAGTGTAAGTACAGGTTGAGAGATAAGCTTTTCAAAAGCAGTGTTCTCCTTGGTAGTCCATGCATACTTAACGTTGTTTTTTTGTTAGGTTATGCAGTGGTCCTGCTATGAGTGAGAATTTTTCTATGAAGCGTCTATAGTATGCACACATACCTATAAAGCTTTTTAATTCATGCAGATTCTTTGGGTTAGGCCATGCTTTTATTACTTCTAACTTTGATGGATCCATTTGGATGCCATCTTTAGAGATAATATGACCTAAATACTGAATCTCTTGTAAGAAAAATTCACTTTTCTTTTGATTTATATAAAGCTTATTCTCTCACAAAACTTGAAAAATTACCTGGAGGTGCTGTTTGTGTTCGTCCAAGGAATTGGAGTAGATGATTATATCATCAAAGAACACTCAAGTGTAACTGCGGTGAGGCCTAAAGAGCTTCTCCATCATGCGATTGAATGTAGCTGGTGCATTGGTCAAGCCAAAAGGCATGACAATGAATTCGTAGGGACCAAACGTAGTGCGAAATGCGGTCTTTACAATGTCTTGATCAACAATCCTTATTTGGTGATAGCCACTTTTTAGGTCAATCCTACTGAAGTAGGTCGATCCTTGTAGCTTACAAATAGGTCTTCTACCCGCGGAACGGGAAACCTATTTTTTATAGTGATCCTATTTAGTGCTCTATAGTCGACACACATACGATATGTGCCATCTTTCTTTTGCACTAATAAAACTGGTGAACAAAATGGAGATGAACTAGGCCTAACCATTCCTTTCTCAACCAACTCATGCACTTGCCGCATAATTTCCTCTTGTTGAGCTTGAGAAACTCAATAAGGAGGTTTATTAGGCGGTGAGCTTCCTGGAAGAAGCTCGATTGCATGGTCATCATCCCCTCGTTTTGGAGGCAATTCATTAGGAATGTCGTCAATAAAAACATCTTGGAATTCATTAAGGAAATTAGATAACCCTAATTCTTTTTATTCCATTTATTTTTATTTGACAGAACATTAGGTTCATTTTGAGAGTCTTTTACAAATATCATGTACATGGAAATAGAGCTCTTTATTGACTTATCAAAAGCTTGCTTATGTACAAGAGGTATAGTGTTACCTGACTCATTAGCATATATGTACATGTCTTTGTCCCTGTATTTAAAATAAATTTGCCTTTCAGGAAACTTGATGTTGGCCGCCATGCGATCAAACCATGGTGCCCCTAGGATTACATCCTCATGCTTAAGGGGAGAGATGAAGAAATCCTCTTTGTCCACATAACTTTGGACATGAAGACTCAATTTCCCAATCAAGGGAGTAACTAGGACTTCTTCTCCCTTGAAAGCATTATCGGCTGGTAGGGGATTTCCATCTCAGAGGCTTGGATGCCTAGCTTAGTAGCCAACTCCGTGGATATGAAATTGTGAGTAGAGCCATTGTCGAAGAGAATGAAAGCATCATGTTCTCTCACCTTCCCCCAAGCATGGCATAGAGGAGATCCTTTGTGATGAGCATCTTCTTCTTTAACTTCAATTATGGAAGCTCTAGGAGGTTCATTGCGTGTGTTCTTCTGTGGGCAAGCACGATAAGCATGCCCTTGCTCCCCACATTTGAAACAACGGTTATCCTTGCGATAACGCTCTAGCTCTTCAGGAGAGAGTTTATTTTTGCCTTTGTAGACTCCCTTCTCCTTAGCTTTGTTGTTGTTGAAGTTGCCCTTGGGAAACTTTTGGACATGGTCCTTCCCCTTAGGCTCATTACGGTCTTTTCTTTCCATGGGTTTAAGATTTTTCTTAGCCCCTTGTTGGAAGTGGATTCGTGAATCCACCATAGTATGGTGTATGACCGCTGAAATAGTGCGAGGTCTTTGGGAGTTGACATACTCCGCCATATCTTCAGATAAACCCGCACAAAATTGTTGTTTTGCTCTCCAAAATCTATCTTTTTGTATACAGTGGCTTTGAGATGTAAATCCCAAAACTTGTCTACGTATTTGTGAATAGATTCGTAGGGAGAGAGCTTCAAGCTTCGCCATTCGGTGAGCACTTTGTCTTTGGCATCGCTAGCCAAAAACTGCTTCATAATGGAAGCTCTTAAAGCTTTCCATGTTCGTGGAGCTTCACCATTTGCTCGTAGGCTAGACCACCATTGCCTGGAAGACTTTTGGAGATGCATGGCTACATGACGTATCTTAGAGGACTCCATGAAGCCCTCATCTCCAAATGCCGCATCAAATTGTTGAATAAAGGCCAAGACTTTGTCTGTAGCACCAAAGGTGCCATCGTAGGTAAGAAAAGAAATACTCTTTCCTCCCTCCTTGAACTGTTTGAGCTTGGATGACCTCTTCCAAGTGGCATAGGATTTCCTATGGCCTCTCCTTTTGAATTCTTTGGGAGTCGTACCATCACTTCCTTCAGAAGAGGAGGAGGATGATGAAGATGGAGAAGAGGGTGACCTCTTTCTCGCTTTTTTCTTCTCATACTTACTTTCTTCCTTCTTTGAATTACGGTGAGACGGACTATCCGATGGGCTTCTCTGTTTAGGGGGTGTTGGAGAGCGTTTTGCCCGCCTTCTTCGTGGTGCCATCTCCGCCGAGGTGGCGGGAGATTCACTTCTTTCTCGTTCTTTCGGTGGGGGCTCTACCGTTGAGATTTGGTCTCTCCTTGGTGAGGGAGTTGCCCCATCAACTTGTAAGCTTTTGGGTCCTTCGTATGGGTCCTCCTCTTCTCTCACCGTAGAGAGGCCTCTTTTAGAAATCTCACTAGGAGCTTTCATAGGAACTCCCTCTTCTAGGTGAGGAGATTGGAGAATCCCATGGATGCGTAATTGCTGTTGTACTTCACCTTGGAGGGATGGGTTGCCCATGGCTTGTTGAAGCCTAGTAACAAGATAGTTCACAAGCATAGGGGCATCATTAGTAGCTTGACCATTAGCAAAATCAAAGCCATCAACATTAATTTCACTTTCTCTACTATTGTCAGCCATTATAACTAAGTTTTAGGTGTAAATTTTTACTTGTACTTTGGCACTTCAAGCCCTAGTTGCTACTCCTCTTTACTTTCAAAGATAAGCACTCAAGCACCTATACTTGTGGCTCGGAATATCATTAATTGCAAGGAATAGAAGAAAGGGTTTATCATAGCCCACTCGGCACCGGTTCCTGTCAAGCTTCTAATAGCTCAATAATGGTTAAGCCGTAGGCAAGCCCCTTCGGACTCCATTACTAAGACCATAGCTCTCGACGGTGATATCCCGTTAACTGCACGAAGCAGGTGCACCTCAAGGATAATAAATCCCTATTCTCCTTACCCTCATGCAATTAATAATACCAACCGTTTGTAGCAAGCTTGAGGACCTCTCTTCTTGAGCAAGAAAAGAGAAACCGATAGCTCTGATACCAATGTAACAATTACTGGTCTATAAAGCTTGTAAATAGCGGAAAATAACTTAACATAGTGAGCATTTCATTAAGAGCAAATTCCTAATGAGCATACAAGAGTGCTTGGTTGGAGATAACAACATTAGCATAACACCTAATTAGTTTCGCATAACAATACTTGAAAGAGAGAGAGAAATAGAATAATTGACAACTATTGAGGACCGGATTTACATGGACCTGTCCCCCCTCCATTAGGCATTTGTATTATAACTTCTCCCATTAAGAAAGACTTTGTACAATACAATTCTTTGTGTTCCTTGGTAAAAACTCGTCGGTGCTATGAAGATGGAAGCTTCATGCACCAAACTTACATGTGATAACACATAACATCAGTTACTCGTTGGTCTCAGACCCAAGACCTCACACACCTTCGAAGATGGTGAGAGCTAGCGGGGTATGAGAGTAGATCTAGAGGAAGAAGGAGTATTCTTACGAGAAAGAAGTATTTCCTCACTTAATTACTCTTGTAGCTTTGCTTAGCTTAGTAATTAGATAATAGAGGAGAGAAGCATGGCATTAAAGCTTAGCTCTTGGTTGGATTTGCATTCCATATCCAAGAGTTGTTGGTGTAGGCCTCCATTCTCAAACTTGGCGAAGAAGATGAGCTTTCCATTAAAGCTTGGAGAAGGAGATGATTTTCTTGCTCTACACATGAGTTGTGTGAGTGTGTGTGGAATAATGCCCTTCCAAAACAGCCCCCTCTCTCCTCTTGGTTGACCCCCCTTGCCAATTACTCATGCTGCATTCCTATTGGCCCTTGAAAAGCCTAGCCAATAGTATTTGAGTATGAGTTTTACTCTTGCTGGCTTCCTATTGGCCCGTAAATAATTTGGCCAATAGCCTTTGAGAGGCCCAGTCAAGAGCCTTGTGACAAGTGTCCATCCTTTTTTCCATTTTGTAAATGCCAAATAATTAATTTAATTATCTGCTTTGCTATTGGACCTTTTAGTCCTTTGGCCAATAGGAATTAAGCAATTTTAGGAACTTCTTAATTATCATTGGACCTTTTGACTGTCCAATAGTCTTTTAGGGAGAATATTTCTTATTGGTTATTTTTTGAGCATTTATAAAAATAAAATTTTAGTTTACACTAGCTAATTTCTCATTGGTCCACCTCTGTGCCCATCCAATAGGATTCAGGCAAGAATTGGGGGTTTCTTTGCATGCCTGACATGTGTCCTCTTTACTTTGTGGAAAGGGTAAGCTTAGGTGTATAGTGTGTGTGTGTGTGTGTGTGTGTGTGTGTGTGTCTAGTCCTTATGAAGCTTTGTCATCTTCCCAAAACGTTTTTGCTTTTGTCCTCTAGCTTATTGGCCTTTTGCACACACAAAGCATCCAATTCCATTTACAATTGACCATTGGACTTTACACTTTGAAATTTTGGAACTTAACCTTTTGGAAGTCTTAATGGGCTGAACCCTAAGGTCTTTGGAGCCCATTCATTGCACATTGCACATTGCTCTTGTGCAGATGGTACCCCTTTGGATCCGTACTGTGGGCCCCCTACTATGACCAGTCTGCTAGCTTTACTAATAATCTAGCTTTTTCTCCCCTGGTACTTCTCCATATTAAATGATCGGTTTAACATGAGAAAATCAATTAGGAGAATTATATATTAGTTATTATGACATTCACTGAGAAGGTGGAATATTTGGGATTAATTGCATCTAATTATGGTGTTTCTACTGATCCAAGTAAGATTGAAGCTGTTATAGCTTGGCCTACACCAAAATTAGTATGAGAAGTACGTGGCTTTCTTGATTTGACTTCAACACAAGTATGCTATCTTTCCTTGTTATACACAACAAGGGTCAATAGCTTGATGGTAAAGTGTTGGCCTCTTATCCTCATGGGGTGGGTTCAACCCCCCTTCATGGAAGGGTTAAGTGGGCCTTCCTACGCGCACAACCAACTACGCCAACGAAAGCCTACGAAGCCTTGGTGTCGTCGAGTTTTCGATTAAGTTTGCCTTGGTTGCCCGCCTTCCGTCGCTCGTTGTGGGTGTGTCGCATGCACATGCAACCCGCGTATCCCCTTCTCCAAAAATAGCTCGGATACCAGTGAAAGGGCGTTGGTAATGCGTGTACTAGTCTCCACCCAACCGTGCTATCTTATAGACTCTCCCTAGCGTACACACTATACGGTCGTGCCGGTGGCCTTGCCCATAGGACCCATGTCCTTACACACACACTCTCTCTCTCAAAGTCAGTCTCTCTCTACTCAAGCTCGAGACTCGGAGTCGGTCGAGGGTGGTGGGTAAAATCCCTTGCACACACACAAGCTTTGTTTTAAAAGGCTTACACAAAAAAAGTGATTTTTTTCTGTCGATTGTCAGATCTGTAGCGTTGTCAGAGTTGGTGTGTGTGTGTGTGTGTGTGTGGCTTTGCATGCTGCCCGGTTGCCCACGGCTTGCTACCAATCCCAATGGAGAGCTGTAATTTTCTACAAACAAGCCCCTTGCTTTGATTGCCTGCTCGTGACTTGCTTTGCAGCGCTGCCTTCTGAGTGTGTATGTGTGTTGCTCGACTGCGCCCTCTAATCGCGAGTTCCCCCCCAAATTGTGGGCTGCTCGCACTGCCTCAAGCTCCCAAATTCACCCGCTGCTTAGATGTCCCAATTGCCCTGCTACTCAAATTGATGCTCGCTGTCGAAGTTGCCTGCCCTAGACTCAATCGCTCTACAGCTAATGCAGCAAGTATGTGATAGGTTCCAACCCCCCCAAGCCTACCTCAAACAGTGGGTGCTACACCCTCTTCAAAAGCTCCAGCGCTTCTTGCGCCTGTAGTGCCATCCCTTCAAAAGCGCCATCAACCAGCAAGGCATTTCCAACATCAAGTCTGTTTGCAAGTTTTCATGTTCTTCCTGAGGTCGTAAAAAATATGAGGAGTAATTTTGAAGGCAACACACCATGTTGAACCTGCCTCTTGCTCCCTTGCTTGCAATTGCGTGAGCTGCTGTGTCAAGCTTACTCAATTTGTTTTCACTGAGATGGTACCTATGCTTGATTCCTTCTTGCCTGCAAACTCATGATCTGCCCTTGCTTCCAATCTACTTCCACTGTGGTGGTTACCTGCTACACACAAACACCTTGCTCCATTGATTACCAATCATAAGATGTGTGTTTGCTTGAGGAGCTGCGTGCGCGCCAAATGGCTTTTGGATTTTGATTCTCCTCTCTTTCGCTCCAATGTACTTCCAATGCTTCTGAGACCGCTGTCAAGTGCTCTGATACCAATTGTAGAGTGCACGTGTGTTCTGATACGTGTGCGTAGGTGCACTAGCAAGGGAGAGTGTGTAAGGGGGAATTGGGGAAGAAGGAGAATTTGCACAGCACAGTGGGTTAGTGGAGTGGAAAGTGAGAGAGTGGTCAACTCCCTCACTTTCTCTCCCTATATTGATTAGGAAAAGAAAAGGTAAGGGTGGTTTCCCACGGCCACTTGGCCTACATCCCAACATGCCTCCTCAAAGGCTTAATGCTCCTCTCCTTGGTGTGAAGCCTAAGGATATTAATCTCCTATAATTCCCTTTCATGCAAGATCTCCTTGATCTTCAACCATTCCATGTGGTCTTCATCAGAGGCCTTGCCATGCATTTTCTTTTGGCCAAGCTCCTCAAATCTAGATTTGAAGGTTGATATTGCATGGTTGTTAGCCTTTTTAAGCATAGGTCCAACTCTCTTTATTGCAGTTTGTATTTTTTACTAAATCTTTCTACATAAATCAAGCCTTTCCTTGATGATGTCCTAGATCAACTGTTCTGCAGCCCGAGACACCAGAGCCTTAAAGTGAGCATTTTTAACATACTTGGGTAAGTGATAAGTAATTTCTTGGCACCCTGCGGACTGATGCAATTCTTTTGAAGAAAATACCAGGGTTCTAAGAAGAGGAAAATGATGTGAGAGACTTTCATTCACAAGGACTTGCATAAGCAATGAAGGAGGCACCCAATCACCAATGTGCAAGAAGTAGAGCCTATCTAGTATGGAGGCAGACTGGGATGGCTGGAGACTATGGTAATAAGTGAACGCTGCGTCATCCTTCCAAGGGACAGTCTTCCAGGCATCAACCAAAGCCCATTTATCCTCTAGGGAAATCCATTTCTTACTCTCATCCCCAACAAGAATTCTTGAAGGGCCTACATATCTTGTCCGGAACAAACCATATTAAAGTCTCCCATCAAGAAAAAATCCCCCTCTCTTTGCAATTGTGAGAGGTCATTCCATAACATCGTCCTACCTTTGGAATAATTAGGAGCGTAAATGTTAACAAGAGTGAGCAAGTTGTTTTGTACCTTAATAGACACTACAAGAGCCCACCCGGTCAGAGGCTGAAAAACAACTTTTCGCTCCAAATCCTTGTGGACTCCTGTCATTACTCCACTAAAACCATCACGATCGGTGCCATAAAAGAATTGCAGTTCACCAAATGTTTGCTTTCTCAAGATTAGAGAATCAAGGTGGCGTTCCTGTAGACACCAACATTTAATATCTTTTCTCCTCTTCATGCATTGCCAAAACTTTTCTTGCTTCTCTTATGTTCTTATGCCCTTCACATTCCAGGAAATCATCTGTAGTGAGGGGTTCATGGGGAGAGAGGGACAAATTCCCCAACATCCAACGCCTACCAATCTCCGCAACTCTGGGCCGTGGAGAATCCGATGGATCTATAGAGTCAAGGGGCTATTTTTCCAGTAGCACTTAAAGGGGTTGCGGAGAGGGATGCCAGAAGTCCCTCCTTTCAGTGGGGTGGGGAGTGGAAAGTTGCCTTTCCCTTTGAGAGCTCTAGTAGCTTCCAGTGTCGTGGAGTCTCTTGCCACCACATGAATGAATAGATTTCGATAGTGCAATAGATTGAGTACGCTTGCTTCAACCCCCAATTTTACATGCCCAAAATTACTTTCCGTAGATACTTTTTACAAATTTGATCCCTCTCAACTCATAAAAGCAAAAAAAAATAAAATACTTGTAAACAATCCTCTTCATGACAGATCCTTATGCATAACCCTTGCTCAGGGCTTAAGGAATATCTCAAGCCATAAACCACCGCACTAAATCGTCAAAAGAAGCAGATTATCAATTGTCATGATATTCATAGCTGCCACATATTTATTTGGAAGGTAGCCTATGCTCTGATACCACTAGAACAACCGGGAACATGGCACCCTACAAATGCACAAAATTATGATATATGAAGAAGAAACCGAACATGCATACCTTGCAACCATGTATATGCGATGATGATTGAACTACACGAGAGAGAGAGAGAGAGAGAGAGAGAGAGAGAGAGAGAGAGAGAGAGAGAGAGAGAGAGAGAGAGAGAGAGAGAGAGAGAGAGAGAGAGAACACATCCGCAATTGGAGTGCTAGCATGCATGTGAGAGAGAAGATGGAGACATTGAGAGGAGAAAAGAGTGGCACGAGACTGAGACCAAGCTACTCCCCCCACATGGGTCCCTTAATGAACCCATTGTGAGCTTATTTATTGGTTTGAGAGGAGTACTAAAATAGAGAGAGAGTCCGTTTATACATAGAGATGTGCATTATTAATGATAGAGCCTTATCCATGAGGATCTAACATCATCTATTAGATGTAAAGTGGCAATCCAACGATAAAAATTGCTTTCCACCTATCAATCATACGTTATATATATATGATTAAGATGCACATTTGCCTCTGCAAATTTGCACAAGAGGTAAGTAGAAAAGTTCAGAAGACTCATAAAAGAAAAATAATGAGCTTGGGATGGATGCAAAATATCAAGAAATGGTTTGGAAGATGGAATGCAACACACTTTCTTCATGAGGCACCAATAGACCCTACATTGAAAGATGCTGACTTACAATGCCAATGTATTACGTCATGGGGAAAACCGAAGGATCACACTTTACCACCCAAATTGCACCCCTTTACAAATGCGTGTTCTTCTTTGAAACAAAAAATGCTTCAGGACTCTCAATTGCCACGCTCATATCAACAGTCCTCAAGCATTGAGTCTTTGATCAACTCAACATAGACCATGATTTATATTTCATTTGGTCCCATAAGTCATCTTTGACCTTCAAGGACGATACAATCTATATATTCATCTCGATTTCAATGTAACATGGTATTTCCCTTTTTAAGATGTGTGTGTTTGTGTTTGTGTTTGTGTAGCTGTTCTTACTTAAATAATAAGACATAAATGAACTTTAACATTCAAAAGTAAGCTGGCTTTAGAGAAAAGGCAATGATTAATACAAAATCAACTCAGTTTTAGAATTATTTTTGTACATGGCATATAAGAATGAGGCCTCATTTTAGTAGACAATGATAGTAACCCATTAAAGAAGTACTTCCCAAGTAGTATGAGCCAGTGTAATCATGGACATACATTTGCTTCAAGCTAAAAAAAATTACAAGAAAGGATATAGTCCTCACCTGCATCCATTCAATCAAGACAACATATACATTAGTCTTGAATGAGTTTTACAGGTGTCAATGGACTATATCAGTTGTTATCCATATCCAACTTACAACTTTTTTAACTTCAAACAAACGTCCAAAGTGTAAATGTATTTCAATTTTGTAAAAATTCCTTAAAGCTTGTACAAAAGCTATAACCCCTTGGAATTATGGTATCTATTAGATGTATGGTTTCTATATAACCCAATTTTTAATATACCTTAAATAGACATTTACATATGTATCATTTGGATCAGAAGGCCACCACCCTTCTGATCCAAGTGATTTAATGCCACCATTAGTTCAAAGTTTATTTTGTGCCTACTTCTCAATCATTTTCCATCAAGATTTTACATAGCAATTATGTCATTCTTTTACTTAGTGTGGTAAAATTTAATCAAACAACTCCCCTAAACTAATCAGGTAAGTGTGGTAGATCTCTTTCCACTTGCAACTTTAAAACCATTAGTTAAAACATAGTAACTTTTGTCCTCAACTTTAGATAAATCCTTCAAAAAAAAACATCGTTCTATATCTCAAATAGTTTGTCAGTTTTTTGTCTTAGGCAAAAAAGCACTCAGCAAAGCATATCAACTTCTCTACATTAAGTTTGAGTAAGAGGAACCAAAAAGTTTTTCAAAATTTGTACAAACAAGTGTAGATAAGCCATGCCTTCAGTGAAAAAAACCATGAAATCTAAACTATTTAGTCATGGCATCTCCATCATGGTATGCAATGTAACCCATATTATATAGCGTACTTTATCATCAATATGACACCATGATTATGCTAGTAGCTCCTCAAAAAAACCAGTCATCAAATGCAATCAAAGGCTCGTTGGACTCAGTCCCTCTTTTTTAAGTTATCACAACATTCCCAGTCAGTATGTAGCTATACCCTAGGTGTATATTGCCTTATACTGGCACTAGCGACCTATCCTTGCAACAATATCCTAATCATATTGAATCAGTACGCAGAATAACGAGCACAAAACCAAGGCCACGGGCATATTGTCATGCTTGTACGTGATGTAAGCATGTACTACCTGATGCCAGTCACCCCTAACCATGAACGAGATGTCAAAACATTCCAGAAATTCCAGTCCAAGCCTTGTTGTAGGGAAACCTATACCCATGCAGTAATAAAATATACATGGCATGTGAAAACGGCCCATCATAAATCTATACAAACGTTTTTAACTTTCTCACGTCAAGAGCCCTTTATGCCTAACAACAAATCAAGAGAAATTCTGTCGACTACTGGAAAAAAACCACCTGCGTCAAAAAACTAGAGAAAATACAGACTGGTTTTTGATACACATGATCGCTAAATATCAATCCAAGCCATTTTCCTGTACATCATATGAAAACCAGAACGTCTGGTCAAAAAAGCCATTAATTTATTTTTTTTGTACACTGTAAGCGACACGCGTGAACAACTTGATATGGCTTCAAGCGGTAGCCGCCTTGGCCCCTTAGGGGGACAGAGTGGGAGAGAGGAGATGAAGAGCATCATCATGCAGGGTGTGTGTGCACAGAGCTCCCATGTGCGGTGTACACTGTAAGCGACAGACGTGAACAACTCGATATGCTCAAGATCATTTAACATAATACCCAGAGATATCCGCCAATTTATTATAGGGTTTTGTTCTATTTTCAATGCGCTTTTGAAAGGCATTTAACAAAGTTATGTTTTAAGGGATCACTCCCATAAAAAGGGGGCGGTTGGGGGGGGGGGGGGGACCATTTTTAGTTATATATTTGAGGGGCTATGGTAAAGAAGTCCGAAACCCATAAAGAAGAGACGGGGTTTTTTTAATGGGTTTAAATATTAGTTGTAGAAGTACTTAAGTGTGTGTGTGTGTGTGTGTGTGTGTGTGTGTGTGTGAGAGAGAGAGAGAGAGAGAGAGAGAGAGAGAGACAGAGAGATGGGGTAGGCAAAATGTCGCATGGGATTCTAGAATTTATTTTTAGAATGTTGTATGTGGTACTACAAACGTTTATGCATCACATAACCTTTACGTTTAGAACGTTGTATGTGGTGCTACAAAAGTTTATGCATCACATATGCAAGCGCATCATTTTTTGGGTTTCGAGGGCCTGGTTAGGACCACAACATCTAGGGTCAAAGAAATTTCTCCTCCAGGAGGGCCTATGGGGGAGCCGTGTGAATCTGGGCAAAATTTCAGGTGATAAAACAGTTTTGAAGGTGTGATAGGAATCTAAGATTTTTCTGGATAGCCTAGAAGAACTTTTGGCAGTGCTGACTGGCCTGTACCTTTTCCACTTTTTGATCAAGTGGGAACAGCAGCGACGGCCACGTGGCATCCTTTCTGGATCTGGAGCGCAGGTGCCAGCTACATTCCCAAAACCGGGCCCACCTGCAACCTGAAAAAAGCAACGCATACCACAAAGGCACAAACAAACACAGATCTAGGGAGAGGCTCTCACTGCGGAGAGGCCCCCACCGAGCACACAAATACTGAGAGAGAGAGAGAGAGAGAGAGAGAGAGAGAGAGAGAGAGAGAGAGAGAGAGAGAGAGAGAGAGAGAGAGAGAGGGCCCCATCGCGCACAGACATACTCAGAGAGAGAGAGAGAGAGAGAGAGAGAGAGAGAGAGAGAGAGAGAGAGAGAGAGAGAGAGGGCCCCATCGCGCACAGACATACTCAGAGAGAGAGAGAGAGAGAGAGAGAGAGAGAGAGAGAGAGAGAGAGAGAGAGAGAGAGAGAGAGAGAGAGAGACGGACTAAGACTTATCTCTGCAAAGACGGGGCTCCGACGGCATGGCGAGCACCTCCGCGTGTGCTATGAAGGTGCTTGTAGCGGGTGCTGGTGGCAGAACAGGTACTCTATTCATGCTCTGTGGGGCTTTTTTTTTTGCCCACCATGACATCTTAAGGGCATATTGTCCATGCATGATTGGCTGTTGTTGTTGTATCAGTGCATACACTGACCTTCAAGCTGGCCCAATCAAATTTTTTTTGGGTGTAGGTCTATCATAATGATAAATGTGTATAAGAAAAACTGGGCCAGCTTGAAGATCAATACAAGTGCAAGGATTTCTGTCAAAATTGGCAAGCCTACTTCAATTGTCCAGGACGCATTGCCTATCTAAAGCTACAAGAACAACTAGACCTATTTGAGGTGAGGGGATTGGTGTGCTCCTTGGGAAGCAAAGAGCGCCTCGGCGGGGGCGACGACATTTTTGTAGCTGACATAAATTAGCGTGAGACATTGACTGAGGCGTTTGTTGACATTGATGCTCTGATTATCTTAACCAGCTCCATCCCAAAGCTGAAGCTCAGCCTAACCCAACCATGGGACATCGACCCGAATTTTATTTTGACGAGGGTGGCTATCCAGAACAGGTACTTGTGCGGAGTCATTACTTTCCAGTAGATTCTTTCTTTGCATTTGATGAATATCTGATAAATGCTGGCATTTTACCTTTAGATTGAGACAAATTGGTATGCACATGATTGAATCTATGCATGAATATTAACACCATATATTTAGTAGAGATGCATGTTTTGAAAAAGAAATTTATTTGATGGGTGTCCATATTAGTGCACATGAGTATATGGTATAAAGTCTACACGAAACATAATCAGTTGACAAAGGTTTCATTCTTCTTCTCTCCATTTTAGTGAGGAGAAGAAAAACACAAATGCACCAATGTAAAGTCGACCACCTTTTTATATGGACACAAAAAGTCTTTTGACTTTCCACTTTCATGAGTCTTTTCATTTCTTAAACTCACCCTTCACTGAAGTACTTACCATGTTTTGAAAGGCTTTTTATTTTTCAGAGATTGGAAAGACCTAATAACAATAAATTAAATTAACCTAATCAACGATTGCAATTCGACATGTATTTAATCAAGGGCCAGCCATTCACCTAGAACAAGACAATTGCCCTTTTATTGATTGTTTTCTTATTCTAAGGGCCCATACAATGAACATTTGGAGTTTTCTTTTAAATTTTGGTTTTTGAAGATGCCCTTGATTTGTAGTGCTATATTATGCTAATGAGATCTGACTTTTTAATAGAAATATGAAAGGCAATACAATCTTTTTGTACGTGCATTACTTGGATTCTGTGAATTTTGTACAAGCTTTATATAGTACCTAGTGGTCCAAACCGGCTTACCGAATCGGTTTGTTCCACTCCGCCTTCGGGGGGCGAGAGAGAGAGAGAGAGAGAGAGAGAGAGAGAGAGAGAGAGAAGGGGGGGGTGGTACAAATAGCATATCACGAAAGAGAGATTTTTTAAACAAAATAAGCGCTAGGTATAGAGACACAAGGAAGAATAGACGCAAGAGAAACACACACAAAACCACATGAAACTACTTTCATACATCTCCTTAGTCAACCACTCATATATTTACCAAGTGGAATCTCTCATAATTTCTTTGGATTATCATCTATCTATTTGTCAATGTGAGTAACAATTCACTAACAATATCCCTCCTTTTAATGTTTGGTCCCTCTCTTTCCTCCCACTCCATCAAGGTGGTTTTTTGGGAAATGTTTTGCCGTTGTTAATGGGTGAAGATTTAAGTTACT
Source organism: Adiantum capillus-veneris (assembly GCF_014529385.1). Classification (NCBI taxonomy): domain Eukaryota; kingdom Viridiplantae; phylum Streptophyta; class Polypodiopsida; order Polypodiales; family Pteridaceae; genus Adiantum; species Adiantum capillus-veneris. The sequence goes on from NC_140952.1 coordinate 93,892,637, forward strand.
CTTCACAAAGTGCACTAAACTACTCAAGAATGTTGTAAATATATTTAAAGTTTGGTGGGTAATGCTTTTTGCAAAAAAAAATCAACCTTGAACTTTGTATGTCCCAATGAGACTATGTGTATCATATGTAACGCGGGTTGACAAGCCACAACCAACATAGACTTGAGTGATTTGCATCAATGCAAGTTTAAGTTTCCTTGTTGCGCCACATGACCTTCTTTGTCATGTTGTTTCGAACAAAAACTCATGTGCAGAATGATAGTAATGCGTAGGCGATTGGATATACACTTTCTTTCTGTGGCCAATCTAAGCATGGCCTAAGTATAGTAGGGATTAGACCTTGACAATCCACCAAATAGGGGCAAAGTAGATAGAGAGGCCATAGTAAAGTGGTCATATTGAAAGCCTACTTATGCCTATAGAAGAGCATGTTTGTATAGGAAAAAGTTAACCCCTTCCGAGCGTCATCTACAATGTATTCTTCTATTGCATTGCTTCTAGTAGGGACATGATGTCATTTGTGAAGGTAGGGTTAGAAAAGGGGCTTGTCTATTTTTGTGGAAACTGAGAGAAAACGTGAACCCGCAAGGATTGTTTGCATACATAGCCAGGTGCAAGCCAATTTGGAGAAGCATGCTAACCTGGAGTGATCTCGTGAGTTTTTGTCATGCTACCTCATATGATGAATCACTTCTCTTGGCCATGCCTTTGGTGAGCATAACTTGCAAATGGTAGAGTTATTGAATAGGAAGCTCGTCGATGACTGCTTGTGCTTTTAAAACTGCACCATACATGGCATGTTTGTTCACCTAAGCACTTCTAAGAATGAAGGTTTTTTCTAGGATCCCTTTAGTGCCCATTTCATCACGGATTTATTGCTCGTCCTCTTCTTTTTTTTAGTGTAATGATACGTGCCTTTGAGATCCAAGCAAAGATGCTTGTATCTAGAGAGCACCCCTCCCTCCTCCTCTTAAAACAACCGAGATCTTCCACACCCTTTCCCTATTGGGCATGCCTTGCGATAAGCGCACTCCAGGTGATGACATTTCAAATAGAAAATTCATCAAGAATTTGAGGTGCATTCATGAGTTCACTGCACTTGGTGTACATGTCAATTAAAACATTATTGAGCACAGCAATTTCTTTCCAACCCTTGACTACCAATCATCACGACTCATGACATCTTCTTTGGCAATGCCATATGAATATGTAGGGATAGTTGAAATTGCATCTTGAGAAAAGTCACTTTGCATCTTTTGTAAATAACTTGGATCTTGTTGTGATGCCCACGTAAGTTGATTTTAGGAGACTATATGCACAAACCACATAAAACCATGCAGGTGATACTCATGTAAGTTGATTTTCGAAGACTACATGCACAAACCACATAAACCGTGCAGGTGTATTGTCTTTATTTGGTGCAATGGCATATTTTTCATCATGTCAAAATATATTTTCTTTTTATCTAGCAAACCGAAGTGTCTACATGCACGGAACACATTACACAAATGTGATTCCATCTTGGGTGAAGCCTCTTATTCCATCCATCAAAAGAAGTCCAAGCTAAGCTTCCTCATATCTCTGGTTGGGCATCTACAAAAAGTGCATGAGAAATCCAACTTTTTTTCGATTAGCCAAAGTGATTCTAGCATCGCCTTGTTGAGCATATCCTTCACACTATACAATCCAAGAGAACATTCTAGATTGGAAGCTCGGGAACGATATCTTGTGCCTTTGGCGCACATGTGGCTTGAAATGTTTCCAAGAACAATGGTTTTGCAAAGAGCCCCTCACTAACTCATCATGAATTTGTTTGCTAGTGTAAACTCTTTGCATAATGCCAAATACCTTCAAAATCCAAGTATAGGCGATTGCATGTCATGAGAAGCACTCACTTTGTCTTCTCTGAAAATATCCATAAGCGTTAACTTCACCCTCCCTTGCTTGCTATGGCCTATATCCTTGAGTAAGAACATTCCAAGAGATATTATATATATCATGAGGAACTCGCCACTTTTTTGTGAATACATCACGCTTTGTGTACATGTCGACTAAAGCATTGCCAAAGCTGAATGTTTCTTTTTAAAATCCCTTGACTAAAATCTCAGTATAAATTCATATGGCTGTATAAACTTCTAAAGCTTCTTTGCCTTGCGCATACTAGGACATACATTGCTGCAGTGAGAAAACATTTCAACACACCAAAAACCCAAGTACGCGAGTATACTATTCTTTAGGTGAACTTTTCCATCATGTTAGTATCACAAGATGGGCACCACGTGCCAATGGAAAAGAACAGATTGAACAGACTTTTAGCACTTTAATAACAACTGAACTGAAAAAGAGAGCATACGCGACAGGGAGTGGTGCAGTTCCACCCCAGAGAGTATTGGCTCCAAACCTTTGCGTCCCTTTCGGTATTTCTTTATATTGCATCAACACAGTACAAGCCGATACTCCACGCTTTGCACCTTCCACTATGAAAATCTCCAAGTGTTTACCGCGCTGTTTTAACGTGTTTTGTAGAAAGAAGGTGCAAATTCAAGTAGAGAAACAAGAGAGAAGGGAGTGGTTTTTTTTTTTGTATTTAAAATATTTTTGCATATATTATCGCTGATATTACTGCGTAGATTATCGCTGTTATATCCGACAGCCAAATTTAGCACCTAAACTTTCAAATTCTGGCTTAACCCCTTCCCCCCTTCAAATTTTGGTGTTTCCCTCCTCTCAATAAAAATTAAAGAATATTGTATAAAAATTTAAAATTTAAAAAAGAAGAGAGAGAGAGAGAGAGAGAGAGAGAGAGAGAGAGAGAGAGAGAGAGGGAGAGGAGGAGGGGGGGATATAAGATTACACTTGGTTACAACTAAAATAATCACTGTCAATTGATTAACATAATTGAGTATATTCTCAAATCTAAAGAGAGAAAGAGGGGGGAGAGAGAGATGAATGGATTACATGACCACAAAACTTCATAACTGTAAAATGTTTATGAATCATCTTCCAAAAGATCTCTATATGAGGCATCATCCAATTCTAAGCCCATGGCTCTTAAATCAATAAAGAGAGAAACGGAATTGTCGTTTGTGGATGCATTTCCTTCATCATCTTCGAGTTCGTCATTCTCCATCTCATCATCTTCATCATCATGACAATCATCCTCGTTAAGACTTGTTGCCGCCGGACTTGATTCATCTACCTCCCTCTCCTCTATTTCCACCTCATCCAAAGTCGGAGGTGGAAGCTTCATTAGTGAAAAAAATGGTTCTCCTCCGAGGTGTTACAGGATTTACAAACCAAAGTTTTGGTTGGTGGATTGCTGGGATATAGATGACTTATAAAATAGAAGCTCAAAGTGAGTAACATTGGTATAACTAACGCTACAAGAAAATAAGAATAAAAAAAGTACATGTCACTCACCTGCTCACAATTGCACGGTAAAACTAAATCGTCATACCTCCCTGTGTGATGCACACTAGAGTCCACCATGTAGAGGCCATTCTCATGTCGTCTAGATACATTTGCAAACCACTTGCACTCGAAGATGAAGGTATGAAAGGTTCTAAAATTAACCTTTAGTATCTTTTCAATAGTTTCGCAGTACCTGGATTTATCCCCGTCTGTGTCAAAGTTGCCCATGATGGCACAATCCATGGTGATTCTACGCTTGTCAATGTGGCGCGTACAAAAGTGACGACCCTTTGACCACATAGAGTTAAAGGAAAGGCACTTTAAAATAGAAAAATATATTAATTTATCAAATACATATTCAATATAATTTCAAGAAATAATATGGTTTAGGTATATGAGTACTCTACCTTTGGTATGTAGCCTCGTGCATACTCCCATTCTTTGCTAGTGATGTCTTCTCCGCACGCTTTTGTCTCGGTCATTCTCTCATGGATCCACTCTGCACTAATGAGATCTGGGAAATATGCAAGGTGTCTAAGCACTGGGGGTGCCCTCTTTCCTCCATGTGCTTGTTTCCATGCTTCTCTCTCTTGCAAACGCCTTGCCTTTGCCACTGTCCACAAGTCCACCCACTTGGTCATAATCTTTGCATTGAGAATACAAAAGTTATTGACCACTTGGGATAGATTCATATCCATGTTAAGTAGCTTCTCCTTTCCACTTGGCAGGTGTGTAGTCATCCTTGCATCTTTCCCGTCTGACCACACGCGAGACATTGAAGGATCAACTTGTGTCAAATACTCTGATATGTAAGCAAATGCCTCTTGAACGATCCACCCTTCGGCCATACATGCCTCTGGTTGAGACCGTAGCCGCACAAAATCTTTGAGTCTTTAAAACCCTCTCTAAGAAGAACATCCATCGTGCGTGCACTACTCCACATATAACGATCTCCTCCACCATGTGAACCAAGAGGTGAATTTGACTAAGAAGGACCGATCGAGGAAATGCATCTTCAATGGCGCACACACTTTCTGTTGCAAGTGTTTGAGCAGCACGGATAGCATCTATTCCGATTTTCTTGGAGCTCACAAATCTGCAAGAAAACACACAAGGATACACTAAGTGCTAGTTGAAATTATTGTGTACATAAAAAAGGTGTAGTTGAGTGGAGTCTTGTGGTGTACCTTACTAGCTCTCCTAGTTTGAAAATAGCATCCCTGACTTTCTTGTCCTGACATATACACATCCTCACCAGCAGAATGAACTACAATGTAAATCAGGGAAAGGGAAACTGAGTGATAGTCATACTGTAAGATGCAAGGGAATGAATGTTTGAACTTTGCTCAAGATGAGTGCTCCGAACTATGCTCAAGGTTCCTTTTTATTCTTATGGAAGGGAGAGCCTTCTGTTCTTAAGGAGAGAGTGCTATGATCACAACAAAGTGAATGGACACTGTGCGTGCAAGTGTATGAGACTGAGAGATAGAGAGAGAAGAGAAATATGACACCATAGACGTTGTAAAACCCTCCTCCGAAGGCCCCACTCTCGTCGGCGAGAGTGTCTACTATTCATTGCACAAACTGGTACAAACTGAATGCATGGGACTGATGCAAGTCTAGGCTATGTCGGCGATGACGACGGGGATGGCAAAGCCGATCTAAGGCCTGAAATCTGCAATCTTTTATCTGCTGTCCAAAAACGCTATGGGCTGAAATCTGCTCTTGCTGAAAACGCTGATTTTGCTGTTCTTTAGGGCTAAAAATCTGCATCTACTGTAGGTTGAAAACTGATGATCTTTGGACTGAATCTACAGGTTCTTTATTGTTGAAAATCGCCAAGGCTAATGGTGCAAATCTGGAAATACTAGGCTTGGGGAAAACGCTAGGTTTGCTGAAGCTTCTGCTGGTGATGATCTTCTTGCTGAAAACGCTAGGAAAGGGAAAAACGCGAGGTTTGCTGATGTCTTTGTTCGGAGGAAAGTCCACCAAGGGTCTTTCTTGAGAAGTTGCCTGTTGAGCTTGGCTCCTATTGCCTCTTTTGCCATTTAGTGCTAGCCTAGGTTTGCTTATATACAAACTTACTCAATTTGCCCTACCTACTTTCCAATAGAAGTCACTTAAAAACAATAAGTAAAAAATGTCAAAAATAGGGAAAATAGGCTAAATGCACTGGAAAATTCCCCTGAAGGATTCTGATGGGAATGCTTATGATCATGTTGTGTGCAACCAGAGGATATGCATCTACACTAAGTGACTGGGCATGCACGGTCTACGAATAGACTCACAAAAGTGCTAGATCACTTCTAATCTAGACTGACTGGACTGACGGAACCCTTGTTATCGAAGTAGCTTGTCCACAGACGCATAGGGTTGGATGTGTCATGTGACATCGCCTCCTTTTCAAAGTGAGGTACTGGTACCGAACTGTATGGCGTCGAGGGAGATTGCCAATAGCATCTGGAATCCTGGAAGGGACTCTTCGCCGGCCCACTCTGATGTGTTGGTCGTGCGGTACTTGAACTTCATAAAGGTCTACAACGCTTGCTTCTTTGGGCCACGTCGAAAGCGACACAAAGTCTTCTGTGGCTCCTTCAATACTTCAACTTTTTCGAGAGTCATGCTTCCTTCTTCTTCAAGAATCTCCATGGTTGAAAATTCCTGAAACCATTTTCAACACAAAACCATAAACATACCCATTCCATGTAAAGTGTGGAAAACATATTGTCTTCCTCAAAGACTGTGCATGCAATGCAGATGAACAAAGAGACGGAGTCCTAACCTGTTCACCACACACACGCAAACAATGAGATCTAATCTTGTCTTGCTGATCTAAATCAATCAATTGTGGCAATTCACAACGAAAATGCCCATGCTTGGTGCTCATACTTTCATGTGCTCTTTCTACAAGTGTGTCATGCCAAGGAAGAGACATGGAATGTGACTTCCTTGAATGCATACTTTTCAGCTTTTCATTAAAAATCCACATACATTCGTGCTCATCCATGAGTGAAACGTGCTCAACATACAATATCTCATGCCTAGGAAAAGGGATGACATAAAGACGCTGACTAAAATACAGGAAACGATCACGAATGAAACACTTGTATAATGCGTATTGACTAATCATGCGAACACATAGTACTTCCTGTTAGGGTTCTTTGAACCTAGGCTCGAGAGCCAAGATCGGTTGTTCCTGAGGGGGTTCTTTGGACCTAGGCTTGAGAGCCAAGATCGGGTCTTCGTGATTGATCGTCTCTGCAATGAAGTTAGCTTCACTAGAGAAAGTATCAACTAACACATCATACTTCTTGTGAACAATCACATCTTCTTCATGCAACTCATCATGCTTGTGAGAAATCACATCTTGATCGTGCAAATCATCATGCTTGTGAGAAATCACATCTTGATCATGCAAATCATCATGCTCAGCATTATCATCCAAATCATCATGCTTATCATTGTCAATCAAATCATCATCATGCTTCGCATAATCATGCAAATCCTGTGTGTCATGCTTGGGAGAAGAAGGGACTGAGAGAGTCTCCTTTTCCAGAATCTCTTGCATCTGTGCCTAAACTTTAGAAAAGAGTCGCAACAACTCTATTATGCGTTGGTTGCTATTCTCTTGTTGTGCTTTGGTCTCGGGTCATATTCTGCTTGTCTTGATTTGTTCTCGCGATCCAATTTGGCTTGTCTTTCTTTGTTCTTGCGATGTATGGCTGCCACTCTTTCTGTGTATTGACGCTCTATGGATGCCATCTGTTCTTCGTGTTCACGCTCTATTTTTGCTTTTCGGTCTAACTTTTTGTCCATAAACAACTGCCGCAACTCCTTCATAGGAGTTAGTGCAATCCTTGACGTAGATGGGAAAGGGGGAGGGTCGGAAAAACCTCTTAGTGGGGAAAATTCTTCTTCGCCTCTCTCATGCTCATCACCTCCAAGCGAAGTATCCATTCCGCTTCAAGTGATGACCATCCACTGAAGTCGTGAATTCTTATGGGTTCTTCTGGTCTTGGGTTCTTAAGTTCACGAGGAACTTGGGTTCTTGAGGGTCCTGAGGTTCTTGAGGTTTTCTTTTGCTTGCAATCCGTGTCTGAGAAGGATCTTCTCTTCACCCGAGTTCTGCTCTTTTCCGCGGGCGCACCCCTTGGCGGCCTTGCGCTAACACCACGGTTGCTTTTTCCCATCTCACGTCGATTGGCCGGCCGCTAAGTGCACGGTCCGCTATCAATGAGTGAAAAGACACACAAGGGGAGGCTGGACAAGCCCTTCTTTCTTGGGTTTCCTGTCACTCTTCAAAAACACGATTAGGAATCAACAGGCCGTTCGTACGACCTCAACAAGCAAAAAAAATTATGTGGTTCTTGTGGTTCTTTCCTTGAGTGATACAGAACCCTGCCAAAGCTCTGATACCAATGTAAGGTGCATCGGAATGAATGTATTAACTTTTCTCAAGATGAGTGCTCCGAACTGAGCTCAAGGTTCCTTTTATTCTTATGGAAGGGAGACCCTTCCGTTCTTAAGGAGAGAGTGCTATGATCACAACAAAGTGAATGGACATTGTGCGTGCAAGTGTATGAGACTGAGAGATAGAGAGAGAAGAGAAATACGACAGCATAGACGTTGTAAAACCCTCCTCCGAAGGCCCCACTCTTGTTGGCGAGAGTGATCTACTATTGATTGCACAAATTGGTACAAACTGAATGCATGGGAGTGATGCAAGTCTAGGCTATGTCGGCGATGACGACGGCGATGGCGAAGCCGATCTAAGACCTGAAATTTGCTATCTTTTATCTGCTGTCCAAAAACGCTATGGGCTGAAATCTGTTGTTGCCGAAAACGCTAAGGAAAACGCTGATTTTGTTGTTCTTTAGGGCTGGAAATCTGCATCTATTGTAGGGCTGAAAACTGATGATCTTTGCACTGAATCTGCTACTCTTTTAGGGTTAAATCTGCAGGTTGTTTATTGCTGAAAATCGCCAAGACTAATGGTGCAAATCTGGAAACGCTAGGCTTGGAAAAAATCCTAGGTTTGCTGAAGCTTCTGCTGACGATGATCTCCTTGCTGAAAACGCTAGGCTAAGGCTGTGGATGGCGATGAGTATTTGATGCTAGGGAAGAGAAAAACGCTAGGTTTGTTGATGTCTTTGCTTGGAGAAAAGTCCGTCAAGGGTTTTGCTTGAGAAGTTGCATGTTGAGCTTGGCTCTTGCTGCCTCTTTTGCCATTTAGTGCTAGCGGAGGTTTGCTTATATACAAACTTACTCAATTTGCCCTACCTACTTTCCAAAAAAAGTCACTTAAAAATAATAAGTGAAAAATGTCAAAAATATGGAAAATAGGCTAAATGCATTGGAAAATTTTCCTGAAGGATTCTGATGGGTTCTGATGGGAATGCTTATGATCATGCTGTGTGCAACCAGAGGATATGCATCTACACTAAGTGACTGGGCATGCATGGTCTAGGAATAGACTCACAAAAGTGCCAGATCACTTCTAATCTAGACTCATTGGACTGACAAAACCCTTGTTATCAAAGTAGCTTGTCCACGGACACATAGGGTTGGATGTGTCACGTGACACATACACACAAACTATAGATAGAATAGGGAGTATGAAGATTACCTGAAGCATCTTGTGCCAATCATGGGACTTCAACCCATACAATTGAACGCTTCCACCCTTCTTTGCTTTTGTGAAAGCTCCCTTTAGTAGCCTCATGTATCCTGTTGGTGTGCAAATAGAGGCAATGGTACCCTTCGCCTTGTCTAATTCTTCTTTGGCTAGCATCCATGGTGCTTTAGGAAGCACAATCTTCCCATTTGGAGCATGACGTGGAGTAGTAGAGGCCGAGAGACGTTTTAAAAGCCTCAAATCCTCCCTCGCACCCGAAGGGTCCTTCTTGCCAATAATGTGGTCCCATAGTGTTTGGGCTACATTCTTGAATATGTGCATGGGATCCAAGAGGTGTTGTATTTTTAAGTCCTTCCAATATGGAAGCCTTAAAAATATGGAATACCTTGATATACCTTTTGGTGGAGGACACGGAGCCGGATTGTTGTTGTGGTGTTCTTCCCAGTGGTTTCCCAATCTGTCATCGTGAGCTTTAGAGGAGTCTTTCCATTTGTTGGAGCCTTGTGCTTGTTATGCCCTTGGGGTATGAAACGATGGTTGTTTGGATAGATTATCTTGCACAACAAATCGGGCCTCTCCGTCACCAACGATGGCCTGCAAGTAGGACATACATTGTGCCCTGATGTGGACAACCCTGCATACATATCATATGGTTAGAGAGAGGAGTGAACTAAAGTAAACTAAAGGGAGAGAGGGAAAGAGGGAGAGAGAGATAGAGGAAAGGGGGTTATCAGAAATCTCTCCAAGCCCAGGATAGTCGTGCATAGTCCATATAAGGATTCCCCTCACAATGGCCTCTCTCCCCCCCTTTGCAAGTGAGACATCGACAACATGAATGCCTCTCCATAACTCCTCCAACTCCTCGATGAGGGGCTCAAGGTAAATGAAAATATTTGACACTTTGTACTTCCCTAGCACAAGCAAGGAAAGAAGTATATTGCCCTTCTTGATTGTCTCCCATGGTGGAATAGTATAGTTGACGACACCACAAGCCAAGTGCTCCTTGAAGTAGACTTAGTGCCAAAGGGGTTGACACCATCACTTGCTAACCCAAGCCTCAAGTGTTGAGGTTCCAACCCAAACTCTGGCCATTGACTTTCGATGTGTCTCCATGCAGGTAAATCGGCAAGGACACGTATCATTCGATCATTTGCGATGGTTCGTGTGCCACACGAGAAGCTCCACAGTAGACCTGCTTTTAATTATGTGTTGGATGCGTTGAATTAATGAAAAATGTCTCAATACCTTGCGGGCTAGGTGCACCTTGCTCACTCCTGTCTTGTATCGTGCCTCCCCGCACACAGGACATGAGGTAGCATGTGCATGCTCATTGCGGTATAGCATGTAATCGTTGACGCACGCATGGATGCGCTCATACTCCATTCCAAGTGCAGTGATATACGATCTAGCTCGTCGACGATCTGGAGGCATGTGGTGATCTTGGCAACATTTTTCCCATCAAACTATACCAAACATACGTATTATTATAATTTCTAGAAGACGGCACCATAAAGCGAGTGGAGAGTATATAAAAGTTACATTCCATACTTACAGAAGTAGTGCATCGATACTTGCATTACTCCAACCGAATTTTGCTTGCAAGTTGAGGACTTCCAATGATGCTCGGAGCACCGAGTATCGGGCGCCGTCGTAAAGCGGTGTTCAGGCACTCATCATCAATCTATCCTCCGTTTCGACAGCCCGTTTAGTGCAAGGCTAACAATCCTCCTCGCAAACGTCGCGCTCATGAGCTAGTAACTCATCGCACATGTCAAACATGTGTTCATCCTCTATCTCAAAGTGCGACGGAGATACCATAGGAGGTTCCGAAGTAGAGCCAACGGGAGGACCACCATGCGGTGCACCCAAATCGCCTAGTCGCTCTTGCCTCTGTCGTTTGGCCTTGCGCCTCGGTGCACCACCACCGAACACAGACCAATAGGACACCTCCTCAAGCGACGGGTGAGTCACGCTATCATCTCTCCGAGTGCTTTTTCGAGGATGCCAAATCCCTTCGTTCTCCACATGTTCCAAAGCAATGCGCCTCAAGCGAGGGATTGCTCTTTTGCACTTGGCGCAAGGACAAGGGAGTTTTTTCTTGAGCCAACAATCGCGCTCAGGGCCTCCAGGGGGACCACGATCATCCCAGTCGATGTCCTGCACACACAAAATATTGTTTATTTAATCATGTGTCCTAAAAAATAAATAATGAGAAAAGTCCTTAATTCCATTTAAAAAATTACATAAAGTTAAAGTCAAAGGGAATAAATAACAATGAGTGCTAAAATTATTTTTAACTATAAGAGAACTTAAAAAATGTAATTAATAAATATTTAAAAGTACTACAAAATAAAGTATCCATAAAAAATTAAAAATCTTCATTAAAAAACTCAAAAGGCTAAAAAATGAAATAATGTATAGCTAAGGATAGAAGGGATGGTTTGTACCCCCCCTCTGCAACCTCGGATTCGTATGTATCCGTTTGAAATGACCGGCCGCGATAATGGGCGCGATAATGCCTGACGCCTAAAATAGGCAAGAAGAGAGAGTATGCCGCATTTTTGTTGCATACTCTGCGTTCTTGCTCTCCATCATCTCTCCCAAGCTTCCCCCCCCCCTCCCCTCCTCCACACCCCCTCTCCCTTCTCTCTCTCTCTCACACACACACACATAAATAAATAAGAATTTTAAAAAATAGAGAATCCATAACATACCTCGTTCATTTGAAAATGGTTGCTTTGCTAAGTTTGTTTGGAAATGATTGCTTTGCTCGGCTTGCTTGAATGATAAAATGTTACATAGAAATGTTAAGTTTGTTAGATAGAAATTAAGAGAGAGAGAGAGAGAGAGAGAGAGAGAGAGAGAGAGAGAGAGAGAGAGAGAGAGAGAGAGAGAGAGATGAAGAAAGAGAGATAAATTTAAAGAGAGAGAGGAGAAGGAAAAGGGAGAGAAAGAGAAAGATATAGATAAAGAGAGTGAGAGAGAAAGAGGGATAGAGGTAGATAAAGAGAGAATGAGAGAGAGAGAGAGAGAGAGAGAGAGAGAGAGAGTAGATAGAGAGGGAGAGAAATAGAAAGAGGAAAAGAGAGGTAGAGAGGAAGAGAGAGAGTAGATAGAGAGGGAGAGAAATAGAAAGAGGGAAAGAGAGAGAATAGAGATAGAGAGAGAGAGAGGGTACTACAAAGATAGGGAAAGGGAGAGAGAGTAGATAGAAAGGGAGAGAGATAAAGAGAGAAGGTGTATGTGTGTGTATGAGAGAGAGAGAGAGAAAGAAATAGAGAGAATGAGGGATAGATAGAGAGGGGTAGAAGAAGAGAGAGAGGGATAGAAAGAGTGAGAGCGAGCTAGCGAGAGATAAAGATAGGGATAGAAATAGAGAGAGGGAGAGAGGGAGAGAGAGAGTAAATAGAGAGAGGGAGAGAAATAGGGAAAGAGAGAGAAAATAGAGAGAGAGAGAGAAAGAAGTTAAGAAGACAAAAATTGGGCTTCAAAGGGATACCTGAGCAACCAGCACCAAGATGACCTTCAAGGCGAGGACGCTTTGTTGAACAAAGGGTAGCCCACCCCCAAGCTTGGAGGGTGTAGATAGAAGACAAGGGGTTCCACTTGTAAAACAGGCTGGTCTCTGTTTTGCAATAACGGGATGAAGCGGCTGCCTCAGTTTGTGAGGGCCAATCCAGGACATGGTGGATGTCCCTAGGGTCGCTCTTGTGGACGTACGCGAAGCCCGAAAAAGTGGTGCTTAAGTCCAAAGCCATCACGACCTTAGCCGAGACCTCCATGCCTCGGCAGAAGATGTCGTCCATGTTTAGCTTCTCATTTTTTAGAGTGCTTGCTTTACATGGAAGCGCAGGCATGACTCTGGGATGGAGCTTCCGCTTCATAGTTCAACTGCACGACCGAGAGGGGGAGAGTGAGAGGGAGAGAGAGAGAGACTCAATGAGAGAAATGGAGTTACTTATTGCATTACATTAGAATTGTAATGTTACGGTCAGTTGATCACTTAGACATTGAATCTAGGTGCATCCAACACAAAACGATGGCTACATTTACAACCATAACTCTTTATCTCTACTCAAAACGATGGCTACATATATATATATATATATATATAATTGTGTGTACATATATATTTGTTTATGCATGTATGTAGGCACTAAGTACGGGAGCATAGCACCCGAAGGTTAGACGCTTCCTCTTGGGTATAGTCCTTTTTTAATCGTGGTGTTGCGGTGATTGATCCACTCATGCATGGATTACCGCAATGTACCTTTGGTTTTACCACGGTTGAAAATGTGATGATATCTAAAGAGGTACACTTGACCTTTGGTACTACTAGCCTCTACTTATGTCTACTAGTATGTATATGTATCTACGTGTTTGTGCGCTTCTATACTTGTGTACGTATTTATAGATGAGTGAGTAGGGTGGAAAGCTTAATCTTATATTGCTCTTTGTAATGTAGATGTCAGACGAGAGATTAATTGGTGGGGAGCAGCTAATCGGCTCTTCTTTTGGTTGGTTCACATCCCACGTGGGCTCCCACCCGGGGTGGACATTGCCTTTAGTGGACTCGAGTTTTGAGTCGGTGAGAACAAGCAAAGAAATAAAGAATGTTTCTGCTTAGTTAACCCTAAACCATGAGTGTCATAGGTTTATTTTTGTTATTTGCAGGCATAGCCATCCTACACCTACCCTTCTCAGGTTCATCCACCGATAGTAGATCCAGACCTACAGTGGGCTATCTCTTTACGAGAGCAGTACCTCCATTCGACGGAGGATTTGTTTGGCCGCTACACTCCGTAGCAGCTTGCGACCTACGGTATTTCTCCGCAGATTACACCATGGGGGAGTCAGGGAGGGACTCCTTACCTACAGAGCCTCACACCGAGGTAACCTCAATCTACAACCCCTTCCTATCGTACTACTCATATTCCATCGCAGAGTCCTACTCCCCTTGCATCGTAGGGTCCCACTCCCATGGCATCACAGGGTCCTACGCCACTCCATTCCACTTCTGCTTTGCCAGAACATCGTCGACGGACTTCCTCTGGCAGCGCGCGTCGACGCTCGTCTCAGGGTAGCGAGCGCCGTGAGAGACGAAGTGGCGGCGGATCTTGTGGTTTCGCATGTTTGGGTAGTGGCGGGAGAACGGAGTCCCCACTTTCAGAGTGTGCCACCCCTGACGCAGAGGAGGAGGATACTGACACACCCGTGCCAGACACGCATGGACGCTACTACAGGATTAAATATGGCAGAGAGATGGACTTCGACACATCATAGAGCATGGCATTTTGACGCCATCTACGAGTTCTTATACATTCAACATATAAGAGCTGTTTTATAAAGTTTAGAGACCAACTCCCAATCATGCACGACATTAAGGACACTCTGTTAACTAGATTTCTAAACGCACCCGATCAACGTTTTTCACAACAATGGTTGGAGGGCTACATAAAGACATTTCTGAAAAACAAGCAATCCAGTGTGTGGCGCGCAATAGCCAACCAGGTCAGAGATCCACAGAGGAGTTACGACGGTGGCAACATGGCAGACGCGGAGTGGAAGTGGGCAATTCAAGAAAAGAGGGATCAAGCTGCGACGGGCTCATCATACAAACAACAACGCGAGGCTCGCACAAGACAAACTCCCATGCACTGTGGTTCAGGAGGCAAGGGAGCTTGGAAGGATAAATATGTAAGATTAATTGAATTATAACGTCGATAGGTGATTATAAAGATTGTAGTTGATGATTTGGTTGTTACCATATACATGTGGTAGTGATGTGTGTGAACACACTAGGACTGTCGGGGCATTTTTCCCCTCTTTAGGAGGTTTTTTCCCCCGTGCATTGTATATACGCCCATCACTCTAGGGCTATCTATCTTTCCATTGCACACTAAGTAACACACACTCTATTGTGTGCCTTGTGCTTCCTTCGTCTTCTCCAAGTTGTGCGTTTCTCTGCAACCCTAATTCCAACAATTGGTATCAGAGCAGGTTGCGTCCTCCCGGGCTTAGTCGCCAGCTGCTCCAGCACACGCCTGCTTACTTTCTCCGATTTCAGTGAGCTTTGGCAAGCGTTCGCAGGTCGACAAATACTTTGGGTGAGCTCATAGAGTTTGGTCTGCTCAGATTTTTGATTTGGGCTCATTTCGGCCTCCGTTTCCACTACAGGCAGTACTGCACTTTGTGCTATATAGCACGTGTTGTTCCCGCTCCGTTTCTCCTATTTTTGGGCAGTTTTCACATCAGATGCAGCATTTACCATGGCTGACAACAACAACACAGATGTGTCCAAGATGTTTGCTGCTTAGGACAGGTTGGATGGGGACAACTACCCTATGTGGGCTTATATGATGTAACATGTTCTTGTGTCAAAGGGCGTCTGGAACATTGTGCAGGGCATTGATGTACATCCTGGTTCTGAAGACGTAGGCGATGTTGAGGATGTTGCAGGTCTTGCTGCAAGGATTGCTGCTGTTACAGTTGTTTTGCGTACGGCAGAAGAAGCTCATTGGGATGTTAAGGATGCGCAGGCTCATGCATTAATTGCGTTGTCTGTGAAGCACACCATTGTTCCTCACATCCGTTCAGCAAAATCTACAAAACAGGCTTGGGATATTTTGGCTAGTCTTTATACAAGTCGCAATGAGGCTAAAATTGCTTTGCTGCGTAAAGAGTTGGAGTCGAAGATTATGCATGAGGAAGATGATATGGACACTTTCCTTGCTAGTGTCAAGGATATCAATGAAAAACTTATTTCTGCAGGAGAAGTCATTTCAGACAGTTTCCTTGTGCAAACTATTCTTGATGCCTTACCAGATTCTTACCAGACTTTTGCTAGTACTTGGAGACTTATGACCCAAGGAAATCCAAATGTTGTCAAGTTTGATGCATTATGCACATTGCTGTTGTAAGAGTCACTTTCCAGAAAAAATAGGACTAGCAGCGTGCAGTTGAACAGGCTTTTATTGCTTCTCAAAGAAAGGGTGGTAACAGTAATGCAGCCACTTCTTATGGTTCTGCTGCGAGTGGCAAAAATTATGTTCCTAATGCTTCTGCTGGCAGCAATTCGTTTAGAAATTTTGGTGACAAGGGCAAAAAGAAGATGCGTTGCCATTATTGTAAAGCTAATGATCACTTGATCAAGTCGTGTCCTAAGTTGAAGGCCAAAGAGGCTAAGAAGAAAGAGGGTGGTTCCACTGCAAATGCTGGTTCCACTACAAATACAACCATTGTTGAGTCTTCTGTGAAAGGAGACTGTAATGTTGATGTTGATTCAGAATGGGCTTTTAGTGCAGAGTGCACTTACAATCGTGTTGTCCATGAAGAATGCTTGTCAGTTGCTGCAGATTCACATGTGTGGTATTTCGATAGTGGTGCTACAAACCACATTACCTCACATCGTGAATTGTTTACCTCTCTCCAGTCTGTCCCTCATGGGAATTCAGTCACTTGTGCCAACAACACCTCTTATTGAGTTCAGGGAGTTGGAAAGATTGTGCTCACTGCTGCTAATGGCAGCTCCTTCACACTTGTTGATGCACTTTATGTACCTAGGATCAAGAAGAATCTCTTGTCTGTATCCGCACTTGCTAGACTTGGATTTGTAGTCAAATTTGTGGATGACAGATGTACAGTTCATGATCTAAGTTTTGGTGATGAATTTGTTGCATCTGGGCTTTTGTGCCGTGGGCTGTATAAGCTCACTTTGTATGACAAGTGTGGACAAAATCTTGCAAATGCTGTTGCAGATTCAAGGGCTATTTTAGATGCAAAACTTTGGCATGCACGTTTTGGTCATCCGAATTTTTCCAATTTGCTGCGTTTGCAGAAATCTGATATGGTTGCTTCTTTACCGCCTCTTGAAGCACCTGTCAAACATGTTTGTGAAGGCTTTATTCTGGGTAAAATGCAGCGTTCTAAGTTTCCAAAGGATGGTTCAGTTAGGGCCACATGCAGGTTGTAGCTTGTGCATAGTGATGTTTGTGGGCCCATGCAAACTCCGTCCTTGGGCAATTACCTGTACTTCGTGACTTTCATTGATGACTACTCCAGGCATGCATGGGTATTTCCGCTTAAAGAGAAGTCCAAAGTTTTTATGTGCTTCAAACAATTTCTGGCTATGGCTGAAAATGTCTCGAAATATACTATGGGCACCCTCCATTTCGATCGAGGGGGGGGAGTATATGTCTCATGAATTTAATGCATTTTTGGCTAGTCATGGGATAAAACACCAATGTACAGTGCCTTATACACCTCAGCAAAATGGTGTTTCTGAGAGAAAAAACAGGTCACTGACGGAAATGGCACGATGTATGGTCAAAAGTCAAGCTTTGACGCATTCTTTTTGGCTTGAGGCCATCATGTGTGTCACTTATGTACTTAACAGGTGTCCTACAAAAGCTTCGCAGTCTATTACTCCATATGAAGCATGGCATGGTAGAAAGCCTTCTATTGAGCACATGCGTGTTTTTGGCTGTTTGGCATATGCTTTGGTGCCATAAGTGCAGCGCAAAAAATTGGATGATAAGGCTGTCAAATGTATTTTTATTGGTTATAGTGCTAAAAGCAAAGGTTACGGGTTGTATCATCTGCAAACAAAACGTATTCTGGTTTCACGGGATGTAGTGTTTGTGGAAGATTCTGTTCAGCCCTTGTTGTCATGTACTAGGGACAGTAATGTAAGCTCACAGGACATTTATGACACTTTGTTGCCTCTTTTCAGTGGTGGAAATACGAATGTAAGTTCCAATGAGGCAAATGTACAGCCTATGGGGGTTTCTAAAAATGTTTTAGATCAACCTATTACTGATGCAGATGTACATGATGTACTTGATGAGGAAAGGGTTGAAAATGAGTAGGCTAGAGGTATGCCAAAATGGCTTGTGCACACTTTGCGTGACAGTAAATTGGATGCACCTTTGTCTAGTCGTACTCGTTCAGGCTCTCGCCATGCATCTTATGCATCAGATTGTTATGCTTTGGTTGTGTCTAGCTTATGTGATGTTGAGGAGCCTTTGTCTTTTGATGAAGCACAGAATTCAGAAAATTGGATGGCTGCCATGCAATCAGAATATGATGCACTCATAGAAAATGACACATGGACTTTATGTGATTTGTCTCCTAGTAAAAAGGCCATTGGTACGAAGTGGGTTTACAAGTTGAAACGCAAGCCGGATGGTGGGATTGATCGCCATAAGGCTCGACTTGTTGCAAAGGGTTATGCACAACAAAAAGGCATAGATTATGAAGAGACTTTTGCTCCCACTTGTCGTATGACTACTGTGCGTTTTCTATGTGCATTGGTAGCTCATTTTGGTTGGGATGTACATCAATCAGACATTGTTACTGCTTTCTTGAATGGTGACATATTTGACGAAGTTTATGTAATGCAGCCTCGCGGTTTTGTCATAAAAGGACGAGGACAAAGTGTGCAAATGTAACAAGGCTTTGTATGGGTTGAAGCAATCTCCTCGTGCTTGGTATGAGAAAGACGACACTCATTTGGTCAAACAAGGCTTTCGTAACAGTCCAACAGAAAGAACATTATATGTCAAGCGTGAGGGTGATGTACTTCTCATTGTGGTTCTTTATGTTGATGATTTGCTGATCACTAGACCAAATGAGAGACATATTGTTGAATTTAAGGCTGATTTGAATGCTACTTTCAAGATGAAAGATTTGGGGCTGTTGCATCATTACTTGGGTATACAGTTTAAGCAGTGTGATGGTGGTATTGCCTTGTGTCAGAAAAGTTACATACAGACATTGCTATGTAAGTTTGGACTTGAGGATTGCAAACCTATTGCCACTCCCATGGAAACAGGTTTGAAGTTGAGTTTACATGATGCTGACGATCCTGCTAATGTCACTCTTTATCAAACTGCTGTTGGATGCCTCATTTATGTATGCAACACAAGGCTGGATATTTAGTTTGCAGTCTCACAAGTCAGTAGATTTATGCATAGCCCAAGGTCTAAGCATTGGCAGGCTGTCAAGAGGATTTTTCGCTACCTTAGTGGAACTTTATATCTTTGCTTGTTTTATCCCTTGTTTCGCTACCTTAGTGGAACTTTACATCTTTGCTTGTTTTATCCCAAGGGGGGACCATTGCCGCCAGACTTATATGCTTTTTCGGACTTAGATTGGGCTGGTTGTTTTGACACGAGAGTGTCCACAAGTGGTTTTTGTTTCATTCTTGGCAGTTCATGTATATCATGGTTGAGCAAGAAGCAACCTACTGCGGCCACTTCGAGTTGTGAGGCTGAGTACAGGGCAGTCTTCACAGCTACAGTTGAGTGTGTATGGCTCAGACGCCTTATGGCTGATTTGGGTGTTGGACAGGACACTGCCAACACTATCTATAATGACAGTCAGAGCACATTTCCAGTTGCGAGGAACCGAGTTTTTCATGCTCGCACAAAGCACATTGAGGTGCATTACCACCTTGTCAGGGAGAGGCTATCAACAGGAGAGATTAGCTTGGCTTATGTGCCAACCCACGACAGCCTTGCAGTCTTTTCACAAAGGCATTGTCTCGTGAGAAGCTTGAAGCTTTCCGCAAAGCTTTGGGCTTATTCCCCTTTGTGGACTGATCATGTCCTTAGGGCATGGCACTTTCCTTTACTCATGTGCCAGCTCTCGTTTACCGCATCACTCCAGGGGGGATTTGTTACCATATACATGTGGTAGTGATGTGTGTGAACACACTAGGACCGCCGGGGCATTTTTTCCCTCTTTAGGAGGTTTTTTCCCCCGTGCATTGTATATACGCCCATCACTCTAGGGCTATCTATCTTTCCATTGCACACTAAGTAACACACACTCTATTGTGTGCCTTGAGCTTCCTTCATCTTCTCCAAGCTCTGTGCGTTTCTCTGCAACCCTAATTCCAACATTGGTATTGTTATTGCTAACTTAGAAAAATATCACTCTCTCTCGACTAACTAGAGAGATGGTCGAGTATCGGGAGCGACATACAAAATTGATACTTTGCGATAGTTCTTCGAAAACAACCACATCTCTTGCGAGCAATTTACGCGACGGTTGGATCACTACAAGCGGTAAGTTTAAACAAGTAATTTTGTATCAATTGTTTTGAGCTGTTGATAATTGTTTAATGTGGTTTGGGTTTATGTAGAGTCAAAGTGATCAAACATACGTGCCTCTGGACGACGACGAGATAGAAGAAGATTAGATAGAAAAATATTTTGTCCAATGTGGCACAATGTATATACATCTGTTTACTTTTTATTGTAACTTTTTTAAATAGTTGATCTTGTGTATTTTAAATTGTCAAGGTAAAGTAAATTCAATTTCAATTCTTTGGTATTTTTTATACTCTTCCAAAAAATTGATGTTTCATTGTTTTATGCAAGTCAAAAATAAAGATGTTCATTTGGGCCACCCAAAATTGGGTGGCTCAAATGAGCACCTTATTTTTGAACTGGCGTGTAGCGACAATAAGCGCGGTAATAAATGCGTCTACTGGCGTGGTAATAGCAGCGGGTATATTGTCGCGACTATTATTGCGTTTATTGCTGAGAAACCACTACCGCATCTATAGCCGTTGTTATTGCCGCTCCCACAAATTTTTCTCTCTCCTTTCTCCTTTTGTTTTCCGCGGCTATGGACGCGGTTATAGACAACTCCTCTTATAGTGTTCTCACTGAAGTGTGTCAGAGAATAAGCCCTAGCCTCATATTTGAAGGCCCTTGGTCATTAAAAGCAATTTACATGAAAAACCTTCAAACTCAAAAGCATCTGGTCCAAAAGCAGATGCCCAAAAGCTGCCAGCGTGATTTAGGGAAAGTTGTACAACTGCCACGTCAGCAACACAAATCGTGAAAATCTGTACAGGTTGCCACATCAGCATGCCAACGCAAAATCCGTACAGACTGCACGTCATCATGCCATCACAAAATCCGTACAATCTACCACGTAAGCAAGCGAGCATGAATTGCAAAAATTTGTTGCTTCTACTTCTTAGGGTTTTGGCCCCTTGGCCGGGATCTGAAGGTTGGCTCCGTTCTTCAATGGCTTGACACATCAGCAGTTTGTGACATCCCCCCTTCTTGAAAGAAAGTAATCGTTCTCGATTTTAGCATATTTGCAAAACAACTCGAGTTAGCTAAAAAATGTTGGAGGGTCATTCCGAGGGACAATTAGTTTGCTCTTTTTTTTGTTAAGAAGTTGGCTTCTCCTACCGGCTCTTTTGATCAAGGAGTTGGCTTCTCCTTTCGCCTAGATCGGAAATCTTGATATTCCAGCGTAGTAAAATTAGCCATCACACCCAGACTGCACTGATCTTCCACGGGTGCCTTGATGCATTAAAATTATATACCCAGAAAATCTCATCTAGTTAAGATTATTCAATAGTTGGCACATCACAATGCAACACAAATGCTCACATATGCATGTTACACGACACAACAAAGAGCGCCGCTGAGCACTCCCCCGAGACAAATGGTCAGTGGTATGAAGCTACTAAATGACTACCTCATTACTCACACCGCAAATAACCTAAAAAGGTTTGGGCCATGAACTCAAAGGACTATACAACCAAACGCTCCCCAGACCGCAATTTGCGTTGCTTGGAGGTTCAAGCATACAACCAAACGCTCCTAGACATCGGCCTACGTCGTTCGGAGGTTTTCTAGCATACAACGGAACGCTCCCTAGACATCGGTCTACGTCATTCCGAGGTTTTCTAAGATACAACGAAACGCTCCCCAGACATCGGTTTGCGTCATTTCGAAGTTCAAACAATACCAAAACAATATTTATCACTTCTCTACTCGAGAGTAAAATCACCAATCAATGAAACCAGCATTAAAACCAGAGTCAAACAATTCAAATCGGCACCAAGACATGTTTAAAACAGATAGCATCCATTTCAAAAAAAATCCAAACAATACTTTCTCAAACAATGTTCAAAAGAATCTAACTATAAAACAACTAGAGAGTTTATTCAGACAGGGATGACTGACTTGTCCTTCTGTATCACGGTGATGGTTCGGTTTCAAGCCTGGAGAGTCGCATCATTGTTATCGTGCCAGGGCATGCCCAAGAGAACGTCGCAGTTGTCCAACTTCATAATGGGGAAATCAGCTTTTCCATGATAATCTTGGATAGTCGTTGGAAGAGCACCAATGAGCGGTACCACTTTCTGAGTTTGCCCCGTGGCTAGCTCAGCTTCAATTTCTCCACCCTCTGCATCATAATCAAAATGCATCTGGTTCAAGAATTCTGGATGGATGAAGTTCTCCATAGCTCTGGGGTCAAAGAATATCAAGGTTTTCAAGCCGTTAACGTCTCCATAAGCTCTACATAATTCATTAAAACTTTCGAGGTGTATATCATAAATATCGGGTACTAATCCAATAGCAGCTCTAGCACTCTGAGCCAAAGGTGGCCCCGGGGATCTGTCTTGACGTGGGAGCAGAAGGTTGCTCTAAGGATATCGAGGCTCGCTCAGGACATGTATTGAACGTATGCCCTGTTTGGAAACATTCAAAGCATCGGCCTTCTTGTAACAAGGCGTCTCGTTGACGGTGTGTAAGACGAGGCCGTTTAGGCTGGTTTTCACGGGATTATCAAAAATTTGTTCGTTGTTGCCGGGAGTTCTGGTTAGTGGCCGGAGTTGCTTCCGTGGTAAACTCCAACTTTCCTTTATCATTTTTCCGTGGCATGGTCCATAAGCTCTTGCATGGTTGAAACTTGCTTGGATAAACAATATTCCTGCAATGGTGATGGTAATCCAATGGTGTAGCGCTTGCACTGGTCCTCCAAGGGAATGAACTTAAAGAAGGACATTGGAAGGTAGATGTCAAGAAACTTTGGTTATAGTCCTCCATGGTCTCTATGGCAAGCATTTTCAAGTTGCCCCATTCTGACCTAATCTGGACTTCAAACAAAGAAGTCATGTAACTATGTGCAAAAACTGTCTTGAAAGCTTGCCAGGTCCTTGGACCACGCTATTGTGTCGCTGAAACCGGCCCGTAGGGCGGTAGGCGTTGGTTTTCATCCGAGAGAACGTGCAAAGGAAACATGTGACGGGATTAACACTTAAGCACACACACGGCTCGGAAGCTAGAATGCTCCGAGCAGACGCCGACAACTTGTAGGCCCCAAAATTGGCGCCCCTTTCGGTATTTCTTTATTCTTTGAGAGGATAAATTACAAAGTAGAGTCCTGGGAATCCTTTACATGTATCCCTCTAGATACTACCTGATTTGGCCAAATTTCGAGAGCATAACAGCCCCAAAACTTGCGCGAAACCAATTCCCCTACTAGAACTCACTTCCACTGGCGTATACCCTCTGATTCCAGCCCAAAAACAGTAAATTCAGCTCGTTGTATTTATTGGTTTTTGCCCTGTTTTCAGCCCCAAACATTCTCCTAGATGTCCTCTGCCAGTGGGGCACGATTCCCAAGGGTTCTCGCGTCTGTATGGCTGAAAAACAGACAATTTTTGGCGCATACACAACGCTGAATTTGGACCTGTACGGCGAGGTTATAACCCTCACCTGTGTCTGCTTTGGAGTAGCAGCTAGCTACCCATGTTCCTGCTCAAGGAGGCTCTTGCCTCAGTATAAAAGCATGAAACCACACAGCTGTACATCAGTCAAATGAAGAGCCCTCTTGTGGGGCATCACATAACTGCACGTAGGGGAGAGAGAGAGAGCAGTGTGTAGCGTGCAGTGCATCACTCCTAGCACCACACTGTACATGAGAGGGAAAGAAAGCACTCAATAGCTCTTACCCTGTGACCAAAAACCAAATGAGGCCTCCTCCCATCTTAAAATTCAGCGCCCTTTTTTTGCATGAGGCAAGTGCATGAAAATTTGCCACTTGGCGCATTTACAAGCTTTTTCCCGTTTCAGGTTTGCCGCCTAAAACCTCCAGACTGGTTGCTCAGTTGAATTCGTGGTAGAGTTGTAAAATGTTCCCCTAGTCATACCGGAGGTAATGACGCGAACACATTTCACGGCCTAAAATAGCAGTTTCCAAAATTTTAGGAATGATTCCGTTGGGCTCCCAATGGTCTTCTGACAATCTATTCTCATTGGGACTGCATCCAAAAGTGCAATGTGGCCCAACTATCGGATACTTTCAGTTGGTAGTCCCACCTTGACTTTATGCGTTTATTGAGTTCACTTCCTAGTATCCACCAACTTGCTAAGTGTGACAGGGGGATCTATATGATCTTGCTCTGAGCCTAGACATCCTCTTACTATAGGAATTCCAGTGCCGACCACTTCCCGTCTGTGGGTGAAACTACCATTCACATTGGCCATACAATGTCCAACCGTTTGCTACTTCAAAAAGAGGGTCTCAAAAATAAAACAAAACCCACTGGAAAGAAACCAACAACTAAAGTTAGCAGTTGCTACGTCCTCGTGACATAGTTAACAGCTGCCACGTCCTCATGACATAACCCCCTCTTGAAATCGCAAACGTCCTTGATTCCATACCATAAATACACGCAACTGATGATCTTGTGCTATGAACACTCTTTTATCATCGCATGTATCCGCAAGAAAGGTCGTAACACATAGATACAAATGACTTAATGAGACCTTCATACTTTTGTCATTTCCATCTATTACACTGAATTCATATGTACATTTGATGTGCTAGCTCTATCATTACCCCTCCTTTGCACACGTTGGGTTGGGACATAAGTAGGTTGTAACCCAAAGGCCTCAGGGTAAAGTTGCAATACATTTGGTGACTCTGACAGTTCATGCTCTTGCATCCACTTTGCATCCATAGGCAGATAGTTCTTGAACTTCACCAAATAGCGTCTTGCAACTTGTCCTTTAACTTTTCTGTCCTTATGTGCCAAAATTTGCTCAAGTACCAGGATCTCATCAAGTTCTTCAACTTCTGGCTGATCCTCATCTGGCATATCTTCTGGCACATCACCCACAAAGGGTCTTAGAAGACTCACGTGAAACGCATTATGAATCTTCTACGCATCAAGCAATTTCAGCCTGTAAGTCACATCGCTGATCTTGTCAAGCACTTGAAGAGGCCCATAGTAACGCATACTGAGCTTAGGAAACGGTCGTTCCTTGCCCTTCATCTTCTTTAACCTTGCCTTTTCGAACCTTAACAATACCCAGTCACCAGGCGATAACAGCAATTCACGACGGTGACGATCAACAACCTTTTTCTATTTTGCCTGAGTGTTCTCCAAGGCAACTTTAATTTTCTTGTACAATAATCACGAAGCCCTTTAGGCAGCCCACAACAATACTTCTCTATCTGCTCTATCAATGGCACAAATCTGTAGGAGGTCACTGAGAATAATGCTTTACAAAACCTCCTATTGTACTCTAGCAAACTCTTGCATGAAGCTGAAGTAAGTTGGTGCCAATCTGCCATGACGTTGGCTTCAAATTCATTTGACAGCCAAGAAGATGTAAACATTTGCTTGAAGTAAACCCAAGTGGCGGGTGCCTGTCCTTGCATTAACAATGTCGTCCACCAAGTAAGCGCATTGTCCTTTAAGAAAGTGGTAGCTTTCTTGACCTTCGAGGCCTCTGTAAAATTCCCTCCTGCATAAGCTGTATCAAACTACTGGAGGAAAGTGGGAGCCTACCACCTTCTTTGTAAGTTTTCGACTTCTCTAGTGCCCCCAAGTTGTCATATGGAATGGTCTGCAACATGGGTACTGTAGTAGGCATGATCGGCACATCTTGGCCATTCACATTTTGCGTCAGAGGTGCAATATTTGGCTGCTGTCAAGAAAAACCAGCCATGCCAAAATGACCCTGTGGCACCCCAAACTGGCCCTGGTTGCACTGAAAACCCTGCTGCATGCCGATACTACCATACATGGGGTTTGGCATCATGCCTTGCATACCCCCAAACACTGTTCCTGGCATGTACGGCTGACTTCCAGGCGCATAACCAACCATACTTTGGAACACTGATCCACCCCCGAAATGCCCAGGATGTACCGTGGGTGGTGGAAAAATTGGGTGCATTGTCTGGTAACCAGTTCCCTGTTCATTCAAGACAGCATGCTGGCTTTGAAAGGTGGCGGGCTGAACTGGCATAACCTATGGAATAGGCGTTCTAGCCACCTGTTCAAGCATGGGAGGAACCTGTTTTGGAGCCTCTGACTCCGCAACATGTGAGTGTTCCCTATCCTCCTGAGCCGCATGAAACACCTGGGCTTGAGCCTCAACAAGCTCGTATGCGGCGTAGGTTGCATATTTTGTTGTTGCACTGGTGGCGCTTGCAAGAACTCCATAAACCTTGGATTCTGCACCAGCTGCAAAAAGACATTCATCGCAGCAACTAGTTGAGTCTTGAACACATCATCCTCAAGTTGCCCAGTCATAAAGCCCTAGCTACTAGAGGGACATCCACATTAACAGGAGGTACACTCTGACGTGGCCGTGAGCTCTCGCCAATCTCAAAGACCATAGGGATTTCCTCTCTGTTCTTTGAAGAGGAACCCTCTTTCATAATGCCCTTCCCTTTGTTGGCCATAATGTAATCCCGCGTTCCTACACTCTGTCTTTACCCAAAACAACCGAGGGTCACTCTTTGAGGAAAAGTGATTGATGTCCCAGCAACGGAACCTTGAAACCTGCCCGTAGGGCGGTAGGTGTTGGCTTTCACCCGAAATTCTTTATTTTAGACACACACAGAGAGAACGTGCAAAGGAAACCAGTGACGGGAATTAACACTTAAGCACACACACGGCTCAGAAGCTAGAATGCTCCGAGTAGACGCCGACAACCTGTAGGCCCCAAAATTAGCGCCTCTTTCGGTATTTTTTTATTCTTTGAGAGGGTAAATTACAAAGTAGAGTCCTGGGAATCCTTTACCTGTATCCCTCTAGACACTACCTGATGTGGCCAAATTTTGGCAGCATAACAGCCCCAAAACTTGCGCGAAACCAATTCCCCTGCTAGAACTCACTTCCACTGACGTATACCCTCTGATTCCAACCCAAAAACAGTAAATTCAGCTCATTGTATTTGATTGGTTTTTGCCTTGTTTTCAGTCCCAAACATTCTCCTAGCAGTCCTCTGCCAGTGGGGCACGATTCCCAAGGGTACTGGTGTCCGTATGGCTGAAAAACAGTCAATTTTTTGCGCATACACAACGCTGAATTTGCACCTGTACGGTGAGATTATGACCCTCACCGGTACCTGCTTTGGAGTAGCAGCTAGCTACCCCTGTTCTTGCTCAAGGAGGCTCTTGCCCCAGCACAAAAACATGAAACCACACAGCTGTACATCAGTCAAATGAAGAGCCCTCTTTGTGGGGCATCACATAACTGCACGTAGGGGAGAGAGAGCAGCGTGTAGCGTGCAGGGCATCACTCCTAGCATCACACTGTACATGAGAGGGAAAGAAAGCACTCCATAGCTCTCAACTTGTGACTAAAAACCAAATGAGACCTCCTCCCATCTTAAAATTCAGCACCCATTTTTCTGCATGAGGCAAGTGCATGAAAATTTTCCACTTGGCACATTTACAAGCTTTTTCCCGTTTCGGGTTTTCCGCCTAAAAACCTCCCGACTGGTTGCTCAGTTGAATTCGCGGCAGAGTTGTAAAATGTTCCCCTAGTCATACCGGAGGTAATGACGCGAACACATTTCACGGCCCAAAATAGCAGTTCCCTAAATTTTAGGAAATGATTCCGTTGGGCTCCCAATGGTCTTCTGACCATCTATCCTCATTGGGATCGCATCCAAAAGTGCAATGTGGCCCAACTATCGAATACTTTCAGTTGGTAGTCCCACCTTGACTTTATGCCTTTATTAAGTTCACTTCCTAGTATCCACCAACTTGCTAAGTGCGATGGGGGAGCCTATATGATCTTGCTCTGAGCCTAGACATCCTCTTACTATACGAATTCCACTGTTGACCACTTCCCGTCCGCGGGTTAAACTACCGTTCATATTGGCCATACAATGTCCGACCATTGGTACTTCAAAAAGATGGTCTCAAAAATAAAATAAAACCCATTGGAAAGAAACCAACAACTAAAATTAGCAGTTTCCACGTCCTCGTGACATAGTTAACAGCTGCCGCGTCCTCGTGACAGTTGCGATTGATCTCCACCATTGTATAGCATTATCTTTAAGAAATCCCGCTGCTCGAGATATCTTGGATTCTTCTGTATAGTTCCCCAAAGCATAGATGTTGTCAACTTGATGTAGGAACTACAATGCTTTCTTCTGATCTTTCACCCCGAAAAAAGTGAAAATTTGACTGTCGTGCCGCTATCGTTGAAATCTTTGGGTTGGTTAGGTGCGTATCCCGCGTACGGATAATAAGGGTATCCATATGGGCTCCAACCATTGTAGCCTGGTGGTGGGGGAGGTGGTGGCAAAGGCGGTTGCATTGGATCAGGGTCAGATGGCTGCACCATTTTCTTGAAGACTCCCTTGATCGACACAGACGGCTGGGAAGGTTGCCGGTTGGAAGCCCTCATACTTTCTAGTGCCCAAGGAGGAGGTGCCACCTGAGGCATCAAAGGGAGTAACATGTAATTCAAAAATTGTTGAAAACTTTGCAGCATCGAAAGGTTCTGCTGAGGATGCCGCGAAAGAATGTCGTGAAGCTCGTCGAGAAGAAACTACAAATATTCTGTCGAATCCATGAACGCCATGTCTTGGGTTCTTTATGGATTTATGCCATGTAAGACAGAGCGGTGAAGATGGGAGGGGGCCTGATACGCGATAAAGGATGGGAGTGGCGTATAAGTCCGGGGTCGGGCCCCAAAGATACTTCAAATAAAATTCCAGTAGTCTTTGGTTTTCTCTGTCTGCTCTTTTGTAGGACCAATATGCTTTCAGAAAAGCACACGCCTGATGCTCTGATACCACTGTCACAAGACGGGAACCATGTGCCAATAGAAAAGAACAGACTAAACAGACTTTTAGCACTTCAATAACAACTGAATTGAAAGAGAGAGAGCACACACGACACGGAGTGAAGAAATTCCACTCCAGAGAGTATTGGTCCCAAACCTTGGCGCCCCTTTTGGTATTTTTTTATATTGCATCGACACAGTACAAGTCGGTACTCTACGCTCTGCACCTTCTCATCGAAGCGTGTCAGAGAATGAACCCTAGCCTCATATTTAAAGGCCCTTGGCCATTAAAAGCAGTTTACATGAAAAGCCTTCAAACTCAATGCCAGTGTGATTTACGAAAATCCGTAGAAATGCCACGTTAGTAGCGCAAATCACAAAAATTTGTATAAGCTTCCACCTCAGCATGCCAACGCAAAATCCATACAGGCTGCCACGTCAACATACCAGCGCGAAATCCGTACAATCTACCATGTAAGCAAACCAACATGAATTGCGGAAATCTACTGCTTTTGCTTGTTATGGTTTTGGCCATTGACCGGGATGTCAAGGTTAAATTCGTTCTTCAGTGGCTTGACACGTCAGCAGTTTGTGACAGTTAGATCCAAGCATTATGCTCATCGACCAGTAGCAAAGTAACTACATGCATGGAGGACACTAAGCAAAAAGAGATTGTATTTGGAGTGATGCCCTCTTATTGCGTCCATTGAACATAGACAATCAAGAGGGTGCCCTTGACACACTTCTTGCAAAACATAACCTCCTATTGCCCTGGCTCACACTCCTCTTGCTTTTTAGCCATGCCCTTGTTGAATGTATCCCGCAAAAAATGCAGTCCACAACTCCATGCAATGAAATCAGGCCTACATTATTGCACATGCCCCAACATCAAGCTCCACTTGTCACATACGTGACTATGTGACACACAAAGGGTGCATTGGAAGCTAGACTTACAGGAGAAAGATCTCCGCCTAAGACATGCAAAGAGGGAGGGAAAATGCATCCCTGCACTTGTGATATCCATCAAGAGGAAGAGAGTGATTGGGCACACAAGCAAGAAATTGATATTGGTCTTACCCAGCTTGAGTTGCTGAGAGATGGCAGGGAGGAGTTTCCCTCACCTCCACCGATTAGGCTCTACCATAGATCGAGAGGAAGAGAGTAATTGGGCATGCAAGCAACAAAATGTTGCTGCCCCTATCCAGCTCGTGTTGCTGGGAGATGGGAGGAGTTGCCCACACCTCCACCAAGGCTCTGCCATTGTACAATCCTCTGTGTCAAATGAGCAGTTTGGCGAAGGATGCTAGCTTAGAAAGTTGAGCTAATATTACGTCTTGGGGAGGCGGGGGGTATGCAGTGTTACATATGATCTAAGATAAATTTCAGAGATAGAGAATGGAAGGGGAGGATGTAGGACTTTAACTAGGATGCAAGACTCTAACTAGAGTCTCATATTTGAGATAATAGAAAGAAAGAGATAACGACTCCCCGCCCTAGTGCTTGTCTGCATGACAAAAATGGATACCTACGGTAGCCTGCATGTGTGTTATGGACCATTTGAAATCATGGACAATTTGAAAATTACAGTACGTAGAAAATCCTGGAAGGGTACATTTTGTGACACCTGCCTGAGGCATTCGCTCTGCCATTATACTATAGTATAGATGTAAAAAATACACACATGCGTAAAATTACATGCAAGCCAAAAGGACACGCCCAACTGCATGTGTTTAGAATACAACCATTTCTAACACAAATGGCAATGATACAAACACAAAAACTGGGATAGACGTGCTATATCAAACACAACTAAGTAATCAAATTAAATTAAGCACACTCGGTTTGAAGTTTCAAGGTAATCCTCATGCTCACATATCTACATACATTGTGTCACAAAATCCATAATCCAATCCTCCAATGAGTGAGTACAAAAGACCATAACAATGATTTCCATAGTAGAGCTTAGAAGATCACGACAATGATTTTTTGAGGAGTGTTGGGATGCGAGCTTTTGTTGCATCTCTTGTGTGAACAACCTCTTCCACCTAGAAAAGTGATGTGTCAATAACCCATGTGAAGAACCTCTTACAATCCTTGTGTAAAGCACAACCACTTGTATTTGTGCATAAGCAACCACATCTTATGGTTATGTGTCAACAAGCTCTCTCTTTGCACATTCATATATAGAGGTACATTATGATGAATAAAAGTAAATCTATCATTTTTGCAATTATACTCTGTTGTATTGTGTGTCCAATATCAAGCCTTGAAGCTAACTCTATTCTAATCACGCTTATTCCATGAATGGCACACTAACCCATCCACCTTAACCCAAAAATTGGTATCAGAGCCATTTCCTCATCTAATTAGATCCTAGGCATTCCCTTCTATGCTAGATTTTGTGAGTCTCCTTCTTGCTCACAATATTAAATCAATCGCTTTGAATTTTGCATGTAGATAAGCTCTAATCTATTTGCCAATTGCTTTTGACTTGGGCAAGTTCATGGCTTAATGCTTAGAGCCACTACCCTTACATGAGTGATTGCAATAGGTTTTGGGCTCAATCACTACGCATTATAGCCTAGTCTTGCTTTATGCACTAATTGATTGAAGTAATTGAGCTACTATCGGTTCAATTCTTGGCTAATTATTGAATAATAAGTGTCAATTATGCTCTACTTTGCACTAATTTTATATTTTTTTTCTTGATTTTATTGTATAATCGGAAGCTGCATTTCGATCTTGCAGTTGTGTGCTTTGATTGTGCTTTGTGAGAGCTTTCAGTAGACTGCACAACCTCCGAATTAGGTTGAGATTAGAAGTATTTGTCATCAAATTTTTTAATCATGTGTGTGTGTGTGTGTGTGTGGCTATATGGACAAAACGGAGTGGGAACCATATCTTAAATAGGCCAACTTTGAGTTTTTCAACCGTGGTCAAAGAGGGGCAACCGGCAGACCTGAGCGGCATCAACAAATTCAAGTATTTTGTTTCTTTTCGGGTTCGAACGGACCGGACTGATGTCGAGCACTTGCTTCCTCTTGCACCTTGCCATCCGACCGACCCCATTGTTTCCTAGGCCTTACCATCCGGCGGACCCCGTTATCTCCTGCGCCTTGCCGTCTGATCGTCTGTCGATCCCGCTGGGGTTGTTTCCCACAAGGCTGCCCTCCAAGGCCCAAGGGCCCTCTTCTCCCTCAAAGTTACCGAGCCTCTAGAAGGCCTTTTTCCACTATCGAAGGAGCTAATTCTAACAGACCCTGAATCTTAAGAAACCCTTTCTCCAAGCTATCATCTCAAAGTTTTTTTTAAAAAAACCCCAAAGTCCTCAAAACCTTGTAATATTCCATATCTGTGGAGGGGTACTCCATATCATTGGAGAGTGACTTCACAAATCACTTTGTAACACACGTTGAGGTTAATAGATCACGAGGACTAGACACTACCCAATCACTCGGGTAAGACCTTCCTCTTACCGCACATGGGAGTGCACACAATCATGGAGGGAGATAAAACATTGACAAATTCTAACGGTCATGGTTTTCACACGTGGCAGGCAAAAAATAAGGGCTACTTAATGCGAAAACAGTTATGGTCCGTTATTAAGCCACCAAATGATGATGAAACAGTGAAAATGCGACAGAGCTTAATGCAATTTGCAACTAAAGATGAGCAAGCTCTCGGCATTCTGCTCATATCCCTTGACAACAAATTTGTGCATTATTTAGATAATTGCACCATTGCACACGACGCATGGATTACCTTCGAGCAGCATTTTGGTGCTATTGCCAAGCATTCTGAAATTACATTTAAAATGCAACTTTACGGATTGCTTATGGAGCATGGAGAAGATGTTTCATCTCTTGTCAATAGGCTCAAAAGTATCTGCACATAGTTAACATATATAAAATGCCCTGTAGATAATGAAGACCAAATTACTGTGCTTCTCAAAGCAGTACCAAAATGTAGATTTTGGCCAGATTGTAACAGTGCTTAAAGGGAAGGACCCAATCCCTAGAATTAAAGATGTAATAAACTCTCTTCAAGAGCAATCAATAACACACAAATAGTGCTTTTGTAGTCTCATCCAACCACTACGATTGAAATCACAAAAAGAACTTAAATGCACACACTGTGGCAGGACAAATCACCTTTAAAAGGATTGCTATGAAGTCAATCCTTGCTACATTTGTGGTAAGAACAACCGTGCTACAAAGTATTGTAGACTCAAAAATAAATCTTCACAGGTTACCAATCACAAAGAGCATTTCAAAGATAAAGCAAAAGCAAAAATCAACCTGGCCACCACTAAAGATTCTGACAACGACGACAACAATGTTAGCTTGGTATATGATGATATATTGTGAGCATTCTCTCAGTTGTACTTTACTCCCTATTTGTGTTAGGGACAATTTATGTGTGCGCCTACACCCTGATATTTTGTGCGCCTATACCCTTTGTGTTTACAAGAGGCAAATTTGTGTTCAAGGGGAGGCTTGTGTTTTGTGTGCCTCACCCTAGTGTGTTTTGAGTGGAGGATAATCTTGTGAGTGATATGCAACCAAAACCCACATAGGGGAGGGTTGTTGGGATGAGAGATTTTGTTGCATCTCTTATGTGAACAACCTCTTTCACCTAGAAAAGTGACGTTCCGATAACCCATGTGAAGAACCTCTTACAATCCTTGTGTAAAGCACAACCACTTGTATTTGTGCATAGGCAGCCACATCTTATGCTCATGTGTCAAAAGGTTGTCTGTTTGTATATGCTTATATAGAGGCACATTATGTTGAATAAATGTAAGTCTATTATTTTTGCAACTATATTGTACTGTGCGCCCAATATCAAGCCCTAAAGCTAACTCTATTATAATCACGCTTATACCATGAATGACACACTAACCCATCCACCTTAACCCAACAAGGAGAGCTTAAAAGATCACAACAGTGACTTGATGACAATGATCACTTTGGAAAAAGAATACACCCATGGTTCAATTGAGAGAGCATGCTCACAGATGCAAGGTTTGCAAATTGAAGGTAATATCACACACCATGCCATTACAAAGCTCGTAAGGATATAATAGATTACATGATAGCTATAGCTTTATCACTTGCACATCAATAAGTTGTTGTAGCACTTGATGACCACCATCGGGCTAATTGGGAAAAACAATCCAAGCTACACATTCACATTTATACTTGCACATACAACAATAGAGTGGAGGCCAAGGGATCTATACAGTCTGAGTCAAAGAGGACATCAAAGTTTCTCACGATCGTCATTTATCTCGCAACTTCCTCGATGCTTTGCAATCGCATAAGTGGCGCCGCTGAGCATTAATACTCACTTCCCCTCTTGAGGAACAGGTCTTGGGTTCAAACCTCCTCGAATAGATCGTGTAGTAGTTTCAAAGTTATCTTGTTCTTTTTCTTCTTCTCTCCCTATCTCTCTCAACATGAGAAAAAGCATAAGAATGAGACTAATTCACTCATGCCATGGGGGAAAAAAAACTTCACAATAGTGAGACCAAATATCCGTTGCTTGAATTGCAACATACAACCGTTTTAGAATTGCAATAGTCATGGTTTCAAAAGTTAAACAAAAACTATAGATCATTACAAAAGCTCAATGATCCAATGTTTACATTTACTAAGTATTATTTAATCACAGCTCTTGGCTAAATCTTGGTATGCCGTTCACTGTATCAACTCCTCTAGGGCAATGTAGGGATGACAACTGCTGCTTCTAGATTCAATCTCATCTATGCCAAATGCTTTTCCTTCCTGACACTTTTTCACTCCTAAAAAATTTTCCTGCAGGTTTCAAATTGATCATACAATGTCTTCTCCCAACCCTTGTCTGTTGTAGAACTTGTGAATACTCTCCACGAGATCACGTTTATTCCTTTTATTTGGAACACATTACCCTCAACCTTACTATATCATCTACTTAACATAATATGGCAAAGGGGAGTCCCCTTTACACGCGGCGCAAGCTGCTAGATGAAGGCTACGTTCCAAAAGAGGAAGAGAGAAAGAGAGAGAGGACACGCAATAAAGAGGGAGAGAGAGTGGCCGGGCGTACTAGTGGTATATATGCTTCTCAATCTTCTATAGCTTCAGGGACACCATTGATCTACATTCTTACAAAACCCTGATTAGATGAGGGTCTCTCTCCCTCTCTCTCCCCGTTAAGAGCTACTTTTTGTGTTGGTGGCTATGTGTCTTCTTGGCCATAAGTGAACGCCTTCCAAGGACTGGATAGTCTGGATGCATTAGGTTGGACTCCAGGAGAGAATTAGTAGGGAGCGAGAGAGCATTTCAATTCAGTTCACAATACCTGTTGATGCTCAAATGTTGCTTGAAAGAGTGTAGAGAAAGGCAAGCGTTGCCTGCCACTCATCAATCCCCGCGTCTCGTGCCATGACCCGGCCTTCCTACCTGACTACACATTATGCACCTACTGGCTCTTGAGAAGCTTACAATTGCGAGGAGCTGGAGAAGATCGACGGGTAGAGGAGCTTACAATTGCGTGGAGCTTGCAGGTTGAGTGTAGGGGGTGGGGAGGGGCTTGCATCTAGAGGAGCTTAGAGGCGTGAGGATTGCAGAAGTTCCATAGGTTGAAGGTGCAATGCGGGAGGTGGGGAGGGGTTTGCAGGGTAGAGGGGAGGATGAGTTTGCACAGTAGCGTTGGGTAGCTCCTACTACTACATGACTCACTTTGGCATTATATGGTATATTAGATACAGCTAGACTCAGCATCTTTGAATAGTTTTCTCTCTGTAGTCTCTTGTCCTCATAGTAACTAACCAACTCTCTCTGCCTCTACTTCTTGTGAACGATGATGCTGCATTGCTGGAGGCTCGTCAAACGTGCCAAGGTTAGAGGTAGGAAAGCGTAGAGGATTTTTAGTGCGGCACGTCGACGTATGTTTTATTATTTTATTATTGACTTTGCAAATGTGGATGTTTGAAAAAGCCACGTCGTTGTTTTTTGGGTTCAAATCAAAGCTCTCAAGTCGCCCAAAAAAAAAAGACCTTGTTGTTTGCACGAGTCTTCTCACATGTACTTGCAACAGAGCCCGAACGTTTTCTATTTTACGCGTTTAATCAACCTCCCTACCCCCGGCCTGATAAGTGTTGCCCATAGTTTAAAGTCTCTCCCACCCTTGGGGTGAGCTCCCACCTTCACCATTTCTTTGACTTTGACTCAGCAAGCCATGCATTAGCATGCAAGAGATTTCATTGGTTGTATTGTTGGTGGCTCTCTCTGTTAGCGCATAACAATATCAAATATACTCTGATAAACACTTAATCCTGAAGCTGGTCAAGATAGAGAGAAACATAGAGAGAGAGGGCAAATGGAGAAAGTCTATGGTTTTGAATAGCGATGGAACCCTAGCCAGGTTCTAGCCTATGTCTCGGCGGCGGCTCCCTTCAAGCCCCATGCAAGATGACATCTCCCATCATCTCACCACATCAAAGCTCTGGTGCGAGACCCCCCAATATCTGGGCTATTGGTGCGCTCCCCCATCAAGCGCTCGTGCAAAATAACTGCCCTCTCCTGCATGGCGGTGGCCTCAACGATTTCGACCCGAGTTCATTCTCCCCTCACAACCCCCTAGCTGCAGCACTGCTCAACGACATCAATCACCATAGCCCTCTACTCGGGAGTGTAGAAAAGCTTGAAGCCGCGAGGATCCTTCGCCATGATTTCGGCTTCTTCTCTCAGCAACCAGCTCACCCTCAGCATGCAAGTGGACCTGTGGATCTTGCTGAAGGCCCTGCCGCTCCAGCCACCCATGGGTCTGCCCCGGGCACTCAACAGGGAGTAAGCGGCAAGACTGCTACTGCAGGATGCGATCAATCGCATGGAACCGGTAAGCCCTATGTTATTCTGCCTGCCCTTCAGGTTAGAAAAACCCAGAGTGATTTGGAAAACAGGGCCCTGATAGGGCTCTCGCCGGTCCTCGCCCACCAGTAGACGTGCTACGCGGGTGGATTCAAAACCAGTGGGGGGCAGTAGGGGCCGAAGTTGAGACTATACAGGCTTTACCCAGAAACCAATACGTCTTCGTGTTCAAAACTGCTGGCATTCCGAGTGCTAAGCACTGGGCAATGGCTGTTGCGAGCGTCCCCCCTCTGCTTGGTCAAATAGAACAAGGATTACAAAGCGGAAAGTGATGCACTCAATCACTTCCCTATTTGGGTGGAGTTCCCAAACCTCCCCCTTCACTATCACAACCACCTCATAGTCATAGGAGCACAGTTAGGCAAAGTACTAGGACGCAGACCTAGAGGGGATTACATCCCTGCATGGCACCCACAGGCTCTCATCAAGATGGACATTTCAGTTGAGCTCCCCCAATCTATGCTTATTGCATTAGACGACGGAGAGTGTTTCAAACAACCCATAAGCTACAAATACCTACCGAATGCCTGTTTCCACTGCAGAACGAAGGGGCACTTCGTTAGGGAATGCCAAAAAAAAGACCCTAAACCACACCAAGCCCCTCCTAACGCTACCCCGAACAAAAGTAGCTCACATTCATCTCCGCCTGTCTCCCCACCACAACCCCCCAAGCCAGAGAAAGTAATGGCCCACAAAACTCATATGGATAAGGGTAAAACACGGGGTCCCAACAGATTCGCCCTTCTAGCTGCATTACCAGAGTGGGAGGAATCGGATGTGGCAAAGTCCATTGAACCGGACTCAGAGGAAGAAGAAGATGTTGACACGAGATTGGAAAGGCAAGTGAATCAGGCAGACCATTCGATAGCCCCAAGCCAAAACAAGGCGACTACAAGCAATGACCCTAACAAAGAAAACGTAGCCCCAATCCAGAAGGTCAACGTTGAGGTAGGGCCAGCCCCAATGGAAGTTCAGAAGGACAACAAGAGGGGTCACACCTCACTCTCACAAGCCTCTCCTCGATCCCAGTCAAAAAATCCCAAGGATAGACACACTCCCCAATGAAAGTAGTTTCTTGGAATATCAAGGGTCTTCAAACCCTCTCAAAGCAAAGAAAATTAGGGCCTCGCTCAATAATTTTCCTGTTGATATCATTGGACTACATGAGATAAAAACTCTTGGAGAAGAGCTCTCCCAAAGGCTTTCTGTTATCTCTAAAGAGCACCTCTGGCACTGATCCTCACATGAAAAGGGATCAGGGGGTACTGCTATCGGCATACCCCAAACGTGGAAGGTGAATCCAACTAAATCTGGCAAAGGAACCTACTGGGTGGGGGTGGCTGTAGAATCCCCTGTCCAATGCATGGTCTTGTCTATTTATGCAAGAGGCTCTGTCAGAGATAGAACTCAACTATGGAAACAACTTACAACCCAAAATGAGCCCACCATTCTCATTGGGGATTTCAATATGGTAGAAACCATGGAAGACCGTTTTCTTCACCGAGGCAATGTAATCGCTCGAGCAGAGCTGCATGAATGGAACCAGCTGAAGGACCACCTTGATCTGTGGGATGTCGGATCTCCTGGAGAGTTCACTTGGCAGAACTACTCAAAAGGCCTCAATGCTAGAAAAGCCAAACTAGATAGATGTTACATAAGCAATTCCATAGCCAGAAGCTTTAACAGAATTAAAGACAAACCCAGACTCACGTCTTGTATCTCGGACCACTATCCTCTAGTGATAACCCTGGATGATAAATGTAGGAAAATTAGGAACCACTGGTTTCACATAGACACCTCGCTGTTTCAATTGGAAGAAGTACAGAGTGGCATTAAGGCAGTATGGGTGCAGGCTTTTCAAAGGGACTCACTCCATCTAAGGCATGGTCATTGGCAATAGCAAACACTCAAAAAACTCTTATAATGTTCAGGAAAAAAGTAACAGAAATCAGGAGGAAGCGCGAGGACAAAATCTACAGTGAACTGTCAGAGATGGAGTGTAGCAAAAGCCCTAATTCTTACACTCGGGACAAGATAGCCACTCTAAGGCATCAACTTCGGGTAGAAGAGGACCTCACCCTCAAACATGTTGCAGTCTTCTTTAGGGAATGGTGGGCAGGCAAAGTGGATAAGCCTACAAAATAAATGTTTCAAAATTTGAGGAAGAAACACAGGAGAGAGGCCATCCCATTCTTAGTGGGACCTACGGGTAAGGCCAGCGATGAATGTGAAAATCTAGAAATAGTGAGGGAACACTTCTCTTTGCTATTCAGTCCTAAGGAGGTACTGAATGAGGAGGTGAATGCAGCCCGTGAACAAATCAGACAATGCAGGACTAAAGTGATCCCCTCCCACATAGTAGTCCAGCTTGATTCAGGCCTCACAGTATGGGAAATTAAAAGGGCAATTGATTCCTTAAAGCCCAAGAAGACTCCTGACCTAGATGGGCTCCCGGCTGAATTTTACCAGACCTTCAAAAAGGTATTGGCTCCTATCCTCCTTAAAGTATGGGAGGAATCAGTCAAACATGGAGCCTTACCAGTTCAACTCAACACGGGAGTCATTAAACTTCTATATAAGAAAGGGCCCAAAGAAATCATTCCAAACTGGAGACCACTCACCATCTTAAATTCAGCCTACAAAATCTTTGCCAAAGCCAAAGCTCTTAGAATTTCCCCCGCCCTATCAGAGTGGCTGTGCACAGAGCAGAAAGGCTTCATCAAAGGAAGGAGAATCATGGGAGCTGTCATTGCAATGTGGGAGGGAAGAACATACCGAAGACTCATGCTAGGACTTCGTCTTTGTCAAAGTCGACTTCGACAAAGCCTATGACAGATTGGAGTGGATGTTCATCCTCGACTGTCTGACCATGATGGGGTTCGGACATGGTATGATCAGGTTTGTAAAGACTCTTCTAGGGAATGCCCAGGCAAGGGTAGCACTCAACAATGGCATCTCAGAGCCATTCCCTCTCAATCGCTTGGTTCGGAAAGGATGCCCCCTTGCCCCCCTACTCTTTGCTACCTCGGCAGACTCTCTCAATTGGCTGGTCAAAGCCAAAATGCAGGAAGGGACTCTCAAAGGAATTTTTTTTACCAGATGGCAAAGAGCAATGC
Organism: Adiantum capillus-veneris; assembly: GCF_014529385.1. Taxonomy (NCBI): domain Eukaryota; kingdom Viridiplantae; phylum Streptophyta; class Polypodiopsida; order Polypodiales; family Pteridaceae; genus Adiantum; species Adiantum capillus-veneris. The sequence continues at coordinate 93,932,567 of NC_140952.1, forward strand.
CTATCTCAATTCGCTGACGACACCAATGGCCTTCTCAACAATGACGAACAATCACTTCAATGCTTCTGGAACTATCTGAAGACGTTCTGCGTAGCATCGGGATCTCGGATCAACCATTCCAAGACTGGAATCAGAGATTCCCTCTCTCCACTCCCAAGGTGGATTGCAGAGCAAGGTTGCACAATTCTTCAAGACGAGGTCATCTTCAGACTCGTAGGTATCCCTTTTGGATTTAGGGTATCCATAGCACAGAGGTGGCAATGGGTACTCGAGCGTTTTTCCTCCAAACTAAATCGCTCAAAGGGCTTCTAGGACAATATTGCAGGGCGGGCACTGGTCATCAAGCACTTTATCTCATGCTATGTCTTGTTTTTTCTCTCCTATTGGAGACCCCCCGACTCCTAGCTGAAAGACATAACCAGGGCTTGTAGAAAGTTCCTTTGGTCAGGAGATCTGATGAGGAAAGGCCTAGCCAAGGTCAGTTGGGAAGTATGCTGCCTCCCTAAGGCACAAGGGGGACTTGGACTTCCCAACTTCAGTAAATGAGCGGACAAACTTGCAGTTAAACTCATCCTCAGAGCTTTGGACAATCCTGAAGAGGAGTGGGCCTCATTGTTGTTTAGGAGCATCAGCAAATTCAAAATCAAAGGAAGCAATGGGATGCTCCCTCTTCCATGGATTTCAATCTTCTTTGGACCTTTTGAGATAACTCCCAGTGGCTCCCCCCTCCTTAAATCGTTGTGGGGAGCTTGGAATAGATATAGAGACCACTTAAGGGTGAACTGGGACTCCAAGAACTGCCTTAACCTAAGAGCCCATGAATCTATACGGTGGTCAATGCCTCCGATTCCCCCCCTCAATCAGATACAGATTAGGATAGCCAAGCGCATTCACAACAAAGGCCTCGCAACGTGGAGAAATCTGTGGCACAAGCTTGAGCACAGGTGGCTCTCCCTAACCGAGCTCACAAGTCAATACAACCTACAACCTTGGGAAATATCATTGATTGAAAGCAGGAAGTCCCTCTTCCCAAAAGAGCTAGAGTGGACTCTCTCAAGCGACCTTGACCCCTCCTCCAAGGCTTTGTATTGGTCAAGTGGAAGTGCTCTGCATAACCCCCCCACTCTAGCCCCAAAACTAGTGGAACCACTTCACACTTCACTCAACAGAAAATGGAAAACTACACTGGATCGCCAGCAATGGACATTCAAATTTCAGGCAATTTGGAATAGAGGAATCCCAGCCAAACATTCCATTCTACTTTGGTTAATCATGCACAAAGCAGTTTGGAATGGGCATAGAATGAGGACTGCAGGGTTAGGAACTAGGCTCTGCATGTGATGCAACAGTGTTGAGGAGGACATCCCTCATCTATTCATGAACTGCCCTAAAAGTATAGAGATTTTGTCACCTCTGATTGATGGGCTAGGATGCACGTTAAATTGGAAACAACTACTGTTAGGGGATTCAGTGTCGTTATTTTCAGTGGTTTGAAATAGTATAAGAGGGGAATTTTTCTGGATCATTTGGTCTGACCGAAATGACAAGTTGTTTAACATAGCTTACCAGACTAAAAGTCAAGTCTGAGAGAACTTTTTCACTGCTTTTCCCTATAGGTGAATCAGCTAAATCTTGATCAATGTCGAGTGTATGAAGCCAGCTTCAAGGTACTCACGGATTGTATGAGCTACTACAACAGTGCCAACATCAACAAACAGCAAGAGGTGCTTCTCGATGGCTCCTATACTCACCTGCAGAGGATGTTGGACGAATGCAGAGCAGATCTTGAAAGACTAAGAAGGCTACATAGCAATGGAATCCGGCTAGTTGCCCGCATGCATGATTTTTTGGAAAATTTGACAGCGTAGAAAGCGATTTTAAACACCAAGTTTGTTTTGTAACTATTGACCGAACAATACCCTTTGCGGTAGTTTTTTGTAATTACACTCCTTCTTTAATATAAATCTGCTCTCGCCCTTTATGGGGAAAAAAAAAAGAAACATAGAGAGAGAAAAAAGATCAACACAATACTAGGACACAAGATGGGTTGGTCCCCTCGTAAAGAGTATCTTTATTATTGAGGAGAAGTCATCGTACAAGCACTTGAATGGGATGTATTCCCACGTTTGTTCTGTATCTTTTTTCTTGAAAATTTGGCAATGTTTTTTTTTTTTTTTTGGGGGGGGGGGGGCTAAAATTGAACTTTCTATGATTTCTTTGGTAGTGTTAATGAAAGCTCTAGGTATTGTTGATTCTATAGGTGGGTTCCATAACACATATCTATTCTTCCTTGAGTTTTGGGGCACCTAATATCCCATATAGTGTTACTAACAACAACACATCGATGGGAAAGTTTTTTTAAGCAACTTAAATTAGAGTCATGTTGGGTTAGCAAGTATAGGTCCCTCAACATTGATAATTTGATAGGAAAAAATATGTTAGCTTTGTAGCATATATCAATATTTAATCATACATTCCAAATTTTTAGACTCGGTGAACTTGGAAGCCTCTGCTTCCTAATCTCAGGGCAAAACCCTATTCTCCGGAATCTCTGTTCCTTAATTGGAATTCTTGAGAACCAACACTCTCAACTTTGGAACTCACAGTCGAGTCTCAGGGCATGGCATCCTTGTGGTTCTATTCTGAGTCTACATCAAGAGTCCTCTTAGCATCAACTCTTCCCTCCTTGAGAATATTTACTCCCTGATCCCAATCAAGAGTCTACCACTCTCAGATTTTCTGCATCTACTTCCAATCTTAGGGTGCAAGACCCGTTGAGCTGATCTAGCTCTGTTTCCACAAAGCGCTTTCAGAGGCTCTTGCCCTCCTCTACTCCTACTCCTTCGTGCGAAGGGAGAACACATGCATTCGAACACTCATAAGACTAGATCATTTAAACATGAAAAGTATCACCTTTGAAGACTTGAAACTGTGCTCTTGGGTTATATTAGCCCCATCTACGTTGTTTATGGGTTGAAAACAGAGAAAATCAACAACTTCTCATGATGCAAACAATCTCCAAAGGTACTTCTTTGCCATGGAACTCATCCACGTGGTCTTGGGGGACATCTAATACACTTGGGGCAACCGTAGGAATCCACTGAATTTTGTCATAATGACTGAAATCATCGATAGCATAGACAGAATTCTGGGGGCCAGCTCTGAATTAGTGCTAAATTTGGACTCTTTTGCACTCAGATTAATTCCAGAATGGAGGGCAACATAGCTCAGGATACAGGGACCAGTACAGGGATTGTTTAGAGCTGAAAACAGATCATAACCAGAAATTACAGCGGTCAAAAATTGACTGTTTTGGGCTCTAATAGAAGGGTTTTGATCAATGAAAGTGTTTCCCTACTTGAGATATTTTTCAAAGCTTGCAATAGTACCGTTATGCTGCCGAAATCCTGTCAGAATAAGTGAAAACGAGCAGATAACAGGTTTGAATTTTGGAAATCCCTATCTTTGCAACTTTCCTCTTGTTAATAATAAAGAAATGCCGCAAGGGGCTCCAGACTTCGGGGTCAATTTGGTGTTGAGAGAAGAAGTGATTTGAAGTCTGTGTGTGAATGAGAAGTCCAGGTATTTAAGTGATAGTATCACCGCTTTATGAGACCATAGACCGGTTTTATGGTTCTATCGACGGGATTTGAACTCTTTCCTTAAAGAGTTTGCACAGGTGTCAGCATCTGCCAGGACAGAGCGTGTGCCACAGCCTAATAAGACTCACGAAGAGCAGAAACAAGAAGATCTGTTTACTGCACAACTCATGAGGATGGTTGGCAAGAATCCCAGAATGAAGAAGTTTATGAAATCACGCAAAGAGGATTCACAGGCTGAATCGTCTCATCATGCCACAGACAAATTGAAAGAACAAGTTCCTCCTATTGTAGAGCATCTTGAGAAGACACCATCAATGGCAACAGGTCCGAGTGCAACAAGCTACACAGACATATGACCCAGCAGTGAATGGTAAAGGAGTAATGCACAGTTGCTTATGACGACCATTTCCATTCAGATTGCTACCCAACCTGGATACTTTGGTGGTGGGTCAATTTTTCAGGCCATGGCAAGGCAACCCACTAGTTTTCCAGGATTCATGCCAAGAGTTTCACCAAGAATGTTGCCTACTGAGGCAATGAACCCTCTTTATGCCAACATCGGTGTACAGTCAGGAGATCAGACCTTCTACAGTCCAGTTATGATGCCTGCACCATTTGTTAACATGGTTGAGGGGCAACAAAGACTGGTGAGGTAAATACAGAGAAGAAGATGCCTAAGGATTTGCCATTCTTATTGTCACGTGCGCACTTCACTTGCGTCACGTGGGCACACTTCTGCCATAGACTAGCATTAGTCATAGCCTAGCTTAGGATTGAGCCTCTCACTTTGTGAGCCTCTAGCAGGATGTGCATGTCCAGGCAGGTCATAGTTGCACACCCTCTCTTGCAACATCTTCTTCTTGCAAAAACTGATCTTCTTCTTTGAGTGAGGTCCTATGATGCTTTTATAGCTCCTAGCCACGGCACGAACAGCTGCTCGCATAGAGATCGCGGCCGTTTTTTTTTTTTTTAATTGCGCTAGTTTGCCAGAAAAAGAGAGAGAGAAAACGCTGGATGATCTGTTGCCTTATTTATCAGTTGGCTGCCCACTTATTAAGTGGGCGGCCAGCGTATTTTAAAAATAGTCTGAATCTTCCCAAAAACTCAATAAAACCTTATAAGTTAAAAACGATGCTTTCACAGCACTTCCCAAGCGTCCCTGGATGCAATCACATGCACAGTTGCAATGCAGACATAGACTTCCTCGCGGGAAAGCGTCTGCTTTTCCAAAAAGCAATCCCGCTTTCTCAGAAAGCATCTGTTTTTCCTCAAAGTTTCCTCTGAACCCATCTTCATTCAAGTGCTTGCTTTTCCTTGTGCACAATTCTAACACAGTTCGGAATTTCCTCTCAATTATGGATATCCCCTTTCAAATGCACCCGTCACCCACCTTGTGACGCATCAAGAATACCCATCACCTAGTCCTTTCCTACCGAACTTACGGTACAATCTCCTTCGCGATGCTCTATGTCACCCATCCTATGACGAATCAGAGATGTCCGTTTCTGGATGGTCGGATACTTCTTCCCGATGCTCCCTGTCACCCTCCGATGTGATACATCAGAAGTACCCGTTCCTCGTGGCCTTACGGATATTCCCGTTCTCAGTGCTCCCATCATTACTTTGAATGACGCACTAGGAATACTCTATGCTCGGATGTCTCCAGTGAGAAAAACCCTCTCACTTAAAATTCCAATAATTCATTTAGAATTAATTTTTTTGGTGTTCAAAGCGAGAAAATCCTCACTTATAAATTCAATAATTCATTTAGAATTATTTTCCTGTCAGATAAAGCCACTTTAGCAACATGCATACTGACCCCATACCTCCGTAGAAGTGATGACCGGTGGGGGGGAGTGCTCATGCAAGAGTCGCCATGCCTCGCCTGAATCCTGGCCCAAAAACAACTGATATAAATCATGCTTTAGCCGAGCTAGAAACGCCCTCTTTTTTTGTCGTACCAAACGCGGAGAAGCAATCCATGACTACCTGTGAGTAATGACACCTAGAAGTACCTTCCTCTGAAGTCGGGCTCTTGTCTCTTTGCACTTCTCATCATACTAGCTATTTTGGGGTGTGCTCCCAGAACGTCGGCGCTGTCCAGGCTCAATATAGGGGTATGCCTCTACTGCTGCATCCTGTAGTGTCTCTGTCAATATATATGTGAGCTCCCCTAAAGGTCTCTCTGGATCCTCTGTGCATAAGCGTCTGTAGATACCATCTATGTAGACATAATCAGTCTCTAAAGTAAAAGTGTATCGGGTATACATAGGTGTTTGTGCCAATCAAGCTGTGCTGAACTGGAATGAGATAATAAACGTGAGGAGAGCATGTTCTACTGGTACCCCAATATGCTTGGGCCCGACTGTGAAGTCCTGAATAGAGGGTATGAAACTGGGCTGAGCCAAAACATAATCCATTGTGCTGGCCCCATGTCTACGAGGAAAGCAAGTGAACCCACTCGACGCTGGAAATCTTTGGAGGCCATTCAAGATGGCCAGTCCATGTGCAGTTCCCAAATCTATGAGATATCTCCCATATCCAGTGTGCTCTTCATCCTGCAAACACCTGGCCAGTCCTATATCACTGACATCCAATTCTCTCAACATTTCCTCTGAGGTATCGTAGAAAGCTGTCTGAGACTGGCCCACCGTCCTGGCATTGAAGTCTCCCAAGAGAATGACATCTCCCTCCCTAGAGAACTCCCATTTGTCCTCATCCAATATCATGTAGGGTGACTCCCCCTTGGGCGATGCATAATGAGATGTGCTGGGGGCAAAATAGCAAAGAGAGAGAGAGAGAGAGAGAGAGAGACCCCATGGGGTCCCAACCGACCCTCTCAAGGCCCCCTCACACCATTGCCGATGTGGTATTTGCTTTTGATTGTGTAAATGGAATGTACACATATGAAATACTTCAATGCTCTACTGACTCGAATGGGGCTAACTCCTCAAAATGAAGCACCTCCAGGGCTGATTTGATGCACCTTTAAATCCGTCTTGTGTGGGGTTGTAGATGGCCACCAAGGGGTAGATCTGGGGCTGATTTGAGCTCCCGATGTGAGAGGAATGAAGGGCTGATGACCAACTGCAAAAACACAGCAGGTCTGACAAGCTAAGTAGGGCTGAAAAGGCAGCTGATGATGGACAGCGATGGGACCACTCGATGCGGCAAGGGAATGGACGAGAAGAGGCTCGATGGGCTGCTGAAAGGTCCAGGATGCAGCATGGAGTTTGCGTTAGTGGATGCGAGACTTTTCCAGCGAGGGAACGGGGCAAACACCAAAAAGTTGGGTTGCGGCTGATCTTGCAATGTCCTTGCAAAATGCCAAGGCACTGCTGAAAGAAAAAACAATGGGCTGATCTCCTAGCGCTTCAAACTGATGAAAAAATGCTATGGTTACTGGTTCCTTTACATTGACTTGTTAGGTACCAAGTCGGGAAAATGTGCAAATGTGCGCACATGTGAGTTTCAGGTGATAACTCACTGATCTGTGAACCGTTTGATGAAAGAAATGGACCGATGCATTCCTCTAGCCTAGACCTAAATGGACGTCATGTCAGATGCCCACCAAAGTGTAAGAATATCTGTCAAACTGTGTGTACAAACCATTTATGCAAGAGGGTCGAAAACTCAAAAACCTTTCTGACACCCTCGACAATCTCAAGTGGCACCTTACCCGTTCATGTATGAACTGTGTTGTTGTAAGTAAACTCCACCAGAGGCAAAAACTTTTCCCACTGAGTCTTTTCATTGAGATATATGACTTTAAAAAGTCTAAAACATGGTGAATTATCATCTTGGGTGACTTCAATGCTAGGATTGCTCAGGAGCAGACAATATTTTATGATACTTTAGAAAAGATGTTGAGGGAGCTCGATATTGTAGAGATGTGCCTATCTAGGCTATCACAAGATGTGGAGCATACTGAGTATGGCCGACACTTGATAGACATGGGGTCTGCACATGGATTGGCCATTTTGAATGGCCTACAGAGGTTTCTAGCTGCAGGCAGTTTTACGTGCTTCCCACACAGACATGGAGCCAGTATAGTGGATTATGTCATGGCACAGCCTAACTTTATCTCTAGTATCCTCACAGTTGGACCCAGACCTATTGGCGTAGCAACGGATCACACCCTTCTGTCGATGGCCATCTCTTTCCAGTTCAAGTGGTAGCAGCTCCCACCCGCTACACCTTTACTCGAGAGACGGACTCTGTCTATATTGATGGGATATACGAACGCTTGTGCACTGAGGAGCCAAGGCGACCTCTGGAGGAGCTCACTTCTATACTGACACACACATTGCATGATGCAACAGTAGAGGCATACCCACACACACAGCCTGAGCAAAGATGACGTTCTAGGAGCATGCCCTAGAACAACTGGTATGATGAGGAGTGCCGCGAGACGAGAGCTTGACTCCAAAGAGAGATAAATTTTGGAGACATCACTCATAGATAGTCACAGGTTGCCTTTTGACTGACGCCTAGTGAGACGGAAGAAGAGGGCATTTCTTGCACGATTAGAGCAGGATCTATATCAGATATTCTTGAGTCAAGACTCAGGTGAGCATGGATACTCTTCCATGAGAACTCCACTCCTCTTGCCATCACTTCTGCAAAGGCCTGGGGCCAGTACGCATCATCCCTGTACACAGAGCCTGGACAACCATCTCTTCCCGACTCCCCTGAGTCATGCCCACACAGATGTGCTTTTTTCACCGCTGAGATGGTGAAGAAGGCCATTGATAGGATGAGGACTGGGAGAGCATATGATCATGATGGTTTGGCAGCAAAGCATTTATACATGCGAAGGATTTTCTTGCAGAGCTTATAGCGATGATGTTTAACCGTGCCATGTCTGAGGGCTTGCATGATACTTGGAGCTTATCCACTTTTGTGTCTATCTTCAAGTCAGGAGACCCTATGGAGCATGGGAACTACCACACTATCATGATTGGACACACACTGGCACAATTGTATGCATCTATTCTTGAGAAGCAGCTAAGTAGATGGGCAGAGCAAGAGGGTGTACGAGCCGCAGGGTAGGCGGGGTTCAGGAGAGTTTTTTCTACTCTTGATCACATTCTGACACTCAGAGCCATCATTGAGGACGGCAAGGAAAAAGGAGACAGATTTATTGCAGCTTTGTGGACTTCCGCAAAGCATTTGACACAGTACAGAGCTAGATTGATGCGCAAGCTATAGGAGATGGGAGTGCCCATAGAGCTGATTTGGGGGATCATGGAACTATACATAATATAGGTCAATATTGGCACATGTACGCATTATCGGGGTGAAACAGCGATGCCCACTATCTCCTACACTATTTGGTATGTATGTAAATGAGGTTTCAGGCTACATTGAGAAAGATGGTGATAGAGGTGCCCAGTTGGCAGGGACATGGATTCAACTATTGTTATATGCTAATGATATTGTGTCGATTTCTGACTCTCTAGAGGGGATGCAACGTCATTTGGATGCATTGCACAGGTTTGCTCATGATAGTGGTTTGTCTGTCAACCTTGGCAAAACCAAGGTTACCCCACAGTGAGAAGATCAACAACGACATTTACATAGGTCATGAGATAGTGGAGTATAGAGATGCTTACACTTATCTGGGGGTGATCTTTACCAGGCCTATATTTTCATTGAGGAGAGCAACAGAGACTAGATTGACCAGAGCCTATGCAGCATTGGGTGTGGATTGGAGAGGATGTGTTCACAGATCCAATTTCAGGAGCCTCGAACAAAGCTCTGGCTTTTTGACACTCTAGTGGCTTTTGCATTGTTATAGGGAATTCAGATATGGGGGCCTTCCGTGGACCACCACAGGAGGCAAGGTCGCATTGGCGGATGTGTTGTAAAAAAGGCCCTAGAGGAATGCCTGTGCATTTGACACCATGTCAAACAAAAGCTTTGATAGGGTAGCCTCTACAAACTTTCCATTGTACCCTTTGTTGTCCATATCAAGAACAAGTAGTGAAGTGCTTTTAAAGAGTGCTTGATGCATCAAGTGAAGCATATGGGACTTTACTCACAATGAAGCTCAGAAATGATAGATAGGTTTTGTGATTATGAGCAGGTGGATTGGATGGGTCAACTCAATCAAATTGACCTTGGTGAGTAGCTAATTTGCTTTTGATTTTGAAGGCATGAAAGAATGGCTCTCCGTGATAGACACAGTGATATTGGCGTTGTGTGAACTTGCAGCAAAGGCGAACAATGTGCAGCACATAGTTTTGGTTAGCTCCATGGGAGGGAAACATCCCCATCATCCTTTGAATTCCTTGGGTGATGGCAAGATTTTGGTAATGGCTACTTCACAAATGTGTGTGGAAATTTGATGATATGTGCTCTTGGCTACGTCTAGCTATCAAATAATCTTTCACAACTTGATGCAGATATGGAAGCGTAAGGCGGAGGAGTACCTAAGAGATTCCGGTGTACCATCAGGTCCTGTCTTTCGTTAATGGATGTCTTGAAGCTTTCTCTGCCTTCTTTTCTGAGGTTGAAAAAATTGTTGTATTTTTGCTGCCCGGGCTGGTATGTTGGAAGACGCAGAAGGGGGCAGGCGTGAGTTGGTGACGGGCGCAGATGATGAGTTATTATATTCAGCATATCGGAGAGTACCGAGAGCAGATCTTGCCAACGTCGTCGTCCAGGTGTCTAGGGAATGTTCGTACATATATAGATTCTTGCATAATGACACTCACGAGTCACAAGTGAATTTGTATCTGGGCAGCGATGTGTGTGTGTGTGCGCGCGCGCGTGCTATTTTCATGGTGGCTGATTTATGCTTTAAAGAGCACTAGTGTGGCCGGCGGCCTTCGGACGAAGGCCGCCTCTCTTTATAGCGCGCATTGTCCTCACTGTTGCCGGAGATGCAGGGACACACTGCCAGATGAAGCAAATTGCACCATGTGGCCCCCTGAATGTCTCTTTGCTTAATATATAGAATAGATGTTTGCAACGCACGACTAGGCATGTGTGTGCCCTCTATTGTGCATCTGGGCCTTTGTACACAGCGACATATGTGCATGTGTGTGCGTGCATGTGTGCACGTGTGTATGCGCACTATTTTCAATTGCACATGGTTAGGCATGTGTATGTCCTATACTATGCGTTTGGCCTCTGCTTGTGTGTGTGTGTGTGTGTGTTTATATACTAGTACGGCTAGACCTCTTCGACGGCCTCTCTCTCTCTCTCTCTCTCTCTCTCTCCCTCTTTATCGCGTGCACAGGGGCTTCTCTCAGTTTTGGAGTTTAGCCTTCATGTTGCAGATTTCGACATGTGTAAAGGGCTCCCCCTTTCGCCATATTATGTTATTTTGGATAATATAATATATTATATATATATATGTACACACATTTACATATGTTGTGTCTTGTGTATAGAATCTATGGAATATATGTGTCTTGGATTTGTAACACTGGATTCTTTGGGCTCTTACCTCAGGCACTCCATCACAAAGAGGCACAATTCAAGACTTTTGACTTGGTGGCAAAACCAGAGGGTGAAGGAACACGAACGAGAGATTATCGATCGTTGTTTAGTGGAGTGACCACATCATTTTGAACATGTAGCCTCTAAGCAATTTCACACTAGATGGATATGCTAGAAATTTATTCCCTAGCTATCCTGAATGGAAAGACGACTGCGTACTACTAGTGGTGGATTACGGATGTATCGACAATTGCAATGAATGCCATTTGAGCTAAGGATTCCGCTTTTGGGTTTTATCCAAGGAGATGATGATGGAGGACAATCCATTGCAAGAAGTACGCATCCAATTATGTATACAGACCCATGATTTGTTTCTATTTGAATCGAGGTTTATAGCCTACCATTCTTGTAATGTCAGACTTGATAAACATCATTTGTTAAGCATATATATTGTGTTTCACCTCTTTTATGGGTCTTATATGAAGCCATGTTTCCAAAGCATTGCATGGGCAAGTGAGAGAAGTTGATATGTTTGTTTGTTTGTTTTTGTTTCTTGTTTTGTTGTGGAGGCTTGCCTTAGAGAAGAAGGGAATTAAGCATACATGAGGCATTGAATGATGATCTTCATTTTATTCTTGCAAAGTTGTTTCCTTGAAGGTAGATTGAACTTTTAGGTTATCTTTTGGAGGATGCTAATAAGGCCCTCTATGGCCTGGCTTAAAAACATGGACATCTGCTAGGAAGGCTACTATGCAAGCCTCATTGGCCAATTGTCAAGGCTAGGGACTTGCTACGCGCCGTGTGCGAGCCACAAAGGCTCATAGCACACAGTCATACAACAGACAAGCTTACAAGGAAGAATGGTGTGTCACTCACCTTCCTGCGTAGTTGTGAATGAAGGATTCCCGCGCCGCGAAGAAGAGGGAGATGTCGCTATGCCGCGCTCAACCGCCTCGCCGCCGTCGTGCCGCCGCAACGCTCGATCACACACACACACTCTCACTCTCTCTCTCTCTCTCTCTCTCTCTCTCTCTCTCTCTCACGTACACACACACACACAAGGAGATGGTGAAGGAGAAGGTGGAGATGGAGCAAGAGCAGCTTCTATTGCACAATGAGAGAATGAGTAAAAATTAGGTTTAGTGGCTTTTATATGAGCTCACCCCATTCACACTTGGGCGCCCATACTTAGCCAACTAACTCCTTGAATATTCCAGTTAGAGTGCGCCTGTCATCGGCGATCACCCTTACCCTGTTCCTATTGGTCCGACAAGCCCGGTACCTGACTCTAAATAATACAACGTTTATAGATCATAAGGTGTCCGTGTGCCGTGAGGGTTAACATGCCCCCCTTCCTGATGTAGATTCCGTCCTCGGAAGCTATCCAGTTGAAGCTCGTTCGTCGAGATGGGAGAGCAGTCGACATGGATGTGCGTAGTCTTCTTCAATCACTGCAAAATCAAACAACATTGCCACAGTAATTGCATTCTCATATACAATTAAAAATCATATGAAATAGACAGACAAATTGATTGGTAACAGAATTTTAGACAATTTGTCAGTAATAAACATTAAATTGCAATATAATCAAATGCATAAACAGATGTAAAGGTAAAAAATTAAACAAGTCCGGGGTCGCTAATTTAACGGTCAAAAGGCACTAGAGCTCGACTATTAATACCATGGGTAACTTCTCAATTTTTTCTGGTCAATTAAGTTGTTTAATCGCGAGAGCCAAGTATTTGATGTTCGAGGGCTGACTAAAGGCTATACCTAGAAGACCTTGTAGTTAAGCTACGATAAAAGGAATTTCTCATGAAATCATCGCCTGACTGATTACCTTTTCTTTGACCCCCCAAAGTCTTTTCACATTGATTCAATTTTGATGTGTGTGCTTATTTTGTATGCCTTGGGTTTTTTGTTTTTCAAGGAAAAGCGCCCACACTGGGAACCTCTAGGGCTCTAGTACCATAGGCGATACATGTGAGTGAAGTACCAATTTAAGCAAGGATTTCTCTTCCAACTTGAAATTTTACATTGTGGCACTTTGATTTTTTGTTTGTTCATTTTCAGCATTTTAATTTTGTAACTTTGGGGGGTCATATAACACTGTTACCCTCCCTAGGCTCATCACATTAGTAAACTCCCTTTATAATACTTAAGCTAAAGGTCAATAGGGTTAAGACCACTAGAAAGCCCTAGTACATTTCACACAATGCTGCCTATATCGGATTAAGAACCTAAGTAACCATTGTTTATTAGGAAGGCATTCCCCATGGTATTAAGAGAAGATTTCTAATACCTAGCTAGGTCAAACTAGCTTAGTCGGACTGCTTGATTTTTAAACCTAGACAAGTGATTATGACAAAACATTACATTGAATTAAATGTTTGATACTAAGCAAATGCGCTGAATATTATGCTACCAATCACAATCAAAGCAGACAAACATGGATGCAAAAAGATAAGGGCAATGCTAATGGACATAAAACACCTGTTTGTGTTGATGGTCGCGCTTGATTTGAAGTGTGAACGAGAGAAAGGTTCCATGAAGGTCCAAATCCTATCAATAGCAACACGCTCCTGTACACACTAGGAAACAAAAGGAATACCTCCAGAAGACACATTAGTGGGAAAAGGTACCAACACTTATTGAACACAACAAAAAACATAAGGAACCCTAACCTAATTATTTGCACTCCCCCTAAAGAGTCAAGGGAATAGGATATTGTAGAGGTTGGGGGAAAACCCTAAAGCTAAACCCCTATCCTCGTCGTCAAGATAAACAAAGTCATCATCCATGAGACCATATGTGCCATCCGTGTAGTCATGTAAATTTTCTTCTTCATCATAGGTGCCCATGTTTACTAAAAAGGTCACTAGACGCCTATAGTCATCTTGGTCAAAAGGGTAGGCTTGTGCAATGGGAGAAACGCTCTCTACTAAGTATGGATCAGACGTGGTCAAGAGACGTATCAGCCATTTTAACTCCTCAAAATTCCTCTCACATGCTAGCGTACCTATCAAATCCCATTCACATGCAAGCACTGGAAAGACCATGTGAAATATTTGTGAAAAGTAACGAGGGTACCTCTCACCCAAGGCAGGAGTGGATGACTCTAGCGTACTAGCCATATCTGTACACGCAAATAGATGATGGTTAGAGTGCAAATATTACAAGGGTCGTGTTCTTGTGCATAATTTGTCTTTATGATTTGTGTGATGGCTCTTGCTCTTTTACTTTTTTATCTTGTTTTTGTGAGTATAAGGCTTTATATATACATTCCCTAAGATCGGAGATTAAGAGGTCAGGGAGAAAGGTTGAGAGGGAACCAAGTGAATGATGGATGTCCACAAACACTCCCCCCTTCCTTGGGTAGATCATACCGTTTGAAATGAGCTTGTCACCCTTTGAAACCAATTGTTCCAGTTGGTAATAGGTGAGGATTTTTGCCAGTAGTTTTCTATTACCCTAGGTGCCTCGTCAAGTTGCAAGGGTGGTAAGGTACTCTCCCAGGATCGAACTTGAAGTGGTTTATCAGGTGATTCTTGAACACTGGGAGGTGTGGATTCTTTTGTGGCTTCATTGAGGTCCATTACTATAGATGGAGGCTGTGTAGAAGCTTTTACCTCTATGGATGTATTACATGAGGAGCTAGAAGCTTCATGGAACTCCCCCCTTCCTGAGCTAGGTGGAATAAATTGGGTTTGCCTTGGAGCCCAAACTAGCTCTGGACTAGGTGTGTAGCATTCTGTGATCTTTCCCTTTCCACGGTCTGCCATTGGCTTTAGCGTTACACTGTTTGACTCATATGGGTTTTTTGTCGATAGGGAAGGACACATTTTACGTTTAGGTACCCAAATTTGCTCATTTCCATCATAGTATCCTTGGGCTTTTAATAGTCGTTTAGGAATCCAGCGCCACGTTTTCTTACATTTCTTGGAGCGAGTGGGACGTTTCTTACGAGGCTTCCATTTTTTAGCATCAGCCATGGTTACTAAAGAAGCTTTAGGGACCCACTTGTATGCTTTCTTTGTTATATTAGGATGGTTCTTGTGTGTCTCAAGCTTTCTTTCAACTACATCAGTTGAAGATCTAGAGAGTTGAGCTATGGGGACGTATGGTTCAACCTCCTGGACATGCAATGTCTTGGGTTTTATTTCCTTAGGCAATATCTCAGGGACTATGGCTTGAGTGGTAGGGATGAGAGTTGGTTTTTGCGTTGTGACACCCCCAGTCCCCCAATCAATAGTGCATTTGGTGGCTATCATCCACGTGCGTCCTAGGTTTATATTACCCTCCATAGTTCCAGTAGGCATGACCAAAAAGTCTTGAGCTACAATTCCATTGTCATAACTGACAGAAGTGTGCCAAATTCCAAAAACCGTAGTTTTTTTCTTGTTGACACCCTTGACTTGGATAATACTCTCAGATAGAGGTGGCTTCCCTAACTGACACCACACCCCATAGGATAGCAGATTATATTTAGCACCTGTGTCCAATAAGGCATTATATAGCACTTTTCCATAGGCACTATTTAACTCAATAGGGTATCGTAGAGGTGTGTCAGAGTCCAACCAATCCTCTTTGATTTCCACGTGGAATGCATTTGTGACTCCAAGGTTAGCCTCTCGTTTTTGTCTTATACGTTGTTGTCGCTCCTTAGCCTCAGCTTGAGCTTGTATCTTCTTTAACTCGGTTTGTGCTTTGGCGGCCTTCTTTTGATGAATGGCCCGTAGTTCTTCTTGGCTTAAAGGATCATAATATCTTTTGAATTTACTCCCATTGAGGAATCCAATGGTTTCAACTCCATCAAGAGTTTCCACACGAAGGGTACCTTGTGGGGTAATTTCACATACTCTATATGGTCCTTTACCAGCATATTTCAACTTTTTCTTCTCTTTACGTACTCCATACATAAGGACTTTATCACCAAATTTGATGTCCTTGTCCTTCACATGGCGATCAAACCACTTCTTTCTCCTATCCTTTTCCACAAGAGCATTTTGCACAGCCAACTGTCTCTCTTCGTCTAGTTTTTCTAAGATATACAAACGCTCGGTTAAGGGGTTACCTTTCCATCCTTCTTGCGAAGCTACCCTAAGACTAGGAATGACAAACTCCCAAGGCATAACCGCTTCTTGGCCGTATACCATTTTGAATGGCGTACAATTAATAGCCACTTTATAAGCAGTACGATAAGCCCATAGAGCAGATGTCAACTTCAAATCCCAATCAGTGCGATGAGCTTCTACCGTCTTGGTTAAAATAGAGATTAGAGTCTTGTTGGTGCTCTCGGCTTGTCCATTAGCTTGCGGGTAATAAGGTGTAGACTTATGGTGGGATATCATAAAGGTCGTGGTAAGCTCTCTTATTACCTCATTTATAAAATGGGTACCATTATCACTAACAATTTCAAAAGGGCAACCAAATCTTGTGATAATATTCTCAAAAAGAAACTTAGCTGTTGTCCTTGCGTCAACTTTTTGTGAAGCCTTAGCTTCAGCCCACTTTGTTACATAGTCCGTAGCAACTAGAATATATCGAGATTGAGTGTTGCGAGCTGCGGGACTAATTGGACCTACAAAGTCTAAGCCCCATTTTTCAAATGGTTGGGTTCCTTTAATAGGATGTAAGGGCATTCTGTCTTTGCGCTGTGTGGTCTTGTAACGTTGGCACTCATCACACCCTTTTGTAAAAAGTGATGCATCCTTAAATAAAGTTGGTCACCAATAGCCTGATTGCAGCACCTTTCTAGCAGTCAGGTCTCCTGAAAAATGTCCTCCTGCTATGCCCATATGTGCTTCTTGCAAGATATACAAATATTCATCCTCGCGGACACAACGCCTAAGAATATGGTCCTTGCCTAGTCTATACAGAGTTCCGGCAATCAAACAATAGGGTTCACATTCTTTTACTAGCCTTCGAGCGATATCCTTACGAAGTTCCTTGGGTGGAAAACCATTAACTAAAAAGTTAACAATGTTCTCACTCCATTCAGGCATAGTCTCAACTATGAATAGGGAAGTATCGGGTAATTCATCATCAACTCCTGTAGGGGCTTCACCATTGGGTATGCGAGACAAATGATCAGCCATGACGTGCCTTTTACCGGGTCTCACTACAATCATGAAATCAAACTCCAGAAGAATTAACAACCATCACGTGATTCTTCCTGTGGAGCATGGCTTGTTTACCAGATACAGCAACGCTTGATGATCCACATAAAATACAAACTTGTTTGCTAGAAGGTAGTAGCGAAATTTATTTACTGTATAAACCATTGCTAAACCTTCTCGCTCTGTAGTGTTGTAGTTCCTTTCAGCATCGTTCAATTGACGGCTTGTAAAGCTAATGGGATAGTCCAATTTATGTTCTCCTGGTTGAGTGAGAACACACCCAATAGCAAAGTTTGATGCATCAATATGCACATGGAAAATGACATCCCAGTTAGGTGTCCTTAAAATCGGAGCACTTGCTAGTGTTTTCTTCAATTGTTCATAGGCTTGGTCACACTCTTGAGTCCATTTAAATTCAATGAGAAGCTTGTACAAAGGACGTGCTATCTCAGCGAAAAATAAAATAAACCGTCGATAATAACCCACGTGTCCCATGAACCTTTGAACTCCCTTGTAATTGATTGGTGGTGGTAACTCTAGAATCACTTTAATTTTGCTCTCATTGGTTGAGATACCATTCTTAGATACTATATGCCTTAAAATAACTCCATGCTTAACCCAAAATTGGCATTTGAACGGGTTCAATGAGATACGATATAACCTACACTTTTCAAACACCTTCCGCAAACATGATAGATGTTCTTTCCAAGAAGAGTAAACACAAAGGTCGTCTAAGAAAGCTTCACAAAACTCTCTCAAATATTCTTTAAAAGCAGTGTTTATTAATCGTTGGAATGTAGCAGGGGCATTTGTTAAGCCAAAAGCCATCACACGAAATGCAAACACGCCAAATTCTGTGTTGAAGGCAGTTTTAGCTTGGTCCTCTAGCGCTATCGTGATTTGGTTGTAGCCTGAGTACCCATCTAGAAAGCTATAAGCTTCCTTGCCTGCAACTCTTTCGAGTACATGTTCGGAATATGGTAGGGGGTAATGGTCTCTTCTAGTAGCTGCATTAACTTTTTTGAGGTCCACGCACACCCTGAGTTTCCCATTCTTTTTTGGCACGATAACTATTGGAGACACCCATTCAGAGTGTTCAATAGGATATATGAACCCACATTTGATAAGCTTTTCTAGTTCTTCTTGAATGATCCTTGCGTACTTAGGATTCATCGGGTAGGGTCTTTGTTGTACGGACTTCGTAGTGCTAATCATAGGGATTGTATGTTGGACCACAGAAGGTGGAACACCTTTCATATCATGGTATGTCCAAGCGAATATGTCCTTGAATTCCTTGAGAAGCTCTTTGAGGACCGCCTCTTCAACTTCTGTGAGGTCTTGGGCAATAAAAACAGGTTTTGATTCTTCATCGGGGTCGGCTAATTCTATTTCTTTAACTATTGCTAGACCATCATAGATTCCATTATTCCCATCGATAGGTATTCTTTGGGCTTTTATGTACACAACCTTTGCTTCCCCTGTGGTGTAAGATTTGAAATGTTCTGGTGCAGGATGCAAGTCTGTGGATTCTGGTTGTGCTTTGGTCTGTGCTTCCATTTCTGCTTTCTTGTGTTGTCGAGCTAACTCTTGGTTTTGACGCCTCCTTGCAGTGCGGCTCAACTTTGGCTTGTCTATGATCTCTAATTGGGCTATGTCATGGGTTCGTGGTCTACACCACATAACATTTTGGAGATATTCACCCGAATCGTCTACCAATTTTTGATGAGCATCACATGCTCCTATATAACTGAGCCATTCTGCTGAGGATCTCTTCTTTTTTATCCTAGCACGTACATTGGCTCAATATCGACGCCTCTTAAAGTTTTTCTTTTTCTTATTTGAGACCTGATTTTGATTTGCATTTAGATCTGGCTCACTAAAGGAGTCCTCGTTGGTGTCATCTTCACTCTCGGAGGAGCTATCATCGGTTGATGTGCTCGGTCCTTCCGAATGTTTTGACTCTGAACTTGCTCCACTCTCTAATTCATGAGATTTGGAATCCGTTTCACTCTGGGAGTCAGTGTCTGAGTCGTGTTGTTCAAAGTCTTCTATTGAGCTATCGGTGTCACTGTCAGATTGGTCTACAATTGCCTTGCCCTTAGAAGATGCATGTATGGCACTTATCATGTTCAGAGGTGCAATTTGTGGTACCTCTTCCCCCTCTAGTGTGACCCAGGTGGTTCCTCTATTTCCCCAGGTATCTATGGTAGCAGCTAGGTGTACCCAGTCTACGTTGTCTGATTCCGTCATACCCGGTAACACATCCATGTAAGGAGAATCTTGGCCAATGTCTGTATCCTTCTTACAAGTGTAACAATATTGTAGTGGGGCCGAGTGAACTGTGGTGTTAGAGCGATGATCAATAATGGTTTTACTCCCTAAGGGGTGTACCTTACCAGTCACCAAGTCCACTCTAAGGACAGAGTCTTGGAATTGCAAATAGACATGATTTTTAGACCAATCGTGAACCATTTGTGCTTCCCTCATGAATGGTCGTCCTAAAATCATTTCATATGACATAAGGTGTTTAGAGAAATCCATTACAATGAACGTATGTCGTACCTTGTGTCCTAGAACTTTGATCTTAAGATCCTTGAGCATCCCCATAGGTTTGGCTATGGTACCATTTGCCATATTTACCACAATGTTAGTAACACTGAGGCGGGGTTTTCCCATGGATTCCCAACAATCTTTTGTAACGATGATAACTCCCACACCACCATCAAGAATTCCCTTTATAGTTAATCCCTTGGTAGTGATGGGTAGGGTCGCATTAGACTCGTCGCCTTCAAAATACTGCCCTAATTCGTTAATGGGTACCTCGATCAGAGACTCGTGTCCATCTAAGTCAAGTGATTGCACATGATTTTCCTCATCAATCATAATCGAGTCAGGCCTATTTGGTTGCGCAAACTGCGGTAATCCCGTTCGTAGCTCTCCGTTAAGGAATGCTCGAAGTGCAAGGAATAACTCAGGATCTCCATACAGCTTTGCTATGATCGTGGTTCGGACCTCAGAAGACATGAAGTCCACTAGTTTGGCAACATTCATTGGCATTTTGCAGGGTGTAGGTCCTTGACTAGGAACTGGTGAGGATGGAATCTCATATTCCTCAATGGGATCAGGTATTCCTTCGTTAAACATCCTTTCCAACAAGAAAGGTATATGCTCACTTTCTGATGTCCCGTCCTCACTCCCTTCTTGGATGATACTAGATATGGCTAACGGTCTATGGTTCATGTGGGGTGGATGAACTTGCGTGGGAAACATTGTGTCATGAATTTTGACATGCATGGGTTCTGGTTCTAGTTTCCTTTGAGTCTCCTCCACTAAACCTCTTAGATGTTTCACCTGCTCAATCTCGTCTACTGGGTTTGGGTACATCCCAATCTTCTTTTTACGATTCTTCCCTTTTTGCCCCTGCGGTTTATCTTGGGGGTCTTGGATTGGATTTGGAAACACTTGTGGTGTTTTCAGAGGCTCTTTATGGTTTTCTCTTATTCGTTTTTCATTTGGTTCCATGTTACGGTTTTCTTTGTCGGTCTTTCTCTTTGTGGTATTGGTTCTAGTCTCCATTGTCCCGATTGAATCTGAATCATCCTCGAGGTCATTCATATACACGGGGTCATCTCCTGTTCCTATGTTTGTTTTGGAACTTGACTTTGAATTTCCCGTATTCTGCGACCTCTTCCGTTGTGTCTTCTTTTTCTTTGCTTGGATAACTGACGCGGTATCTCTCTCTTCGAGGATATGGCCTGGCCCTTGAAGCATGGACCGTGTAATCGCATAAGCGGGTGCGACGGGTGGTATTGGCGATGTCACACTAGCAATTTCGACCAAATTTAGGGGTGTGATTTTAGGCGCATTTGGGTTATAGGGGCATTGGGCAATCAAGTGATCTATGCCACAACGATTACATGTGAGTATTGGCATTGCAGACGTCCTCCCTTCATTCATTTGCATCTGTGCAGCATTCTTTTGCAGCCTAATAGGGAACTCCGCTGCCCGATGTGGTCCACCACACTCGTAGCATTGAAGAGGTGGCCTCCTAGCCTGGGTGTTGATATTTTGACCTCTGGATGCGAGAGCAGCAGCTTGATAAACCGGCTTGACTTGCCCCCAACAATCTTCCATGTAGTATATAGGACACTCTTCCAATATATCAAGTCCGTAGGCAATACTAGTGTCTATTTCCTCCTCACAGCCATCTGCATAAGCATTAGATGTCTCACAACCCACTTGGTTCATAGGGGCGACTCTTGGATGCGGGGGCTGCGGTCCTAGCACAGGAGGTGGTAGCGGTGTAGCTTGTACAACATTTTGAGATCTAGGGACCATGTGTTGCGGTAGTTGCTCAACAGGTGGAGCAGGCATCAATACAGGAGCTCGAGGTGCATCCGTCCAGGCTACAGGTGGTCTATTTGCCATCATACGTTTGATCATTAAACAATCCTTAGCTTGGTGACCATACCTACCACATGCGTTGCAAGTTCCATTAAATTTTACTCTAAACGTAGGGCACTCACTAGTGCTATGTGGACCTAAGCAAATGGAACACCATTGTTGCTCCCTTCTTGGATACATGTGACTATTTTGAGGGGGTCGATTATCCTTAAGAGACTCTTGGATTGCCTTGGTGAGGTCTGTCAAGAATGTCTCAAATACCTTTGGCTCATTGGCAATGGGCTTTGCAGTCATGGGTTCATACTCAATGGCTTGTGAGCTAGTGGATCTCGTGTCAGTAGACACCCTCATGCCTGCTATCATCAAGTTGTCCTCTAATTGGATTGCATTGGCAGTGACATCTTCCCAGGTTGTGATACCTCTAATCACTAGTCCATTATAGATTCCTTCATTCCTCAACCCTCGAATGAATCGATCAAGCAGTTGGTTATTATTGAAGCGCTCATTTACACGGCAGCGAGAGTTTAAGTGCTTTAGACGACTAATGAAGTCTCTTACTGACTCTCCTTTCTTACGTTCGGCCTTCTGTAGCTGAGATGCTACACCCCAAAGCACACCTTCTCGTATGTACTCCTTTAGAAATAACCTTCGAAGGGTAGGGTAGATTGTTTTCTCGTCCACCCTTAGGGTTCTATACCAATCTCCAGCCTTCCCACTTAATGTCAAGCTTAAGGCATTGCACTTATGTAGTTCGTTGCGTTCCCCTAAGGAATCACATACTTGTTCAAACACTTCAATGTGTTTTCTAGCATCTTCGTCCCCATTGAATTTTTGCGTGAGTTTGGCAATTTGTACTGCCTTACTTCTAGGCTCTCTATCAGATGCATGACGCATATTTTCCGCGATAGATCGACCTATGGTTTGAGAAAACGCTGCCAAGTCGCCTATGTGAGGAGGCAGGGCCGGTGGAGGTACTCTTGGAATCATATGTGGGAGAGGGACGGGTACCGGTCTTGGCATATGTGTGGATGATGCAGGATATGGAACATAACCGGGCATAGGTCCACTCAGATAAGAGTTAGGGAGCGGTACTCGAGGAGCATAAACAAGTGGTCCAATTGGAGGTGTGGGAGCCATGTGTGCATAAGGGGCTAGAGGCACATACGGTCGAGGCCCCATATTAGGTACTACGACACTAGGTAGTGGCATTGCGCTAACCGTAGATGTCATCGGTACATTCTCTGTCAGGCTTATCCCTGGAGTGAGCACTGTGTTTTCCTTAATAGAGGGTTGAGCCAAGTTAGGGAAGCTAAAGTTGTCGCTCGGAGGCTCAGATTGCATAGAGACCCCAGGTGAAATGACGTAAGATGGGTCCATGGGGCTCATTAGAGGAGTCTCCATTTGTGATAGAGTAGGCTGTTGAGCCTTGCTCGTATCCAAAAATCTCATGGGGCCAGTTGAGAGTATATTTACCCCTCGGTTTTGCCTTTTTGATTGAATAATGCCATGGATAACATTACAGATCATTTTTTGTTGATCTTCGATGCTCGTGGCACTAGAGGTGGATTGTACAATCTCTATCCATCCTACATGGTAGGCGTGGCCAGAGTGTAGATCCGTCAACACCTCAGTGTGGAGGTCGTATGTCCAATGATCATTAATGAACAATCCTTCTAGAGTCGACATGTTAACGGTTTCTTGTGAGGTAGAAGCAATGTTGCTCCCCGTGGTTTTACTTGTCACCAACGGTACTCTAGAGGGAACTTCTGAAGGAGGCAGCTCAACAGGGCCTTCTTGGTAAGAAGTTGGCAGGATATCCACATGGACACTCTTTGGGGGTGTGGGATCCACGTGCGATGTGAAAGGAGAGTCCACTTCCCCACCCCCTTCGTGTGCTTCATTTGCATCAGGTTCCGAGCGAGTAGCTCTACCTAATGTTTCCATGAAACGGCTAAACATACTAGTACTAGGCTGTGGAGCTTCGGGAGGTGCATGGCCTTCTCTCTCAGTGTTTTGGGTAGGGTATGCTTCCATGATTTCTGAGTCAGAGGAGGAATCACTAGCAGCTATTTTAGGGTCTTGGGTGGTGCTACCTTGTGTCCCCGCTGAGGGTCTAGAGCCTATCGTGGATGGGTAATGGGTGTCCGTATGAACAAAGGCACCCTCAATATGCTCGTGTTCTAGCACCCGCCCAGAGCGTAAGTGCATGTGCTTTTGATACCCTCAGGTGTCAAAAAGCTACTCTAGGAGGCCTTGTGACTAGTTTTTTGCGTGTTTTTTGTTTGTTTTTTTGCTAGATTTTTTAGAGCGTGTCGTGGAATGGGTCGTGTGATAGCTCGAAACGAGCGTATTGCTAGGAGGGACGTGTTGTGCTTTACAGCCCACCATTTGGTTCTATTTTGCTCCAGAAAAGCCCGAAACAGTCTTTTCCTAGTTGGGGAACTAGGCTCCAAATAGCAAGTCTAAGGGTGCAAGTGGGAAGAGATGGGAGGAGAGTGGAGGACTTGCCCCACATGCTCTCATTCCCTCTTGAGGGGGTAGGGTATATATATAAGAGTGAGTCTAGTGTATATCATAAGATTGAGGACTGAGGCTTGGGCTTGGGCTTGGGCTTGGGTAAACGATCCCGATCAAAATTTTAGTGATCTCCCTAGTCACTCACGCTTAAATATTTTCGATTTTTTTTATAACCTCCCACTCACTTACGTTTTTATTTTTCGATTTTTTTTTAATTTTATTTTTTTTAAAATTTTATTTTTTTAAAAATTTTATTTTTTTTAAAATTTTATTTTTTTAAATTTATTTTTATTTTTATTTTTGGATATTATTTGGTACGCATTTTGGTGCGCGTTGACCTCACCTAACTATTTACTGTCCCACCTACCTACTGACTTGCTAATCAGTGGTTCACCTAATTACTAACCTGCTTAATTAACTAACTGTGCGCCTAACTGTGCAAAAACCAGAAAACACAGAAAATGCAAAAAATTGAAACTTGACAGAACTGTGCAGTACAAACAAGAAAATGCAGAAAACGCACAAACGCAAGAAATGCTAACTGTGTAAGCTGAAATCTGAGCTTAATAGAACTAGCAAAACAGAGCTTAACAGAACACAGAAAACTTGAATGCAGTCAACAACATTGTGTCTTTCTCTATTGTTTTTGCATAACAACAATAATCAAACTTAAGCCGCGCCTTTCCTACATAAAAAATAGCTTCAATACAATTTACAGGTCGCCATTCGAGCTTCACACGTAGCAGCTCCCCGGCAACGGCGCCAAAAATGTCAAGGCTAGGGACTTGCTACGCGCCGTGTGCGAGCCACAAAGGCTCCTAGCACACAGTCATACAACAGACAAGCTCACAAGGAAGAATGGTGTGTCACTCACCTTCCTGCGTAGTTGCGAATGAAGGATTCCCGTGCCGCGAAGAAGAGGGAGACGCCGCTACGCCGCGCTCAACGGCCTCGTCGCCGTCGTGCCGCCGCAACGCTCGATCACACACACACTCTCACTCTCTCTCTCTCTCTCTCTCTCTCTCTCTCTCTCACACACACACACACACACACGTACACACACACACACACAAGGAGATGGTGAAGGAGAAGGTGGAGATGGAGCAAGAGCAGCTTCTATTGCACAATGAGAGAATGAGTAAAAATTAGGTTTAGTGGCTTTTATATGAGCTCACCCCATTCACACTTGGGCGCCCATACTTAGCCAACTAACTCCTTGAATATTCCAGTTAGAGTGCGCCTGTCATCGGCGATCACCCTTACCCTGTTCCTATTGGTCCGACAAGCCCGGTACCTGACTCTAAATAATACAACGTTTATAGATCATAGGGTGTCCGTGTGCCGTGAGGGTTAACACCAATGTGCCACTTGTTCACGTGCATATGAGAGAGAGAGAGAGAGAGAGAGAGAGAGAGAGAGAGAGAGAGAGCATTGCATTTACTCATTGCTAATGGTCCTCAAGATTTTTAGTAGTAGCTTAGGAAAGCGCGCATAACCTTGGCATTGAGAAGGCTTTTTCAAAGCACATGTTCTTAGTGTGGTTAAATACCCACACCCGTGTTGAAATGTTTACATTGATGTTGATGAAATTGTCGTGATTATATTCAACCCAATTTTGCTTCACAAATTCTACGTTATTTTTGTAGTATTTGTTGAGCAAAGCTGGGTTTGATTTATTGTTTAACTCCTAGCATCTAGCGTTTGTAATCGTTGTGCTCCTTGTTCATAGATGTGCCACTATTATCATGGAGAATGCTCATGGAATGAATGACATGTGAGGAGGTTTGCAAAGGGCTTTCATTCGAATTGGACTTTGGGGCTTATAGTCCTATACCTCATGATACTTATTCCATACTCCTTATTCTTTTCACTAGGTTTCTCTTTTTTCCCGATGGAAGGGCTGGAGAAGCAAGGAGGTAGTAAACGAAGGGACAAATCCAGGGAAGGATAAAGGAGATATGGTATGTGATAAAATGGATATTAAGATGTAGGAAAAGATTGTGGAGGAATCAGTTCCCATACAACGAGCTTCCGAAGGTGCAGGCAATAATAATAGGATCATTACTCCCGCTGCTATCCCCAAATTTATGTGACAACGGCGACGAGGCTGTCCAAGTCCCTGGTCTGAAAAGAGCCAAAAGAGTGAAGGCAGTGGCAAGAGACTCCAAAGTGCTTCAAGTCGTGAGAACACTTGAGGTGAAAGGAACTAATTCATCCTCCACCCCTTCGAAAGGAGGGGGGTTCGTTGTCCCTCTGCACAATCCATTTGCAGCACTGCAAGAAAAGAAATCCCCTGACTTGGAACCCCCAGATTCTCCTGATACCAAGGAGAAGGGGGAGGGGAATGATTCGGATGCTGAAGAATTCGTTCCTCTATCCCAATGAACCCTCATTAATGATGGAGTCTCTCACTATCCAATCTTGGAACGTAAAGGGGTTGAAATCCCGTAAGAAGAGTACCTTATTCTGGGAGGAAATAAAAAAGGAGAAGACAATAAACTGCTGGGCCATCCAAGAACACCACCTAGATGCCCATAGCAAGAGAAAGCAGGTGCTAGGAAAGAAACTGGTATTCTATGGAGAAGGAAGTAACGGCTTCAGTGGCGTCCTCAGCATTGCGGACAGAGAATTGGAGCCGAAGTTGGTTCTTAACCACCCATCCGACAAAATCCTCGGGATTAGAATCAGATGGGAAGGGCATCCGTTCACCATTGTGAATGTGTACGGCCCTTCCAATGCAAAGAAAAGAGCTAAACTATGGATGCATCTTAGAGATACTCCTATTGAAGGGGAGTGGATGTTGGTTGGCGAATTTAATATGGTGGCTGGCTGGCTCAGAAAGATCTAAATGGAAAAGTTTGTGTGAAAAGTGGGCAATGATCGACTTATGGGAAGTTGGCCCATGGAACAGCACGCCTGGTTTCACCTACACAAGCCTCCAGTACGCTGCGAGTGCTGAATGCCTACTCTCTAATCTAATTTAATATCACCAACCAAATGGATAATGGGTGCTCACTTTTATCAATCACGCACACAGACATCAATCAAAAGCTCAAAGATCTCACAAAAGAAGTGCACGAGAAGAGAAATGATAGAGGGCAGCACTAATTTGGAGACTAATTAATGCTTAACTACACACCATTAACATAAATGAAAAAGAGAGAGAAGAACATGAGCACTTAGCTTTTCATTGCATGCCATAGAAAGTGTATAAGCTCAAGAGAAAGCTCCAACTTCAAGCATCATCATCTCCACCTTATTTACATGAAAGCTCTACTCTCATGAGGATAAGTGAAAAAAGGACCTAACTTTCACTTTTATACCTAGGGCATCAAAAATATGTCTGGCCGCCCATAAGATGCATACAGCTGTGTGCATCTCTACAGCTCTTAGGAATCATGTAGCATCAAATATGCAATATAGAACTCATGTAGAGCTCAAAAATACATCAAAAATGCATATACAAATGATATGCCTATAAAAAAATAAACTCAGGATTAAGCATTGTATGCTAAAAATAGCAACACTAAAGGTCATTCGCTGCTTTCAATTGGCACTACAATAGATGTGGAAATAATCATGCAATGGTGGAGCTCAATCTATCCATGCTGTGTGAAAGTTGAAGTCCATCCATGATGCAAAATCATAAACAAAATACTGCCACCTAGAAATGTGTGTCAACATAGAAACGAGAGTTTTACTACCTAAATACAAATAAAAATGAATCCTATACTAAGGTTGCATATTTGGATGCCTAGAGGGAAAAAGCCCAATGGGAAAAAGATTCCTCTAGTATAAGCGCATGTCTCTAGTGAACCATTGTCAATTTGCACAAGTCAGGGGTCTAGTGCAACTAAGAGGGATAAGAGAACTCTCTCCAAACAATAAAATCTGCAATCTTCTAGATCTATATCTAATGGTCATTGGATAGCTAGCACCTAGCTCCATGTGGATAGTAGAATTTGTAGGACGAGTAATGGGTCTAGGGATGACATCATCGTGTGATTGTGTGCTCAATGAACTTCGTGGCTAAGGGTCCTTCAATGGATGACTCCTGCCTAACTCTAAGTCAACAACATGTCCAGGAAAATTCTCAGGTTAGTTGTGGATTGTGTCAACCTATGGTGTGATAGGTGTCTGGATCTTTAGTAGCCAAATCTTCAATGTCCACTATATCTCAGTAAATGCACGCTAAGCTCTCCTCACATGTGGT
The DNA here is from genome assembly GCF_014529385.1 of Adiantum capillus-veneris. Lineage (NCBI taxonomy): Eukaryota > Viridiplantae > Streptophyta > Polypodiopsida > Polypodiales > Pteridaceae > Adiantum > Adiantum capillus-veneris. The sequence goes on from NC_140952.1 coordinate 93,960,871, forward strand.
CGTGAATGTCTAGTTTGTAGAACTTTAGGTCTAGACTATCTTGCAGTAGATGGCCGATGTTGTTGTTTTGAACATCTCATATATTATTGTCCTCTATTGTAATGTGTCTACTCTAGGCAGCATAAAAGAACTATGAGTGATCATCATGGGGTGTGCTATTATGCAACTTCTAGGAACCCAGACCTATCTATGTCCCTCAAAAAATCCATGTGCCTCTAGTGACCGTCTAGAAGCTAGCCATCCATGTGATGCACCATCATTTTCTCTATGTTTTTCTATCCACACAAGTGTGTCGTCCCTAGAAAAACATAACTCTCTATGGGAACATAAACCTATATAGTCCTGTGGTAAGCTATATGAATCAAGGTATGGCTAGAATCCCATGTGTGCCCTGCTAAAGTAGTACTACATTGGGGTGTAGAGTCCAAACTATCCAATGGCTCTAATATATGTAGTGTGGCCACTATTGTGATCTCCTCAACATAGTCTATAGGAATTTGATGTGACATTGTCTCACAAGTCATATTCGTCTACTCTATGATCAGGGATCTGGTCGTGTCTTCACAAGAATAGATGGATTAATGCAACATCTATATGATGTGGTCATTGTGTAGGTGAATCACTCAATATGTGTCACTCTGTTGCACATGAAGATGGTGAGCAACATATGCTGGCTCTATGTCATTAGCCTCATACTAATCTAAGCTATAAAGCTCACTCTATGCTAGGCTAAGCTCTAGAGCTACATATGGGGGTGGTATAGTCCTAGGAATCTCTCATTGAGGATCAAAATCTTTCATGGTTCTAGAAGGTGATCTATGACTTGACTAAGCTGGAGCTCTTGTAGGTACTCTAGCTCTATAACATGTTTTATCGATCAATGGTCTGGGTGTGTATCTCAATTTGGCAGTCAGCACATAAATGGCATGATCAATGCCTCTATATACTAACTCTTGAAGATCTCGATCAAACATAAGCATGGCACTCACACTCAGAGCTAACTCACCAGATGCGCTAGACCTCATGTGTACCAACATTCGTAATCATCAAGATATGTCTATGTCTACTCAAGTCTATACAACTCTACCAAACCTTATCATCAATATGCAAAGTGCAATGCTTGGAGTCTACTCCAAGTTACACATATGCAACATGATAGACCATGAGACACCACCCTTTTTCCGCCAAGCATTTAGAAAATGCAAAGGATAGTGCATGGAACTTAATCCAATATGCACAAATACACTTCCTAAAGCTATCCATTGCATGCCAATCACCAAATCAGGTATAGTGTGCCTTTCCACCCAAAAAATGAATACAAGTGCACCATTTATTGTCAACATGCTAGGGCTAGGAACCCATCAAGTAAATCATCATCCATGAGAACTCATATAAAAAAAACTTGTAGAACCATTAAGCAATGAGAAAATCTCCACTCCATTGAGTGGACTCCATCTTTGAGCCAATGACTCCAAAATAAGCTTCATTGTTTGGTAAAAAACTACCAACATGATTCAACAAAGACTCCTTTTCTTTGACACATCCTTCTTCAAAAAGTTTGTGAGCTTTGGCTTCAATTTGTAAAGACAAATTTCATTCCTTGATGCAATTTGGAGTTCAAGACACCATATTTGACAAACAAGATCTCCTTCTAGGCTTACAATGAGAAAAACACACAAGATATTTGCATCATCATGCACAAAAATAAGCATTAGTTTTCTCAAAATCACAAAATCATCACCTTTCCTAGAATGGATAAGCATACAAGCCCCATCATGCTTTAAATAGGCACCAATTGTGTGAATAAATACACATATCCCATCACACAACATTGCCTCCAAGCAAACATTCATTTAGCACAGCATCAGTTTTTGAAATAAGTTGCTTCACACACACCACATTTTGTTGCTTGAAAATTTCATCATGAAGTACCTCATTTTGGTTAGTCATCTCTTCAATTTCATGTGAGACACTAAAATCTCCAACTAGAGTTCCTACTCGAGGTTATGAGGCTAGAAGCACCCTAGCAGGAGATCCAAGAGTTGTGAGAATGGTTGCAAAAATAGGACGTATGTGACCATCTTAGGTAGCTTAGTGTACTTCCAAAAAGTACAATGGGTCAGAAGATCCATATGCTCATGTCTCACTCTTTAAACAAGTTTGAGAGCTAAACAAATCACGGATTTCTACACACAATACAAAAGATTTGGGCTGACATGGGCAGGAACAATATTGACGTGGTTCCAACCTTTAAATAGTAGAGATTATCTAAACATAAAATAGCTCTTGTAGACATTTACTAAGAAATTCTCTAAAAGGGGAATCAAGCATAACAATGTGTTCCAAATCTATGCTTTCAAGCAAAAAGAGAATGAGAAAGTGAAGGAAGCTTTGCTTTGCCTTAAACAATACTTAGAGAGATGTCATGTGAGAGAGCTACCACAAGAAAAGAGGCTATTAGATCTCTTTATCAAGGTCTTGAGTAACTGAGACTCTCAATAAGGACCTATACTTGAAAGCATAAACAATGTTTGAGCAAGTCACTAAAGAAGCTCTGTATCTAGTCAACAATTGTAAGGCCTTTAGATAGGTGAAAAAAGATGCAGACAATGTGTCTAGTAGTGCCTCTTCTACGACAAGTGAATCCATGAGAAAGCAAAATTTTCAAACTTCAACTATAGAGCATTGATCAATAGGTCAATAGAAGTGACTAGGAGGATGAACCAAGTCTATATACAAACTCCAAATGTACGACAACAACTAGTGGTAGAAAATGCACAATGTGTCTTCAAGTGGTGTGTGATTGAGTAAAGATGGACCAACCATGAAATGAATGAGTGTTTTTACAATGGGAATTAGGTGACAAAAAGGCAATATGGACCTCCGGGGGTTTGCAACCATTGCTACCACCACCAAGATACCAAACAATCCTGAATAATGCAGCCCAAGGGAAAGACAAGTCTCAACCAATGTTGGGCCAACACCTCCCTTACCTCAAGAAAACCAAGAAATTGTAAGCTATACATTGCTAGTAGAAACACTTTTGTGATTCAACGAATGCTGCTAGAGCCATCATATGTTATGCAATAAATAAAAAATCACTATACAATGGACAAGAACACACTCATATTCATATCCAGCTAGAATTATAAACCTAGAGTTTATCCTCTTAGGTTAGCATAGCCAATGGAGAAACCACAAGTATCCCAATACAAAGGTATGTGCTATGAAGGTGGAGGTGATCATTGGGCAAGAATTTGTCCATGTGAAGGGTGAAGGTAATTTAAAGATTTTTATGTGATGGATGTGCAATCGATCATGTTCTTCTAGAGAAAAGAAAAACAAGGAGAAAAATGAAGGAGCGGGGTCATCCAAGATATAATCGGGAGGTTCAGTCTTGGTGGACAAAGCTATAGAACCTTTAGAGGCTCTATTACAAGCTTATGAGGCTAGATTAAAAACCAATCAAATACTGGAACAAAGATGGTTTACATATCTGCGTCTTGAGATTAAGAAACAAAGACTCAAAATGTGCAAAAATCTCATAGAGAGAACTGAAGCTCTAATGGATCCAAAATTTTAAAAATCCCTAAACAAGAAATATTAATCCACAAAAGGGACAGGAAATTTGAGCACAAAGGAAACAAAACAAATGATTAGATGAGACTAGAGATAGAAACACCATTGGACAATAGTGGCTAACACCACAAACAACTCAAAGTCACAAGTGGTGATGCCGATTTCTAAAGTGGATGAGCCATGGCGAGAAGCCTTGTAGAAAACCGTACATAACAAAAAGGATGGTAGTGCGACTTTTATGGTTGCAGCTATCACTGAGATCAATATGGATCATGAGTTTTACCTAGAAGACATACAATATCTATATGGTGTTGCAAGAATAGAAGCATCTAGGGAGAGTAAACCTGAAACATTGAAAAGTTTGTCATCTTTTCATAGGAGAACACAAAATGAAATCGGAGGTCAAGGTAGTGCCTTCTTAACAGAAGCCAATTCAAAGGATGTTGGACACTAAAAGCCTGCATAAACTAATGTCAACTCCCATACAATGGACGATAACTCTTTATGAGTTGTTACAGATTCAACCACATTTATGGGGAGAAGTGGACAAAAACTTAGAGAATATGGGATTTAAAATTCCTCATCAAGACATCCCCTTACATGAACAAACAGGTAGACTCACACAAAACAAACCAAAGGAAAAACTGGTATATGTAAACAAGGTGGGTGATTACTGTGAAGGAGAAGAAGGGAATACCACCTTACCAATGCTGGAGATGCAAGTTCGACTAGTGCTTCTACAGAACCAAGCTCCAACCAAGCACACATTCGGTTGCTCATCAAGCCCACAAAGTTGAGCCCAAGGGAGATTTGTGCAACCAATTGCCTTGACTTGCCCAGGCACCTAGCCTATCAAATAGGTCCATTCCTATTGACAATTGCCCTGCCATTACAAGAGCTTCTCAGCCTCAAGAAACATAATCAAGCCTCAGACCCATGCTCTATTGCTTTGTCAAACACCTCGTAGGTTCACTCATTGTCTTTGGCACTCTTTGCTCTTTTCCACTACTCGGCTCTCACACAACGTCACCATTGCAGCGCGTTATAGCTCAACTAAAATCCATCATCCACTTTGGCGATGATCCGAGCCTATCACAAATTTTTTGGTTACTATATTTTGTTGGTTTTCCCTGCTTCTAGAGGTTTACAATAAAAGAAAGAGTGAAAACAACCTCTTGGAAAAATTCAAAAAATGACTTGATGGGAATTTTTCCTTGACTAGTTCACAGGAGGTGAAAGGTAGAACCTAGTGGTAAAGGGAAGGGAAAATATGTAAATGTGAAAAGAAAAGATATGATGTTTTTGTGGAACCTTGCACCTACACCCATGATTCAAGGGTCATGAGGGGCTCATATCATCATGGCTTTGGAGCCATATGATGATTCAAACAGATGGGACCCAGGTGGAAGACTTGGTGAAGGAAGGAAACAGACACATGATTTTGCTGGATTTTTTAAAAATACGTCCACTCCCATCCAAGAAAAGTTGACTTCATCAAAGTTAAAATTATGAGCTGGATATTCTGACCATATTTTTTTTATAATTTTTGCAGCTACGGTCTAGGAGATATGGCAAAAATAGTGGACGCCAGTTTTTTCAACTGTGGTGGAGACCACCCACTCTACCTTTACACACACACACCCTTCATTGAGTCCTTCTCTAAAATCAGCCATTAGTCTCCTCACCCTCCCCTCCTTCCTCCTCTCTCTCAAGCTCATAAAACCATCACAAATTCCTCTTCTAATCACCTCTCAAATCATGCTTAATCTTGTTGTAATTCATAAGTTTTCATTCAACCCCTTTCTATTATTACTAGATACGCATTGATTTTATGTAGATTCTTTACATTTTAAAATAATGAATCTCTTGGACTCAAGCTATGGAGGAAGGAGTGAAGACAACACAAGTGATGATGGAGCCAATTAGTTGCAAATTGGTCAACAAATCACTTGGAAGGAGCTTCTTCATTGGTGGAATGTCCCTAATCAAGCTTCATTTTTACAAATTGCACTTGGATCTTAACCTCACTCCTAATCACTTTCTTGCCTATATTAAGAGGCCCCCCTCTTTGTAATTTCAAGTCTTCCTCAGCCATTGAGTCTTTGTATCACTCATCATGAGCCCATAAAGCTCATTCATTCACTCTATTCTTTGCACATTCTAGAGTGCAAATTGTTTTATGCTAGTAACCTCCCCTCCTCTTACTTATGTTAATGAAGAGAGATCTTTTCTGTGTGTGTGAGAGTGCTTGATGTGATTTTAGCTAAATCTTGAGTTTTTGTTTAGTAATCTACATGCTATTTGTGTTGGGAGTGCTTGATGTTATCCATTCCTTGTACACACATTGAGGTTAATGCTTCATTCATAGTGATAGCTCTCTCTCTCTCTCTCTCTCTCTCTCTCTCTCTCTCTCTCTCTCTCTCTCTCTCTCTCTCTCTCTCTGTGTGTGTGTGTGTGTATGTGTGTGTGTGTGTGTGTGTGTGTGTGTGTGTGTGTGTGTGTGTGCGTAGCGGTCCTAGTCCACGCTTCCAAGACTAGGTGGTGCCCTCATCTCATTTCCCTTGTGGCGCAATGGAGTTTGTTTTGGTGTAGAGGCCGCCATTCCAAATTTCCTTCGTCATAAATTGGTGCTCCCACGGAGGAGTTCTCAAGCAGCGCTCTGCTAATCCTATGAAGGAAGGTCCATCAAATTCTCCAAGACTTCCACTATGGTCTTCCCAAGAAGCTCGAGAGAAGAAGCGTCTTTATCGACAAACGGCACGTATGCGGGTAAAGAGAGTTAACTACATACACCCTTCTTTGCTTCAAGGAAAATCTTGTAGTCATCAAGTCCCTAGGTCAAAGCATTGTGTTGAGTGCTTCGTGGCTAGTGTGAAGACACTTCCTTTGAAGCCTCGACTTCGGGTGATGAAAGCACTCTCAAACTCGGGTATTAACAATTTTTTGGAGGGGGAGCTACACATCAATGGTGTGCGGTATTCGCAAGAGGTTACATATGGTGATGCACTCCAACTACTACTAGCAAGAAGGCTCAAGGTGGTTGAGAAGGTAGCCATTGAACCCTATGAACTCTACAAAGCTGAAGATGGTCACACCAAAGCTAGGCTAATCACTGGTGAGCAAATTCTTCGCATCTCTCAAATGGTGGGATCCAAGAGAGCTGAACTTCAATGAAGTGCTTCATGGAAGTTTGTAGTTAATGCACAAATGAATAATCCCATTTTCTACAACTTTCAATCAGTTCAGAATATTAGGGTGAATGTGCGCATTGATAGAAAGATTTTTTTCCAACAAAGATTGGTCTTCTATTTTGGAGCTGAGAGGTTGAGAGAGATATTTTTGTCCCCTGAACCTATAATATTTCCTATTTTGGAGTATAATGTATCTTTTGATGTTCACATCTTTATCTTGCTTTAACTTACACTCCATGAATCATAGGGATTTATATGGACCTATCCAACCTCTTGCTAGACAAAGTGTGCATATAATAGCTAGCACAAAGCTTAGGTTCCAAAACATCATAAGGAACTTACTAGACCCTCGTCGTCTAGCTGAGATTAATGCATCTATCAATCCATTTATTCTACCCTTAATAAGATATGATTTGGGCCTAGACATTTTCATCTTTGTGCTGTATTGAGAGGAAGGCAACCCATCCTATCATGGATTTCCCTAATTTTGTTGGGCGTAGTGGGGAAAATGATGGGGATTTTTTGGATAACTTGGAGATGGCTTTTCTTGTCTCTGGGAGGGATGACGAAGCATTGAAATTGAGAGCTTTTCCTTTGGTGCTCAAAGAAGAAGCTAGGGTATGGTTCTAGGCTCTAGATCCAACCCAAAGAGCTGAATGGGAGGGATTGAAGGCGGCTTTCCTACAAAGATTTCAACGAGCCAATTCGGCAGAAGAACTATGGCAACGGCTTCTGGCCCTTCATCAAGTTGACCCTCATGGTTATACAACCTATGAGGAAGGTTTTCTGAAACTTTGGGGGCAATGGTCAGACTCACTAAACCCTGGTGAGCGAGCTCCCAATTGCCTCCAAAAGGATCGTTTTATCTCAGGTTTGTACCCCTTGCTAAGGGAGAAGGTAAAGAGCAAATTTCCAAATACTTTTGAAGATGCCTTAAGAATTGCTAGGGAAAAGAATCGAAAGATTCTCTATCAAGCCCAAGCTGGCTAGCTAGCTTTGGGAGGCAATATCACAAATATGGAAGCTTCTCACGTACCTCCAAATGTGCCTAATGCACCAGACCTCAAAAGAGGTCAACAAGACGATATGCTCCAACAAATAAACAATCTCACAAACTAGCTAGAGGGTTTGAGAGTAAATCTTGTGCAGGGTGCAAGAAGGCCGATTGAGGGGAATGGTGGGAATCGGCCACCAATGCGACGTCAAGCAAGGGAAATGTTGTGTTACAATTGTGGGGAAAATGGCCTCGGCATGTATAATTACCCTCATCCCAGAAGATATGACTACCCTGTTAGAGGTCCTCGACAACAAGTAAGTCCTCCCCGTGCTAGAGCTCAAGCACAAGAGCAACCGCAACCTCAAATTTTGCAGTCACCTCGTGCTCAAGCTCAAGCCCCTGCTACTCAACCAAATGTGAGCATCATAAGGATGGAGGAGGTCGTCAAGGGCAGAAGCAACCAGGAAGAAATAGCTAAAGGGAAGATGAAGATAGATGAAGTGGCTACAATGCCTATCAAGCGTGTGTGTGTCCAAGATGAAGTAAGTAAAGAAACAAGCAAGGATGCAAGCAACGAAGCAAGTACATCTCGGGAAACTAAAGATGAAGCCAAGAAGAGAAAGACACGTACTAGGTCTCAAATTGACATCTCTGATTTCCCTATGGGATCTCGGACACAACCTTATGACTTGACAATTGATGTGAGTTCTCAAGGACCAAAGATTACTTGGCCACAACTACTTCATATCTCCCCAAAGCTGCGACGACAGTGGTAAAAAATGGTGAGCACGAGGGCAAAGCGAAGTAAGCTAGTAAGTGTAATCAAAGCCTATGGTCTCAAGGATATAGTGCCTTTGGTGGAGGCTCAAATCAAGGGACAACGGATTCCAAAAACTTACATTGACAGTGGAGCAGAGGTTTGTGTCATGACAAAAAAGATAATGCATCAATTGGGTTTAGAGGTAATGGAATCATCAAACTTTAGGGAAAAAATGGCCAATAATGTCTCTGTCACTTGTGTGGGTGTAGTGAAAGCTTTGAGAGTTTCTGTTTTTGGAATCACTACAGAGGTTGATGCTTATGTGATGCCAGTGAAGGGAGAAGGATACCCCCTTATTTTAGGACGACCTTGGCTCATGGGTATAGGAGCTAGGCAAGATTGGGAAACAAGAGACTTGGAGTTGAGGCCTCGTGTGGGTGGCCATAGTCGGAAGGTGGTTTATAACTTGAAGAATGGGCGACAAGAGAACCTTGAACTAGAGACGTCAGTTGATGAGTGGAACTCAAGTGGATGCTCCTCATCCATGGACGAGGAAGAGAGTTCAAGTGAAGAGAGTGATAGCACTCTCGAAGTCATGGACGTCACCATAAAGGAAACTACCTTATCAGAAGACAACCCAAGGATCCAAATGGAGAATGTGTGGGATGCCAGCCTAGAGAAGATGTTATTCAAGGATATAAAGGAAGAAGAAAGGGAGGGTTATGTAAATGTTCTCAAGAAGCATGCATCATTGTTTATTTTTGATTACACTCACATTATAGGTGTCACTGCATTGAAGCATCATATCCATCTAAAAGAAGGGAGCAAGCCAGTAGTACAAAAACAAAGAAGATTAGAAGTTGTGCAACAAAATGCACTATTGTCCGAGGTGAAGAGACTCTTAGAAGCAGGATTCATATACCCAGTAGAAGATTCAAAATGGGTCTCCCCAGTAGTGGTGAGGCCAAAGAAGAATGGAAAATGGCGAGTGTGCATGGATTACAAGCCACTAAATGCTGCAACAAAGAGGGACCACTTCCCTCTCCCATTTCAAGATGAGATTCTAAATGAAGTAGCAGGCCACGAGCGATACACAGTGTGTGATGGCTACTCCGGCTACTTTCAAATACGCATTGCAGAGGAGGACCATAAAAAGACTACTTTCATCACACCATGGGGCTGTTTTGCATTTCGAGTCATGCCTTTTGGTCTCACCAACGCTCCAGCCACCTTTCAACGATTCATGAATATGGTCTTCCAACCTTACTTTGGTAAGTCCATAAGGATTTTCATAGATGAATTTTGTATTTACAGCTCCAAAAGTATGCATCTCGGCAAGATTGATGAAGGATTTACTTGTTTAGCTAAACTCGGTGGACAACTAAACAAGGACAAATGTCACATTGGGGAAAGCAAGGTTACACTATTGGGGCATGTAGTGTCCATTGATGGAATCGAGGTAGATCCTGAAAAGATAGAAACATTGCTAAATCCACCTTCCCCAACTTCCATCAAACAATTAATCTCTTCCTTGCAAAAGCTAAGATATTTGAGTAGATTCATACACTTACTCTCCCAAGTGATATTTCCTCTACAACAGCTGACTCGTCAAGAGACGCTTGTTTGGAGTGAAGAAAGTGATGGGCATTTTAGAGAGATTAAAAAAATGTTAGGGTCACTCCCTGTAATCCTCCAACCTTGTTGGGAAGAAACATTCTTTGTAAACCCTAGTGTCGGAGAAGAGGCCATTGGTGCTGCCCTCCTACAAAAAGATGCAGAAACATCCTTTATGAGGCCTGTGTATTTTGCTAGCCGCCTCATGGAAAACACAAAGAAGGCCTACACCCTGATGGAACAGCTAGTGTTAGCCCTCATATTTGCGGTAACCAAATTTCGGTCATACTTGTTGCCAAAGAGGTTAGTAATTATCACTATGGAGGATATGTTTCCCTATGCACTACAACATATAGAAATCTCTGACAAAATAGCAAAGTGGGTGGTGCGACTTCAAGAGTTTGATTATACAATACAGGTTGAAAGAAAAACTCGAGCATGCTTAGCCGACATTTTAACAAACAAGTGCTATGAAAAAGTTTTCCATTTGAAGAGAAAGGAACTTCCACCACCTCCAGCTCTAGAGGCTCTGGTCAATGCTTATAGCCTCTACTTTGATGGAGCATACAAGAGAACCAAGGATAAGGAAGCTGCAGGCATCGTGGTCTTATCTCCATTGGGAGAGAGGATCCATGGTGAAGGGATCACTCTAGATGATGTCCACTCCAACAATGAAGCAGAATATCAAGCTCTAATTCATGGCCTTTGTTGGTGCCTGGATAATTCAATTGAGAGATTAAATGCTTGTGGTGACTCCATGCTTTTGGTAAGGCAAATGCAAGGTGCATGGGCTTGCAAAAATGCCAGTCTCTCTACTAAAATGAGAGAAGCCAAAGCTCTTATGAGAAGATTTAGGGAGGCACAAGTACATCATGTGCCAAGAGACCAGAACAAGGATGCATACCACCTAGCATCATCGAAATTAAATGAGTCAATAGTGGGAGCAGTGGCCATCAAACTTCCACTTCAACAAGGCAAGGAGGACTTAGAAGATATTATGCACATTTTGGAGCAAGGAGAGGCTCCTAAACACTTGAATGCAAGGGAAAGGCGATGGTTATCTAGGAAGGCTACCGGGTATCGCATAGTAAATGATAATTTGTATTGTCTTGGTAAGGATGGTGTGCTTAGGAGAGTGCCTTTGAAGAGTGAAACTGAAGAGATTTTAAAATCTTGTCACAATGATGTGTGTGGAGGACACTTTGCACACGACATCACTAGTAAAAAGGTTCTACAGCTGGGTTTACTTGGCCAAGTCTTCATCGTGATGTCAAATACTGGTGTCAAACATGTGATGAATGTCAGAAAGCAGGACCACGACGGCTCATAGCTGAACCTCAGAACCCAATAAAGGTATATGGGCCCTTTGAGAAGTGGGGAATTGATGCCATAGGGCCTCTACCACGCACTCAGTCAGGTAAAGAGTACATCATTATGGGAGTAGACTACATGACTAGATGGTTTGAGGCTATTCCAGCCAATAGAATTACTGCTAAGGATGTGAGTCAGTTCATCTTTGACCACATCTGTTGTCGGTTTGGCACCCCTCTTGAAATACTATCTGATAGAGGACCAAGGTTTAGAGCAGACTTGGTAGGAGAACTCATGCAGAAGATAAATATTCAGCATCAACACTCTACTCCTTGCTACCCTCAGTGCACTGGCTTGGTGGAAAAGGTAAATGGAATCATTTGCAAAATTCTCACCAAATAGGTACATGCCAGGCGCCAAGATTGGGACAAACACCTGAATGGAGCTCTATGGGCCTATAGAACCTCCTTCAAAACCGCATTAGGGTACACACCCTTTCATTTGGTTTATGGAAAGGAGGTGCTTTTGCCCATTGAAGTGAAATTAACAAGTCTTCGAATATTGGGTAGCCAGGTAGGCTTTCAAAAGGAGAAAGTACATCAAAGGATCATGGATCTAGAGAGGTTGCAATTGGATCGTGAAGAAGCCATCAACCACTACTCTCAAGAAGCAGAGAAGCGCAGAGAAAATTTCAACAAAAAGCTAGCATCTAAAGACATCAAAAAGGGATCTCTAGTGCTTCGATATGACAATCGCTTCGACACTCGTAAGGATGGAAAGTTTCTTTTTCGATGGGAAGGTCTGTTCGTCACCAAAAAGTTCAAAAATGGCTCTTACAGACTTCAAGACATTGATGGTAAAGTGCACAAGACCAGGACAAATGGATGGCGTCTAAAGCCTTATCACATCCGAATAAGGTCAGCTCAAGATCAAAGAAAGTAGGCTAGAAGCATAAATACCTCTAGCCAGGTTTGGGGGGGCTATGATCCGAGCCTATCACAAATTTTTTGGTTACTATATTTTGTTGGTTTTCCCAGCTTCTAGAGGTTTACAATAAAAGAAAGAGTGAGAACAACCTCTTGGAAAAATTCAAAAAATGACTTGATGGAATTTTTTCCTTGACTAGTTCACAGGAGGTGAAATGTAGAACCTAGTGGTAAAGGGAAGGGAAAATATGTAAATGTGAAAAGAAAAGATATGATGTGTTTGTGGAGCCATGCACCCATGATTCAAGGGTCATGAGGGGCTCATATCATCATGGCTTTGGAGCCATATGATGATTCAAACAGATGGGACCCAAGTGGAAGACTTGGTGAAGGAAGGAAACAGACACATGATTTTGCTGGATTTTTTAAAAATATGTCCACTCCGATCCAAGAAAAGTTGACTTCATCAAAGTTGTAGCTTATGAGCTGGATATTTTGACCATAGTTTTTTTATAATTTTTGCAGCTACGGTCTAGGAGATATGGCAAAAATAGTGGACGCCAGTTTTTTCAACTGTGGTGGAGACCACCCCCTCTACCTTTACACACACACACCCTTCATTGAGTCCTTCTCTAAAATCAGCCATTAGTCTCCTCACCCTCCCCTCCTTCCTCCTCTCTCTCAAGCTCATAAAACCATCACAAATTCCTCTTCTAATCACCTCTCAAATCATGCTTAATCTTGTTGTAATTCATAAGTTTTCATTCAACCCATTTCTATTATTACTAGATATGCATTGATTTTATGTAGATTCTTTACATTTTAAAATAAGGAATCTCTTCGACTCAAGCTATGGAGGAAGGAGTGAAGACAACACAAGTGATGATGGAGCCAATTAGTTGCAAATTGGTCAACAAATCACTTGGAAGGAGCTTCTTCATTGGTGGAATGTCCCTAATCAAGCTTCATTTTTTACAAATTGCACTTGGATCTTAACCTCACTCCTAATCACTCTCTTGCCTATATAAAGAGGGCCCCCCCTTTGTAATTTCAAGTCTCCCTCAACCTCATTGAGTCTTTGTATCACTCATCATGAGCCCATAAAGCTCATTCATTCACTCTATTCTTTGCACATTCTAGAGTGCAAATTGTTTTATGCTAGTAACCTCCCCTCCTCTTACTTATGTTAATGAAGAGAGATCTTTTCTGTGTGTGTGAGAGTGCTTGATGTGATTTTGGCTAAATCTTGTGTTTTTGTTTAGTAATCTACATGCTATTGTGTTGGGAGTGCTTGAAGTTATCCATTCCTTGTACACACATTGAGGTTAATGCTTCATTCATAGTGATAGCTCTCTCTCTCTCTCTCTCTCTCTCTCTCTCTCTCTCTCTCTCTCTCTCTCTCTCTCTCTCTCTCTCTCCCTCCGTAGCGGTCCTAGTGCACGCTTCCAAGACTAGGTGGTGCCCTCATCTCATTTCCCTTGTGGCGCAATGGAGTTTGTTTTGGTGTAGAGGCCGCCATTCCAAATTTCCTTCGTCAGTGGCACTGCCTTGTCACCGAATGTTTGAATGCACCTGCTTTTGTCGTTCATGCTATCACCCTTACACAACCCCATTGGTCATCACTAGAAGAAGCCCTACATGCCCACGTGCTTGTCTACGTCATCTCATCTATGGATTATCTAACTCCATGGAAACTTGGCATCTTTTTGGAGTTTTTTTTTAATTAAAGCAATGTTCCCAGTTGGCTTCATAACTATTTTTTAGTGGTGCTACTAGGTAGTACAAAATATTCCACCTCTCTTTGCCCAAGCCCAAGCTCCAAGGTGCTCCTTTGTTGAAGATATTTCCACAACATAAATCCCTTGGTCTCATAACATCTTCCCCATTGGTGCTTTACAAAGTGATAAGACCTTGTATCCCTAGCAAAAGAGTAGTATATTCTTGCATTCAAGCATTTAAGTGTTTTGAACTTCATAGCACTTTCAAAGCATTCAAGCTATGCTAATAATTGTAATGCATGCAAAACTTGAGTCATCAAATCTCCCACAAGGAAGTGCAACCGTTTATGCCATGCATGTTGTACCTAATCTCGAGATTATAAGGGGTTATAGATATTACAAATGCACTTTGGTAATATTGATCCATAGAAGAAGAAACAATGCACTAACATAATCATGCATATACACAAAACATGCTTCTATGATGAATATATATCTAACACAAATCAAATTATGTGCACTCCATGTGTACACCACCATCAAAATCCTCCAGATTCTAAAGGCAAAGAACATATTGTGGAAGAAGAAGAGGGGGATTTCAACACTCTCCGTATGAGGATGTATTGTCATGGGTTTTAGTAGACAATTCCCCAAACCCAAAGTTTGGAGGTAAGACCTATCCTATTTTGCATTAGATTCATCTTATGAACCATATGCAATTACCCTATGTATACAATATTAGCCTCCTCAATTAGAATCCATGAACCTCGTGTAAGCTTCAGCTTACAGAGGTTAGCCTTTAGCTTACACTTAATACGTGATCAACCCCTAAATCCAAGCATACCAAGCATGCACCCTTATGTAAATGCATGCATGCATCCCACTACATAGACTTCCCTAAACACATACTTCCTTATAGTCACATGCTATTTGGCATAGCCACATGATTCTTGACCTCTTTTCCACATGTGATGGATATCACTTTCTAGCAATTAATGCCATCTTTCATTTTGAGCCTATATAAGCCACAATGCTTAGCTTGTAGTTTTTCCTCTTGAATCTTATTGATCTACTTACTTTCTTGGTATTTTGTACTTGTGTCGCTTACATCAATTATTAGATTAGTATTTTAACTTAATGACCTAATTATGAATGCGTCTAATCATTATCCGCCTTGATTGAACCTTACATGAAATGCATGCTAAAGAGACACAAGCCAAAGTTGTGGACTTGGGTGGCAATTCACAAGAACTTGCACATGTACCAAGCACCCAAACACAATACATTGATCTCAAAAGTGTTGATCAACCACCCTTAATAGACCTACCTAATACTTCAACCATGGGAGGAAGGCATGGTCTGGAAGAAGACTGACAAAAGGTGGATGCTTGGAGAGGATCTGAAACAGTGGATTGCAGACATGATAGAGGGTGTAGAAGAATATATGCCATATGAACTCAAACTTTTGGAGTCATTAGCATTGTTCATGATCAAACCAGACGAGCAGATAAATAACTTTGGCAACAAAATGCTGGCACTACCCTAATGAAGCAAGAGGCCATTTTATGGAAAAGGAAACTACTTCTAGACTTAGAGCTCAATGCAAAGGGATACTATGAAGGGGTTGCAGTTACCAAAATGTAGGTGCTACTCATCTTGGATAGCCAACCCTTATGGCAAAAGAAATGGTTCGACGAGTGGCCTCAAGGTGGGAGGATCTATAGATTCGACCACATTTATGGGGAGAAGTAGACAAAAACTTAGAGAATATGGGATTTAAAATTCCTCATCAAGAAATCCCCTTAGATGAACAAACGGGTAGACTCATGCACAAAACAAACCAAAGGAAAAACTAGTAGATCATACTCTATACTTAACACATTTCCATGTCCATGTTCAAGAACAAAGATGTTAAATCGTAGGAAATTTTATTAAATCATAAATGTAGGTCATATATTTCTTAAGTAGGCTCAACTTTATTTGAAAATTCCATTTCTAGGTAGATAATAGAGTTTTGAAGATTTTACAATGTCTCAATAAAAATTGATGGTATATAATACTATTTTAAGTTGAACAATAAATTGCAAATTAATGCCTAAACTTCTATTTGTAGAAAAAAAAACTTGTTTGGGTCCTTTGAAGACAAATATGATTCTTATCATTTTGCTCACATATTAAAAGCATACTTGTATAAATATTTCATATTGTATACAAAAGTTATGGTCCAATTATTAAAATAAACCTTCAATAGCCTAAGCCACTAACCTGATCCTAAGGGCCACCGCTAACTTAGCCCAAGGAACTTTTATATATACATCCTAAGACTAGTGTTAACACACCCCACCATTCTATCCTTTAGCCAAAGATTAATTAAGTTTTAAGTATGTCTTTAAACTACCAAATAAAGAGGCCGTCCAATATTCCATTCTCTTTTTGATGTCTATAAAGGTTAATTTTACAATCATCAAACCACATATGTCATTTCCACATTTCATATTTGAATATCCATTATCTAGAAATACCAATAATGAGATTTCCTTTTTCTATGGCCCTTGTGACTAACCTTTCACTAGCCACTGTTGACATCCAGTTATGTATAGGAACATGTTAGCAACAAGAGTTTCCCGAGGGGGTCCACCTTTCAAAAATACCTAATAGCACGTGCATTCAAGATGTATTTTAAAACCCCTCTACACACACACTTCATCATGAATTAAAAGACCCTGCTTCCTTCATAAACCTTTAATGTTTTTTTCAATTTTCCATTTTTAAACCCCTCTTGTACATGTAATTATGTAACTCTTTGGTGTATAAAACCCCCTCTGGGTGAACTCACATGCTACACTTACATATTTTTAGTTTCTGGTTAATCTGAGTCTCCAAAATGGGAAAAATTTTAGTATTTCAAGACAAGTGCACACAATTAAGCACTATTTTAATGAAATCATAAAGTATTTCAAGACAATGACAAAGATAAGATCAAGTAAAGAGATGAACATTATAAGATGGTAAAGATTGTATTGCATCAATCAAGTACATGAGCCATTGGCTAGACTATGAATTGTCTACATAAGTGTTTAGTACATGGGAAATAGAGCTAGTCTCTCACGTCTCTCTCCCACCACCATGATGAAGGGGTCCTCCCTTTTTATTATTTTAATCCACCTTTTTTGCCCCTTTTTTCCTTTCATCTATGGAACCTTTCTTTGTGACTTCAGCAGACATCTTAAGCCGATTCTTGGTTGTTGAGGTTTGGTTCCACACTAGAAAATCCATTTTGGTTTGATCTACAACAGTCCCTAAGTGATTGATTGAATCCCTATGTCTTGAGCATTCAAATATTTGCAAGCATAATTCCCATGAAATTCCATGTTTTTGACTTTTGTGATACACCTTTTGCAAATCAAACATGAACACAAAGATGTATAGTATCAAAAGCTAAATACAATGAGAACCTCTTAAATCCATAGCTGAATTCAATTGCAATATGAACCACATAAATATTAGGTGACCCCCCCCAGAGAAGAAGATAGAGACACAATAGCAGCTGCTATATTCATCAATGGTCTCAAACTACAATTCAACATGACGACACCCGTTCACATAGTGATTCTATCAAATAGGTACTCAAACTACTCTAACAATTTATTTCTATAGTTTATGGACTACGAAACTTGTGTACACCTTGAACTTGGGTAACCCATTGTCAGACTTCGTAGTCCGCACTAGGTAACACCCTTTTGAGATGTTCACTTTTCATAACTGGGCACTCATTGAGTTTCATAACAAAGATGACTTTCCAGTCACACTCTTCTTGTGTCAACCCATAAAATCTGATCATCAAATCCTACAACTTCAACTCAACAAGTCAACATACGCATCATTGAACTTGTTGTAGTAAAATAAATTTTTTTCTTCCATGGACATGACATACGAATTGAAACCCACCTCATAAGTTGGAAACATTATTATCATCATATTTGTTTGCAAGGCTCACATTGTAGTTGGTAGCATTCTAAGTAGTCCCTTTGTCATGCTTCCTAGGGTAACTATGTACAAGGCCTTAAATGCCTTGAAACTTATTCCCGCAATGTCATATACCTCTGTCATTTCCTGAGGTGACACAATGCCCTTCAATTCAGAGAAACACTTGTGGAAAAAAACTTTGGCCACTCTAGCATTGAATGGGTCATCCAATTATAGGGTAAGCCCTAGTCATAGGGTTTCCCTCTTTGCTCATTACATGTGACATACATGCCACCCATGGCATACCATCCATGATGCATGAAGCTCAATTAATGATCCAAAGACCATATCTCACATTTAAATCACCTCTCACGTACCACACTCATGTGTGCATCCCCAAGCCTAGCACTTCCTCCCCCTTGTAGGTTTACCCCACTATTTACCTCATCCCAAGATTTTCTCTTTGTTCTATATAAGCACCATGTATCAAGTTCATTTTCTAATGCATTCTTATTTTCATTGCACACATTGAGTTCTTGTATTGATTAATTTGTGGACTGATGTTATGATTAACACCCATGAATGTTATTTACCCTAAACCTAACCTCATCTGGTAGTATCAAAGCCTCACAAGGGCTAATCATCATTTCTTAGCCTAATTAGCATCTTAGGAATCAATCACTCTATGCTAGATCACCTGATCCTCTCTCTCTCTCTATGTGTTCCATCACTTGATTAATTCATATTTTCTATGCATTTTCATTTTAGTAAAATAAGGTCTCACGCTTTGTGTTATTAATGCTTGTAAATTCAAAATGATGAGCAACTAGATTTAGGGGATATCTTTTTCTTGGTCTAGTAAAATAAGGGATTATATTTCCTCCTCATCTCCCTATATCTCCAAAGGGTGTGAGATTATTTTAATGCTTCCAACCATCTTTAGTAAAGGTGAAATTCTCAAGTCAAGGTTGCTAAAATTGGCTTTGGGAAGTTGGCAAGTCTGCTACCCATCCTTTGTGCAAAAGAAGCTGGCAACACACATGCACAACTTACTACATGCACCTGAGTCTTTGACATTAGCAACCATCACTCAAATTTGGCTACCGATTGAAGAGCTCACCATTCCACTTCATTCCCCTTACCTGGGGTCGCCCCATCAACAAGGAGAAGCATACAAGGCTACACCCTCAACTCTATAGAGAACCACCAGCTTGCCATCCTCTCAGGATTATTCATCTGCAGCCGCATCACTAATAAATCAATTTTTCTTTTAATCAATTTTTTAAAACTTAAATAAGTGTTAACTTTCGCCTTTCCTATGTTCATGGAAGAAAATTAATATACACTATAAAGAACCCCAATTTCACTTGTGAATTTTCATTACTCCAGCATTTCTCAAGGGGGAGAATCATTCCTCATTGTCAAAATTGTACAATTTTTTTTCATAAGCTTTTATTTGTATAAGGGAGCTAAACACTACCTATCTCTTTGTATAACTGAATTACACATTTCCTATCTTTAAAAGAGAATGTAAGATCTTTCCCCTCTCTACACGTGACTTGCACTATGGAAAAAGAGAGTTTAGCAGCAACTCATTGCATCCAAGTGTGGTTTCTTGAGAGACTGCATAAACTGACTCACTACTCCAAATGTGTAGCTCAAGTAAAGAGTGACATAGTCAAGTAGATCAAGTTACCCACAATCTTCATGACATGGTAGCATTCTCAAGCACTTGACCTGCATAATTTCCCAAATTCAAATTTTGATCTAAAAGCATTGCAATCATCTTACAATTAGTCACATGATACCTTTTCAACATATCCAAATCATATTGTCTTTGTGACATCCATACACCCTCTTTTGTGTGAATAATTTCAATGCCCAAAAAATACCACAAGTCTCCCAAGTATTTCATCTCAACATATCCAAATTATATTGTCTTTGTAACATCCATACACCTTCTTCTATGCCAATAACTTCAATGCGCAAAAAATACCAAAAGTCTCCCAAGTCCTTCATCTCAAACTCCCACATAAGTAGAGCCTGTACACCCACTACTTCAGCCACATTATCACCTCCAACAATCAAATCATTCACATAAATGCATATCACAACAACTCCTACCTCATTATTTTTCACATACAATGAATGATCCGCATCAGACATCTCAAAGTCCAATGAAATCAGGAATGCCATAATCCTCTCATACCAAGCTCTAGGTACTATACAACTCTTTCTTTAACCTACGTACAAGGTCACACGGCCTCATATTTGCATAGCCTTGTGGCTTCTCCCTATACACAACTTCCTCCAAGTCTCCATGCAAAAATGCATTCTTTACATCCATTTGCTTAAACACCCATTTTAACGCAGTAGCCACTGCAATAAACACACAAGTGATAGTTGTCTTGGCTATGGGGCTGAATATCTCCTCATAATCAATCCCATAAGTCTATGCATAACCTTTGGCTACAATCCTTTCCTTGTACCTACTCACACTGCCATCAACATTATGCTTTACATATTTTGTAAACCCACTTACATCTAGTTTCCTTTTTGCCTTTTAGTAATGGCATCAATCACATGTTCCATTTGCATCAAGTGCAAGCTTGCATCCTTCTTGCACCCAGAGTTTTTTATAAAAGGTATGCAAAACTCCTTATCCAAACTCTCCTTAGATCCACTACTATCACCATCATCATGACTAGCACTCAAATCTGGCAACTTAGGGGCATCATCAACTTTTTTCTTCTCTATGCATTTGAAGAGTTAGCAGGACTCACTCTTTCACCAGTCCATGGATTATCACCATGACATGCACTAGGTGACCCTTGTGGCCCACTCCAAACTTGTGATTGTGCACCTGTATTTTTTTGCAATCACATTTTCTCTTACATCAGCCCCAAAATCATATTTTACATCATCATACCAACTTTCCATTTCACTAAAAATAACTTCCTTGCTCACCCTCACTTTACCCATGACAGGATTGTAACACTTGTACCCTTTCTGTTCAAGGGAATAGCCAATGAACACACTTTTTTTTGCTTTTGAATCAAGATTACTTTTTAGCTCATCCAAAACATACACATAAGAAATACATCCAAACACTTTAAAATTTGACACATCTAATTTTGTAATACTAAACTTCTCTTTAGGTGATATCATGTACTGCATTAGTAGGGATCTTGTTCATAAGGTAAACACTTGTAGCAATAGCTCAACCCAATAGCGATGATGCATGTTCTTCTTATTTATCAACTCTCTAAAAACGTTTTCATTGTGCATGTTCTTTCGCTCAGCAACACCATTTTGCTGTGGAGTATACCTACATGAAAATTGCCTCTAAATTCCATGCTTTTTCAGAAAATCATTGAATTCACTGGAGAAGCATTCTCCCCCTCAAACTAAAGTCAAGCACTTTACAAGTTTTCTAGTTTGTTTTTCAATCATAAATTTAAAATTTTGTAAGTTCATAAACACCTCACTTTTTTGCTTCATGAAATAGATCCATACCTTCCTTGTATGGTCATGAATGAGGCTCAAATAGTATCTACATCCACCCATATATGTAGTCTTCATCAAACCACATACATCTGTATGCACTAAATCCAATGCATACTTGCTTACGTGCTTATCATGAGGAAAGGATACTTTTTCTTGCTCTCCAAATTGACAAGATTCACAAACTTTTTGCATTTCAACAACTTTAAATGTTGGAAAACCTGTAACCATTTCTTTAGTTTGCATCATCTTCAGTCTCTACAAAAATATACATGACCAATACACCGATACATTTATACCAAATCTTTATATCTGAAATAACACCTATACCTCATGAAAACATGGAAGCATTCACCTCGGGCACATTTACATCCAAAGTAGACATTCTTCCCACTTTCTTTTCTTGCACAACCAGCCTTCGATTCTTCCTTTTGCTCTTTGACAAAGAGACCATTAGAGTTAAACCTGACCTGCAACCCTGCTCAATCATCTTTCTAGCAAAAACCATGTTCTTTATTGTAATTTTGGGTACATGCAGTACATCAGCCAAGTACTTCACTTTACCATCTGTCACACAGATAATGGCACGTTTCTTGTATGCATAATTAGATATACAATATCATCCCCAGTTTCTACATAACCACGACATTGTAAAGTCTACATTTCCTTGAACCATTCACCTTGAATGGTCTTGTGATTTGATGAATATTCAGATGTTGTGCTTGGTGATTGCCTCTTCCTCGACCTTGTCCATGACCTATACCATGTCCTCTTTCTCTTCCTCTATTTTTAAAAAGGACTTGTTTAGAATTGTTTTCACCATGCGTAGAGGAGTCTTCCTCAAGTTCCTTCTCTTCCACAATCAATAAAGATACCAAATCTCTAAACGAGGGAGTATTCTCTCAAAGATGGATGCTAGTTTTAAAGTGTTTGTACTCTGGACCCAAACCTCGCATACACACTTATAATTTATCATGGTCATTGACTAAAACACTAATCCATGCAAGTGCCTCACATATGTTCTTTATCTTTAGTGAATGATGGACATGTTTTTTTTCTACAGAATATTATGCTCCTTCCTTGCCTTTGTGTTGGTCACATCCAATGATAGTAAAGTGTCTCAAGTCTGCTTAGGGGTATGACATCTTGTATTTTCCCAATCCTAGTGTCATACACACTCACACAAAGCAAGTACATGACCTTTCAAGCACCCTGGTTCCAATCTTTAAACGTCTTTATTTGGGCATCACTCACACCTTCCTCTAGTAATGGTGGTGTTCTCTCATGCTCTCCATCAATGTAGTCCCAATAAGCTTTTCATAAGGAAATTCATCATTCAGAACTTCCAAGCATGGAAGTTATTCATGTCTAGCTTCACACTGACAATCTCATTAAGCCCATAATTGTTGGATGACATGTTTCTAACCGTTCACAAAATCTCTGAGCCATCAATGTAGTCCCAATAAGCTTCTCCCATAAGGAAATTGGTCATTCAGAACTTCCAAGCATGGAAGTTATTCATGTCTAGCTTCACAGTGACAATCTCATTAAGCCCATCATTGTTGGATGACATGTTTCTAACCGTTCACAAAATCTTTGAGCAGCCTGTTAAAAATAGTCAGTTACCACTTGTAACCACAATCTGGATACATACACCTCTTTCATTGTGCTAAAGAGTGTATGTGCACACTAGAGACAAACCAAAACTTTCTACACCACCAATATGTAAATTTGCAGAATTCCAAACCTTAGCATTTTTGCATGCGAACGCTTTCTAACTCCAAAACAGGTGTCAAAATGCACCTGAAAAGGAAACCGGATTGCACATTTCAATCCAAAATGGACTCCATAGAGCCCTAAGATGCACACTCTCCAAAATGAATCACCTCAATCGGAGATCGTTGATAATGGCTCTCGAGAATATCAAAGACGCTTTGTAGGCTGCTCCTGTTTGTTGCTCCAAGCTCCTAAGACACAACCAGGCTCCTCACTCCACTAGCTCCTCTAGTAATGGTGGTGTTGTCTCATGCTCTCCATCAATGTAGTCCCAATAAGCTTTACCCATAAGGAAATTGGTCATTCTAAACTTCCATGTCTAGATTCACACTGACAATCTCGATTCTCGTTAAGCCCATCAGTGTTGGACGACATGTTTCCAACCATTCACAAAATCTCTTAGCAGCTTGTTAAAAATAGTCAATTACCACTTGTAACCACAATATGCATACATACACCTCTTTCACTGTGCTAAAGAGTGTTTGTGCACTCTATAGCCGAACTAAAGCTTTCTGCACCACCAATATGCGGATTTGCAGAATTCTGAACCTTAGCATTTTTGCATGCAAATGCACTTGAACTCCAAAACGGGTGTCAAAATGCACCTGAAATGGAAATCCAATTTCACAGTCTCAATCCAATTACATAGTCTCAATCCAAAACGGATTCCATAGAACCCTAAGATGCACACTCTCCAAAAGGAATCGCCTCAATTGATGATTGTTGGTAATGGCTCTCGAGAATACCGAAGCTACTCCATGTGTGGCTCTTGTTTGCTACTCCAAGCTCCTCATACACAACTAGGCTATGATACCATGTCAAGAGATAGAGAAGAAGAGAGCTTGAGAACTTGCAAGCGCATGTGCGCGTGCACACACATACACACACACACACACACATAGATAGAGGCCAAAGATTGAACTTCTTCTTCTTCACTAACTCAAGATAAGAGGTCTACAAAACATAAGGGAAAACACAACATAAAATGGGAGCTAGTATAACAGTCTAATGTAAGAGTGAGGTAAGTAGATAAGTGTGCCATCACTCCGATAGGTAGACCAACTCGGTGTAATATAGTTGTAGGATCATTGGCATAGATATGTATATTCACCAAGGCATGCCAATAATGTTGAATATCGGTGGTAGTCATCCAGGAGTTGTACATGTTGAGCTTTACATCTCAATGTCTCTCTTTCTCCCCCCCGGTTGATCTCACCTGCTTACCACTACCTCTCTCCCTCCCCTTACCTGTATGTCTCCTTCTCACTTACTTCTTTCCTCTCTCTTACCCATTCTTTCTCTCCCCTCCCTTCCTCCCTCATGTAGTCCTCTCTGTCTCTCTCTCTCTCTCAGTCCCAAATCCAGACACTCATCAAGGAGAATGAAAGACTCAAGGAATGTGTGCATAACCTTGAGGATATGAAAGAAGCAGAGATCCAAGCACTCCTTGCTAGAACAAACGAAGTCAAAGCCTCCATCATTAAATCTGTCATCCTTCAACCAGTTAACATTGATCCCAAAGCCATCTCTTGTATTAATGACACACACATGCATGTGCCATTTGGGCAGTGTATCCTCACTTTCAAGGACAAAGAAGAGCATGGAGGTTGCTACACCAATCCTGCCTTCTCAAGGGGAAAAAAACTTTGGATTGCAAAGGAACTAACCCCAAAGCAACTCAAGGTTAAATCAAGAAAGCTCAAAAGGATGCACGAAGCCCGCCACAAACAAGGTAAATGGGTAGTTTATCGAGGTGGCAAATCCATCATTCAAGAGTTTTGAACTTCAAATCCAACTCCCCCCTCAAAGGACCCCCCCTCCCCCCCCCAAGATTTTCTTTAATTCTACCCTTTTGATGGACTCTCATTCCTTAATTGATATGTATCAACTGCTTTCACTTAAAACAAACCATTGTAATGTTTTGCCATGGTCCCATGGGCCATATATGATCTCCATGGACAAATCAGGGGGGTCACTTAATCATTATGTGATTATCACATGAGTGCAATAGAAGGGGTTATTAAATTTCATTTTTCTCATAGTTTCACATACGGAAGGGTATTGAAAAAGGAATTTGAAAAAAAATTATAGATTGAATAGGAAAAGGGTGTATTTTATCTATCATAAATTTACAGATAAGGAGTTTTAGAAATAGCCCTTTAATGCATGCAATATACACAATTTACACATAGTGGACTCCCCTTCCCCCAAAGGTGGAAAATAATTTAATATCTCTCTCTCTCTCTCTCTCTCACACACACACACAGAGAATCATCCCATCCACTATGCACATTATGCTCATTGTAAGTTTGAGAGTCTAAGTACCACACAATACTAGAGTTCTCAACTCTTGCTCACATCAAACTTTCTTCCTTTACATCTTTAGCCATGACTTAAACCAACACACTTTCCTCTCCAAGCCATATTATGAGCTCTCCATGATGACTCTCATGACCACGATACTTATGAATTGAGAATCATTTATCAACCCCACACATAGTAAAAGACATGTATCTTTGGTCCCATAGGTCATCTTTGACATCCAAGGATGATAATAAAATATATCCATCTATCTCTCTCCACCATTTCTATCTCTCTCACTTTGCCTCCCTCTCTCTCTATTTTGATATCTCACTAGTTGTTCATGTATACACACCCTATCGACCTATCTCTCTCTCCTTGTTTTGCTTCACCACCCTCTCTCTCTACCCCATGTCTCTCAATGATTCCTCTCTCTCTCTCTCTCTCTCTCTCTCTCTCTCTCTCTCTCTCTCTCTCTCTCTCTCTCTCTCTCTCTCTCAGGCCATGAATATTTTCATAATAACTAATATCTAATTCTCCTAAATGATTTTCTCATGCTAAACTGATCATTTAATGTGGGGAAGTACAAGGGGAGAAAAAGCTAGAATATTGGTTAGATTGGCAGACCGATCACAGTAGGGATCCAAATCAAGGAAAATAGGGATCCAAAGGCGGGGGGCATCTGCAAAAGAGAAGTGTGCATTAATGGGCTTCAAAGACCCTAGGGTTCAGCCCATTAAGACTTCCAAAATGCTAAGGTTCCAAAATTAAATAAAATCTTCAATGGTCAAGCCCTAGGGTAAATTGGATGCTTGTGGGAAGACTCAAACGTCTTCCCACATCCCTATCTAGGAGGGGGCTAGCCATATTAGTAGGGTATGAGAGAGAAATACACACACACACACACACACTCTTCCAAGCTCCCTTTACACAAAGGGCCTAGTGGACACATGCCAGCTTCCTAGACCAGCTGCCCCCAAGGTGAATTCAAATCCTATTGGATGGCTATAGAGGTGGACCAATGAGAATTAGGCTAGATTAAATTTAGTTTAGTTCATTTAAAAACACTTGATAAAAGTAACAATAGAAATTAAGCTCTCTAGAAGACTGTTGGAAAGTCTCCCAAGGGGTCCAATGAGCATTCAACAACCCAATGGCTTGCTTGATTCCTATGAATACTAAGAGGTCCAATGAGAGTTTCATTGCATTATTTGAATACCCAAAGCTCTCACAAAAGGGGAAACGGGGACACATGTCACCAGGCTATTACTTATGCTTATTAATTGTCATTGGCTAATCTTTGCAGGGGCCAATAGGATGCCAACATTGGCAAATAGCAAGAGGGGTAGATCGAGAGAGAGAGAGAGAGAGAGAGAGGGGGGGGGGGGCTGATTTTTGCAAGTATTAACACACACACACTCACAAAATCTCATGTGTGACGAAAAGAAGACTATCTTCTTCTCAAGCTTTAATGGAAATCTCATCATCTTTCCCAAGCTTGTGAGAAGGGAGGCCTACACCAACAACTCTGGGCTTTGTGATGCAAATCCAACCAATTATGTGAGGAGACATACTTGTTTCTCATAAGAATACTCCTTCTTTCTCTCGATCTACTCTCATACTCCGCTAGCTCTTACCATCTTCACAGGTGTGTGAGGTCTTGGGTCTGAGATCGTGAGGGCATTGATGTTGTGTTTTCAAGTGTAAGCTTGGTGCTTGAAGTTTCCATCTTCATTGCACCAGCAAGTTATTGAAGGAACACAAAGTATTGTATTGTAAAATGTCTCCCTTGATGGGGGAAATCTATAATACAAAGCCTTTTGGAGGGGGGACCGGCTCCATGTAAATTTGATCCTCAACTGTTATCGATAGCTTAATTTCTCTCTCTTTTTGAAGTATTGTTCATGCCTATCTAGCTAGGTGTTGTGCTTTTGTTGCTCTCTCCATCGAAGCACTCTTGTTATGCTCATTAGAAATCTACTCTTAATGAAATGCTTACTATGTCTATGTTATTTTTTGCTACACACAAGTTACTAGACCATTAAATGTTACATTGGTATCAGAGCACAAGGTTTCTCTTTTCTTGCTCAAGAAGAGAGGTCCTCAAGCTTACTATAAATGGTTGGTTTTATTAATTGCAATTGAGTAAGTAAAATAGGGTTTTTTCAGCCTTGTAATGCGTCTGCTTTCTATAGATAACGGGGCATCACCATTGAGAGATATGGTCTTAATAATGGAGTCCTATGGGGCTTGTGTACGGCTTAACCACTTTTGAGCTATTAGAAGCTTGACAGGATCCGGTACTATTTTGGGGGTGAAAGACCCTCTCTTCTATTCCTTGCAATTAATGATATAGGAGCCATGGGTATAGGAGCTTGAGTGCTTTTCTAAAGGGGTTAAGAGGAGTAGCAAAAATTTTACACCTAAAAGTTATTAGAATGGCTGACAATAGTAAAGAGAGTGAAATTAATGTTGATATATATTGATTTTGTTACCATATACATGTGGTAGTGATGTGTGTGAACACAGTAGGACCACCGGGGCATTTTTTCCCTCTTTAGGAGGTTTATTCCCCCGTGCACTGTATATACGCCCATCACTCTAGGGCTATCTATATTTCCATTGCACACTAAGAAAATCACTCTCTATTGTGTGCCTTGAGCTTCCTTCGTCTTCTCCAAGCTGTATGCGTTTTTCTGCAACCCTAATTCCAACAATTGGTATCAGAGCAGGTTACGTCCTTCCTGGCTTAGTTGCCAGCTGCTTCAGCACACGCCTGCTCACTTTCTCCAGTTTCAGTGAGCTTTGGCAAGCATTTGTAAGTCGAGAAAAATTTCGGGTGTGCTCGTAGAGCTCAGTCTACTCAGATTTCTGATTCGGGCTCATTTCGGCCTCAGTTTCCACTATAGGCAGGTCTACACAGGCAATTTTGTCATTTTGTGCAAAATTTTTGTCACTGCCGTTTTTTGCATAACAGGTGCCTTACAGTCTTCTACGGTTTGTGCTATATAGCACGTGTTGTTCCCGCTCCATTTCTCCTATTTTTGAGCAGTTTTCACATTAGGTGCAACAACACAGATGTCTTCAAGATTTTTGCTGCTGAGGACAGGTTGGATGGGGACAATTACCCTATGTGGTCTTATATGATGCAACATGCTCTTGTGTCAAAGGGCGTCTTGAATATTGTGCGGGGCATTGATGTACGTCCTGGTTGTGAGGATGTAGGCGATGTTGAGGATGTTGCAGGTCTTGCTGCAAGGATTGCTGCTATTAGAGTTGTTTTGCCTACGAAAAAACAAGCTCGTTGGGATGTAAAGGATGCGCAGGCTCATGGATTGATTGCGTTGTCTGCGAAGCGTACCATTGTTCCTCACATTCGTTCAGCAAAATCAGCAAAACAGGCTTGGGATATTTTGGCTAGTCTTTATGTAAGTCGCAATGAGGCTAAAATTGCTTTGCTGTGTAAAGAGCTGGAGTCAAAGATTATGCATTAGGAAGATGATATGGACACTTTCCTTGCTAGTGTCAAGGATATCAATGAGCAACTTATTTTTGCAGGTGAAGTCATTTTAGATAGTTCCCTTGTGCAGATTGTTCTTGATGCCTTACCAGATTCTTACCAGACTTTTGCTAGTACTTGGAGACTTATGATCCAAGGAAATCTAGAAGTTGTCAAGTTTGATGCATTATGCACATTGCTATTGCAAGAGTCACTTTCCAAAAAAAACAGGACTAGACAGCGTGCAGTTGAACAGGCTTTTATTGCTTCTCAAAGAAAGGGTGGTAACAGCAATGCAACCACTTCTTATGGTTCTGCTGCGAGTGGAAAAAAATCTGTTCCCAATGCTTCTGCTGGCAGCACTTCATCTGGCAATTGTGGTGATAAGGGCAAAAAGAAGATGCGTTGCCATTACTGTAAAGCTCATGATCACTTGATCAAGTCATGTCCTAAGTTGAAGGCCAAAGAGGCTAAGAAGAAAGAGGGTGGTTCCACTCCAAATGCTGGTTCCACTACAAATGCAGCCATTAATGAGTCTTCTGTGAAAGGAGACTGTGTTGCTGATGTTGATGCAGAATGGGCTTTTAGTGGAGAGTGCACTTACAATCTTGCTGTCCATGATGCATGCTTGTCAGTTGCTGCAGATTCACATGTGTGGTATTTTGACAGTTGTGCTACAAAGCACATTACCTCACATCATGAATTGTTTACCTCTCTCGAGTCTGTCCCTCATGGGAATTCAATCACTTGTGCCAACAATGCCTCTTATCCGGTTCAGGGAGTTGGAAAGATTGTGCTTACTGCTACAAATGGCAGTTCCTTCACACTTGTTGATGCACTTTATGTACCTGGGATGAAGAAGAATCTCTTGACTGTATCCGCACTTGCTAGACTTGGACTTGTAGTCAAATTTGTGGATGACAGATGCACAGTTCATGATCTCGGTTTTGGTGATGAAATTGTTGCATCTGGCCTTTTGTGTTGTGGGTTGTATAAGCTCACTTTGTATGACAAGTGTGGACAAAATTTTGCAAATGTTGTTGTAGATTCAAGGGCTATTTCAGATGCAAAACTTTGGCATGCACGTTTTGGTCATCTAAATTTTTCCAGTTTGCTGCGTTTGCAAAAATCTGATATGGTTGCTTCTTTGCCACCTCTTGAAGCACCTGCCAAACATGTTTGTAAAGGCTGTATTTTGGGTAAGATGCAGCGTTCGAAGTTTCCAAAGGATGCTTTAGTTCGGGCCACATGCAGGTTGCAGCTTGTGCATAGTGATGTTTGTGGGCCCATACAAACTCCGTCCTTGGGCAATTACCTGTACTTCGTGACCTTCATTGATGATTACTCCAGTGTATGGGTATTTTCGCTTAAAGTGAAGTCCAAAGTTTTTATGTGCTTCAAACAATTTCTGGCTATGGCTGAAAATGTATCAAAATGTACTATGGGCACCCTCCGTTCCGATCGGGGGGGGGGGGGGGGGGGGGGGGGGGTGTATATGTCTCATGAATTTAATGCATTTCTGGCTAGTCGTGGGATAAAACACCAATGTACAGTGCCTTATACACCTCAGCAAAATGGTGTTGCTGAGAGAAAAAACAAGTAACTTACGGAAATGGCATGATGTATGGTCAAAAGTCAAGCTTTGCCACATTCTTTTTGGCTTGAGGCCATCATGTGTGCCACTTATGTACTAAACAGGTGTCCTATAAAAGCTTTGTATTCTATTACTCCATATGAAGCATGGCATGATAGAAAGACTTCTATTGAGCACATGCGTGTTTTTGGCTGTTTGGCATATGCTTTGGTGCCACAAACACAACGCAAAAAATTGGATGATAAGGCTGTCACATGTATTTTTGTTGGTTATAGTGCTGAAAGCAAAGGTTACATGTTATATCATCCACAAACAAAGCGTATTCTGGTTTCACGGGATGTAGTGTTTGTGGAAGATTCTGTTTAGCCCTTGCTGTCATGTACTAGAGACAGTAATGTAAGCTCACATGACATTTATGACACTTTGTTGCCTCCTTTTAGTGGTGGAAATACGAATGTAATTTCCATTGAGGCAAATGTACAGCCTATGGGGGTTTCTGAAAATGTTATAGATCAGCCTATTACTGATGCAGATGTACATGATGTACTTGATGAGGAAAGGGTTGAAAATGAGCAGGCTAGAGGTATGCCAAAATGGCTGGTGCACACTTTGTGTGACAGTAAATTGGATGCACCTTTGTCTAGTTGTACTCGTTCAGGCTCTCTCCATGCATCTTATGCATCAGATTGTTATGCTTTGGCTGTGTCTAGCTTACATGATGTTGAGGAGCCTCTATCATTTGATGAAGCACAGAATTCAAAAAATTGGATGGCTGCCATGCAATCAAAATATGATGCACTTATAGAAAATGACACATGGACTTTATGTGATTTGCCTCCTGGCAAAAACGCCATTGGTACGAAGTGGGTTTACAAGTTGAAACGCAAGCCGGATGGTGAGATCGATCGCCATAAGGCTCAATTTGTTGCAAAGGGTTATGCACAGCAAAAAGTCATAGATTATGAAGAGACTTTTGCTCCCACTTGTCGTATGACTACTGTGCATTTTCTATGTGAATTGGCAGCTCATTTTGGTTGGGATGTACATCAATCAGACATTGTTACTGCTTTCTTGAATGGTGACATATTTGAGGAAGTTTATGTAACGCAGCCTCGCGGTTTTGTCATAAAAGGACAAGAGGACAAAGTGTGCATATGTAAGAAGGCTTTGTATGGGTTGAAGAAATCTCATCGTGCTTGGTATGAGAAATCTAACACTCATTTGGTTAAACGAGGCTTTCGTAACAGTCCAATAGAAAGCACATTGTATGTAAAGAGTGAGGGTGATGTACTTCTCATTGCGGTTCTTTATGTCGATGCTTTGCTTATCACTGGACCAAATGAGAGACATATTGTTGAATTTAAGGCTGATTTGAATGCTACTTTCAAGATGAAAGATTTGGGGCTATTGCATCAGTACTTGGGTATACAGTTTAAGCAGTGTGATGGTGGTATTGCCTTGTGTTAGAAAAGTTACATAGAGACATTGCTATGTAAGTTTGGACTTGAGGATTGCAAACCTTTGCCACTCCCATGGAAACAGGTTTGAAGTTGAGTCTACATGATGCTGGCGATCTTGCTAATGTCACTCTTTATCAAACTGCTGTTGGCTGCCTCATTTATGTATGCAACACGAGGCCGGATATTCAGTTTGCAGTCTCACAGGTCATCAGATTTATGCATAGCCCAGGGTCTAAGCATTGGCAGGCTGTCAAGAGGATTTTTCGCTACCTTAGTGGCACTTTACATCTTGGCTTGTTTTATCCCAAGGGGGGATCATTGCCGCCAGACTTACATGCTTTTTCAGACTCGGATTGGGCTGGTTGTTTTGACACGTGAGTGTCCACAAGTGGTTTTTGTTTCATGCTTGGCAGTTCATGCATATCATGGTTGAGCAAGAAGCAAACTACTATGGCCACTTCAAGTTGTGAGGCTGAGTACAGGGCAGTCTTCACATCTACGGTTGAGTGTGTATGGCTCAGACGCCTTATGGTTGATTTGAGTGTTGGACAGGAAACTGCCAACACTATCTACACTGACAGTCAGAGCGCATTGGCAGTTGCGAGGAACCCATTTTTTCATGCTCGCACATAGCACATTGAGGTGCATTACCACTATGTCAGGGAGAGGCTCTCAGCAGGAGAGATCAGCTTGGCTTATGTGCCAACACATGACAACCTTGCAGATCTTAAGGCATTGTCTCATGAGAAGCTCGAAGCTTTTTGCAAATCTTTGGGCTTACTCCCCTTTGTGGACTGATCATGTCCTTAGGGCATGGCACTTCCCTTTACTCATGTCCCAGGTCTCGTTCATCGCATCACTCCAGGGGGGATTTGTTACTACATACATGTGGTAGTGATGTGTGTGAACACACTAGGACCGCCGGGGCATTTTTTCCCTCTTTAGGAGGTTTTTTCCCCCGTGCATTGTATATACGTCCATCACTCTAGGGCTATCTATCTTTCCATTGCACACTAAGAAACTCACTCTCTATTGTGTGCCTTGAGCTTCCTTCGTCTTCTCCAAGCTGTATGCGTTTCTCTACAACCCTAATTCCAACAGATTTTGCTAATGTGAACAAGCTACTAATGATGCCCCTATGCTTGTTAATTACCTTGTTACTAGGTTTCAACAAGCCATGGGCAATCCATCCCTCCAAAGTGAAGTGAAACGGTAGCTACGTGCTCATGGGATTCTCCAAACTCCCCACCAAGAAGAGAGAGTACCTAGGAAGCCTCCTTGTGAGACTCCCAAAAGAGGCCTCTCCCCGATAAGGGAAGAAGAAGAGGATCCATACGAAGGGCTCAAAAATCTACTACTTGACGACACATCTCCTTCCCAAAGGAGAACACAAGTTTCAATAGTAGAGTCCCCCACCGAAAGAATGAGAAAGAAGTGAGTCTCCTACCACCTCGGTGGAGAAGTCTCCACAAAGACGGCGGGCAAAACGCTCTCCAACACCCCCTAAATGAAGAAGACCATCTCACAATTCTCTACACCATAATTCAAAGAGGAATGACAGAAAACGAGAAGAAAAAGGCGAGAAAGAGGTCACCCTCTTCTCCATCTTCTTCATCCTCTTCCTCTTATGAAGAAAGTGATGGTGCATACAAGGAGGAACAAGGGAAGAAAAAGGTCACCCTCTTCTCCATCCTCTTCAAATTCTTCCTCTTATGAAGAAAGTGATGGTGCAGCTTTTGAACCACCAAAAAGAACAGGCCATAGGAAATCCTATGATGCATGGAAGAGGTCGTACAAGCTCAAAAAGTTCAAAGAGGGAGGAAAGAACATCTCTTTCCTTACCTACGATGGCACCTTTGGTGGTACAAAAAAGTTTTGGCCTTCATCCAACATTTTGATGCGGCATTTGGAGAAGAGGGCTTCACGGAGTCCTCTAAGCTACTTCTTCCAGCTATGCATTTTAAAAAGTCCATCAGGCAATGGTGGTCTAGCCTACGAGCAAACGGTGAAGCTCCACGAACATGGAAATCTTTAAGAGCTTCCATCATGAAGCAATTTTTGGCTACCGATGCCAAAGACAAAGTACTCACCGAATGGGGAAGTTTGAACCTCTCTCCCTACGAATATATTCACAAAAAGGTAGACAAGTTTTGGGATTTACACCTTAAAGTCATTGTCTTCCAAAATATGGATTTTGGAGAGAAAAAACAACAATTTTGTGTGGGTCTAACTTAAGATATGGCAGTGTATGTTAACTCCCAAAGGCCATGCACCATATCTGTGGTCATACACCATACTATGATGGCTTCACATATCAATTTCCAATAAGGGGCTAAGAGAAATCTTAAGCTCATGGAGAACAAGAACCGTAATAACGCGCCCAAGGGGAAGGACAATGTCTAAAAGTCTCCTAAAGGCAATGCCAACAACAACAAAGCTATGGAGAAGGGAGTTTATAAAGGCAAAAGTAAACTCTCCCTTGAAGAGCTTGAGCATTTACATAAAGATAACCGATGTTTCAAGTGCAATGAGCAAGGGCATGCCTATCGTGCTTGTCCCCACAAGAATACACAAAATGAGCCTCCTTGAGCTACCTTGGTCGAAATCCAAGAAGAGGATGCTCACCACAAAGGATATCCTCTATGCCATGCTTGGGAAAAGGTAAGAGAACATGATGCTTTTATTCTCTTTGACCTTGGTTCTACTCACAATTTCATATCCACAGAGTTGGCAACCAAGCTAGGCAGATGTTCTACCCGCCAATGGTGCTTTCAAAGGGCAAGAAGCCTCAGTCACTCCCTTAATTGGGAAATTGAGGCTCCATGTACAAAGCTATGTGGACAAGGAGGACTTCTTTATCTCTCCTCTCAAGCACGAGGATGTAATCCTAGGGGCACCATGGTTTGATTGCATGGCTGCCAATGTTAAATTTCCTAAAAGGAAAATCTACTTTAGGTTCAGGGAAAAAGATATGTACATAGATGCAAGGAGTTGGGTAATACAATACCCATTGTACACATGCAAGCTTTCAGTAAGTCAATAAAGAGCTCTATTTTTGTGTACATGATTTTTGTTAAAGATTCTCAAAATGAACCTAATGCTTTAGCAAAAGAAAATATAAACAATCACAAGGAATTAGAGCTATTCAATTTTCTCAAGGGATCTCAAGATGTTTTTATTGACGACATCCCTTGTGAACTACCTCCTAAATGAGGCAATGATGACCATGCAATTGAAATTTTTCCAGGAAGTTCACCGCCTAATAAACCTCCTTATAGAGTTTCTCAAGCTCGACAAAAGGAGATTATGCAGCAAGTACATGAGAATGTTGAGAAGGGCATGGTTAGGCCTAGCTCATCTCCATTTTGTTCACCCTTATTATTAGTGAAAAATAAAGAGGGCACATATCGTATGTGTGTTGACTATAGAGCACTAAATAGGATCACTATCAAGAATAGGTTTCCCGTTCCACGGGTAGGAGACCTATTTGATAAGCTACAAGGGCCGACCTACTTCAGTAGGATTGACCTAAAAAGTGGCTACCATCAAATAAGGATAGTTGATCAAGACATTGTAAAGATTGCATTTTGCACTACGTTTGATCTTTACGAGTACATTGTCATGCCTTTTGGCTTGACCAATGCACCAGCCACATTTAATCGCTTGAGGGAGAAGCTATTCAGGCCTCACCAAACCTTTACTGGAGTGTTCTTTGATGATAAAATCATCTACACTAATTCACTAGACGAACACAAGAAACACCTCTAGGTAATATTTTTAAGTCTTATGAGAGAATAAACTTTATATTAATCGAAAGAAAAGTGAGTTTTTCTTACAAGAGATTTAGTATTTAGGTCACATTATCTCTCAAGATGGCATCCAAATGGATCCATCAAAGCTAGCGGTAATAAAAGGATGGCCTAATCCAAGGAATCTACATGAACTAAGAAGCTTTATCGATATGTGTGCATACTATCGACGCTTCATAGAAAAGTTCTCACAAATTGCGGGACCATTACATGACCTAACAAAGAAAAACATTAGGTATACAAGGTATGCCAAGGAGATCAATGCTTTCAAAAAGCTTATCTCTCAACCTATGCTTACACTACCAGATCTCTCACAGCCATTTGAGGTCCAATGTGATGCTTGTGGTGATTGCCTTGGAGCTATTTTGCTCCAAAAAGGGCACACCATAGCCTATGAAAGTTGAAGGCTCGACCTTGTTGAGCAAGCTCTAGGCATATATGAAAAGGAACTCCTTACAGTTCTACATGCCTTAGACTCGTGGATGGATCACCAAAGCCTTAAGTACTTCATGATGTAGACCAAGCTCTCCAACAAACAAATGAGATGGGCAAATTTCCTTTCGCAATTTCATTTACATATTGCTCACATTACTGGCAAGCATAATCAAGTAGCTAATGCACTCTCAAGACGACCAAGAGTGAATGCGGTTTTCATAGCAACTCACAATGATCTATCTTCTATAATAGATGAGTACGCTCTTGATCTCGATTTTAGAGATGTGATTTCAGCCCTTGCACTAGGGAAAAGAGAGAAACCATTTACCTTACAAGATGGTTATCTTATCTATGGCAATAGACTATGTGTTACTAAATCACTACGTGAGAAAGTAATGTATGAATCTCATGCTCCTCCTTATGCGGGGCATAGAGGGATTCAGTCTACCCTAAAAGGGATAGAAACATATTTCTATTGGCCTGCCATGAAAGCAAACATACAGGAGTATGTTTCTAAATGTGTGGTATGCTGAAAGACAAAGTTTGATAGAGGGAAGCAACCTGGATTGCTTCAACCTTTGCCAATCTCTAATTCACCAAGGGAGAGCATATCCATGGATTGCCTAAGTCTATCCATGGGAATACAGGAATATGGATGATAGTAGATAGGTTCAGTACACAAGCTCATCTTAAACTTGTCAAAAAGACTATCAAAACCCATCAAATGGCAACCCTCTTCATATCACAAATATTCAAGTACCATGTATTGCCAATTTCCATAGTGTCGCGGATAGAGATCCTAGAATGACCATTAATTTTTGGAAGGGTCTCTTTGAGAATTTAGGGACAAGGCTAAACTTCTCTTCGGCCTATCACCCTCAATCAGATGGCCAAAGTGAAATAACTAATCTAACAATTCTTGATTTACTAAAAGCCTACGTAACAGAAGTAGATCAAAGGTCCCAATGGGATAAGTACTTACCATTAGTGGAGTACGCCTACAATATCTGTTGGGGTATAAAGCCCAATGTGGTCGTCCAGGTAAGTGGGCGGGCTGCCAGGTATGTACACATATTCTTTTGTAAAAACCTAATAAGAACTCACTATGCTCTACACATTACAGTATAGCGAGTTCACCATATCTGCGTGCTCTTCTTCTCGCACTCTCTCTCGCGTCGCACTTCCGCTCGTACTCCTTCAACTGGTATCAGAGCTCAGATCGAGGCTCGGGGCAGCACTGCAGGATGCTAGAGTCACCAGCTCAGATTGTAGTGAAATTCGACAGGCGAAGACACGGCCCCAAATCTCGTGGGAAAGCCCGAAAGGCTTGGTGTGCTCAGAATTTCATTCTGAGGTCATCTCGGTCACCGTTCGGCTTCGACAAAGGTCTGCGCAGGCCATTTTCGACTACGTGGTCTCGGCGGCTGCAGATCCGACTCTGCAAATTTGGGGTTTTCGGCCTACGACTGCAGGTGCTGAGGATATCGACACTCCCAGAGTGTTGATTTGTGGCTGTCTACACATCGAAGGACGGCTCACAGTTCTTGGAGGCGTGTCACATACGACACGGACGCATCTACACACAGACTTTAGGCAACATCCACTAGTTCATCAGGTAGCTTGTGTTTGTTGCTTGATATTCCAGATTTCATCCTGACATTGCAGGTACTTCCACATGGGATGTATTGTCAGAGATGATGTATGTCTGTTGAGGGTTTGCTGGCTGTGAGTCACGCAGCAAACAACCGCCGCAGCGGTTACAGCATACAATGGGAAATTTGTGGATGTATGACTTTGTGGGAAGTCTATGTACTATCAGATTTACTATAGCCTTTGTTGAGGGTCGAGTGAGGTTTTATTGAGCTGGGGGATTCTCGAATGTTGAGATCCTTTCGGTGATACAGGTCTTGGAGCGATCCCTCGAGCACCCTTAGATAGGCAGCTAGGATGTATTGACTGTGAGTTAGACAGTTGGGATTGCATCTTTGCTTTACTGTCGTTGAGGCATTGTTGCAGTCTATGCTTATAGGACAGTGACAGGACAGTGAGAGAGAGTACAGGTGCAGGACAGGTTTACCCGCAGCTTACAGTGTCAGAGAGACAGTGTTTTTTGAGTTGTTTTTTGGTCTGTTTTTGAGTACATCATAGCCATTTTACAAAGGAGACTCTGCCAAAATTTATGCAGAATCTAAAGCTTTCTTGGTTCATTTGGCAGGTTGATATTGGTTCAGAGGTCAGTTTACAAGGGAAACTCTGCTGAATTTTTCCCAGGAAAGTAAACCACTGTGAAGCGTAGCTATGGCTGGATCACAGGACACTGCTCTTTACAATATCAAGAAGCTGGATGGAACCAATTTCCCATTGTGGAAGAAGCAGATTTGGCACGTGTTGGTACAAAAGAAGCAGATAAAACCTATAAAGCTCAAGGGGATAAAACCAGAAGATATGGACGAAGATGAATGGAGCGAAATGGATGAATTGGCACTTTCTACCATTATGCTGACTTTGGCAGAAAGCGTTTACTTCAATGTAGCAGACGAGATGTCGGCTTATCAAGCATAGTTAAAGCTGAGTGATCTTTATGAGAATCAGAGTGCAGCTTCACAGGTATACTGGCTTAAGAAGCTTGTTGACTTGAAGATGAAAGAAGGGACACCTATGTCCAATCATCTGAATGAATTCAACACAATCTATAGTCAGTTGTCAGCTCAAGGTGTCAAGTTTGATGAACCTGTTAGAGCTATGTTCGTGTTGATCACATTGCCGGAAAGTTGGGACACTTTTCGCACAGCTTTGAGTAATTCTGCACCTCCAGATGGTTTGAACATAGCAGGTGTAGAAGGAAGTCTGCTTACTGAAGAAACCAATAGAAAGACAATAGACAAAGGCAAAGGAACAGCCTTAGTTGTCAGGGGAAGGACCAAAGAAAAGTACAAAGGTGGAAAGAGGAGTCAGTCTCGTAGCAAGTCCCGCAGTGCTAAAGGCAAGAGTGACATAGAATGCTACCATTGTGGCAAGAAGGGTCACATGAAAAGAGACTGCAGAGAATGGAAAGCAGAAAAAGGCAAAGAGAAAGCTGAAGACCATGGTGAGAAGAACAAGTCCTCAGTGAAGATTCAAGAAATAAATGTGACAAACACTGTTGCAGAGGATGACAGTCTAGTGTCAGGAGACATCTACTGCTTGAAGAATACAATGGACTCAGCTCTTCTTACAGCATCTGATGGAAATGCACTGAGTGACTGGATTAAAGACTCAGGGGCATCACTTCATGTGTCTCCAAACAAGGAGTGGTTTACTTCTTATGTGACCACTAAAGATCATGTTCGGCTAGGCAATGGGCAGACATGTGAGATCTTAGGTGTTGGAGATGTTCAATTGAAGTTTCAGAATGGCTCTTCTTTCACGCTGAAGAATGTGAGACATGTTCCCGCAATTACAAAGAGCTTGATCAGCACAGGTTTACTTGATGATGCTGGCTACGTCACCACTTTTGGACAGAACATGTGGAAGATATCCAAGGGTTCTATGACAGTAGCACATGGAGTAAAGTCTGGAGGACTTTACATGATTTATGTATCAAATGTCTCTAAAAATGTAATCAATGTAACCGAGCAGCCGAACGTTTCTTTGTGGCATAGCCGGTTAGGACATATGTCCAAGAAGGGAATGGAAATCTTGTCTCGTTCTGTTTATTTGCCTCGCTTTTCATTTAATGATTTTGAATTCTTTGAACATTGTCTGTATGGTAAGCAAACACAGCAGCCACATAAGCATAGAAGCAGTAGAAGAGATACACAGTTGGCCTATGCCTAACCTATCTCTAGGGGGAGCTTCTTACTTTATTACATTTATAGATGATTACTCGAGGAAAGTATGGGTTTACTTTCTCAAGCACAAGGATGAAGCATTTAGTGTTTTCAAAACGTTTGTGACACTTGTGGAGAATCAGAGTGGCAAGAAGCTTAAATGTTTACGCACTGACAATGGTGGAGAGTATGTTTCAAAGGCCTTTCAGGACTTTTGTGAGTCAAAAGGTATAAAACGTGAACTTACTGCTCCTTACAATCCTCCTCAAAATGGTGTTGCTGAGAGGATGAATAGGACCATACAAGAGAAGGTCAGAAGTATGTTGTCTAATGCACACTGCCAAATGGGTTTTGGGCTGAAGCTGTATCAACAGCTGTTCATCTTGTAAATAGATCTCCTAGCAAGGTTTTGCAGAAGGATTCAGTGCCAGAGATGGTATGGTCAAGCAAAATGCCCTCATACAAGCATCTCAGAGTCTTTGGCTGTGAGGCATATACTCACGTTCCAAAGGAATTTAGGAACAAACTTGAGCCAAAGAGTAGAAAGTGCATCTTTCTAGGCTATGGTAATTCTGGTGAGATGGGGTACAGACTTTGGGATCCCGAATCCAGAAAGGTTGTCCGCAGCAATGATGTTCACTTTAATGAATCCAAATATCATTCTAAACCAGAGAGGGTTGAGGAGATTAGAAGAGTTGTCTTCCAAGAAGATGGACCTGCACGTGCAAGACAAAATGTCAGGGCTCAAGAGGAGCAAGGACAGGATAGAGTGGAACCACAGGTTGTGGTTGAGCCTGAGCCACCTATTGTGCGTAGATCTGGACGTATCACACGACCTCCTGATAGGTTTGTTCCATCTATGAACTATGTCATGTTAACTGATTGCAATGAGCCTGCATGTTACAAGGAAGCGGTGCAAATGAAGGACTCCGAGAATTGGCAATTGGCCATGCAGTCAGAGATGACAGCTCTGCATAAAAACCAGACATGGAAGCTAGTTAAATTACCACGGGGCAAAAAGGCTCTACCCTGTAAATGGGTTTATAGGTATAAGATCACCGCTCATGATAGTTAGCCAAAGTACAAAGCAAGGCTTGTTGCCAAGGGCTTTAAGCAAGAACAAGGCATTGACTTTGATGAAGTCTTCTCTCCGGTGGTCAAGATGACTACATTGAGATGCTTTCTTGCATTGGTTGCCATATTAGATTTGGTGTTGCACCAAATGGATGTCAAGACAACGTTCTTGCATGGTGATTTAGATGTGGAAATTTACATGCAGCAGCCTGAAGGGTTTGTTGAGAAAGGCAAGGAAGATTGGGTAAGCCGGTTGTTAAAGAGTCTTTATGGCTTAAAACAATCACCGAGGGCATGGTACCATAAATTCCACAAGTTTATGCTTTCTCAAGGCTACAAACGTAGTGAGTTCGATCACTGTCTATATACAAAGAAGGCTAAGGATGGCAGTTGGATGATCCTTATTTTGTATGTGGATGACATGTTGATTGCTGGCAAGCACTTGGAAGAAATTTCAGCTTTGAAGTCAAAGATGGCAAAATCGTTTGACATGAAAGACATGGGTGAGGCAAGTCATATACTTGGTATGCGCATTGAGAGAGACAAATCAAAGAAGTTGATTTGGTTATCTCAAACAGAGTATATTGACAAGGTTTTGCAACGTTTCAATATGGAGAAGGGAAAGGCACTGAGTGTTCCATTGCCACCATATGTGAGACTTAGCAAACAAGATTGTCCTGTGTCTGAGGAAGAACAGGCTGAAATGGATAAGATTCCTTATGCGTCTGCAGTGGGTACTTTGATGTATACAATGATTGCTACTCACCCAGACATTGCATTTGCAGTGGGAGTAGTAAGTCGATACATGTCAAACCTAGGCAAGAAACATTGGGAGGCAGTGAAAGGAATATTGAGATACCTGAAAGCTACAAAGAGTATGCATATATGCTATGGGAGTCAGGAGCTAAGTGTAAAGGGTTTTACAGACTCAGATTATGCAGGTGACTTAGACAACCGAAGGTCTACGTCAGGGTATGTCTTTACATTGGCTGGTGGAGCAGTATCATGGCGTTCTAGATTACAAGATTGTGTTACTCAGTCTACTTCAGAGGCTGAATATGTTGCATCATCAGAGGCATGCAAAGAATCAATTTGGCTTAATCGACTAGTAACAGATTTGGGAATCAAAGAAGAGATGCCTGTGTTATATTGTGATAGTCAAAGTGCTATACAATTGGCTCGCAATCCAGTTTATCACTCAAAGACAAAGCATGTGGATGTGAAGTATCATTTCATCAGGGAAATGCTCGAGGATAAGCAACTTCAGCTTGTCAAAGTTCACACCACAGAAAATCCTGTTGATCTACTTACAAAAGGACTTCCCTCAAAGAGCTTTGCGCATTTTCGCAAGCAGTTAGGTGTAGGGTAGTACATCACTT
Organism: Adiantum capillus-veneris; assembly: GCF_014529385.1. NCBI lineage: Eukaryota > Viridiplantae > Streptophyta > Polypodiopsida > Polypodiales > Pteridaceae > Adiantum > Adiantum capillus-veneris. The sequence continues at coordinate 94,003,573 of NC_140952.1, forward strand.
CTCTACATCTCTTGTATATTATCTTGTATAGTAGCCTCTCTCACACTTAAAGTACCACATTGGACTTTAAGTGGGAGGTTGTTGGGGCTACAAGCTTCTCCTTTTTGGTAATCTTAAAGCCTTTTCATTTGATAATGGGGTTTCTAATTTTAAAGTACACAACCTTACGCCTAAGGTACTCTCTCTCCCGGAAAAGCGGTGCCTAGCTTTAGGATTAAAGTACATCCCCCCCCCCTCCTAATCCTTCCCCCTCTTCACTTCTTAAGGCACATGGCGTCATGGCAAGAATTCTCAACCTAAAACTTTTTTTCAAGGATCATCCAACCCCTCTACCTTCCCCTTTCAAGATACCTAATCCTTTTTGGAAACCCCCTTTTGAAAACCCCGCTCTCAATCTAATCTTGCACAATAACTTTCTTAACCTTAGCCGCCTTCTCTACTCTAATTTCTTCCCACCTTCAAAGCCCCCCCGATTTGTTGCACAAGCCTTATGTAGCCTCAAATTGGACCCTTCAATTGTAATAAAACCCGCGGACAAGAACTTGGGCTTGGCCATCTTACCCTTGGATTGGTATGAAAGTAATGCCCTCACCCACCTCAATGATACCTCCACTTATGAGCCTTGCGCTACCATCCCCTTTCCCTTTATTGCCTCCCTCCTCTCCTCCCTTTCCATCCAATTTTCGGCATTACCGGCATTAGAACGTAACTTCATCCTCTCACCCCTTAACAAGCAGCTTAAACCATGCCCCATCTACTTCATCCCAAAGCTCCACAAACCCTCCCTTGTCACACGGCCTATTTGCTCCTACAAAGGCTATATTTTTGAAAAAGCCTCCATATGGCTTCACTTTGTACTTTTCCCTATCCTCCTCACGTATAAGCAAAACCTTAAAAACTCTCTCACCCTCATCCAAGACCTTAACAATCTCCCCCTCCCACCCAATACCCTCCTTTTCACTTTTGATGTTGAGGCTCTATATCCCAGTATCCCTATCAACCAAGGACTCTTAGCCCTCAAAGCCTCCATAGCTACCCATTTCGACCCCCCTAAAACTCGCTTTATCCTCTCTCTGGCGGCTCTCATCTTATCGCACCACTACATTACCTTCAAAGGAAAATTTTGGAAGCAAGTTAAGGGCACGGCTATGGGTTCCAATTTTGCCGTAGTGTATGCATGCCTTTTTCTTTGCCATTTAGAAGCCTCTTCCTCTCTTTTGCACAATCCCAACCTTCTTTACTTCAAACGCTATGTAGACGATGCCTTTGGTTTATGGGTTGGCTCTTTGACTTCCCTCACCTCTCTTTTGAAAGATTATGGGAAACCACTTCAAGAACACATTAAAATCTCAAGCCACATTTCTCCCTACCACGCCACTATCCTCGACATAGAATTTTATAAAGGTACCAATTTTGCCTCCTCATGCCTGTTGGACTCCCATTGCCACCAAAAACCCCTAAACGCCTATAACTACATCCCTTGGATCTCTTGGCACCCTACTCATCAAAAAGTGTCCTTCATCATCAATGAACTCAAAAGATATATCATTAGGGAAAGCTCCCTAGATGGCTACCTCATTATCCGCAGCCTCTTCTAGCAACGCCATAGGACAAAAGGCTACCCACAAGGGTTTTTGCATAATGTGTTCAACAAGGTCACTTATCAGATCCATACTTCCCTCTTGGAACCATCACTCCGAATTAAGAAAACACCTCCCATGACCTTCAAGCTACCTTTCACGCCTTCCACAAGAAGGCTATTACCCTCTCACTGTATCAGTAACCCCATTGCTCGGGCTTGCCAGTGCAACCCCACACTCTCGCACCTACCTAGACCCACCATTTGTTGGACTTCGGGGCCCAGCATCCATAAACTCCTTGTACATGCCCTGCACCACCCCGATGAACACCCTAACCCTTGATATAGCAGCCCTCTATGATGGTCTTACTCATAGTGGGAAGTAGTGGTTGGTACCTACCTTCCACGCTATCACTTAACTTCTTCCCTCCTATTTTTTCCTTTCTCCATCAAATCCTCACAAATTTCTTTCCCCACCCTAATATAGCTCTCTATACTCCCCACATTTTTGGCATACCCTCTTTAACTCATATCCAATGATCCCCTGTCTTTCTCTCGCTTTAGCAAAGCCTCGCTTACCAAATGCATCGTTTGCTTGCTCGCTTAAATTCTCCCCCCTACATTGGTTGGCATCAAATCATACCCCCACACCCCCCCCCCTTTAATTTTGGCATCTAATCACACCCTCACCATTCTCTGCAAGAAATTAAAGTCTTTGGGTACAACTTGTCTACCTCTTACCATTAAAGCAAGTACCACCCCTTCCTACCTTACTCATTCCCTATGTACCTGAGTACATTGCCATTAACTTCCCTTTTCTTCCCCCCAAAAAAACATCCCACCTCAAATTGCCCCTCTATAAAGCCTTGCTCACCCCCTCCATATGTATCTAAACCCACACCACTGATGAGCTCATTATGAGCGAAACGCGTTTGGTGTCCCACCCCCTTGTTCCCTAATCACCCCTTAATGCCCTCGTTAACCATTCTTCTTTATGGTACTTCAACGTCTCATCGTTTTTTATCCTTTTATATTTGGAGTCGTCTCGCACGCTTGCTTACCGTTTTTTGATCGCAAGAAACATTGGGAGGCAGTGAAAGGAATATTGAGATACCTGAAAGCTACAAAGAGTATGCATATATGCTATGGGAGTCAGGAGCTAAGTGTAAAGGGTTTTACAGACTCAGATTATGCAGGTGACTTAGACAACCGAAGGTCTACGTCAGGGTATGTCTTTACATTGGCTGGTGGAGCAGTATCATGGCGTTCTAGATTACAAGATTGTGTTACTCAGTCTACTTCAGAGGCTGAATATGTTGCATCATCAGAGGCATGCAAAGAATCAATTTGGCTTAATCGACTAGTAACAGATTTGGGAATCAAAGAAGAGATGCCTGTGTTATATTGTGATAGTCAAAGTGCTATACAATTGGCTCGCAATCCATTTTATCACTCAAAGACAAAGCATGTGGATGTGAAGTATCATTTCATCAGGGAAATGCTCGAGGATAAGCAACTTCAGCTTGTCAAAGTTCACACCACAGAAAATCCTGTTGATCTACTTACAAAAGGACTTCCCTCAGAGAGCTTTGCGCATTTTCGCAAGTAGTTAGGTGTAGGGTAGTACATCACTTCTCTACATCTCTTGTATATTAGCTTGTATAGTAGCCTCTCTCACACTTAAAGTACCACATTGGACTTTAAGTGGGAGGTTGTTGGGGTATAAAGCCCAATGTGGTCGCCCAGATAAGTGGGCGGGCCGCCAGGTATGTACACATATTCTTTTGTAAAAACCTAATAAGAACTCACTATGCTCTACACATTACAGTAGAGCGAGTTCACCATATCGTCATGCTCTTCTTCTCGCACTCTCTCTCGCGTCGCACTTCTGCTCGTACTCCTTCAATATCCACCAGAAAAGCACCTTTTGAGGTAATTGAGGGAAGATCTAAAAAGTCCCCTACTACTTAAGGTATATGGGAAGATCTTCATTGTAGATGAGTATAGCCGAGACCTACAAGAATCTTTCCAAAAGACTCTTGTATGCTATCTCTATCTCACAGCAAAGGCAAAAGGCTGCTGCTGATAAGCACATAAGAGCTCAAGCCTTTAAACAAAATGATTGGGTCTTACTTAAATTTCCCAAGGCTCGATTAAGGCACACAATGGGCAAGAATATTATGGGACACCAAAAGTACTTTGCTAAATTAGCAAAAAGGTACTATGGTCCCTTCCAGATTCTTAGAACAATCAATGAGATGGCATATCAACTCAAGTTGCCCAGTCATTGGCTCATACACAATGCTTTCCATGTGAGCCTACTAAAGATTTACAAAGGAGAGCCACCTCAAGAACCAACTATTGAAGACCCACCGGAGATTGAGGACCAAGAAGAGGTGTTGCAGCCCGAGTCCATTCTCCGACATGAAGACAAGGTATTGAGAGGCGGTAAGATTATCCGATGGTATCTTATTAAGTTTAAGAACTATCCTTTTGAAGATGCTAGATGGATGCAAGGCATACAATTAATGGATAACCTAAACCTTGTCAATGCTTACGATGCTTCCCTAGAAATAAGCAAATGTAAAAATGTTTAAAATGAACAAAGTGTTTGTCTTATAAGACTCTCTTTTGCTTTACTGTGCACAAATGTTAAGAAGTATGCATGCTTAGGATCATGTTTGCGGAGACGACGTCTCTCAAAAACCAAGTACAACTTGTCACTCTACTATGGAAGATTGATAGGACTTATGCGTAGACATGCTTGCGGCAGCTTAGGCTCTGAAGCGCGAAATGGATTAGTCATCCATTCTAGAATGATGTTGTAGGGTAGAATAGGGATCCTCTACCCGCTAGAAAAAGGACTAATAACTAGGCTTTATCTTCTCTACCTCATAGTCAAGGATAACCATGATTTCAAGAGAGAGGTAATGTCATAATAACTAATATCTAATTCTCCAAAATGATTTTCTCATGTTAAACTGATCATTTAATATGGGGAAGTACCAGGGGAGAAAAGGCTAGAACACTGGTTAGACTGGCAGACTGATCTCACAGTAGGGATCCAAAGGGGGGGCCATCTGCAAAAGAGCAATGTGCATTAATGGGCTTCAAAGACCCTAGGGTTCATCCCATTAAGACTTCCAAAATGCTAAGATTCCAAAATTAAATAGAGTCTTCAATGGCCAAGCCCTAGGGTAAATTGGATGCTTGTGGGAAGACTCAAAAGTCTTCCCACATCCCTTTCTAGGAGGGGGCAAGCCATATTAGTAGGGGATGAGAGAGAAACACACACACAGTCTTCCAAGCTCCTTTTACACAAAGGGCATAGTGGACACATGTCAGCTTCCTAGCCCAGTTGCCCCCAAGGTGCATTCAAATCCTATTGGATGGCCATAGAGGGGTCCAATAAGCATTCGGCAGCCCAATGGCTTGCCTTAATTCTATTGGCCAGAAAACTAAGAGGAGTTTAATTGCATTATTTAAATACATAAAGCTCTCACAAAAGGGGAAAGGGGGACACATGTCACAAGGCTATCACTTATGCTTCTTAATTGTCATTGGCTAAGCTTTGAGGGGGCCAATAGGATGCCAGCATGAGCAAATAGCAAGAGGGGTCGACCAAGAGAGAGATGGGGCTGATTTTTGAAAGGATTATCACACACACACTCACACAATCTCATGTGTGAAGAAAAGAAGATTATCTCCTTCTTAAGATTTAATGGAAATCTCATCATCTACTCCAAGCTTGTGAGAAGGCAGGCCTACACCAACAAATCTTGGCTTTGTGATGCAAATCCAACCAAGATCCAAGCTCCAATGCATGCTCATCTCCTCTACCATGCTAATTACTAAGCTATGATAAGCTATTAAGAGTGATTATGTAAGGAGACATACTTTTTTCTCGTAAGAATACTCCTTCTTCCTCTCGATCTACTCTCGTACCCCGCTAGCTCTCACCATCTTCGAAGGTGTGTGAGGTCTTGGGTCTAAGACAGTGAGGGAATTGATGTTGTGTTTTTAAGTGTAAGCTTGGTGATACAAAGCCTTTTGGAGGGGGGACCAGATCCATGTAAATCCGATCCTCAAATAGCTTAATTTCTCTCTCTTTTTGAAATATTGTTCATGCCTATCTAACTAGGTGTTATGCTTTTGTTGCTCTCTCCATCCAAGCACTCTTGCTATGCTCATTAGGAATCTAGTCTTAATGAAATGCTCACTATGTCTATGTTATTTTCCGCTACACACAAGTTACTAGACCATTAAATTTTACAGATATAGAGAAACTTGAAAGGTGTGGGAGAGAATCTCTATATCCATGGCTTGAGAGAGAGAGAGAGAGAGAGAGAGAGAGAGAGAGAGAGAGAGAGAGAGAGAGAGAGAGTATAATAGTGGTAGTTCGGTAAAGAAAAGATAACAAAAAAGATGTTATGCTTTTGTCAATGGAATTTGAAAAAGCCATTGACATAGTAGAGTGGGAATTTATATCCAAAATCTTACCTATGATGTTCTTTGACCCTAGGATGAGAACATGTATTTATATGTTGGGTCAAGGATCTACTTCTCTACGATTCTTCTCGTTAGAAAGCTATCCAAGGTTGTTCATGTTGTTAGATTAGGTGAGCAAGAGTGCCCAATGAGCCCTCTCAACTTTTTTGTCACTATGTGTTGGCAAACAAACCAGACAGGCACCCTCCTAGTCAACCCGTTCATCATGAGCCCTAAAATTTTGATGTCCCATCATTATTTTTTCAAGATACGAGAGTCTCTAATTTTATTCTAACAATTTCTAAGCCATTTTATGCCAAATCTAAGTTGTGAAGTTTGTAAATGAGTCTCACCCTTGTAAAGCAAGCCACTAGACAAGAAAGCCCTATGTATAAAGATCATTTTTTGTGAGTGGGAAAGGGACACATTATTTTATCAAAGGTTTTATGAGTTTTGGAGTGTATGTCTGAGAGCGGCTACTCTCACGTGTTTGTAATTGATTTATCTTGGACTCTGGTAATCTGATTTTGATTATGAAACTCCGGGGGGTCCATCAAAAAATATGTAAGTGTAGCGCGTGAGTTCACCCAGAGGAGTTTTTAATATAATAAAGAGTTACATAATTACACATACAAGAGGGGTTAAAAAATAAAAATTGGAAAAAAGTTATAGCTTTATGAAAGAAGATGGGTCTTTTATTCATGATGAAGTGTGTGTGTAGAGGGATTTTGAAAATACCTCTTGAACGCACGTGATATAGGTTCTTTTGGAAGGTATTGAACCCTCAGGGCTAAAACTTACATTGTGTTCCTTGTTTATTGCTCTTTAACACTAGGTTGGTAATGGGACACTTTTATGTCCTGGGACACTTTATATGTCCTGGGACACTTTATATGTCCTGTGAAGTGACCATTTTCCTTGAATTATGTTAAGAGTTTCAAAATGGATTTTGAGGTGCTATCTATCTAGAAAGTTGTCTCATGAGCTGAAAAAAACTTGACATTTTTTTGGAATATCAGTTCCATCTTTAACATTGTCCTTGCACAACATTTCACAACCTAAACTGCGTGAAAAAACGGGTCCTGTTTTTGGCTTTTTTTCAACTTTTTGCAACTATACCACTCTAGAATTCATGTTTGTGAGGTCTATAATGCTAGAGAACTATCTTTAGAAGTCCTCCACATGTCCTGATGCTTCTAGGGAGAAATAAATATTAAAGTTGTAAGTTATGACCAAATTACAAAAATTGTCAAATCTTGTTTTTTAGCCAATTTTAGCTCTTCTATGATTTTTTTGGTGGATTTCATGATATCCAAATTCATTTTTGATTTTCTATGTCGCATATTGTAACATAAAGCTAACATTCCTTGAGTTTTAGGGCACCTAATACCCTATTTTGCATAGTACACAACGATGGTTGATTTTTTCAATTATGGAAGAAAACGAAACATTCTAGTATATCAAGTATAGCTTTTTCAATATTATTAGTTTCTTGTGACAACTACATGCATTTTGTAGGTAGTAACCATATCTAGTCATAAGGAACAAATTTGGCTAGATATTGAATAATTTCTATGGGATTCTACAACTGATAATGTTCAACCCAGTTTCTTCATGTTTGCTATATTCAACACTTCATCTTTGTCCCCAAGATTCCCTTGGTAAGAGATGTATTATTCTTTTGACATGATCCATGGCTCCTTATGAACATAAAGGACAATAGGTAACTAAGAAAACATGCACATATTATTTGTATTGAGTGTGGCTATAGAAACTTTGATGATAGGTTTGCAGAATGGTAAAAATTCAACTTTTTTGTACCTATTTATTTTGGCAAAACAAAAAATAGTGAGTGAGAAGCAATCATATTTTCTGATCACCAACCCATTGAAGTTAACTAGGGAATTTATCTCAAGTCCTATAAAAATCCCTAATCTTATTTTTATGCAACAAAACGTAAGAAATGACTGTTTTGATGAAAATTCATTGGTCCATCAACTTTGGAGGCTTGGTGTGACCAAAAGATGAGAAATTTTACAAGTTTCTTATTTTTTCCATGTTTAGTAGGCCTTGAACTATAACTTCATGAAAGGATTTTACAAAATGAGTGGATCTACTATGGTTTTGGAGGTTTTTTTCAAAACCCTGAAAGGACACTTTTATGTCCTGTTAGGTTACCAACCTAGTGTTAAATTAAGTGTAATCATTGTCAATTTTGATGTGGTTCATGACTATATGTTAGCGACCTAAATCGGTTGTTTTGAGTGCATTAATGGTTGCTTTTTGACGTTTCAACCATAGGAGAGTATTCGTAGACCATAGGGCAACCTTTCAACCATAGGCGAGTGTTCCTAGGCCATAGGGAAACCTTTCTGGTATGTACTTTTGCAATTTCCAAGACTTTAATCATGAAGTATTATGATTTTGGTACCTTATTGGATTGCAATCAAACTTGGTAGGATAGTGCCCCTAGGTGTCTTAGATCTCCTCCTAAAGTTTCATTGTATTTGAAATTTATTTGAGTGCCAAAATGACGTGACAATTGACTGCAGTGACACAGGACATAGGCAATTTGCCAAACTTGAGAGTGAGATTTTCTAGTGCAAGAGATGCCCTCCAAGAGTCTCTAGGCCCCATCTGAGTTGCTTCTCTGAGTATTGACACTATGTTAGTGCCACATAGCTATGCTACAAACGTCCATCGTGATGACCCACTAACATTGGCACCACTACTGGGGAAGTGATCCTTAGGTGGTGAGTGACCTACTCGTATATATATTTTTAAGAGACCTTTGATTTTGATTTCCATTCTATTTATACTTTAGAAGGCAACAAGACACGAGGTTTACTGCTTGTTAGAGGCTAGAAGTTGGGGACTTTTTGGGTCTATTCTTGACAAGTATTGGGATTTGTAACTGAGATACAAAATAATTTCATTCTGCATTTTCTACGATGCTTTGAAAGTACTACTCCATCATCTGGTTTTCTTTTAGTTTTGCACAATTTGTTGATTCTTGTTCATAGAATTCATTTCAGTACTTAGGAGTAGGATAGGTAACATCCTCAACCATCAAATTGGGCAAAAATGATTAGGGAAAAAACTATTAAAACCATATTTTGGTAGCCAAGACCATAAACACTGAAATTTGAAAAATGATGGTTGAAATTCAAAAGCTGATACAAACCCGGTAAGCCAAGCCTAGGAGAACTAATTTGGAAATATTTAAGCCGATTGGTGTAGGAACATGGATCACAATCCATGATATCCCAAGATATTTTAAGCTAGACATCCCTAATGTGAAGCATAGGCGAGTGAATGTGGCTACTCACGTCAAAATGCACAATATGTATGTGGGATTTTATAAGTAAGATAAAAAAGAGAAAATACTCTATTACAGGTGTAAGGAATCCAATATGAGAGAGCTAACAAAGCACAGATGCTTGTATGTGTTCACTACGAAGTAGAGAGAGATATTGAGGTGATCATACTAGACAAGTATGGTCAGAGATATTCCGCAGTAAACCACAAAGATCTTGAGGGATATACGTACTGTGAGAGGCCACTCCGCTAGTATAATGTCACCCCCAACACGTATAGACCAACTATCTTTGAAACAAGGCAAGAAACTATAAGAATGAGTTTGCCAAGACTAGAGTGGAAGATTCTTTTAGTCATATATCCATGCATCAAGGTAGTGATATTCCAGACATGATTTTTAGTACAAGGTGTTGGATACTAGAACTAACGGTAGAGACATACAAGCTTAGGAGAGGGTAACTGATCGAACTCCCTACAGAGCCCCTTTCAATGGATATGAGCGAGAGATGTAGTGGTAGGAGAGCCTAAATGATGTGAATGGTAATAGAAACTCAAGGAATGTGATCTTCTCAAGTGAAAAAATGTGTGCCCGAGAAGTACAATGGATTGGGAGATCCATACTCACATGCTTCCATATATAAGCAAGTCATAAGGGCAGAACAAGTATCAGATTTCTATACGTAGTATGAAGGATTTGGTTTGACTTTGAAAGGAACGTTGTTGACTTGGTTCTAGCCATTGAACAATTGACATTTCTTGAATATCGATCAATTTTTGTATGATTTTTGTCAAGGAATTCTCCAAGAGAGGAATCAAGCACGACACGGTTTCCCATATCTATGCTTTTAAGTAAAAGGAGAATGAAAAAGTGAAGGAAGCTTTGATTTGCTTCAACAATACATTGAAATATGTCCAGTGCAAGAGTTACCGCAAGATGATCGCTTATCAGTTCTCTTTATAGAGGGCTTGAGAAACAAAACTCTCAAAAAAGACTTACATTTGAAGACATGCACAACATTTGAACAAGTCACTAGGGAAGAATTGTATCTAGTCGACAATTGTAAGACATATGAAGAGGTGACAGACGATGTAGACACAAACACTAGCAATGCCTCTTTTACGACCAAGGAGTCAGCTACAAAAAAAAGTGCTCCTACTTCAATCATACAAAACATGGACCAAGTGGTCGAAGAAGTGATCCGTAGAATAAAGCAAACATACCGACAAAATTCTAATCTAAGATCGCAATAGCCATAGGTAGTCAATGCTTTGAGAGTGTAAAAGTGGTTTGTCATTGAGCAAAAATACACCAATCATGATACAAATGAGTGATTTTACAACCAAAATTATGTAAGGGAAAGTCCATATGGACCTCCAATAATGCAACAGTTGCCACCACCTCCGAGGTAGTAGATTGGACCCAATAATGTAGCACAAGGAGGAGATAAAGTGCAACCTCTATTGGGCCAACAATCACCTTTGCCTCATGAAAATTTATCTATTGTTCAATACAAACAGCCAATTGAGCCACTCATAAGTCAACCAATGATACCATCAATTGTTTACTACGAGGAGCCTGCAGAAACCCATGTGAGAAAACCCGAGGGTGTAGCATATGCTACTGAGGATGGTCCATTTTGGGACACTACCAACAAAGTTATAGAACCTTCATATGTGGCTCAAATAGCTAGAAACTACTCCACTATGGATGAAAATATTATCATGTTCATAGCAAATCAAAATTACAAACCTAGAGGATATCTGCCTCGTATGACAAGACAGCCAATGGGAGCACCACGAGCTGCCGAGCCGAAAGGTCCATGCTATGATTAATGTGGAGGTGATCATTGGGCACAAGTCTATCCAATCAAGGGTCAATGAACAAAAAAAATTGGATTCTATGACAATTGTGGAAGAGATCGCTTACTTCAACCCTGTACTAAGAATCTCGACAACATGGGAAAAGCAACTGTCAATGTCATTGGAGTTGTACCTTGTTTGAGCGGATCCGAGTCAAAGTTGACAATTCCTATCAAAGTGGTGACTAGAGCTTAAGCTCAGGAACAAACCAAAAATTAGCCAATGGTGGATGAGTTGAAACTTCCAAAACATACCAAATTTGGAAGTGGGTCAGTGAGAACTCAAGGAAATCATGGAAAGCAAAACGAGACAAAATGAAAGCAAAGAGGCTATGGGAAAAAATGACCTTTGAGTGTGAACTAAACCAAACAAAGGAACGGCTCAAATGTGAATAGGAGACCAAAGAAAACACCAGAGAAGCAAAAGAGTCAAAGACTATATCAGGTGGATCAGTCTTAGTTGAGAAGGTGAACGAGGTGAGATTGAAGAGCAACCAAACTGGAATAAAGACTGCTGACCTATCCGCATCCTAAAATAGAAACCAAGTGAATGGAAACGTGTAAAAGGCTCATAGATACTGCTCAAGCTCTAATGTAACCAAATACCTTGAAAACCCCTGAGAAAGTAGTGCATGTGCCAGAAAAGGAAAACACAAGCACAAACAACAAAACAACATGGGCAAACAAATCAAAAACTTTGGATTGTGTGATGGTTTTGGGAGAGATCGTATACTCAAACACTGCACTAAGAATCCAGACAAAATGAGCAAGCTACAATAGTGGAAAAAGAAGGACCATTGGATACAAGGCTTTTTGCAAACACGACGAACAAGGCTAAATCTCTTGAGCTGCTGCCAATTTTTGAAGTGGACAAGCCATGGCCACAATCACTATGAGAGACAATTAGAAATTAAAAGAACGGTAGTGCCACGTTCCTGTCTGCACCAATTTTGGAGATAAACATGGATCATGAGATCTATTGTGGGGATATACAATCATTATACAGGCACACAGGGATGAAAGTATCACTGGAGAGTAAACCAATGACTATGGAATCCGATTCCACCAATGACGAACACAAAAATCTTGCACAATTTGATATCTTGTCCTATAAGATGCACCATTACTCTTACTGAATTTCTCAAAATTAGACCACATTTGTGGGGACAAATGAGCAGCAACCTGGAAAAACTGGGGCTAAAAATCCATTTAAAGGATAAGCTTGTAGGTGAAATCATGGAAATGATTCAGCTAGAGAAACCCAAAGCAGAGCATATACCAGTGAATAAGGTGGGTGATTATTGAAAGGGAGAAGAAGGGAACACCACTGTATCATTAGAGTACAAGGGATTAAAGATGATAGCGATACTTGACATTAGGGTTGGAGTAGCCATTGCTACAAAGGAAATCCGGGAGAAATGGGGAAGACCAGATCTCAAGAAAATGCACAAGAAGTTGCAATTAGCAAATGGATATGTGGAGACTCGAGAGACCCTTAGGAATGTTGGAACAAGTTATTGTATCATCTTGCAGAATAGACTATGAACATACCTTTGCTACAATTGACTTTGGAAAAGGCAAAAACTTTGAAGTTATTTTGGGACAACCATTCATGCATCAACTCAAAATGGTTCAAGATTGGGGCTATGACCATCTCTACTTATGGCATAAGAGTATCACAACCAGGGTCAGCATGAAAGAGATAATTATAGAGATGTAAACCAAATCTAATAGAATACTTTGATGTAACTACAGATTCCAAAACATAGTTGTCTTCTTGGTTAATGAAAGACATGCATGTGTGGATGTGTGGAGCATCGGAGTGCGGAAGCCTAAGAAAAGAGGATTTCATCCTAAAGCACTCTGTAGAAGATAACTACTACGTGAAAGAGTTGTTTCCAGAGGAGTTTTTTAAACCCTTTGGATGGGAGAAAGTATTGGCAACTCTAGATGTTTGCTTAAATGAGATAATCACCACAATATTTTGCAACAAAGATGGTTATGACATAATGCCCTTCCATATGGTAAATGTTATCTTGACACCCAAAGAAGAAACTAAAACAACAAAAACCAGCGAAACCATGGATTGAAAATGAATAGTGGATAAAGTTTCTCTTCAAGATCTCATTGATGATGATGAGCATGAATTCCATGATTCAAGAAGCAATGATGTTGAGGATCATCGTAGCATCACCTAATCACAACTCAAGACCAACAAAATTATCAATCCATAGATTGGTAACCCAGCTAGAGCTTGGAGGCATGAGCATTAGTGGATGTATTGAATGAGAGGATTCAAGAGAGTGCTCTTCCAATGCAACAGAGATTAGCCTTGAATTACTAACTCTAATCACACCATAATCATCAATCAAGCATCACCTACACACATTAAACCCACCAAAGTCCAACTTGCCATAGACTTGAATCTCAAAGCACTTTCTTGACAAGCACACACTAATTGCATTGGTGTTGGCCTCTCCAATCACCACATGCCTCAACATATTTAATCAAAAGCTACACACACAAGGGTGAATGGTTCTTGAGTCTCATTAAACCCATCCACACATAAGCAAGCAATAGGGCACATACTCTAATTACAAGATTAAGAACAAACTTAATCAACCTAATTAAAGATGTTAAATATCACAAATTGAGTACCCATAGAATGACAGGAGTGGTCAATAAGCAAGAAGTCATCACCACACATTCAAATCTAAAACAATAAGAAGGTGAAACTACTTCATGACATAGAGATTAGATTAATCAAGAAGTGCTTCTCTAATTACAAAGGATTAGCACTAGACTTCTAAGCATGGGCATTAAGCTCAAGGCTAGGTTATCCATAGAGTGAACACACAAGAGTGAGCTCTCAAGAATGGGTACTCAAGAATGAAACCTCTTTGCTTAAAAGGGCTTCTTATAAAGGCATGCACCACAAGCCTTTCTACTATGGGATTAAGTTGAGCCCTCTAGCATATACAATTTGGAACTCCCAAATGAGCCCAAGACCTTATACAATGTGAATAGGAAATATTGTGCACATCCATAGCACATCCCTAGCTTGGTGCATAATCGGTGCACTACAAGAGGTCACTTAAATTCCAGTGCCAAATTACCGGTGACAATGGCGGGCGTCGGTATATGTGCAGGTAAGTATGAAGGAAGATGAACATTTAAAAAAAATTCATTTTTAAATTTCCGATGCTTGTACCGATGATGAGTTTTTCGGCGCTTATATAGATATGTATTCCGGTGCCTGTTTCGGTGCCTGCACCAGCACCTATACCGACGGACCCTGCAAAAACCGAATACGTGGGCCTTCCCTGCGCATTTCTCTAGTTTGTGCACCTCTTCTCTTGCTCTCCTCCTCCTCACCTACTGTAGATCTGGTGCCCAACAACTTGCCGGAGGTGAGAATCTAGCTTGTGGGTGACTCCTTAGCATCAAGGTGAGATTGTTTTCAAGTTTTCTTGTAGGTTTAGGGCTTAGGGTTTAACATAGTGTGTGTGTGTGTGTGTGTGTGTGTGTGTGTGTGCGTGCATTTTTGCAGATTTGAAAGAGGTTCACAAGACCCTTTCTTGCTCAAATAGGCCGCATGTGAGTGCTCAAAAGTTTTATGCTAATTAAATTAATTTAAGATTATATTGTATATTGACAAAATAAAATTTCATTAATTAGGAAAAAATTTGCTTTGAAATTATGGTTTGGGGTAATTTTGATTTGAAATTATGCCACGAGGAAATTTTGTTTTGAAATTATGCTTTGAAGAAAATTTGTTCCGAAATTATTTCATTTGTCAAAGTTCACCAATGACAAAGTGTTAGAGGTTCAAAGTGTGTTTTTGGTCAAATGCAAATTCAAGAGAATTTGTGAATTAGTGTTAACTTAAGAAGCGTAAAAAAATGCCTGGAAAGTGGTTCAAACTTTCCAGGGAGACTAAGGGAATCAAACATACTTAAATTTGGCCATAAACCAGTAGACAATTGGGATCTAGATACTACTTTAACCCCAAATCATTAGAAGAGAAAAATCCCAAACAGATCGATCACCATCAAGGATCAAAGTTGCCAACCAAAACCAAATATGGAAAAGTCAAAGAAAATTGGGCCTTACCTTGGGAAACTGGGAAAACTTGAGAGAAACTTGTCCAATTGTGAAAATAACTTCACTAGTGTGTTAGGATAAACTATAGGAATAGGTACCCCAAGTTTCACCCCAAAAGGATGGAGAACATGGAATCCATGATGACCCCCTGCAAGCATTCTAGACAAAAATTATACCATTAGGTCCCAATTGCCAAGAATCACCTAACCCTAAACTTTAAAGTTTTGCCAACTTAGGACTCCGATAGTTGATTCGTAAAGACCGACACACTCCACATCTCAAGATCTTTAGACATGCACTTCAAATTCCCTCTTGCAAATCTTGGACATCATACTTGCTTTACCACCCACCACGCCTGTACCTGCTAGCCCAAATATACCTGTTGGTGCCATCTCCTATGGTTGACACACTTTGGATGCAACAATGTCTCGGAGGTGGAAAAAAAGGAGTAATGCCCTATATGAGATGTTCAACTGGTTGTACATAGTTTTAGCGGGGAGAGAAAGGAAGAAGGCTAGAGTGAAAAGTAGACTGAAATGTAAGATAAAGAACGTGGTTAATGTGAGGCGGTCACAATCGTATCATGCTTTGAGTGCAAAATATTGTTTTTTATAATGGTTAGAGACAAGGAAACCAAATGGCAAGCATTGGGTAGAAAACTGATAATTTTTTTACATTGTAATCATTTCTATTATAAACATGCATTATAATGCCAAGTGATTTTTCAACCGCACAATCAATGGTTCTATGTGTGAATTTTTGTCTCTTTTGTATTTTTTTAAAAATTATCAATTTTAATAAGTTTTTAAAAATTTTAAAAACTTTAAGTACTATATAAGTCAAAACTCACAACTTGAGCTCATTTTTCATTTGCACTTTCTAGGATATCCTCTCAAGCATAAATGAGCACACACTTATAACCATCAACTCATGCTGAATCGATTGCTTCAAATCCACAAACTCGACAACATGTGGATAGCCCACCACCACAACCTGCTCCAAACACCCCACAACCTCCCCAACCTTTAATATCCGTAGGATCAAACCACCATGTGATAGATTTTTGGTGATCTTCCATCATTTGATCATGCCAAAGGTATGCCTCTGTCGGATACTCCACTACTCTCATATCTACAAAGATTTGACCAAGAAATACAAACAACTAAAGAAGAATATCGGAGTTTGCTACTAAATCAGGAGATCATTTCCGTTGTTACAGCATCTCCATCTCAAGAAACTATGGCAACTACACTGCAAATATTTGGCCCTCGCTTCAAACAAAAGCTAATAAAGATAATCCTAGGTGACCCCAAAATCTGGAGCTCAAGAATCTAAGAGATTAAAAAGAGCTAAGGAGAAACAAAAGAGGAGGCTAAGAGAGAAGCACAGAGGAAGGAAGAGGCGGAGAGAAGGCAAAGGTAGTAGGAGGAGTCCAAGAGAGCATAGTCCACTCTACATGAGCCAGGGAGTGCTCCGGGGCAAGTGTGGTAGGGGAGGGGGAAGGGAAGGGTGGGGTGTTCTTGGGAAAGCTGGATTGGAAACTTAGCCAAAGGGAGGGGTGCATCTACATCATAGATGGGTGGGGGTCTTCTCAGGGGGAGGGACTCGGCCACTCTTTGCCTCCTCTCTGCATTCGGCTTCATCGCCCCCCTTTTTATGTCCCTGGGGTCTAGTGGTGAACCGTCCCTCTTTGTGGGGGAGAATTTGAGCACCTAGTTAGATGGTGGTAGCAGGGCACCCGGGTTTGTGGACAAGCTACCTTGTGTGGTAATCGAGGCTCCTTGGTGGCATGAGTCGATCCTTGGTTTGGTGGTTGGCGGTGATTTGGAGCTCTTTGGCGGCTTGGTGGCGCTTGATCTATTGTAGAATGTTGTTCGATTGGTGCTTCTTTTGGCCCTATTGTATTGTTAATAGCTGGCATGGTTGCAAGTTCGGTTGCACTAGTGGAATTGATGCATGTTCTGTTGAGAGCTGTGGTGGATCTGGGTGCCGGTCTTTGTGGATCTTTGCTCATCTTGTCTGTGTTTGGTGCGGGAAGCCCAGGATCATGTAGTTATTATCTTCTTCCTCTTTGTTGGTAGCTTACGGCATCATTATTGGGTTTAGTTCTTTGCTCTTGGTCCGAGTGTCTCCCATGTTAGCTGTTGCAGTAGTAGCCTTATTTACTTGTGTTGGGTGGCTCCCATGTCAGCCGAAATAGTTTTGTTTATTTTGATGGGTGGCTCCCCGTATCAACCAGTGTAACTTTGTGGATGGATTGGTGGTGTTTTTAGATGCTCATGCTTGGTCTGAGGGGAGCTACATATGGAAGTTTTTGGGTTTATTAATATAATAGCACTCACAATTGTGAGTTCTGTTATTTTTTAAAAAAGATTTGTTATCGTTTCATATAATATCAATGGCTTGGATTTCTACCATTTGGTGCAATTGTAACTTTAATTGTACCAATTATGTTCTCTTAGTAATTGTACTTCTCAAGTTGTTTGATCTAAACCGTGATCACACAGATTGGGTGGCCGAGGAGAATCATCGATGAACTTTTGTCAAAACCAAGGTAAAGGGGCATTGTATGGGTGTGGTAGGATGCCACGACACACGATGGTGCCTACTGTGGTAGGATGCCACGACACACGAAGGTGCCCAACAAGGCTGGTGGGGGCAAAAGAAGGCCCTCTATGCCACTCCGCATATGGGGAAATTTTGACCAAGGGGAATTTTGCCCCCCGTGAATTGTGGCGCACAGGGAATTTTTTTCCTTGTTCGGTGCTATCATGCATGCTCGCCACACCCATACGATCCCATCATTGCCCAATTTTGAAAAAAGTTGATCCAAGGTGTTCCCCAACTGCCCAGTCTGTAGCGTGATCGTGGTCAACAGTTTTTGGGATAGCTGTTCTATGCACACATTACATTAATCAAACTTCTTTGGACAATATGAAAAAAGAAAAAATTTAAGGTAAAAAATGATGTCAAAAGATAGTACAAAAGACCAAATTATTCTATATTGATTTTGGTATTACATCATGGATGGTTTGTGTTTTTGTGAATTACATATGTGGGCATGGGACAAATGGTTCGCCTATGTATTTCATTTCCTTCTTCTTCTCTCTCTTGATCAGGATACTCTTCTTGCACATTCTCTTGACTCCATGCCTCCATTCACTAGTTCAGTTTAGATCCATTGGTTGGACATTATGTTGGGGAGCTATGCTACAGCTCCCCAACACTCCTCTTCCACCAAAAAATCCCTCAAAGCGATCCACACCCATTTTTTTTCTCTCTTTAAAAATATGTAAATTAAAATACATTTAAAAAAGCTCTACTTCTCTATTTTTGAACTTGGAGTCTACATGCATGTGAAGCCCCTCTTTTTTGGAC
Source organism: Adiantum capillus-veneris (assembly GCF_014529385.1). Lineage (NCBI taxonomy): Eukaryota > Viridiplantae > Streptophyta > Polypodiopsida > Polypodiales > Pteridaceae > Adiantum > Adiantum capillus-veneris. Next base: position 94,022,299 of record NC_140952.1, read on the forward strand.
CTCTTTGCTTCATCTTCAAGTCATCAACTCGTTCTCACAAAAATGTGCCCTATTTTTGGCCCAGCTAGAGGCACAATGTGAAACCGCCCCCAAGGACACTTGACAATGCCACAATAAATATGGCCCATTTTTTGACCGACGAGAGGGACACATGTGAAACGGACCCCAAGAGGCCCTCAACAAGGCCACCAAGAGCCACCACAATAATGGATTACACCAACAGTGACATCATACACACATGATCATCCATGTGTATATCGATAGAGATGGCAACAATAGCCCATCAAAGACTAAAATAGTATGCAAACCTTGGAGGATTAAAAGAAATATGGCATGTTAATAAGCCCCAAAGGGATATTGTGTAGGATCGCATCACTTGTCTTGAGACCTTGTAAATGAACAACGAAGCTCCTGCTGATTTCTATGGCAAAATCTGCAAGAAGGAGAATTGGTGATGAAATATGAGAACTATTAGAGGTTATCAAGATACCTTATGGTTAGTAGGCCCGGGGGATTCACCATGGAAAACTTACTGCACTACGTAAGTACAGGGAAGGAGGGTTTTCTTACAAGTCACATAAGCATATAAGTTAGGGGCAGGCCCCCAATAACTTATCTCCCAAGCTTAAAAATAAGGGAGGGGGGTATCATATTTGGGGGGGGGGGAGTGATAAAAGGAAAAAATGAGAGGAAGGATTTGTGTTTCAAAATCTTGGCTTCCCAAAAGAGTCTACCCTCGAACTTGTGAGTCAATAGCTACAAAGATACATGCAAGAACTAACACTGCTTTGTATCAATTTCTTCTTTTGTGATTATAGTTCATTTGTTGAGGGATGAAAGCTATAAAGAGTTTGTATAGATGAAAATTTACATAGGGAACCTAGCACAACATTATAACCATGTTTTTTGAGTAATCTACATGGATCAAAATTGGACGAGTAGCCAAAGTGCAGGCTCATTGGGCACATAGTTTGAAAGTCAGACTAAGACACATTGAGGGTACATCTAGTTATCAATAGAAGTGGTCCCTTAGTACATTGCCAGTCACTATGCTACACACTCTTTGACTAGTTTTACTCAGCTAGATCATGCGAGACCTACATTTTATATAAGATAGGGGTATAATAGTTTTCTTCATTGATTGTCGTATAAGCATAGAAAGGGGGGTCAGATTCACTTATATGAGTCATATATAGGGGTTTTACCAACGTTTTCCATTCACAGGTGGCATCTTGTTTTGTATATAGAGTGAATCCTCCCAGTTAGTAGGATGCCTTGCAGTTAGCTAGATGTTGCCTTGTGGTTAGCGGGCGACTGGGAAAGTTTGCGCATTTCGTGGTTAGTGAATAAGTAAATCCTTTGCAAAGGCTCTCTTGGTTAGACAGATAAAGTTCGCGGGTAGCGGCAAACTCTTCAGCATAATTGAAAGATTTATTTTTTGTTGAATTAAAAGACTGTCTTCATTAGACCACGTTTGAGAAAGAATTATTTTGGTGATGTTTGAAGGACTGTATGAAAGAATTTGTGATCGAAATTAATAATGGAACACTGTTTGTATATGTAAAACAATGTGGTAGTAATTAGAAAACAAGAAGAATAGGTGACTGCGGTGTGGAAAGTGGGAGACTAGTATCCTAACGGATCTATGTCTATGGATGGATGGACCCGATTAGTCAGGTAGTGTTCACAAGATTACTAGTTAGTTTAGACTATGTCTCATATCATATTCAGGGTTAATGAATGGCGGCTGTACCTCTTAGACGTGGGGGAAAAGGTGTTATTTATGGATTCTAAATATGCCAACGGGATTTCATCTTTATGTTAGGAAATAACTTTCATTAGAATCCTTGATATATCAACCTGGTTTGTGGTGTATGACCCTTACAACCATGAACATGATGGATAGAGGACTTCCTCTCTTTTGTTGCTCGTATTTCTACTTTGTGGAAACAAAGTAGGTTGTCTGTCATCAATGGAAATTGAGAATAAGGGAAGGCCATCTATCAAGTCGCCCCAATCTTCCGGGGTTGGGGACCTCACAATCGGTATTAGAGCTATGAGTTTAAGTTTGGTTTCTTAACCGTCTGCACTATTCTTGGGTTTGATTGCATGAATACATTGTTATATTATCTATTTTGTAGCACAAATTTATGGACACAAACTTTTAAACTATCTTCAAGAAAATATATCACACTGCTTGCCAATCACCAATATTCAAATTTTGAGAGAATGTGTTCCGCATTCTTGACAAGGTTTTTGCACCTCACATCAATTTTGACCCACCAAATACATGGTTATATACAAGTCGTTGGGTTTGCGGAACAACCTTTGCTATGCGAGCACATTACATTGAACACTTGGAGATTGACATACATCAAATCAAGTGGGATGAAGACTTGAAGTTGGTTCCACACTTTCAATTTTATGAAGCACCACTGACTATGGCCTTAGATGAAGTCACAATTCGTAATCCATGGGTTTATGACAAAGTGACATCAGTTATCCTTGCCAATCAAGTTGTTATCTAAGCACATCACATTGAATACTTAGAGATTGACCTACATCAAATCAAGTGGGATGAAGACTTGAAGTTGGTTCCACACTTTCAATTTTACGAAGCACCACTAACTGTCATGGCACCGGATGGAGTCACAATTCGTAATCGATGGGTTTATGACAAAGTGACATCAGTTATCCTTGCCAATCAAGTTGTTATCAACAATCACACACAACTGACTTTCAAGGAAAAAGTTTTCATTGGCTACCCCGAGCTTCTTCTTGTGTTTTGCTTCTTACACCCATGTCATCAACCACCAAATTTTTACGACATGTTAGTTGATGTGCATCAAGGTTATGGTTGAAACCTCTATTATAAATTCTCATGGAGAGACCTTTCGTAGACCCCTATATGACTTTTTGATGAATTTATGAGTAGTAATGTTTTTCTTCAAAGAAAATTGTTGACTTGTTAAGTCATTTGATTGAATTTTAGTAGATTAAATAAGTGGTGACTAGTTAAGTCATTTGATTGTCAAAAGCAATGACTGGTTAAGTCATATTGTTAAGTTTTAATAGACTGATAACTCATGATTGGTAAATTCATCTGGCTGAAATTTTAGTGGACTGGATAAGTCAAAGTTTAGAAAGTACCTTAGTATTTTAAGTTATTATGAATATTAACGTTAATATATGCGTACACTCAAGAAAATCCTCAAATCACTCCTATAATGGAAAACCCTCAGAATGATGCTATCTATACAGAGATTCATGAGAAGAAGTTATTTCTCAAACAAATGCAGCCGCCTTATTTCAAAGGAGAGGGTGTTGATATTGAGAAGGATACAGAAGTATGGATCGAAACTATGGATGATTACTTCTTGGAGCCTACAAAGACTGCACCTCAAACCAAGCGATGCTAGGGATGTTTTGACTCTCCGGTGAAGCAAAGTTATGGTGGAAACAAAATTTCCGTGACATGGGAGTATTGGAGAACTCCCACAGTTGGAGGGAAGTTAAATAGGCAGTGAAGGAAATATACTTACCTCCTGCCCATGAAGCGTTGAAGATGAATAAGTTCTTTAGCTTGAAACAATACAGCTTATCCTTGGAAGAGTACTACTCAAAGTTTGTAAGTCTTAGGCGTTATTCTCCTCCAATGACCATAGAGCAGTAGGTAGCCCATTTCTGTCAAGGTTTAAGAGAACCAATCATCTTGCATTAGAAACCATGAAACCTACTACTGTAAAAGATGCTTTACTACGAGCTAAGCCCTTAATGAAGGAGCAAGGGATTAGAAGGAGAGTCGAAAAAAATCAAAGTTTTAATGGTTCCAGACGTCCAATAAGGCCTCCTAATAATAATGGACAATCACAAAGAGCTTATGCTGCTAATGCTCAAAATCCTTCACGCTTGGATGTTTGATGCTTTGAATGTGGAGGGTTGGGACATTATTGGAATCGGTATCCATGTCTGACTAATGAAGCAACAACAACAACTGAAGTAGATCAAAGACACCGCGCTTTTGGACATGATAGTGGACGAGGTAGAGGGCGAGGAAGAGCAGCTAGGAATGCCCATGCACATACAGTCATAGGAGAGCCTATCCTTGGCGAAGAAGAAGAGAGAGCAAAAATTTATGCATCTATTGACAACCCTGGAGCCCAAAGACAATTTGCTGCTATTCAAACACCAGCCACCCATCAAGGTAGACCTTTTAATCTTCTCATTGATTGTGGCAGTACTCCTTCTTTTCTATCCCCAAAATGCTTGCAAATGTTGAACCTGAATAAAAAACAAGCTAAACCTATGACAATAGAATTGGCTAATGGGAAAACCGTAGTATCACAACATTCTATGGGAACCCTTGACTTTGAACTAGGAGGACATGCTACTTCAGTTTTCTTTAGAACCCTACGAGTTGGGAAGTATGATGGAATTCTTGGTATGGATTGGTTATCTAAGAATCACGCTAGCATCCATTACGACCTAGGTAGTTTGAGCTTTAGAGATAGTTAGGCTAAGCAAGTCGAAGTACAAGGAAAGAATGGGATTCCAAAGATTGGATTATCTAAAGCCAATTGTCTACTCAAAGGTATGAGTACTGGACAACAAATATTTGTGGTCAAGCTGAACAAGATCGATCCAAAATCAAGCGTTACAAAACTCTCTTGGCTTCATGAATATTCAGACATCTTTCTTGAAGATCTCACCTCTCTTCCTCCCAATCGAGAGATTGACCATGAGATAGAGATTATTCATTTGGTTTGACTAATGCTTCGGCTGCATTCAATAGATTGATGCAAGATATTTTTAGGCCGTATCTAGAGGATTTTGTTCTTATCTTCTTTGATGATATTCTAATCTACTCAAAGGATGAAGAAGAACATGAAGGCCACCTGAGAAAGTGGTTGGAATTTCTTTGAGAACACAAGCTATATGCAAAGATGAGCAAGTGTTCATTTTTCACTCCAAGGATTGAGTATTTGAATCTTGTGAAAAGTACACGATTAATCGGGTCCATCCATCCATAGACATAGATTTGTTAGGATACTAAAGGCAGCATCTCGCTAACCACAAGGAATCCTACTAACTACAAGAGACAAAAAGAGAGCTAATAACCTCAACTTATTCTCCGCTAACCGCGGAATCACCTCGCTAACCACGAGTTCCATCTGGAAACAAGATATTGTTTCAACAATTGTTTTCTTTAAGTGATTTCTCAAGCGTGATTAACTAACTTCTAATATCAAACAAAAGCATTTTATCAAGCAGTAACAATAAAGCGAACAATTCTTTCACTACTCTATAAAATCATATGCTTGTTTCTTGTGATACAATCACGTTTCTTGGACAGTTTAAGAAAATTACTAAGCTTGTATAACGATGCAAAATTATAAATCCGTCTTACTGGATTAGTAACACGTTCGACTACCTCTTGTGGTTGAGGTTAAGCGGTTTTGACTTCTTTCGCAACTGATACCTGCGTTTGAGCTATGTTTGGAGTAGTTGATGCTTTCTTTTATACCTTTCTTGGAGGTGGAGCGGCATGAGCGTCCTTCGAGCTTCGAGTCACTTGCTTCGGGGCCATCGTATCTCGAAAGAGAAGGGGAAAAGAGAGAAATACAACTCAAGAATTTGAGCGGCGACACGCCGACGGTAGAGAAGAATTTGGAGATGGAGATGGATTGATGGTAAGAGCTTGAAGAAGAGAGGTTGTGGGAGAGAAGGTAATGACGTCAAGGCAAGAGACCTTCCGCTTCTAAGAACTTCTGTGTGTGTGTTGAAAGTGAAGGGAGAGGGATCTTTATATACACTCTCAAGACCAAAATCACGCTAAGAATAGCAAAAAGTAGAGAGATAAGTTCGTATGCGTTTGCGATTGTTTTTTTAATTATTTTTTGTTTTGACAAACAAAAATCCCGATGAGCGATTTCGAGTTTCTAAGTTTAGAAGAAGCTTGGCTTCCAAGAAAAGAAGCTCTATATTTGACTTACTTCTCTTGCTTCTCTAAAAATACTCCTTCTACTCTTTCTCTTCTAAAAGTACTCCTCCTTTCCTAAAAATACTCCTTCTTTCTTAAGGGTCAACTCTTATCTTTAAATATGGTCTTGAGACTTAAGTTTCCAATCATCCTGTTGTTTCCAAGTGAATAAAGACCATAATTAACAGTTCCAGAGTCCGATTTACGATTCGATCATTCCGTTGGAACGCTCTATGATTTAACAAAATACGAACCTTAAATATTTTTGCAAAGTAAATAAAATAGTTTTTATTGAAAAATATTCGGTACATTAAAATCTCCCCAACTTAGGAATTGGAGATGTCCTCATCTCGAGAAAAAGAGAGGGTAGTCGTTCTTTAGGGTGGCTTCATCTTCCCATGTTGCATCTTCCTCAAGATAGTTCTGCCACTGAACCATGTGTTCTCTAGGATCTCTATTTCGAAGAATCTTCTCTCGAGATTCTAAAATTCTAGAAGGTTGGAGCTCTAAGATGTTTTGAGTAGGCATGATAATTTGTTCATTGTTGAGGAGTTGATCATCACTCGGAATATAGGGTTTGAATAAGCTTACATGAAATACATCGTGGACTTTGATGGGAGCTGGTAACTTTAACTTGTAAGCTTGAGTTCCTATAAACTTGATCACTTTGTAAGAACCAAAATAGCGTGGGCTAAGATTCTTGTACTTTCCAAGTGATCATAAGGTACTTCTCTGTGGATGAATCCAAAGAAAAACCTTGTCACCTTCTTTGAATCTTCTTTTGGATCTCTTACCATCCACATACTGCTTTTGACAATCCTGAGCTGCTTGAATATCCTTTTGGATAGATTTTGTTTGATTTTCCATTTCTTCCAGGATCTTTTTAGACGCTTCAACTCTAATGGTAGGGTCATAAAAGTTGAGTGGAGAGACACATTCTTGACCATACAAGGCACAAAATGGGGTCATACCAATGCTTTGATGGTGAGAAACATTGTAAGCATACTCCATTAGAGGTGAAAATTGAATCCATCGTTTAGGATCTCTACTGCAATAAGCTCTAAGAATATCTTTGATGACTTGGTTGACTCGCTCTATTTGACCATTTGATTGAGGATGGTATGCGGTACTAAAGTTTAATCATGTTCCAATTGCCTTAAAGAGTGAGGTCCAAAAGTTTAAAGCGAACTTAACATCTTCATCACTTCCAATCCATTTGGGCAATCCATGCAATCTAAAAATCTCTTTAACAAATAGTCGTGCAATATCGGAGGCGGTAAAAGTTGTCTTGACCGGTATGAGATGCACAACCTTTGTGAGTAGATCATTAACTACCATAAGTGAATTATATCCTCCTTGTACCATAGGTAATCCAATGAAAAAGTCCACACTTATACACTCCCACTGCATTTGGGGAATGTCCACGAGTGGTTGAAGTTTACCGAGAAGTTTAACTCTCTCAACTTTAGTCCTTTGGCATGTCAAACATTGGCGAACATAGCGTAGAACATCTTCCTTTTTCCCGGTCCAATAGAAACTTTTACGTACGGCATTGAGAGTCTTTGCATATCCTATGTGTCCTAAAGTAGGGCTATCATGGGTCTCAAATAAGATAGTCTTCTTTAAGTTAGGATCCTTTGGTACACAGAACCTATCTCTATAATAGAGACAAGGTCCACCATGTGAGATGTTTAACATTGAAGGTACATTCTTTGAATCCCCAGATTGAACAAGGTTAAGCTACCTTAATCTGGATCAGATGATCCAACTTTCTTAGTTTTTTCAATGATCGTATTGTTGAATATAGATATGAGGCTCAAAAAGGGTTTTCGACTGAGTGAATATGCAACCATGTTTTCTTTTTTAGGATGATAGATAATATCAAAGTCAAATTCTTGCAAAAGTTCTACCCATCACCTTTGTTGAATATTCAAGTTTGCTTGAGTGAAAATCCACTTTAAGCTCTTACGGTCGGTTATAAGTCAAAACTTCCTTCCCAATAAGTAGTGTCTCCACAACTTCAGAGTGTGAATGACTATCAATATTTTGAGATCAAGGGTGGGGTAGTTATTTTCATGAATCTTAAGCTTAGGTGAGGTGAAAGCTATTGGTATGTCTTCTTGAACTATAAAAGGTGTTGGTTTGTCTTCTTGAACTAATACTCCTCTAACTGCTATTCCACTAGCATCAATGACAACTTCAAAGGCCTAGTTGAAATCTGATAGCTTTAGGCACGGTGTTGTAGTCACATACTGCTTAAGTTGATCAAACCTTTCTCGGTGTAGTCGCTCCCAGCTATCACTCCTTTTCTCAGAAGGTCGGTCAAGGCTGAAGCAATCCCTCCATAATCCTTTATAAAGATTCTATACCATTCCGTGATTCCCAAGAATCCTCTAAGCTCACTTGCACTTGATGGTATCTCTCATATCATATTCAAGGTTTATAAATGGCGGCCGTACTTCTTAAGTGTGGAAAAAAATGTGTTGTAAGGACATGGGTCCTACGGGCAAGGCCACCGGCATGGCCAGACAGTGTGTACGCTAGGGGGAGGCTATAAGATAGCATGGTTAGGTGGAGAATAGCACACACATTCTCTTGTCCTTTCACTGGTATCAGAGCTATTCTTGAAAAAGGGTCCCACGATCTGCAGGCGTGCTCGTAGCTTAGCAAAAAAGAAGACAAGCACGAAGTCCTATGCGAAGCACAAGGAGACAACGTCCGTGGATGCCCCACCCACGCCCTCCACAGTGCACGACTAAGACAGGCGACCAAGGCAAACTCGACCGACAACTCTACCACACCGAGGCTTCTTTGGTGCCGTTGGATGCGTGCGTAGAAAGGCCCTTTAAAACCCTTGCATGAAAGGAGAGTTGAACCCACCTCATGAGGGTAAGAGGCCAACACTCTACTATCCAAGCTATTGAGCCTTCTTGTATATAACAAGGAAAGATAGCATACTTGAATTGACAAAAACTAGAAGGAAAGGAAAGCTACAAACTTCAAGGAAATAGTTTTACTCTTCCTTTTCGCTTCTTAGAGAAAGACAAGCTTTCCTTCAAAAATTATTTTTTCTTCAAGGAGGAAGCTTCAAAGTGAACAAAAGCCTTCACAAAAACGATGAGTTTTTGTGAAGAATCCACAAAGGTGTTCTTATGACGAACGAATAATAGTTCAAAAAATGCGACTACAGGGTTTAGTCCATTTATGCTTTTATATGGTTTTCAACCCAGATCAATGGTGGGGTTGGCTAAGGAGAAGATACAACAAGCGAAATATTTTCTCCAAGACTATTTTTATATTCTTCAAGTTGCTCGACAGAATGTTAAGCAAACTCAAGATCGATATAAGAAGTATGCAGATGAGCATCGTCATCTTGCTGCTTTCGAAGAAGAAGACAATGTTTTCCTCAAAGTTCCGGAGCATTTAGAAAGTCTAAAGACGGGAAAAGTTACTAAACTTTCACCACGCTATTGTGGACCATTTACCATTCTCAAACGTATAGGTCAAGTGGCCTATAAGTTAGCTCTTTCCGAGCACTCACGAGTTCATCCTGTTTTTCATGTTAGCCGTTTACAAAAACAGCTAGGAAAAAATGATAATGTCATCGACACAAGTGTGTTAGTTGACCTTATCAAACCGCCAAGCATCCCTCATGAGCCCGAAAAGATTTTGGATTCTCATGAGCTTTGCACTAGACATCATGTCAGACGACAGGTGTTAGTAAAATGGCTAGATAGACCTAAAGAAGGTTCTACATAGGAGAATGTCTCCGCACTTAAGAAACGTTTTCCTACATTCGTTTTCGAGGATGAAAATGATTCTCCAAGGGGAGGATAATTGGGGGGGGGGGGGGGTAATGTAAAGACATGGGTCCTACGGGCAAGGCCACCGGCACGGTCGGACACTGTGTACGCTAGGGAGAGTCTATAAGATAGCACGGTTGGGTGGAGACTAGCACACGCATTACTTCGTCCTTTCAGGCGTTGTTTATGGATTCTAAATATTTCAATGGGATTTTGTATTTATGTTAGGAAATAGATTTCATTAGAATCCTTGATATATCGACCTAGCTTGTGGTGTCTGACCCTTACAACCACGAACATGATAGATAGAGGACTTCCTCTCTTCTGTTGCTCGTATCTCTACTTTGTGGAAATGGAGTATGGTGTCGTCAACGGAAATTGAGAATAAGGGAAGGCCATCTATCAAGTCGCCCCAATCTTTCGGTGTTGGGGAACTCACAGCAGGATATCACAAATACATGTGGTCTCGATCCGCGCCCACTGGCTATCAATCCAGGTACCCACAATGATGATGCATACATCAAGGTTGGGGTGACTAAAGTATCAAATATCCAACCCTTGAAAGTGTGTCTGATGACATCTCCACTCTAACATGACCAAAGCTGCATATCCTTCGGTGAGTCTGTCAGTGGCGGCTTGTGCCATGGAGAAAGGTCTGTGTCTGCGAGTGAAGGTGACTCCCGGATAGACGTAGGAGGTGACCACCTCAGCTAGGCCTCCTACTACGATAAAAGTGGTTGCTCGCCGGACTAATCTAGAGGTGTGGAAGATCATGGCCTTGGTCTTCCCAAGGTTCACTGTCAATCCTTTGTGTGTACAAAAATCATCCAAGGCCCTCAAATGGCTCTGTAAACCCTCTGATGACTCTCAAATGGCTATGTAGACCCTTTGGTGACTCTGAAATCAAAGCAATGTCATCAGCATATTTCATAATGTGGATTGGGATAACTACTAGGTTAGTTCCTTCTCCCCATACAAGTAAGATGTAGTCGAAGATCTCGTCGATGCAGAATCCAAAGAGGATTAGTGAGAGGGGGCATCGTTGCTTAACACCAATGGTGCTAGCAATAGACTCTGGCAGGTCACCTGGACAACGAACTCTCGCAGTCACTCTCTCGTAGAAAGCATAGATGGCCCATATAATCTTTGACAGTGTCCCCAGATTATGAAGCTGCCAAAAGAACCTCTCCCATGGGACTATATCAAACGCTTTGCAAAAATCCACAAAACAACAATAAAGTTTCCTCTTTCGCACCTTTGCCCTATCAATGAGGCAGCGTAGAACAAAGATGTGGTCAATGGTGGAGACGGTCCGTCTAAACCTTGCATGGTCGGGAGCCCGTAGGCCCTCATTGTCTCCATATGAACTGAGCTCAACCTCAAGTACTGCCCTATAAATTTTGGCCATTGTATGGCTTATCATGACAGTCTTGTAATTCCATGGGTCTAAGGTGTTCCCAGACTCATAATCGTGCCATGGTTGTGGATCCTCAATAGGGGTAGGCGATCGTGGCTCTCGAAGGGTGCGCCATGTTGTGGCATTCTCCATGCTCATGAATAAGTGGTATATCTCTAGCTCCCAAGCCTCCTCAAAGGCTTTCCGCTTTCGACGTGTGAGGATCTTCATCTGTCGCTTGGCCTCTCGATCAATGATCTTCCCAAGGGTCCGCTACGCACACAACTGGCAATAGATGTCTTTGCACTCATCATCATACTAGTTTCTCTATGGCATAGTCCCTTTGGGGGGGGGGGGGGGGGTTGCATGTGTGGGTGGTGAGCATGAAAGAGATAATAGCCGATGTTTGAAGGATGGATGTGATATGGGAGGTGAGCACGGGTAGTGGTGTAGAGGGGTGGAGTAAAAGGAGTCTCTTCTTGACCTCTGTCAAGTATAGAGCGTTCGTGTGTGAAATGAACCGTGGTGTGTGTGCTTGTGTGTGTGAGAGAGAGAGAGAAGAGAGAGAGAGAGAGAGAGAGAGAGAGTAAATCTGCAACCTTATGAGATTTTCACTTTGTTTTAAGTAGTAAAGAATGTCCTTTCAATGATTGGGAGAGGAAAGTGACTTTGATGTGTGTGTGTGTGTGTGTGTGTGTGAGTGAGAGAGAGAGAGAGAGGGAGGGAGAGGGAGAGAGGGATTGAGATTGAAGCTCTTAGTAAACTTAGATATTTCATGTCTCGTGCACCATTATGTGCCATGTCTAGCAACTTGAAGTATTTTTCAAAGCACTTATATCTCTCTTTTAACTCATATCAATAAGACTATCATACCTTCAAGTATTTCCAAGAAAGTGTAACATTATTGAGGGTTTTCAACTAAACGACTTGTTTCTATTATCATGTCTTCCCACTTGCTCTATAATTGAGGTACTCTTTGTTCACCTACAATTTCGTTTAACATGGCCAGGTGGCAATTGTGCTTTTAAGCTCTTGTACAGATCATTGAATGTGCTAGTTTGAATTCTTAGAGAGTCTTATAAATTATAAAGAGTCTTAGAGAGGCAAAAAAAACAAGAAAATTGTAATGCAAAAGATTGATGTTCAATCTTTTGTCATTGCCTTGACACTTTGTCCAAATTGGTCTACAACTTAACACTTTAACCGAATCTAGCATGTTGTTGCAAAGGGTTACCTCTTGCAATGATACATTCAAATAAGGAATGATGTTGCTAAGGGTCACCTCTTGAAATGATACGTATTAAATAGATGCATTCAAATAAGGAATGCATACCTTCTTTTTTTTATAGCAAACTCACAATTGTGAGTGAATTAAACTGAACAACCCAAAAATTACAAGGTCTTGTCATGCTCATGTCAAGCCATGACAACATCCAAGGACCATAATTACATCGGCTATCAAGGCAGACACCCCTACCAACCCTCCCCCTCATCCTTGATACACAAGGTCCATAACCTTGTCATTCTGAGATCTTTTATTTACCGATGGCCAAGATTCGCCCCCATCCTAGGCATTCCATCTGCTGACAACAAGGCACAAGTAGTCCTAGACCAATCCTCCGAGTGATGCTTGCGCCCAAGTGTCCATATCAGCACTTTGCGTTCTTGTATAATTTCTTGCCACCTCAAAACCTCCTTCAAATACACGGCGGTTCCTTGTCTGCCATACATTATGTAAGAAGAAGTATCTGACAATCTGGGTGCTGACGAGGAGTGCAGGACTACCTGAATTCTTACCTCCAAGGAATAGGTCAGTCTTCAAAAAACTAATTTTCCATGTTCTTTGGACCCACTTGCATATTTTCCCTGTGAGGCCTTTGATAGTTGGGCAATCCATGAATAGGTGGGTCAGATCTTCACTGGCCACCCTGCACCCCAAGCATCGATCTAACCCAATCCCTCTCTCATTAATCTTCACCCCCGTCGGTAGAGCACCCCAAATAACCTCCATAAGAAAACCTTTATGTGATGCGGAACCTTTGGCTTCCATATGTTCTCCATTACATGCTCCCACCTTTCCTCCGGCCATTGCTTTTTCCATAGCTTGTTAAGGGGGCTAGACCAATTCTTCTTTTGCATCATTTTCTTATAAATGCTTTTAGTATGGGGTTTCCACAAGAGACTGCTTCCGGGCCATTTCCAGGCATTCCAGTCAAACTTCGAATCACAGATTGGCGTCACTAGATTGTCAAGCTCTTTCATCACTTTGTGGACAAGCAAGGCATCCAAGCTATTAAGTTGGTATTGAGTAACCATAAGGTCAATGGTTTTCCAACTCTTGTTGCCACTGTCCCAGAAGTGCCCAAGTCGCTTCAGACCCTTATTATTCAGCTTCCTGGCTGTCTCAATCCAATAGGGAGTTTGTGGCGGATCTACCACTTTGGAGAGCCAGGGGGACCAATGTAGAATGGAGTTCTTGAAGTATCTGGCTTCTTCCCTCGACTTTAAGACTCCTGCTCCTCTATTGCATTTTCTTACCAATTCTCCTGAGCTGCCCCCTAGTCTTAAGGTAGACCACGCCAGGGCTAGAAGTTTGTCATGAACCTCCACCCCTCTTCACTTTCCACCCTTCGAGCCAAGTTTAGCTGCTACTATCATATCTCTGATCATGACAGTCCAAACTTGATCCTGTTTAGCCAAGGAAACAATAGGAAACAACAAATATGGTGCAACAAGCTTCTGCATGGGCCACAAGGTTGAGAATTCCGAGGCCTCCTTGATTCCCCGGCCGAGCAACTGATTCCCACCGGGCCCATCGCCATGACCTGGAAGATTTCGTGTTATTTTTTCATAAAAATCTTTTTATTGGTTTTAAGAACTCTTTCCAGTGACACTTAGCCATCTTGAGAAGCGGGCTAGTGAAGGCAATATACGGAATCATAAAGGCATTCATCACTTTTATCCCACTTGGGAATGGGAGAAGAGCATACTCCCACCTACTCATTTTTGTTTGATTTTTTCAAGCACCCACTCAAATCTTTGCTTGTGAGTTACGTCCACCCTCAAGGGGGCTCCGAGATGTCTAAAGATATTCCCTTTTGTGACAATCTGCCCCGACCAGACAGAAAGGTCAAATTAGTCATTTTTCGATAAGGAGATCAGCCTTGACTTCTCTATATTACACTAGGACCCCGAAGCTACTGAGAATATTTGTACAATCTCTAGATCTTTTCTAATGACCTGAGGGAATGCCTTCAAGAAGAGGAGAGAATCGTCTGCAGAAAGTTTTGCTAGGAGTTGGCTATTTCCAGGTAAGGCAAGGCCTTGCAACTCTCCTCGTTCAGCACTAGCTTCGAGCATCGTGATTAGAGGATGTGATCCTATGGCAAAAAGTAGGGGGGCCAGAGGGCATCCCTGCTTAATAGACCTTTTGACCTCAAAAGAGCCCACAATTCTATCGTTGAATAGGAGCTCTGACTGGCTTCCAGCCCCCATTACACGTACTAGCCGACATAGGCGAGGCCCAAAGCCCAAAGCTTCCATGACGGCTTCTATATATGTGCATGTTATTCTATCATAAGCCTTGTCCAGGTCCAACTGCAGCAGAATGCACTCCTGTGACAATTGCGTATTCAATGCCCACCATTGCTTCCAAGATGTTATCGTTAATGGACCTTTGTTTGATGAACCCACGTTGATGGGGAGAGATGATCTTGGTTAGTAAGGGGGCTAGTCTAAGGGCTACTTCTTTAGCTATAATTTTGTAGGCCACCGACATCATCGTTATAGGGCGTGAATGTTTCAATTGAGAACAACAGATCTGTTTTGGGATGGGTTTGATAAGCCCTCTCTTTACACTTACCTCCAACGACCCTTCGACCATGGCTTTATTGGCCAATCTTGTGATTCGCGCCTTGAGATCATCCCAAAATTCTCTATAGAATTCCACGGTCATCCATCCCAACCAAGGGACTTTTCCTTGCCAAGTGCTTGCAATGCTAGTGAACATTCCTCTTCGGAGATTGCCCGTTCCAAGCTATTAGCTTCTGAGTGGGGAATTTCTTTCTTGACACTCTGAAGTAAGGTCCCTCTGGCTTCTTCCACTTCTTGGGACTGGGTCTCTGGCCGTCCAATAATTTGACTGAGATAGCTCAACATCAGACCAAGCATTTCATCCTGGTTATGAACTGCTGTCCCTTTCTCATCATCGAGCGAGTGGACATGGCCCCGGCTCTTCTTGATTTTTAAAGCCCTAAAAAACTAAGCTTGATTGGAGGCTTCTGGTTGAAGAAAAGACTCCCTGGAGAGAAGCCTTGTCTTTCTGATATCTTCTAACTGCTCATTAGCAAGGTTAGATTTGGCTTCAAGCCGTTGTTTGTGCTCCTCCTTAGTAGCATGCCCATTGGATTTTATGGAGGTAAGCAATTGTATGTCCACTATAAGATGCAGAAGGTGAATCTCCCTAGCTTTCTTGATTCGGGGGCTCGCGGTTTTGATTGCTTCTCGATGCTCCGAGCAAAGAGATCCCACACATTGTGTTTGTTGAGGTCGACATCTTTTTTGAGCTTAACCAGTGCTTTCTTGGTTAGATTCCTGAAAAGAGGGTCCTTGAATAGGTGTGCCCCTGTTACTAATAGTTTTTTCTCATCTCTTGAGGTCTGCTTCTCCTCTTTATTCTTCTTAAAATGTATATACAGAGGAATGTGATCCGAAAGGCTTTTTGTTGGGACTACCTTCATCTCCATCACCGCCGACACCCAGCCAGCTTGGTGCGAGCAATAACATCTGACGATGTTGGCAGTGTCTTGTCCAACACACAAATCAACCATAAGGCGTCTCAGTCATACACAATCAATTGTAGCTCTGAAGACTACCCTATACTCAACCTCAAAATTGGAAATGGCCATAGTAGGTTGCTTCTAGCTCAACCATGATATGCATGAACTGTCGAGCCTGAAACAAAAATCACTCGTGGACACTCGCACGTCATAAAAACCAGCCCAATCTAAGTCCAAAAAAGCATGTAAATTTGGCAAGAATGATCCCCCTTAAGACAACCCAACATGCAAAGTGATACTCAAGTAGAAAAAGATCATCTTGACGTACATCCAATTCTTAGACCCTGGGATATGCATAAATCTGCTAACCTGTGAGACTACAAAGTGAATATCTGGCCTCCTATTGCATACATAAATAAGGCATCCAATAGAAGTCTAATAAAGAGTGACATTGGTAGAATCACCAACATCATGAAGACTCGATTTTAAACTTGTTTCCATGGGACTAGCAATAGGTATGAAATCCTCAAGTCCAAAGTTACATAACAATATTTCTATGTAGCTTGTTTGGTACAAGGCAATACCACCATCACACTGCTTAAATTGTATGCCTAAGTAATAATTCAATAGCCTCAAGTCTTTCATCTTGAAAGTAGCATTCAAACCAGCCTTAAATTCATCAATATGTGTCTCATCTGGTCCAATGATCAACAAATCATCCACATAGAGAACAACAATGACAAATACGTCACCCTCATGCTTTACATACAAAGTGCTTTCTATTGGACTTTTACAAAATCCTCATTTAACCAAATAAGTGTCAGCTTTCTCGTACCAATCATGAGGAGACTGCTTTAACCCATACAAATCTTTCTTACATTTTGTTCTTGAAAAGAACTCGCCCTACACATCCACAAATGAGCTTTAGAGTTCAACCATGCAGTATTTTAGATTATGTAACAACTCTAGAATCACAATCCTATGCGGGTAGTTGTGATCATTGAAGTTGATGTGTGCAGTGGTCTCCATGTGTTGTAAGTAGATATAATCATAGCCCCAAAGTTGAACCATCTTTAGTTGGTGCATGAATGGACTTCCTAGAATAACATCATAGTTGTTCTCAGTACCAAAATCTACTATCACAAATGTTTTCATACTTAATTCCACAAGAAGTCATCACTACTTGTTCTTGAATACCAATAGATTTTGCAATGTAGCCATCAGCTAGCTATAGCTTCATCCTCATTTTCCTAAGCGCCCAGTATACCCATTTCTCCCAAATCAATTTCGTTGATATGGAACCCTTGCTCCATGACCACTTGTTGTAAGAAAAACATAGACAATAGTTAGGTCTAAAAAATTTATCTTAGTTTCCTTGTCCATTTATTTAAGAGACTTCGTTGTAAGATCGATGTTGGAGTGACCATCTCCACCCATAGGAATTAGTGGTTTGTGTGGATCGAAAGCGCCTTTGGGCACGCTTTCATAAAGGAGGCACATGATTTAATCTCCACTAGGGTACTTGCCATCGTTTGCAGCAAATTTTGTTCATTTTCATTGGGAAGGTAGGAGAGGCTTGCAGGGTAAGACCGGGTAGGCCAAGGGTGTAGGCCAAGGGTGAGGACAAACATGCGGTCAAGGGGTGCTATATATGTACGGCTACGAGCCTATATATAGCGAGGTTGGGTAAAGAGTTGCATGGTCTAGTCCCCTTCGGTCTTACCCCAGGCGTGACATGCCAAGAGTCTTTGGTCTTTGAGTCCAAGATGAAAGAAACTCATCTTCTTTGAGTCCAAGTGTTTTAGCAATGTTGATGAGGAACAAAAATTGATGACCCTCAGCTATTTTCCCCATTCATGTTGGCCTAAGATCAATTGTATCTAAACATCAAAAATCTTCCTCTCTTGAGCTGAGTTTTTTTGGGTGTGTGTGTGTGTGTGTGTGTCCCTGTGTTGAGTGGGCAAATGGATAGTCTCTCTCCTATCACTCCATCGATGTGTTCCCTGTCTCGGCCAGGTGGGTTGTGTAAGCCGAGTGGTGCCCCATAGTGTGTGTGTGTGTGTGTGTGTGTGTGTGTGTGTGTGTGTGTGTGTGTGTGTGTGTGTGTGTGTGTGTGTGTGTGTGTGTGTGTGTGTGTGTGTGTGTCATCCCAAGAGTGTGTGTCGGGTGATTATAGAGGCGTTGTGTGTGTTTCCATCCCACTCACAATGATATAGAGAAAAGTAGATCCACTCTAGAAAGTTAAATGGGGAACAAGGAGCAAGGAACCTATCGAGGAAAGAAAACCATGCAACAAAGATGATCTAGGAGTAGGATATGTTGCAAATCTTTAGCTTCAGGGAGAGGTGTATAGTTAGGTTCATCCAGAAATGGAGAGTTTCAATAAGAGGTAAGCTTAAGGAGAATGCAGCAATCTTGAGGAGGGAAATGAGGTTCAAACCTCTGTTGCAAGAGCGTTCTGGGAGGAAAAAGTGACATTGAAGAAAGAGATGCAATTTTCAAGGTGGAATGATCAGCATGATTCTGAAAGGAACCCCTTTTAGGAGAGAGGGGGGAGAAACTAGCGACCACGAGAGAGAGAGAGAGAGAGAGAGAGAGAGAGAGAGAATCTTTTCTTGTACAAGGCTTTGCTCTGTCAAGATAGGAATCGAGAATCCTACTCTACTATCTCGCTTTTACAGTCCTCAGATAAAAAACTGTTTAGCGGCATGTTTGAGAAACACTTTCCTATTACCATGCTAACCATTCAGGTGCATCTTCTTGTTGACATAGTTGATGAGGTGAAAGTAGCTGGCACAGTACATTCCAAATGGATGTTCTTTTTAGAACGTTTCATGAAAACGCTCAAGGGATATGCGCATCAGAAGGCACGTCCAAAGGGTAGCATGGCAGAAGGTTCGTTGGTATCAGAGTCCCTAGTTTACATTCGAGAGTGGCTAAACGGATTTGATAAAGCCCGGGACACGCTATGGCGAACCATAGATGATGAGCACATATCTGGGATTGTCATGTGCAATCTCGGTGTTGAGAAGAAGATGATGAAAGATCTAGAGGCTAAAATCAACCAATTTTGCATGCTTCACAATCTAGTGATGCAAAAGTGGATTTCACAATATGAGGATGCAAAGCAAGAGCAACAAAGGGCATCAATCGAGTGGAGACGGGGAAGACAACCATCGATGCATTATCCGGCGGGTCTGGAGAGCCTACTAACATTTATGAGCTTAAGATGGTTGCACAACCAATTGAAAAGCGCACAACACTGCGATGAAGAAGTGACTGAGGAGGAGTGGGAATACTCTCGGGGTTGCGCGACCAAGGTAAGTTTGCAATGTACGACTAGTGACTTTCTAGATGTTTGAACGGCCACTCATTGTTGGTTGTAGTATAAGTCATACACATCAGCATGGTGTAAAGGTCAACATTTTAGGGTGGAATGGATCAACAAAAAGCGTTTTACTCAAGATTGTGGAATTATGGCAAAATTTCAACAGTCTAGTCGACGAAGGTCCTCTGATGTAGATCCCATGGTGGCGGAACTCAGTTACTTCGGCACGCTACAAGAGATTTTGAGGATCGATTATAGAGGATTTTTTGTCAACTTGTTCGACGTGCAATGGTTCAAGATAATCATGGAGGGTCGCAACGCTACTGTCCATAGAGGAGAGTCTGGTTCCCTTGAGGTGGATTCAACTAAGAAATGGACTGACCTAAGAGACACTTTTGTACTACCCGAGCATTGTGAACAAGTAAGTATGTAAATAGTTAACATCCAATTTTAGAAGTTATGTGCTTGGAAGCTCTCATGTAAGTTATGTGGCTCTGGCAGGTGATATTTCATCCTACAAAGTCTGCATCAAACTAGTGGTACGTCATAGAGGTAGCCCCACATAGTGCACATACGTATGAGGGCTACCATGTTCCAATCACAACGGCATCAATAGAGGAGATCAAAGAAGATGCTCAGTCAGAAGCCGCTCAGGTGGTGCCAGACGAGCATCAAGTTGCTACTCTCTATCGGGTGCATACAGAGGATCTACAAAATGAAACGGAGGACATCTGTCTAAATGGAGATCTCTATATAGATATAGGAAGCTATGCTGAGCTATGCGAGGATGAGAGAGACCTCTTAAAGCCATAAATATTGTATTTGAATAATTTTTCTCCGTTCACGTGGCTTTTTGTCCATTCCTGTCTATGTGCATCATTGTGTCATTGTATTTAATCGTCTTTGTGTCCACTCCAGGTACGTATATATGCTCTAGGTATATTCTCACAAGCAAGGACGACGAGCACTGCACTCCGAGGGCGACGGAGACTGAAGCTGATCGTGAAGGAAGTGATCTGTCTCTGCTCATAGATGGTGCTCATCCCACCGCTAGATCTAGTTGACCGTGTGAAAGAGACGCTAAGAAGTACTACTACTGCTTCTTAGTGTCTCTTCAACTAGATCTAGTGGTGGGGCAAGCAACCTCTATGAGCAGAGATGGATCACCTTCGCGATTGCAGCTTCAGTCTCCATTGCACCCAGAGCGCAGCGCTTTTACAAATTCATAAGAACTTCAACGAAATCTCTTTACACAGGAATCCCTCCCCCTTTATGAGTCCTCTCTCTCTCTCTCTCTCTCTCTCTCTCTCTCTCTCTCTCTCTCTCTCTCTCTCTCTCTCTCTCTCTCTCTACTTGTCCATGTTTTATTCTCCATTCTTAAGATTGAATGTTCGTGTGTTTAATGCAGGTATAGATAATGATGAGTTTCTTTCTTCTTTGTCACCCCAGCAGAGGTAGTGGTACAAGGATTGTCATCGCTCTGGAGCACCATCACGCGTTCCTACTTCTTTAGCATCTCCCTCTGTTTCGGAGCATTCAGCGCGCTCCGAAGCTTCGGTGTCGACGAGACAATCTTCACACTGGTCTAGACACCGACACTCTAGTCGTGGCGGTGGCAGTTGTTGTGGGGATGCCGCCGCCGATGCCTCGAGACCACCTCGTGTTCAACGAGTCTCTTTACCTTCCCCTTCTTTGCCCGCCCCCACACCAGCCACGGCATCGCCATCTATGCTAGGTTTTGCATGGCTAACGGCCGTTCCTAGTAGCTATACACCACTATCTACTCCTTTG
The DNA here is from genome assembly GCF_014529385.1 of Adiantum capillus-veneris. Lineage (NCBI taxonomy): Eukaryota > Viridiplantae > Streptophyta > Polypodiopsida > Polypodiales > Pteridaceae > Adiantum > Adiantum capillus-veneris. The sequence goes on from NC_140952.1 coordinate 94,043,375, forward strand.
GGAGTCACCCTAGTTGACACTCCTCGCTTTGGGCCCCAGACTCCAGTGGAGACACCTGGCATCCATAGCCCCATCGACACGTCTCTAGAGCTCCCTGTCGGGACACCCAAGTTCACACGTCATCGGCTAGAGGGCTTGCCTTACTCCGTTGACTTCAGCGGCGGCATCATCTTGGATGATGAAGGCAAGAAGGTGATCTCGTGCATGCGCGGTCTTTGCTCTGAGGTGTTTAGACACTACATACTAAACAACTGGAGTGAAGTAACAAGTGACTTAAAAGGCAGAGTCATCAGCATGCTGCATGACGAGTTTCTCGTTTCAACATGGGAACCGCTTCAATGAAGACCCGATGAAGGTTCGAATGGGCGAATACTGCAAGCACAAGCGTTCTAAAGTGCAAAAAGCAATAAATCATGGGTGGAACATACCAGATTGAATGGCCAAAGAAGATTGGAAGAATGCGAAGAAAGCAACGCACGAGAATCCTGACAAGTGGAAGCAACAAAAGGGGGCAGCCAAAGCACGAGTGGAGGCAGAGAGCTCGCACCACTTGGGGACCAGTGGGTGGGCATCATTTGAGGCCGTTTTTGTAAGTGTTTTTGCATTGCTCTTTAGGTTTGATAGTTTAGTGTTTAGTGGTTTTTAAATTCTAACATAATGGATTCTTTGTATGTTTTGACAGTGGTCGATGACAGGACGTGACACCACACCGTATGAGCGCGTGTACACAGGCAGGAAGGGCTTAAATGCCCTGATGACATTCTGAGTTCTCGCGGAGGCATGGTTAGTATTAGGGTTTACTCTTTTCTATTTGTTGTATTGTTTTGTAAATTATATGTTTATACTTACAGAAAGCTGTCTTATTGTTCTTTTTTGCAGAATCTGACAGATACGCCGCTTGGACACGATGAGACGTCTGATTAGATGACGCCAGTCTAGCCATAGCTAGATAGCATTAGTTTCCTTTTGTCATAGCATATGTATCATGAGATGACGTGTATACGTCTTTTGTAGCTATTGGAAAACCATGTATATTTTCTCAATAATGACAATGATGTTGTAACTATTACATTTGCAAAGTTTAACAATCAAGTGATTTTGCCTATGATGTGTGCAATTGTCATAGATTTACTTTCTTCAATTTACTTTTGTCAGTTTTGTATCTTTATTCTACAAACAATACTATGGATGATGGAGTTAATGGTTATATTTTCTTGTGGGTGACTACTTTGGGTCTATACCTAAGCTTGCACGTACTTTCTTTCAAAGGTGAATCTGGGCTTATCTTGGATTCATTTAGGTTTCATCTATTATTGAAACATTCAACATGGTTGATGGGTGGCAAGGTAGGGCATTGAATTCCTTGCCACCAAAATTTTTTACTCTCGGGCATCTCTATAAGCGTCGCTATATAAGGCTCTGCAGTGTCGTTATAAACGTCGCTATAGGTAGCCTGTAAGCGTCGCTATGGTTGTTGCTATATGCGTCGCTATATTAGCGACGTCCATAGCGACCCTTAAAGAGACGTTCCCATATTGACGCTTTTAGCAACAGTCTTAGCAATGCCGAGGAGTATAAAAACCCAATGTATTTTCGTCGCTAGTAGCGTCACAAGTGCACACAACCTCTTGTAGTGTTAGAAGTTATTTTGGATAAGGATCAAATTGAGGATTTTAAATCTTCAACTTACTCAAATCAACAATATGGAGTCTTCTTCAAACCTTGATGTTACGGAAGGTGTCTTGAATGATGTTGTTGTCATGCATGATTTTTATGATGTTGGTGGTTTTACAAATTCAGTCAAGCAGATTGGAAGTCCATCATTTTTCAATGAAGTTCAGTTTCCTGATGATATTCTTGATTATTTGTACCAAGTTCCTGTTATCAATGGTTTTGTTGATGCCAAGGAGATGGTTTTGACTGATGATTATGCAAGCCTTTTGCAAGTTCTTGATGATGGTGACATGGGTTTTCCTGAAGATGGTTCTGCATTCCTATGTGATGTTGCTGATGGAGGAGATGATGTTGATATTCTTATATCTCATTGGTTTTATGTCTTCATGCTTGATGACACAAGGGAAGTTTTTCAGAAAGCAGAAGGCAAAAGTTTTCAGTTTCAGGGAGATATCACTGATTAGAGAGATTTGCAGGTACAAAGTGGATTTCTTTATGTTTTTGAGAGGGGATGTGATCAAGCCATCTTGGTGGTGTTTTTTATGTGTGAAGGAGAGTTCAACCTATTATTTTTAAGCCTTGAATTAGATCAGTTTGATGAAGAAGCAAATCAATTTTGGTGTTTCCTGAATCAGAATTTTCAGGATAATCAATTGTTTTGGCATACAGAGTCTAAATCAGGTTTCGTAGTGTTTCATCTACATGCAGAGATATTGGATATGTTCAAGAGGTAGTGTCTAATGGTTGCAAAGTTTGCATCCTACCTTGAATATTTCTTCAATGTTTTTGAAGAGAAACCTGAACCTAACCTTGAACTTGAACCTGAACCTAAACCTGAACCTGAACTTGAACCTACTAATGTGTTCAGTAAGCCATACCAGATCTTTGTTGAAGAAGAGGCTAAGGAAGAAAATTTGTTGTTGCAGAAGAAGTTCACTGAATTGAAAGATCATTTTATACATTTGAAGTATAAGGGGGAACAATAGGTTCATCACCAACCTGAACTAGAGGGTGTTGAATGCGAAGTGATAGTGATGGATAATGTAGATCGGGAAGTTCAAGAGCAATTAATTGAAGATATAGTTCCAGTCTCACAGGACATGAGAATGAGGTAGAGCATCTACATGTTGGGGAGGCATTATTCACTATCGAGGAAGTGTTGGGTAAGAACATTGAAGAACATACAATGGTTGAGATGGAAGTAAGTATTGACGCAAAGGAAGAAGCAAAGGAGGAGAATTTGTTATAGCAAAAGCAGTTGATGAACTAAAGCAACAGTATGAGGAGTTGAAGAAGCAATTGGAGCAACAAAAACATTATCAACCTAAACAATTGCATACTCAAAGTGATACTGTAATGCTAGAAGCAATTGAAGCTGAAGTGGATACAATATTTGGTAAATATGGTAAGGAAACTGCAACACAAGGGGAAAGTTCAAAGCAGCCTGAAGTTAAAGATCATGTTAATGTTGAAATTTCTGATCAAGGGATGGGTTCTCACAATGTTTGAGAAACATTGCCCACCAAGTGTGCTAGGTGTTAGTGCCTAATGTGTCAGGGCACCTACTTTTGGATTGTAACTAAGGTCTTAGCTTTAAGCTTAGGGGTTTGTTTACACAAGGGCTTTATGCCTAGGTAGTTTTAAACATTCGAATGGTCTTATGGTGTGTAGTTATTTTTCGGATGTTAGGGACATGCAGTTTTGGCGGTTCCTTGTAGTCGTATTGTTTTTTTGCTCTAAAGTTCAATGGTGATGATGAACATACAGTGAATGCAGTATTGTCTTATCCTTAGTATGGTGTTTCTTCTTCATCTACTCTGCATTTATGTGATTAAATGTACAGTCTCCTGCCTCTTTATCTTTATACTGCATCATTCTTGAATTAATTACCTATTAGGGTTTTGAGTCCCTAACATGAATGAGCTCGGTGTTCAGACGCACAATATCATCAAATTGGGCCACAACCAGTTTTGCCTCAAAGACTTGAAGAGTCGTAGACTTCCGTCAACCAAAACATATTACAAGCTACCATTCTGCCGACAACCATCTGTATCTTTTTTTTGCCATACTCACTCTACAAAGTGAGTTATAATATATTAATCCAAAAAAAAAATCCAATCCATGCTCATACATATTGAGCCATGGCTTCAAAAATACAAAGGGACCATGTTCCACAATTTCAACATAACAATCCCTGCTCAATAGTCCAACCAAGGCTTCCAAAAACGAATAGTGTCATTCCAAGAAAACATGGGAGCCACCCACCCCATCATGACCTAACTTAGCATAACATCGAGTACAACGAAGGGACAAAGAGAGATCTGGGTGAACAACTCGGCTACCACTGGAAAGTTGGTTCCTATCACAAACCATATGTCCTCCAAGGCGTCCTCCAAGGCGAACACACAGAGCCACATAATAAGTCTGTACTAGATGGAAAGGAGGGCAAAGCCATAAAATTTCCATCACCGTCCCGTGAGGACTAGAAGCACATCAAAAGATAGAGTTATCGAACGCCGAGAAAGATGGCACCATCCCAAGCATAAGGCAAAAGGGCATCGAGTGTTGCCACCAAGTGCCGGGTGTCTGCCACCCATCTAACACCTGTCGTCCGACATGAGCGCATGCTGTCAATCTTCCCCTCGAAGGAGGGGCGGGAGGGCAGCCTCTCCCAGAAAGCAAGAAATGGGGGGGGGAGCAGGGGCAAGAGGGCGAGGTTGAAGGACCCTCCCACCCAAGGAAAACCCAACCCCTCATGACAAATCCCTCTCCCCTCAAAATCCACCCGCCCAGCCTGAGGTGATGTACTTTCGCCCTGTCATAAAGCACCTAGAAGCCCCCCACTCGCGTGCATCTTGCGGGCTGCAAAACTAAAAACTCCCCTTCTCCCCACAATCCTAGTAAGTTTTTCTATCACTAAGTAGAGGTTGATGTCGACAACTGTCTGCATCTTTTTTTTGACCTCTCAATCGTGAGTCTTTGTATTATAATGTCACCAAGAAATATACAAATTAGCCTCAAGCTCAAGTCGAGCCTTGAGGGCCAGAGGGTTATATCCGAGCTTAGTAACAAGTACCTAGTAATGTACTATTGCGAACAGTTCAATCCTTTACGAAGCACGGCTTGATCGGATGGTGAGGGTCACCCTAAGCCACTCATCCGAGTTATGTCTTTTACTTACCACATATATTAACTCCTTCCTTTCTTGTACAATCTCTGAGAAGCTAGCCACAAAGAGGTCGCTATCAAAGACACGATAGTTCTTGGCCTTCCAGATATTATTGAAAAAACAGTATCAGACAATTTGAGTACAGATTAGAAGTGCAGAACTTCGAAATTGTTTGCCACGAAGGCACAAATCCTTCTTGAAAAAACAACCATATGCATCTTAAGAACAACAAAGCTAGTGCTCGAATTAAATTGTTGTCTAAAAACATGAAAAAACCTGTGCATGACTTTTTTTGAGATGAATTAACTAGATATGAAGGGCTTTACACAAAATTATTAAAATTTTGTAGGTTTTCTCAGCTTTGACTTCAAACTTAGATAGAACAATTTGTGGGTGGGGCTACACTAAACTTTGAGCACTCAACAAAAAAATCACAAACGCTCCACGAGAGTGTCTGATCACTATATGGCACGGCTCTAACCAGGGGGATCTAGGGCCCAAATTTGGGGGAGCGAGGCGGTTTTTATCTCGGCCGTCGGATCACGCAGTGAACTGGGGTGAACTCGGGGTGAACTAGGGGTGAACTCGGGGCAAAAATGGCACCCCGAGTTCACTCTTAGTTCACCCGCGTCGCGAGGTGTGGGTTGAACCTGGGACGTCTCGGTTGCCACACAAATGCCCTACCACCAGGCTAGCGCACCTCGTTGTCCATGTTGGCATGGCACATGATCATACTCTAGTTTAGGCACCCCTAGTTCACCCTTAGTTCACCCTTAGTTCACCCCCAGTTCACCCACCTCAAGCTTACCCGCCCCTAGTTCACCATTAGTTCACCCTTAGTTCACCCCCAGTTCGCTCACCCCTAGTTCACTGCGTGACCCGACGGCGGAGATTAACGCCGCCTCGCATCCCCAAATTTGGGCCCTAGATCCCCTCTGACCCAGAGCCGTGCCATATAGTGACGAGGACGGCAGTGGGATCAATGGTGGTTGAGGACTCGTGCGGATCTTGAGGCAATTGGATCCTCATGATTAAGTAACACATAGCTTCTTTTTTTTTGGGGGGTTGGGGGGGGGGGGGGGGGGTTGGATCAAGGGCCGGGAAGTCCACGCATGAAGGTGAGATCATAGTCGGACATGTCAAATAAAAAACTAAATCCGGCCATGAATTAAACCTCCTATACCCGGACAATGCTTGTTGGTTTACAATAAAAGGTCATAAAAGTGGGGAGGGGTACAACATGCGTGCGCGGGTGAGATGGCTAGCCCATGTGCCGTCAAACTTGGGGTGCAAGGTTGTGGGTTCAAAATCGGGTGGCGGAGCCCTAATTTTTTGCATTGTCCGGGTTTAGCCTCGCGTCGATTTTCGTGATGCCCAGGTTTATAGCCCACGTCAGACTTTCGGGCTGTGAATTCCCCCCTTTAATGCTATGTGTTACTTAGTGTTGTGGCAATTGGATGGCCTCAAAAAACTGACGAATTGACCCCACAACAGCATGTTCATGTGCCAAGGATGTCCCATCCCTCAACACTAAGTAACACCCATATTTAAGAGGGGGGCTAATGGGATCAAGGGCGGGGAAGTTCAAGCACGAAATCCGGGAGATCACAACCGCAATAGTCAAATCAAAAACTAAACTTGGACGGGCACTAAACCTGGACAACCTGGGGAATGCATGTCACCTCACAATATAGGGTCATAAAAACCATTAGGTATACATGATGTGTGCATGGGTGAGGTGGTTAGCCTATTTGATCCTCAACTCGGACTGCAAGGGCACCGGTTCAAATCTCGCAGTGCACCTCGTTTTTCTCGTTGGTCGGGTTTATTGCGCCCTCTTTTGTGTGACCGTGTTTAGTGTGCCTCGAGATCCAACCCCTCAACCCAGACCGTCGATCCCATTACTCCACCCCGCATTAAAGATGGGTGTTACTTAGTGCCAAGGATGTCCCATGGGCAAATTAGTGAGTGTTATATTAAGGCTAGGTTCAGAGAGGGCGGTGGTAGAAGGTGTATGAGTCCTAGTTGGCGCGTATTCATTGGGCGAAAAAATCAAGCTTCTTTTCTGAACCTACCCACAATCGCCCCGTCCTCCCTGGAAGAGAGCCTCTACTACGCTCTTTTCCAATGCAAAACACGGAGAGGATAGATCAAGCTTTGTCCAACGCCCATGTGACTAGTATTATAACCATTGAACTACGCCCTATTGGACGTTAGAAAAACGCATCATTAATATCGTATTTGTTGCATCCGTATGGTCTGAATAGAAGAGAGGGAGGTAGCAAACATGCACAACATTGCCGGTGGCCTCCTCTAAACCTGCCCTAAACCGTTGCGAGGGAGGCTAAACTCGGACAAATCCAAGGGTGTTGGTGCGTTTTGATGTTTGAGCCGCAGTTCTTTGTCGTAGATCGTACCGCTCCTTATAGCCGGTGGGAGCTAGTACTTGGTAATACTCAAGGCAAAGGAATGAAGACAAAAAACTAGGCCTAGTCCAATAAGAAATCGTGATGCTTGCTTAAAATTTCTGTGAGATAGTGACTCACTGAGTGCAATAATCAATTGCTTGTGGAGATATCCTTTAAGCTCGCCGCTAGACCTGTGTAGCAGCAGGGTGCAGGTGGGATTCTGGGAAGTCGCCGACCACGCTGGTACATCGCTACCTTCCCCCTACAAGCTTTTGCAGAGATTGGAGACCCACCCGCGCCCGCTCCTCTCTCGCATTCTCCTTTCTTAATGTCCAAAAAAGCGAGTGCAACTCCCAGCTAACGTCTGCAGCACGCCGTCCTTCATATTCCCCTCTCCCTCCCGGCTCTCAAGTCTCACGGGTAATAGTCAAGACGCTGTTGCCCCCCATTTGATTATATCCACATGCACCACACGCTTCTAATTCCTCTTCTTCGCCCACTTCTTTTTAAGCGTCATCCTCTCAATCCGCTTCCTTTTGTACATAAATCTTCGCCCCAATATTTTGTCTCATCTTTGATCCATCCATCTGCACAGAAATAATCGCAATTCTTTCTCTTGATTTCACTCAGATTTCTTTCTGTAAACCTTTGTTAATCTCGGTATCATCTTCTTTAATCCCCATCATTAGTGCACAAGGATTTCTCTGTTTAATCACGAGGATTAGTGGAGATTTATTCACAAGGATATCTGTTTTAGCTTCCCCTCAGAGCCCATTTCTATTTGGGTATGTACATTTCTTAGCACATATACATACTAGATTGATCAAGGTTTTCATTGTTTTGGCAGTGAAGGCTCAATAGGGCCTTTCTTGACAAGCAGAGAGCCCTAATGGATAGCCCTGGGTCTGACGATGAGAAGCTGCAGCAAGAGCGCGAGGCTGCACTCTCAAAGAAAATGAAGATCCTGATCATTATGCTCTCATTAGTTTTGATGATCTTGTTACTTCCCTTAGCCAGCAATCACGGCCTGCCTTTGCTTAGACCCATGGGAATTTCAATGCTTCAAAGGCTATGGGATGCCATGCGATTTATTGCCATGACAGCTGCCATCTCCATTGGCATCATCAGCACCTCTAATTCTAACAAACATAATAAGAATTCTGACAGTTCTTTGCATTACCGATCATCATCATCGAGCTTTCGCAGACAGTCGAAGGTTCCGATAGCTAGCACCAGCAGAGAAGCATCTAACCCAAATACGGCTAAGCATAGCCCAGAGAGTTCAGATAGATCTGGCTCTAATTTCAGTCCGCATGCATCGCATATGCCTGCAGGTGAAGGTGAAGATGATGATGGTAAATGGAAGGGCACTCCAACAGATAACACACAGAAATTGAAAGGCAAAGGAGTAATGGAGGATTTGGCCTCTTCAGACTATGATAGTACAGATAGCATTTGGGAATCGGTGCAATCTCAAAGCATTGAGTCCTTTGAAGGAACAGATTATGAGGGTGTTAACTACAGACCCATAAAGCTGAGTATGGTTAACTCGAGGCGCCAGTGGTCAGCTGGCGATGCATGGTTTTTAGCCTCAACGATTGATGAGGAGGTGGAAGAAGACTCCACAGCAAGCAGAGTGTTTGGGTCACCTACTAGTAGATTTCGTGATGTCGGCGGCGAGAGTAGCATAACCAGAGCAGATTCACAGAAAACCTCATTAGCTAGTCATGGGAAGGAGAGGAGTAACAAGGAGAAGAAAATTCCAGATAGATCGGGTCTCATGAATGTATACAACTCTATGACGGATGATAACTATGCAGAGTTGAGAATGCGGAAGACGGCAGTGTCTCGCCTTTCAGAGGAATATCATGATGAGGGAGGCAAAGATCATCGGAGATCAAGCTCTGTGGATCGGCGACGGCCTGTTTATGTATATGATCAGAAAAACTCAGATCAGCCTGGGTTAAAGCAGATCTTAATGGAGATGTCGAAAGAAAGGACAGGAAAGTCCAAGATGTCTGATGGTGATCAAGCCAAACAGAGAATTATAGAGCGGCCATCGCGCTCACATGTACAAATTAGCTCGAGCCCAAGTGCTGTCGCTTCAACTTCCTCAGTTAAGCAATCAATGAAGGCTAATGTACAACATCACCAGGCCTCTATACTTTCGACGGTGAAGTTGCCATCTGATTCGCCTGCCGATGAGAAGCATGCAGATTCCAAAATGATGGGGATCAATCACAAGCAGCGAGAAGCAACGAATATGGGTTCTTCTGGGAGCCTCCAAAGAGAAGCTGGCGATGGCGGCAAGGTGGGTTCAAATCAAAGCAAGCAAGCATCTACCTCTTCTGAAATTGGGCATAAACAAGCCAATGCCAAACCAGCGTTCGATTACAACATGCAGCCAAAGGAAGCAGATCATTCCCAGAAGAGATCGATGCAAAAGCAAGTTGATGCAATTAAGATGAGTAGCACCCAACAGAGTAGAGAAGGTGATTCCAAAGATATGGTAGCGGGCTCTGGCTCTCCCGGCGAGCAAGATGATGGAAAGATGGGTTCTAGTCAGGCTCTCAATTCCGAGGATTTGGATCAGCTTTTGCAAATGCAAAACGCTGTGTCATCGAAGCTGGCTTTCAAGGGTGCAAATATGCAGAGGTACCATGGTGGGACTGGTGAAGGTCTCCTTAAGAACAATGTGTCTTCTACAAGCAGGTTGCGTAAGCAGAGTTCCCAGCATAGCCGGAGTGCATTGAACTTAGAGCAGCTCGGACAAGCCGACCAAATTAAACTGCAAACAAGGCCTCCAGTGGGGTCCTCAGAAAGGAGAAGAAAGAGTATCTCATATGATTTTGGTGATGGCTTCAATCCGGATTGGTTGCAGGAATTAGAGCCCCCGCCCCCTCCTGGCTTGTTAGGCAGCTCTACAATAGAAGATGAGCAATCTAATACCTCAGTGAGAGGCGCCGATAGTAGCTCTCTTGTACAAAGCCTTGTACCATGGAGGTCCTCTGCTCCCATTGACATCTCTGCCTATCCAAGAGCGGCGTCACCTCTGGAGGCACTGTCATCCGGAGCCACTGGGCCTAGTCCTGGCGAGGTCAATCGAAGAGCAGATGAATTCATAAGCAACTTCACCACCAGATTGATTAGACAAAGGCAAGAATCTCTAGAGAGGCATAATAGAAATTTTGGGTAGTGTTATTTTTCCTAATAAACCAGATAAGGAAAGTTGGGCTGTCAGAGAACCTCTCTTTTTACCTCATTAGTCCTGAAGAGGATTTGACATATTTTTCTTAGCTCTAATCATGCACGATGGAGCGCTGTCGTACCCTTCATTATCAAAGAACTTGGTAGGGGTCACTTCATTGACACAGAAGACATCCATGGTAGGGCAAGGGAAACCCTAGTTATTGTATAGAGCCCATGAGTGAATGTGCTGCTGTGTAGAGCTCATAAGCCACTATATTGATCGTGGTGAAATCCCCTTTAGCTAACTCACTTCATGTTTGGTGATTTTCTTTTTTAGATTTTAAGCTTTCATGTATTGACTGTATACAAGAAGAATAAGGCCATCTACAACATTGACACATATAACAAAACACATTGTCTTCCTTTGCCACACATCATCGAAGCTCTCCCGACCACTCCATTTTTCAGATGGCTTCAGGACACTAGTTCAAAACTCATAGTGGTCTTGCCCTTTTGATTTCTCCGATCAAATTTTCTAGTTTTTACCCTAGTTGCCAGTTATTTGTTAGACAGGCTGATAATGGATTTAGAAATCTGGATGTAAGAGATTCATTAATAGTAATGCTAGTCCTAATTTTAGATTGAAAGGTATAAATAAATTTGAGTGTGAGCTTTTCATCCTTCTTGAATGGTGTCCTAAGAGAGTGCATTAAACCTGTCGGTTTTTGCATGGACCGTTTAATGTTTCTTTGAAGAAAGAGAAGCACCTCAAGCCCTAAAGAAGCTTGCATGGTGGAAACCAAGGTAATTAATATTTTAGTTTTTCTCTTGTAAATCGTGCAATTTGTGATGTCTTTGATGATTAAGTAGCTTGTCAAAATGTTTTGACAAAGTCACTAAGTTAGGTGACTAGAATCTATATGGTATAATCAATATAGAGATTAAAAACTTAAGTGACCATTGTTTGGTGAAGATTAATGTGTTTTGTCTTTTGGTTTTGATTAATAGCTTATAGGTAGGCTAAAACATAGTTAATAAAAAAGATTAAGGAGTTAAAAAGAGATTAGATGATTATTCTTAGCAATAAACCCTCCTCTACAAGTGCTTATGTGAATTGAATCTTGGTGTACATGCAACTACACAAACAACCATGCTATATTTTTGGTTGTGATATCTTTAGATAGACAAGTTCGTTAAGTGATAGAACACAATGTATGCCAAGACAAAAACTCATCGTGGAATATATGCCAGTGTGTGCAATATGAGTGTTTAGCTCTCTACATTTGCCAGAGATGCAAGTGGGATTCAATTTGGTGGTGGAATAAACTCCTAACTTGTTTTATGTGTGTTGAAATTTTTGACATTCCATAGGTGCTAATTTAGCTAAAAGGTGTATACTTTCATTTTTACTCCATGTGTTGACTCATTTGTTGGTTTAAACATGAGCCCAAGGGGTCCTAGCCTAGTGCTATGGGTGTCTGTAGGCATCCTCCATTCGATTCTCAATGGCGTTCAAGTTATTTCCAACCCAAAAACATTTTTTTTTATTTAATATAAGGTGTTTTTGAGTAGTAGTTGTTTTAAGGAAAAATAAATCTACATTGCTTAAGAAAGATGTCAAGGTTGCTTGTATGTAGCTCAATTTTTGTATGATATTGGAGATGTAATTTTGATTGGAGGCTAACTTAATGATACTTATCTCAAGTCAATTCAATAAAAATATATTACACTACAGAGCTCATCAAACGACTCATATATATGAGACATAGGATACTTATTTCTTAATAGTCACTTGGGTAAGAGCTCTGTATGAAATGTACTATGCACATCCATTATAGACCTATCTTTGTTCTTTACAATGAGAATTGGATTTTCCATGGTGAAAAAATATACCATATGAATGCTTTGTTCATAAATTCGGCCAATTGTTACTCCACCTATGAACTAGCAACATTAGAAAGTGTCTACATTGTGCGGCTATTGAAGTAGTAGCAGTATATGGCTAGGTGCGTCTCTCAAGGGTCATTAAGAATCTTTTCCAAGGGTCAAGGGGCATCTCCCAAAAGTCAAGAGTAGCTCCATAGAATGGGGGTGACTAAGAATAGCTTTGGACTCTTGTGTAACTTACCATGCCATGTGCCCTCACATGCTCACAAGATGACTAAACTGATGACAGTACAAGAGATATACCCATAGATTTTAGAGAGGTCTAGTTCAAAGGCCATAATCCCAAAAATCCTCCCCTTGGACTTTGGATTATATTGAAAGAAGTTGGATCAAGATTAAATGCCACTCGGGCTAGAAGCCACATAGACTAGAAGGTAGTCTCAACTGATATGTGTCACATAAATTAAAGAAGGTAGAAGACCATCCATATCTCCACAACACATCAATAAAGTTGTTATAATGAGCAAGGCCAATAGAAACACGGAGACAATTCTCCTCCTCTTGATCTTTGTCTTACTCTTTGTCCTCTACAAAATTGACTTTGCCGTTGTCTCTGCTATTGTGACATTTTGTTGGTGGATGACCTTTGATGTTGCAGTTGCTACCAAAATTGTTCTTGCTGCAATTTTTAGAAAAACTCATTGATTCTCCACACTCATAACATTTTTGTTATTTATCCTTGTTGATAAATATGCAGTCCTAGATTATGCTGCAACCAAAGCTCCTCATTGATTGAAGTCTTCTTTGTCTGTTTTTTCTCTTCTTCAAATGAAGCAATGATGACATATTGCAAAGAAGTTGTTTGAGTGTGAGTGTACTATTGTGTGTGTGTGCGTGTCTGTGGAGGCTTAACCGAGAGGTGAAGAGAAAGGAAATTGCATGCCTATAAGTAGGGATTTTGGGAGAAGAGATGCGATGCATTGGAAGTAGAAAGGAATTTTGGTTTGTGCATACCAATTTTTCGCTTGAGATGCCAATTTGTGGGATTTTTGAAATTTCATACTAGAGGAGAGAGAAAAGGCCAAAAATGTTTTTAGAGTATGATTCTTTTATACAACGATTCCTTCTAGCTGTTATTTAGCTTTGTGGATAAATACACTTTGGATGTTACCAAAGGCTCGAACAATCGGATATTTACAGTGAATGGTTTATTACAAGTACCCCTTAGGGTTGATTGGATATAGTTGAAATAAAAATGAAACTTTTAGTAAGAAAATGTTGATTTAGTAAAAAGCTACGATGGAAAATACTCTAAGGAGGCCTCAGAAACTGGTCAATCATAGGCAGATAGTCATTTTCCGAAAAGAATAATAAGCTTTGAACAAAGTATGTGTGTGTGTGTTTTTTTTACAATGTGTAAATGAAGTAGGTATGTATACATATACATAATCTGTTAGTTTACTTGCCTTATACCTCTTCTACATAAAATGCAATTTCTTAAATGCAAGGTCATGTCATCTTTCAAGGTTTTGTTTCTTAAAATTTCAAGGTTTTATCATCTTAAGTGCAAGGTTATGTCATCTTTCAAGGCATCACCACTACACTCCAAAAGGTTAGATACTTGCAAGTTTGCTATCAAGTTGTATTAAAAGTTATCCCAAATAACTTTTCGTTAATTAGTTGCTACATCTATATGTATTTACAGAACACTTTGGGAGATTAGAATTCGTTTTATTGATTAAGATCTCTTCATTCAACGACAATGCGAGTAGTTAGATGTGATTAGGTGCTCCCAATTAAGTTTAATTGAAGATTTTTTAAAATTGAATGAAACAAGTGAGATAATCACGACGACTTTCTAAAATAATTAGAACGTGATAGAATCATTAGGTTGAGTTTAAGTAGAATCAGTGTTCAAGAAAGGATTGCCTCATCTTAGCTTTGAGCCGGTTGAAAATGGAGACTACCTGGTTGCAAACCATGGTAAAGGGAAGAAAATTTGGTGAAATATGTGAGAAAATATTTCAAAAATCGTGCAAATTTTCAATTTATGCTAGTATTTTTGGTTCGCTTCTTTGTGGGAAGGAAACTCAATCGACAGCCGCTTAATAAAAGAGACTTTCCTGAATATTGAATTTCACATTTATGGTCAACATGGGATCTGTGTGGACAATAGTTGTAGTGGAATTTCCTATTTTTGCTATGGTTGTAGTTTCTTGACTTGGAGATAGCGAGGCGGACAAGTGAAGTGGAGGTGGCAACTCCTTTCTTCTTGGTGGCATCCCCTTGTCAACAATTCTTCTCAGTATTATTTCTCTTTCATGTGGGTGGCTCCCAATTCAATCAGCTTTCTGATTCAAGGTAGCTCCCTTGTTAGCCATGTCTTATATTATGTGGTTTTATGGTCGATATGATTGTATCATTTCCTAGAGCAAGACTCTCTCATGTATTATTTTGTGGCAATTTTATTCTATTTACCACTCACATTTGTGAGTAATGGCAAAAAAAAAAAGACACAGAAACCTTTGGTTCATAGACTTAAGATAGCGATAGGGACAATAAAATCTTTCTCATCTCAAAAAAATCAAAAGCTTTTCAAAACATGTTAAGTGTGTAAAGTGAAGGGGTGAGCTTAGGAAATGAAAAGACACACTAGGGTGGGAAGTCAAAAGACTTTTTGTGTTTATAAAGAGACGGACTTCACATTGATACATTTGTGTTTTTTTTCTTTTTTTAAAAGCTTTAGAGTGTTGAGTTAGGCATATTTGAAGACATAGACTTTACATTGATACATTTGTGTTTTTTTTTTTTAAAGGTTTTTAAAAAGAAGCTTCAGAGGAGTGTTGAGTTAGGCATATTTGCAACGTCTTCAGTGATGAATTTTCTTTATAGGCTTTTTAAAAGAAGCCCTGGAGGAGTGTTGAGTTAGGCATATTTGCAATGTTTTCAGTGATGACTGATGACTAAGACTTATCATAAATATTATTTGACACACCAAGGTGGGAAGTCAAAAGACTTTTTGTGTTTATAAAGAGACGGATTTCACATTGATACATTTGTGTTTTTTTTTTTCTTTTTTTAAAGCTTTAGAGTGTTGAGTTAGGCATATTTGAAGACATAGACTTTACATTTACATTGATACATTTGTGTTTTTTTTTTTTATATAGGTTTTTAAAAAGAAGCTTTAGAGGAGTGTTGAGTTAGCTATATTTGCAACATCTTCAGTGATGAATTTTCTTTATAGGCTTTTTAAAAGAAGCCTTAGAGGAGTGTTGAGTTAGGCATATTTGCAATGTTTTCCGTGATGGTTGATGAATGAGATTTATCATAAATATTATTTGGATTTTAAAATATTAAATGGATCCTTTTTTTTTCACCTTTCACATCTTGACATGTCTTATTTTTTTTGCATTTTATCGTTTTAGAATGCTAAAGTGAAGCTTCATCTTGCATAATTGTAGTAAATTTTACACAGACACACATACACTTTTCTTGCATTTCATTGTTTTAGAATTTTAAAGTGAAAACTTCATCTTACATAATTTTAGTAAATTATACACACACCTATATTAATTAGTTTTTTTTATTTCACTTTTTATTTTGGAGTTTCACATGGCTTGATTTTTCTTGCATTCTATAGCTTAACTAGTAAAACGGCGTCGCTTTCGGCGGCGGCATGGCCCCTCTTATCCTTAAGCTCTAGTGTTGTCCGACTATCATAGCATCTCTTGCCTACCCTCGCAAACGCACCTATATTGTCTCTACGCTCTCCTTGCCTGAGTTTTTCTTTGTGCCTGTGTCCTTTGCTAGATGAGAAAACATATGTCTACTCATATGCTCTAGATTTGTCACTTTCTGTACCTACCGCATTTGCAGCTCACCATAGCTACCACCATGTCCTTGCCTTGCTTTGATCACATGCTTACCACCATACCAACTTACCCTTGCTTGTTAAGAATGGCTTCAATTCGTCACAATCGTGGAGCAAAAGTACCTAGTAGTAGCACATTAGATAATGGGGATTACATGCAGAATCTGTGGCAGTTTGGGAAGGGAAAGTACCCAACAACCAATTGTATGTAGCAAGGCCGTGTGGAAGGAAGCACAATGCCTTCAGGCTATGGCTATACAGGCGGAGAGAGGCTCTCTTTAGAGGCCATCTTCTCAGTTTAAGGTCAAATTAAAATTATCCCAATGACACTGGCATGGCTGTGACACTGCTCTAAATTCTTGTGGGCTCTGATTCTCCCAACTTACCCTTGTTGCTTGTTAAGAATGGCCTCTATTATCCTCAAGCTCTTTGAGGGCCGGCAAATTTATGTCTCTCTCTCTCTCTCTCTCTCTCTCTCTCTCTCTCTCTCTCTCTCTCTCTCTCCGTGTGTGTGTGTGTGTGTGTGTGTGTGTGTGTGTGTGTGTGTGTGTGTACACCGCCGAAGGAGTTGAAATCTATTATAGCCGCCCTCTTCTGGTGCCTCTCTCTCTCTCTCTCTCTCTCTCTCTCTCTCTCTCTCTCTCTCTCTCTCTCTCTCTCTCTCTCTCTCTCTCTCGCAGACATCATGGCTATAGGGCACTCTTTCATCATTCCTCCTTCAAATTTAAAATGTAGAGGTAAATCTCAAATTTTGTAGGTGGGATTACACTAAACCTTGGTTTTTTTTTTAGCATTTCCTTTGTCTACATACCGGGTGGATTCTCTCTCTCTCTCTCTCTCTCTCTCTCTCTCTCTCTCTCTCTCTCCCCCCCCTTTCCTCTCTCTCTCTCATGCTTGGTAAGAGAGAGAGAGAGAGAGAGAGAGAGAGAGAGAGAGGTACTGTGTGTGTTTGAAATTTATAAGATGGACAACATGAAAACCTTTATGCAACAACCTAAACAAAAGTCATCACAACATATTTTCAAACTAACTTTGCACTAACATATATAGAGTAAGTGATATTTCCCATGTCAAAAAATATAACATGCATAGAGACTTAAAATTTATACGCTCAAAAGCTTAGTTTACGACATGCCCAGCTGTGGTATCGAACCACCCATGGCCCACGATGTAAAACACATCTACCAATCACTGGAGGAAGAGATCCTAACACAAAAACACGTAGGAACCAAGCACCGAAACTAAGATTTTGAGCAAACATAGCATTAATTGGACGGGTTTTGCCTAACTCTGCAATGGTGACACGTGCTCTGAATCCTCTCTGAATAGCAACTTGAATGTAGCACAACAAGCTCGGATCATATGAAGCATGATATATACCCACCATTAAGAATTTTGGGTAATATTGTGATCTATAGCCAAACAAAAAGCTATTAGTATAGATAGATATTTTGATACACAAAAGCTATTACTTTACTATATCAACATCGACATTGTTACCTTGCTATATCCAAGTCCTCGAGTAGATGAATCACCTGCATGGCTGTGATTGGACCCCTCCATAATGGTGGATCTAATACATAATCGTTGACTGTGAGATTTAAATTCTTTAAAGTATCGAAATGTCACAAACACACATATACAATATTTTACCTCGGACATGTCGAGGTCGTCTCCCTAGTGTGTAAGTCACAGAGGCGTTAGGATCCATCTTCATTCATACATATACATATACATATAAAGAATTAGAAATCCATCAAAAAAAGCACATGAAGCATAAATCTCTCAGCACTAATAAATCTTAGTCAATTGTTTCAGCGAATATACCTTGCTTGAGGCTACACCATGTTTCATAAGAAGATACTAAGCTTGTAAATGACAAAGAAATAGTTGCGAGAGTCACCGTGCTTTTTTATTGGATGAAACATATCCAGCCACGTTAAACCCCATGGCAAGGGGGTGGCAGGGGGCAAGTCAATTGCAACACCTCTTTGTAGACAATGTTAGAAGTGTATGTTCTTTGATCTCCACGTCTACTAATGCTTGTTAAGTGACTATCACCAACCACAACCTTGATGGCAGAAGAGAATCTCACGCGAGACATTGCCACATACAGTTGACCATGGGTGAAAACAGGTGTTGGGAGATACAATCCAAGAACTCCCGATGTTTGGCCTTGAGCCTTGTTGATTGTCATCCCAAAAGCACAACGTAGGGGAAATTGGCAGCGTCTCAAATCAAAAGGGAGACCTTCTCTAGATCCCATGAGAAAATCAATTCTTGGAATGAACACTGCATTTCTTGCATGTGACCCTGTAATGATTTCTGCTTCAATCACTTTGCTGTGGAATTGCTTACAAATCAAGCGTGTCCCATTACAAAGACCACTTCTTGGATCCAAATTGCGAAGCAACATAACTGGAGCATTCTGTTTCAATTGTAAAACATGCGGTGGAAAGCCTCCCCCAAGATCTAAACTATTTACAAACTCACTTGTAAATAAAATGCTATCACAATTTGATTCACACACTAAGTCCGCATTGACATATTCCTTATAAGTACCAAGAAATTGCTGCAAGCCTAAATTGTTTATAGTATCCACCTCCTTGTTCCGTGGAGCCAAAATTGCTCTATCCTTGAAAAAGGATGCATGGCAAGTCTGTGTTTCAAGGTCTCTATATATGCAAGCAACCAATGCTTGCAAATTATTTTTTGGTAGCATCATGCAAGCCGGCAGGGCCACATTATCAAGTATGTCCCCATCACAAACATCGCCATTACCAATATCAAGTGTCCATTGCACAAACTCTCTTTCAATAACATTACTTAAACAATTGACCACTCGCATATTCTGTGTTAGATGCATGATTTCTGTACGTTGCCAAATGTATGAGTGGCACAAAGATGCATTAACAATGTCTTCTCTTCCCCCTTTGCGCACCACAGGTAATATCTGTCTGAAATCACCACCAAGGAGGAGAAACCTTTCCACCAAACAACATGTCATTTTTCATGACATCTCTTAGTGTCTTATCAAGAGCCTCAAAAGCGTGTCTATGAGCCATGGGGGCTTCATCCCATATGATCAGTGAACTCATTCGCAAGAGCTCAGCAAGCTAGCTGTTTACTTTAATATTACATGTGGACTCAGAAGTTATATCAATAGGGATCTTGAATCTAGAGTGTGTAGTCCTTCCGTTGTCGAGAAGCTGTGCTGCAATCCCGGACGATGCACATGCCAAAGAAACTTTGGACTCTCCGCGTATCCGAGAGAGCAAAGCATTGTAGAGATAAGTCTTTCCCGTTCCACCTGGCCCATCCAAGAAAAAAACAGTCCCTCTGCTCATGCAAGCTGCTTGTAAAACCCGATTGTAAGCTTCCCTTTGCCCAACATTGAAAGATGATTCCATTCGAGCAGACAATACTCTTTGTTCCTCTCTGTTATACATGAACTCTTTAGCAAGCACTCCATGCTCACTCATAATTTGCAAGGTGTGATCCACCTAGGGCATTCCAGAATAATCCGAGAGTCTCTTTCCATAGTGTTGAAGCATTGTCTCTAAGCTTGACAAAGCTTGGTTTTGTGCCATGTGTTCAAAGATATTCGCATCATTTTTGCGAACCCTCATATGATATACATGGTCCTCAGAAAGCTCCTTACAGAAGCGATTCCACAATGCACCAGGATGTATTGGTTCACAAAAAACCAAAATGACTACAAACAGTAGGCGCAATTGTTGCCCTATTTGTTGAAAAGAAGCTTCTTCCAAACAAAGAAACCATTCATCATCAACTTGCAGTAATCCTTGCGCATTACATGTTTCTTTAAATGTGTCATATACCACACCATTGAAGGTTCTAATATCCTCAAAAGACTTACATCCTTTGCACATGTTGAGTAACATACGCAAATAGTACAAATCTCCAGCATTGGGAACAATGTGGTACATTCTTCCAATCATGTCACCAATCTGCCTTTGAGTCCGGACATGTTCTACTTGCTGGCTTCCAAACCCACTTTGTTGGGAAGTCTATGTACAACAAATCGTTGGCCTTTGGATATTGTTGATTTGCAACAAACCACTCAGTGAGCATTGTCTTTTTGCTGACATCTCCCTCCACCACACTCTGTACAGTCGCTCTGTCGCTAAAGATGACTTCATTTTGATGAGGCAAGTGAACTTGGAGCCGTTGTATGTCAGGTTTCTCTTGATGCATGTGAAACCCAAGTATACGCCAGATAGCCTCAGATGCTGATACATGTCGAGCATTAAGATAGTTTGTAACTTTATTTAGAAGCCCTTCACTATCTTGTAGAACAACAGTGGCCCTGTCATGTCCCTTATACACATACTTGTAGAGATATTTCACAGCGGATATAGTGGATCAAACCTCCACATTGATGTGTGCATTGTACCTTACTGACAAAAATGGATTGTATGGAACAATCCATTTATTACTCATTTGCACTTTATTACGAACAGTGTAATTTCCATCATCCCTCCTCATGTACGTTGGGTATCCATCCCTAGCCACGGTAGTCGATTCACTGAAGCTTCGAGGATATTTAAACCTGCACTTTCCATCTTTCATACATGGAGCATTCTTATTCAAGTTTCCACACGGGCCATGCACATTACACCGACTGATAACATCATACAATTGTGGAAACATTACTTTATCAGGAAGCTCCGCACACACAATCTTATCATAATGCAATGTCTCTGTTGGCTTATGCTCAGATGCAAGTATCAATAGAATGTGAGAATGAGGAAGGCCTCTCTTTTGGAACTCAATCACAGAAATGTTCCCAATGACCTTACCAAAAATAGCTCTCTTAATCAGCAAGCCCATCAAATCCTTGAACTTATGGTAGAAAACACGGGCAGTAAGATCGGACGATCATTGGATGTTTGTCCAGGCAGTAATGCATCCTGTATCTCCTTCCATCCAGGATTGCATGTGAATGTAATGAAGAGATCAGGTTTTCCTCTCTTGCGTGCAATTGCCATGGCATCCTGGTACAGCTGGTGCATATAGCGAGGGCCACCAACATACGAAGAAGGCAATACAACCCTTCTTCCAACATTAGCACCCAATAACAGTTCTCTATCATCCCTTGTTCCATCTCTTGCTCCAACCATATCTGTCAAGCCTTGATACACCTCACTGCGAAGTTCACTTTGATGATTACGAACCCACAAAAGCCCAACTCCTCCATACAACTATATGCATCAACAATATATTGTTGCAGTAGCCTACCACCACGTAAAAGACATTGTGTCGTGTCATCTCTAATTTGCAATCTATACTTGTAGAAATATACTTTGTAGTTCCATTTACTCGCTCTCTTCTTACTTCCGCTCTGTTCACTTGGGGTATGTAAGGATTCCAACCTTCTTCACCATTTGGAAATAGCAACACATATAATAGAGGCATGTATGACCTATGGCAATTTGAGATTCATTTTAGACCACCACCCAAAAGATTCAACACAATATCACGATGGCCAATGTTGTTCTCTTCACCCTGACCAGGCATGATTGCAGCAACTTCCACACTTGTTGGAGCAACATATTGCCAGCCATTTGTACGCTTCTCAGTAATGACCATCCTAATCTCTGGAAGATTGGAAGTTTGGACCATTGTAGCAAACCCCCTAAAAGCTTGAACATACGAATTTACTCGATGCATCATCGATTGCAAGCTTTCCAAAACATCTGGTTTGAGTTTAGAAACATGACTCGTCCTGTTTTGCAACTCATTCTCAGTGTCAAAAAAATACAACTGGCAAAGCGAGGGATTTGACCTGATCGCTCTTCTGGCATCAATGGACCAATGTTATGATAAATAGATCCATGCACCTTGAAGGTATAGATTCCTTTTCTTTGGTAGAGAGATTCATCTATATGAGCTCCCAAAGAAGCAAATGCCAACACACTATTGTATGCTCTGATATGTTTCAAGAATTTTCTACTTCTAGTATTACCCCCGTGCATCAATTCCCTTAATTCTAAAGGAGGTTCACCTAATGGCGGCAAAGAAACATTTCCTGAGTTGCAACAACTCTTCCCCACAAATGTGTGAATGGTCTTTGCTTCTGTTTTCCAAGCTAAAGCACCACAAAACGAACATGCAAAATCCAAGTTGCCTATGTTGTGAAGAATACACTTTTCATGAGAAATAGACAACATAGAGATATGCATCAAGGAAGTGGTCTCAGAATATAAGTAGGTGATAGATAGGCAAAGTGTCTCAACTTTGGAGTAATCTCCCTCTCTGGAGACAATTACAGGCTCCTCAAGAACATCTCCATTATTGGCTTCCAAATTGTCTTCCACTTCAATCCCTACATAACTTTGCGAGAGAATTGACTCGTTATCTACATCCAATGCAATCCTTCCCTGAGGAAATTCATTGCATCGATTCACGTTTATCAAATGCTGGAAATCTTCCAAGTGAGGCACATCAATCTCACCCAGAGAACGTCGAACTCTATCTCGCGCTGCTGCACGTCGCGTAGCTCGAGAGGCTTGACATATCCTACTACGTCTTGCATGTCCAGGAGACAACACCTTTGGACCAATAGCCATCTGTCCAAAAAAGAACTCTTATAAGTACTCACAGGTATATACAGGTTAGTATCTAGAGAATTATAAGAAGAGAGTATGGAGAAGAAAGGATTTCCCAACTATGTCTATCTTTCTTTGAGAGAGTCAGTGAGAGGAGGCTTGCCAACCCACATGGTAAATGTCTATCTACTTCTATATCTCATCTAACTACTACTAAGGATATAGTTGGGGGAGCGAGTCCATCCGATTAGCCCACCGACGATTGTCGGTTAAGGCTTGAGTTTTAGCTGGCAGTTTTCCGTTGCGGTTACAACGCGCCAATCTGCACATCAACCGGATTCTCGCCTGACTAAGGTCCCCTGACTCTTGAGGAGTCGCCACGTTAACCCATTATTGGTCAACCCATTATTGACCATTGGAAACCTTTGCTCAAGACCGATTCAAAGGTGCATCCAAATCAACCCCGAAGTGCTTCATTATGAAGAGTTACCATGGTGACAGGTCCCCATTTGAGTTGGTAGAGTTGCATTGAGGCTTGGATTGTTGTGTACATTCCGTTTATGCAATCAAAAGCAAATACCACATCGGCAATGGTGTGCATGTGATTACATTAGGAGAGACACTCTCGCTTTGCATCTACCAAAAATAGCCCAGATCTTCTTGACCCTACCCAAATTGGGCATATCTGGCAATCAATGCATTCAAAGAGACGGCATCCTATATAGAAAGCTCTCTCCCACTTTTTGTGCTTTATGAAGTGCTTCACATTTGTCATACCTAGAAAGAAGTCAGACATTGCACGCACCTAGAATACTTTGTGTGTGTGTATGTGTGTGTGTGTGTGTGTGTGTGTGTGTGTGTGTGTGTGTGTGTGTGTGTGTGTGTGTGTGTGTGTGTGTGTGTGTGAGAGAGAGAGAGAGAGAGAGAGAGAGAGGGAGGGAGAGAGGGAGAGAGAGATTCACTGCTACATAACTTGAGAGAGAGAGAGGGAGAGGAGAGATTCACTGCAACATAACTTGAGAGAGAGAGAGGGAGAGAGAGAGAGTTTCACTGCAACATAACTTGAGAGAAAGAGAGAAAGAGAGAGAGAGAGAGAGAGAGAGGACGAGGGGGGGCGGAGAACGGGAGGTGTGACCCAAAAGACACAGTGGCAACAAAAATACTACAATTATGGAGATCCTCTAAGAATGTAGTATCCAAATAAGACAACCAAGAGTCGTGAGCAAATTGGTATCCACTACATACATAAGCCTCCCCCAAAATGTAGTCAATATTCCCAAATCCACCAAAATATAGATCCGCTAAGTCTATAAATGAGAAAGAAGTGAGTATTACTATCGATTAGATAATTCACTTCTTGCAAGGGTTGCCTTGCTTTGAACTGGATGGAGCATCTCCAACGGCATCAATCCCCTTCTTGGGCCAATGGGTCGTTACCAATGCATGGATCTTGTTTGAGATAGATCTAACTTCGGAGACACCTGTAGTATGTTGTACTGCTACGGCGGTCAATTTGTTGCTAGTACTTCGTAATTCAGGCACAATGCTTTTGAAATCCATGCTATCCTTGTCAAGAACGGACCTCTCCAAGAGACTCATAATTTTTGCCTGGTTGCTTTCTATGCGATTCAGTTGTCCTTGCATTGAGCTCTGCTTCTACAAAATACCATTAATCTGTAGCTGCATCCGCTCCTCTAGATGATGAAGATAAACCCCTTGCTCATATTGTGAATGGCTCAACCAGTGAATGCTCTCTCTATAGGAAACCTGTGATGCCTCTGCTCTCTCACATGAGGCTTGAATTTTGGAGCATACTGTGTGGATGATACCTAGTCCATCTACAATTTTCTTCTTTGCAGGTCCATCGCCACCTCGGGCAACGCGCTTGGCATTTCGTAAATTGTTGCTTGGGTCTCTCTCTGGTGTAGAAAATATCACCTCCGAAGAATCTCCTCCAGAGGTAAGCACGTGCTCCATCTCTGTAAGAAAGAATAAGATATATATTTAGCACCAAGTTATACATGTTTTTCTCTCTATCTATTTCTATCTCTATTTTTCCCCTATCCACCTCTCTATACCTCCCTCTCTATGGCGCAAGGTGGCCATAGAGAGAGCAATAGCCAAAGCATGTATGTAGGATGTCGTCTCTTGGAATACACTGATTGTGGGATATGCCTAACTTGGTTAGGGCCAAGAGAGCAGCTGCCCCATCCCTCTCTCTCTCTCTCTGTCTCTCTCTCTTTCTTCTCTCTCTCTCTCTCTCTCTCTCTCTCTCCCCCCTACTCATGTGTAGGCATATCCCACAATGAGTGCACTCCAAGAGACGACATCCCATAGATTAAGCTCATTGAAAGCACATTTTGTGCTTTATGAAGTGCATGGCAGTTGGCATACATGTCGACCAAGGCAATGCTAGAATTCAAGGGCGGAATTTCTCCTTTTCCCGAACACTGACTCACAGTCTCAATCTCACGTGGAGAGGACGGGTATCAAATGAAACACCTTGAAATGTTATATTAAACGTCTTCAAAGGGCCAAGGTCTATGAGACCAAACATTACTTTTGAAGACCTATTTTTTGTAATTGTTGGTAGACTTTAGAAAACCAAGCACCAAATGGAGGGGATTCCAACCTAAACTTTTAGCATTTCAAAAAGTGTAGCTCACACCACCAAGAGGTCTTTTAGGGTGACATCCGCTGCCATATCTCAAACCCTCAACTGTTAAGAGTGTCATATTGTTCTAAGAGTGTCACCTAGGGTCCGGTGGTATAGAGTGCACTCAAGATGTTGTCAGCGCTTATCTCAAACCCTCAACTGTTAAGAGTGTCACCTAGTGTCCAGTGGTAGTTGTTCCAATCTGCGAGTGAGGCACACTTTAATTTATTTGGCTTGTTGTGCAGTTCTTAGCCCTACTCACATAGGGCTCTGATCCAGTTTAAAACTCAAACGATTGGCCACTGAAACACATTTTTCCTGAACACTGACTCACAGACTCAATCTCACATGGAGAGGAGGGAGATGAAATGAAATGAAATGAAATGTTATATTAAACGTCTTCAAAGGGCCAAGGTCTATGAGAGCCCGCAGAGATGACGATGGCGTTGTTGCAGTAGCCGAGAGGAGGATGTTGAGCCCGCGGGCGCTACTGTAGTAGCTGGCTCAGATGGCGATGAGCCCACAAAAATGACGATGGCGATGAGAAGCGATGACAGCCCGCGTGCGCTGCTACAGTAGCCCGGAGGAGGATGGCGTGCGCTGCTGCAGTAGCCGGCAGGATGAAGGAAGGCTGCAATGGCGCCTGCGTGAGAGTCGGTGGTCAACACTGCGCCTGCATGCTGAGAGCTGTGAGGGGCGGGTGAGGGGGCATGAGGTTCTCTGGTCACCGCTGCATGCCGAACATCCTCGGGCATTGATGATGATAACTCACAATCTCAATCTCACGTGGAGAGGAGGGAGATGAAATGAAATGTTATATTGGACATTTCCCGCAATCAGTGCATTCCAAGAGATGACATCCTAGGTCGGAATCTCCTCGTGAGTTTTTTGTGCTTTATAAAGTGCATGGAATTTGGCATACATGTCGACCAAGGCAATGCTAGAATTCAAGGGCGGAATTTCTCCTTTTCTTGAACACTGACTCACAGTCTCAATCTTACGTGGAGAGGAGGGGTATGAAATGAAACAAAACGAAATGTTATATTAAACGTCTTCAAAGGGCCAAGCACCAAATGGAGGGGATTCCAACCTAAACTTTTAACGTTTCAAAAAGTGTAGTTGGCACCACCAAGAGGTCTTTCAGGGTGATATCCGCTGCCATATCTCAAACCCTCAAATGTCTTATTCTTCTCTCTTTCTCTCTATAGTTCTACAACATCTGTGACGTAGCACTCATACACGTACCCATCATTGTCTGTGTGAGTGTAGCACCCAACATCGAGATGGAGTTTTGTCTGATGTTTTGAAGAGAAGTAGGAGGAAAACCTCTTTGGGTTACTGAAGGGGCATTCAGTCGGCGGCTACCGTAACAGACAATATACGTATGTCTGCATGCGATAAAGGAGGATAGTGGCAACACTAATACATGAGGCAACGCAATCGAGTGGAAGGTGTGGGCCGTGATGGGGGACTTCGTGGGCATCCACAAATACTGGCTGCAATCAGTGGTTCAAAGCTTATTGGCCACTTCAAGCTGGACATTTCCCACAATCAGTGCATTCCAAGAGACGACATCCTAGGTCGGAATCTCCTCGTGCACTTTTTGTGCTTTATGAAGTGCATGGCATTTGGCATACATGTCGACCAAGGTAGTGCCAAGCACGACGTTTTCTTTCAGCGACCCCAATTTTACAATATTATCATGATTTTTTTTGCCCATATCAGCATCTTGTGTGATGCCACATACCTTCAAGGTTCATGCATTTGGAGACATGCCCTCTCTTTGCATTTGTTAAAAACAACCTAGAGCTTTGTGAACGTGACCCTTGCCCTCAAGATGCAAGCGTATGTGATTGCATGTGAAGCGACACCCTCGCTTCACATCAGCCGAAAACAACCCAAAGCTTCTTCGCATCTGTGAGTTCAACTCTTGTTGATCCTTGAGGTCTCATGGGATTGAGCCTGCAACTTTAAAACCTGTCTTCTTCTTCTCTCTTTCTCTCTATAGTTCAACAACATCTGTGATGTAGCACTCATACATGTACCCATCATTGTCTCTGCGAGAGTAGCACCCAACATCGAGATGGAGTTCTGTCTGATGTTTTGAAGAGAAGTAGGAGGAAAACCTCTTTGGGTTACTGAAGGGCCATTCAGTCGGCGGTTACCGTAACAGAGAATATACGTATGTCTGCATGCGATAAAGGAGGATAGTGGAAACACTAATACATGTGGCAAGGCATTCAAGAGGAAGGTGTCATGATGGGGGACTTCATGGGCATCCACAAATACTGGCTGCAATCAGTGGTTCAAAGCTCCCATCCAGTGGATGGCCAACTCCAAAAATTAGGCTGTGTGGAAAAGGCCACCATGACCTCCATAGCAACACCCTACCCCTTCATAGCGAGAAGCTTCTAGAAATGGACCAGCTCCATCATCGCTACTACTACACCATCCTTAATACCACCCTTCCATGCTTCTCTTATGGACGACTATGTCAGCACCTTCACGCTCTTTCCCATCCCCAACCCTTGCGATCCTCAAGCTGGACCCAACACCCTCCTCCATTGAAGCTTTACCTATAACCCCACTTCATCCATCTCCCCAGAGAATGCTCTCTCTACCATCTTCTCCTTGTATCTAGCTTAGAACTCATCTCTCCTTGACTGTTGACGATTGTGAGTAGCCAAGGATGTTGAAGCGGGGAAAGAGGAAAATCTCTTTAGGGTTCTTTGGTGGTCATTTAGCCAGCGGCTACCATAATAGAAAATATACGTACGCCTATGGGCTATAGAGGAGGGTAGTGGCAACGGTAATACATGTGGCAAGGCATTCGAGTGGAATATCAAGGGCATTGACACACAGTAGGTGTGGGCCGTGACTGGAAACTTCATGGGCGTCCGCAAATATTGGCTTATTGGCCACTTCAAGCTGGACATTTCCCGCAATCAGTGCATTCCAAGAGACGACATCCTAGGTAGGAATCTTCGAAGGGCCAAGGTCTATAAATGACCCCTCTTAAATGTCCAATAGCTCAAAGCTTCCTGACCCTGCTATTGGACATATCTTACGATCAATGCACCCTTGCGAGGGTCGATCGCATCCAAAAAACAACACACACCTACTTCTCTCTCTCTCTCTCTCTCTCTCTCTCTCTCTCCTTGACATCTCGGACAGGAAGCTCCTTTGGTAACTTTTTGTGCTAATTCCCAAAATACCCCTTAAATTTCAAAATTCCCGAAAGTACCCTTGTATCTATTTTCTAATGTTTATTCTTTTGTGACAATTAAGATCCGTTTTTTAGTGCTTAGCATGTAATTTGTCGTAAAATAATGTCATAAGAAAAAGGCATCATGCCGGAAAATAATGAAGCAATTCATCTCCAAAGCCTACATAACCAACACAAATTCTAGTTTTAGGATATTGTATTGATACAATTTATGGAAAGCTACAATTTTATTTTGCATCTTGGAATCACGTAAAATAATGAAGCAATTCATCTCCAAAGCCTACATAACCAACACAAATTCTAATTTTAGCATATTGTATTGATAGACGATCAACGCCCTTCTTATGGAAAGCCCCAATTTTTTTTTGCATCTCTGGAAGGGCAAAATATTGGCAAAATATTGGGGCAAAACACAGACTATACAGAGACGTTCAATAAATCATTTCATTTCATTTCTCTCAATAGCATGACATTTCATTTCATTTCTCTCAATAATGCAGTCGCCGGAGAGAGAGAGAGAGAGAGAGAGAGAGAGAGAGAGAGAGAGAGAGAGCGCTACCTGCACGAAATGCCCACAGGGCGCAGTCGCCGGGGGTTCTCTCATTTCATTTCATTTCTCTCATTTGATGCCCACAGGGGCGTAGTCGGAGAGAGAGAGAGAGAGAGAGAGAGAGAGAGAGAGAGAGAGAGAGAGAGAGAGAGAGAGAGAGAGAGAGAGAGAGAGAGCTACCTGCAGTGAGAACAGGGGCACAATCGCCGCGGAGAGAGAGAGAGAGAGAGAGAGAGAGAGAGAGAGAGAGAGAGCTACCTGCAGGTCACCACAGCAGCCAGAGGTGAGGAGCCGGAGGTGAGGAGCTTCAGGTGAGCTGTAGCAGCGTGGCGACTCCTTGGCGACTCCTTGAGCAGCGTGGAGA
The DNA here is from genome assembly GCF_014529385.1 of Adiantum capillus-veneris. Classification (NCBI taxonomy): domain Eukaryota; kingdom Viridiplantae; phylum Streptophyta; class Polypodiopsida; order Polypodiales; family Pteridaceae; genus Adiantum; species Adiantum capillus-veneris. The sequence goes on from NC_140952.1 coordinate 94,072,941, forward strand.
CTCCCGTGGATGATGATGAGAGCGTGGCTGCAGCAGCGTGGCGGAGCAGCCCGGCGACAGCTCCTTGAGGACCTCTCTCTCTCTCTTTCTCTTGAGCGTGGCAGGAGAACGTGGCAGAGCAACCGACGACTCCTTGAGGTCTCTCTCTTGAGCGTGGCAGACCTCTCTCTCTCTCGAGGATGACGATGAGGAGCAGGACCTCCCCTCCTCTCTCTCTCTCTCTCTCTCTCTCTCTCTCTCTCTCTCTCTCTCTCTCTCTCTCTCTCTCTCCCGCCTGCTTTGATCGATTTGGCATCGCCAAGCGCGCAATCTTGAGTAGGCGGCTAGCGACGATTTGTTTAGTATTTTTTCGATTTCGAATTCGAAACAGCCTGAATACGCCTGGAAATGCCTGACTCTTGAGAAGTCACCACGTGGCAGAGGGGGGGGGGGGGGGGGGGGGATCCCCTCCCCCTTTATCTATTAGTATAGATTCTATTGAGAAAGTCTCTTTTAGTAAGCGATCGCCGGTTAAGTTTTCTCCTTGCAAAGAAGAAAGCGAAAATACTAGCAAATGATTTGAGATTTGCACTATTTTTGAGCTACTTTCTCACATATTTCACCGGTTTTTCTGCCCTTTACCATGGTTTACAACTGGCTACTCTCGATTTTCAACCGGCTCAAGACTAAGCTGCGGCAACCCTTTTTCGAACATTGATTCTAATTAAACTCAACCTAATGACTTTATCACTTTCTTATTGTTTTAGAAAGCCACAGTGACCCTTCACTTGTTTTTACTTTAGCATTTTCTTCTCTTTAAAGTCTGCTTGCATTATGTAATTAGTGAATATTTGTTTTTTAAATCCATTAAGAATACCTTATATTTAGGAACAAATATCTTACAGAATGTGGGAATTGCCAAAAAAAAAAAGTATTTGATGGATATAGGCTTTTTTCCCCGTCAAACTCACAATTGCCGCTCACTTATTGATGATAGACTTAATAATTGAAAAAAAAAATGTAAGAAGTAATTTGTTATGAAGTTTCTTTTTTGGTATAGGCACGATAAAAGAGAATATGAAATTTATCTTTAACGCTATAGAAAGGCACCCTTGCTAGGAGAGGTTTGTGGAAGAGGTCCAAATGCCTTTAGGCAATTGAAGAGTCAAAAGACTTAATTTAATGGCAAGTGTCCACATGGGAGTCAAGTTTGAACTCACTTTATTCCCCAGATCTGTAGAAAAGGATGCAAAAATCACCAACTCGAGACCCAAAATATGTATCTTCAAGTGAGTAGGAAAGCAACCACACTTGAAGTGTATTTCAAGTGTGTAGGAAGTTCAAAGTTATCAAGTCCACAACCACACCAATCAGTATGTTTTCAGAAAGCAAAAGTATCGTAAGATGACAAAAAAAAAAAAAAAAGGACAAATTTGCAGCAAATTTAACTTTATACTTTATCCCCAAAAATAAAGTAGCATATAAAAAATCGAAGGCACTAGCATTTGTTCCAACGAAGATTCACATAAAGCTTACACAAAGTCACCACTATGAATGTTGGTTGTTGTGTCTTTGTTGCTTTCTCTCATGCCTTGGGGTTTAGAATAAGTGAAGCACGGTTGATGCTTGTGTCACTTGGGGGTGGTCTCTATCATTAAAGACATGGCCAAATGAGCATCACATTGTGCACAAAGAACCTATCATATGCACTAAGCAGCCCATTTTTACTTGACACTAGTACAGCCGGCGGACGAAGCTCTCTCTGCGTCATTGTGCTCCCCGAGCTGCAGGTCACACCCGCCGCTTGAAGGACGTTCTGACGCAGGGAGGGGGAAACCGGAATTCCCTCTCCCATTATCCTTAGTATAGATTTAACGTGATAGTGGGAAGGATAACAACCAACACACGCCTCTATCGCATTTTATCATTGAGTCAAACAAGGGATTGCGCAATTGGCACAACATCTACACTCATCATAAGTACCATGAGATTTACTCATAAATAAAATCCATCTATTCCCTTCTTCCTAGTGATGGTGTAATCTTCAAAAGGAGGTTTCTTTCGCTCTTCATCGTCATCAAAGCAGTTGAGGAGCTATTGCAAGAACCACCTTGACCCCCTTCTTCTTCTTCTTCAACTTTATCAATCCTTGCATGCCCTATAAGCCCCATCTCCCCTTCTCAGTGAAGCATCCATTTCTTGCTTCCAGGCATGTTACATGGTGTGTACTTTGCAGCCATCATACTAGCTAAGGTAGATCAATGCCCTCCACCTCAATTAGGCGTCTCCAGTCCCACCTTGCATGTGCTACCTCTGGCTCTCTGCGTTTGCTCGTCAGCTCTACATTTGCTCATCAGCAGCTCTGCGCGCACTGCATGAGTCGGGGAGGTCTCGGGGCAGGCATTGCAGGGGGCGAGGGAGTGTGGGGGTGCTCGAGGAAGTTGGGGGTGGCAGCCTCATCGATAGTGGGGGGTGGATCTGCCCCACAGAGGTGTGTAGGTTTCCCCGTGGAGGGTAATCGGGCCACGTTGTGCCCCCTCTCATGGTCAACCTCATCTCTCATCAATTTGTTTCTCAGGGGTAGGCGGTGACCCCTCCCTCTTCTTGGGGGAAATCATGCACGCCTAGACTTTCCAGTTCTCCTGTGTGGTACGGAACGAGGGCGAGCTGTCTCTCAGTGGTAGGGGAGGTTGCTTGGTGGCACCCCCGTGTCATCGATGGGATGTGATGTGCTCCAAGTTGTTATGGATGGTGGCTTTCGGGCCTGTCTTCTACTGGTGGATCTCAAGTGCTACTGCGACACCTTTGAAGGTGTTGGTTTCTGCATTTAATGCATGCCGACAACAAGTCAGGGTTGTGGCAGAGCCTTCCTATTGGTGGCATCGTCATGTGGTACTCCGATCCGGATTCTGTGATATATGGTGCTCAATGGTATGTGTTTTTGTGAGTGTTTGTGCCTTTTTTTAGTGCTCTTGATTACTTCGGGGTTAGCAGGTCACTTTGTTGGTTTTATCGGCTTTATAATCTTAAATCTATACTATATATGAAGCAACTTAAAATTTTCAAGGAAGGAGAGACCCTCCATGTGTCAAATTTTGCTTCATTTCAAAGAGAACCTTTAAGAAAAACATTTAATTGAAAAAGCAAAAGTAAAGATTAAGTACTAGATGGTAGAAAATGAAAAGACTTCTAAGGGAGTCTTGGCATTGGCAGTGGAAAGTCAAAAAGACCTTGGTACTTTATCTAAATTTATGATACTTAAGCCTATAATTTTTGGGAGGCCATTTCACTCCAACCTTCAATTTTAAGGCCAATTTTAAGGCTATTTCACTCCAGCCCTCAATTTTAAGGCTGACCACTAACTACTTTTATTTTTGAAACTCATTTAAAGGGTGGCTCTGCTTTACATTTTGAAGGCCATAAAGAATTTTTCTCCATGTACTGCTCAATCTTCCTTCGGAGGTTTGCATGGACCTTCTATGTCGTAAATGATCTTTGACGTCGATCTTGTGTGTGTGTGTGTGTGTGTGTGTGTGTGTGTGTGTGTGTGAGAGAGTGAGAGAGAGAGAGAGAGAGAGAGAGAGAGATCCATTCTCTCTATGTGTGTGAATTTAAGAGACAAAGTCGATGTGCCATTCGTTGAGATGTTGGCACATTGCACGAAGGCTTTCCACATTTGCATTGCATTAATGAAGTACATTGAGCTCAACAATTCAGCGATAGGAGTCCAACGTTTTGTTATGGACGTTTTGTACGCACTATGTGTGTGTGTGTGTGTGTGTGTGTGTGTGTGTGTGTGTGTGAGAGAGAGAGAGAGAGAGAGAGAGAGAGAGAGAGAGAGAGAGAGAGCATGTACAAGTGAGTGAGAGGGAGAGCATCATTCACTATAGCCCGTGTGAGTGAGTGAGTGTGTATGTATATAAAAGAGAGAGAGAGAGAGAGCTCTCACACCAGCACTAGAGAGAGAGAGAGGGGAGAAAGAATATGCATTGGTTTTACAATCAGCAATCGACAAAGCAACAATCGACAAAATCCACAATCAATAATCAAAAATAAAAAATCGACATCCACATCCACGAAATTGAGGATTGACAAAATTGAGAGTTGACACAATTTGAAAAGTTCAATCCAAAAAAGGCAGAAGATGTGAAAGCCCAAGGTAGGAGGAGACCTCAACAAATGGCAAATGTGGATGACGGGAGGAAACTTCGACACTTCTCGGTTAGTTTGAAGGTTTTCATGCTAGATTTCTTTGAGCTTTGTCAGTGCTCTCGCCTTTGGGTTGACTTGGAATTCAAAGATGAATCTCAAAATGTAAGTGGATTGCATTAAATCTAGGTTTTCTCGAGCGTTTAAAGGAAAATTAAAAGTTTTGATGCAAATCTCAAAAATTTTGTAAGGGGGGTTACACTAATTCGAGTTGAGGCATAGTGCTTTTTCTTAAAAACAAAGAAAACTTGCATATGAGAAATTTTAGGGGAAACCTGATTATATTTGAAAGATTTTACACTCAATTTCTCTATACTTTGTAGGTTTCTTCACTTTCAAATCTATAATTTAGAGATAATTTCAAAATCTACAGGTGGGATTACACTAAATTGAGGATTTTTCAAGCATTTGGCTATACCATACCTTTTTCCAAACATTTTAGAGGAAAATTTACTATATTTGAAGGTTTTTGCACTAAATTTCTCTGCACTTTGTAGATCCTCTAAACCTTAATTTATGTTCTCTAACCTTTGTAGTTTTTTGTTATTAAAAAAATTGCTCTTAAGAGCTCGATTTGAGTTAACTCAAAAATAATACATGCAGACATTGGCATATCCTTTGCACAGGGGTCTCCAACCAATACAACATATGCACAATGTGATCAAAAGCATACCCGAACATTTTCGCAAGTACAGTATATTTCTATCAAGTTCTTCTTCTCGGCAAGCCGCTTCCTCTTGCTTAATAAAAGCCATCCGTAATTAGAGATAAATCTCAAAAAAATTAGATGGGATTATACTAAACCTAAGTTTTTTCCTCCAATTGTTGTGGGTGTTCTAAGATTCAAATTTAATCTTACGGGTGTGTGGCCCTTCCTATGGATGGAGAGAGAGAGAGAGAGAGAGAGAGAGAGAGAGACTTTTCTTGGCACCCGATCCACTCTCTTTCTTTATTTTCCTTGGTCTCCTCCCCCCCTTCCAAGCCCTTTCCTTATGTCACTTGGCAAGGGCCTCCAAGGTGCATTAGATATAGTTGATAAAATTTGTAGGTGGGATTATACTAAACCTAGGTTGTTCTTGAGCACTGGCGTACACAATAGATTTTTTCTATTATACAATAGTCCATTATCTATACTCTTTATAATGGAGTTCGAAAAATTAGAGGAAGGAGAGGACCTCCCCCGCATTGTTTTTTGATTGATTTTCATGGCATGTTAGATCAATGCCAAAATCGAGTTGTTGAGTCCCTATTGGGTCGTCCTCCTTACCATAGACACATTAAAGAGCCTTTGAAAATTGAGTGTAGTTCAAATTCTATTTGATTCCATCCTTTTTCAATGACCTGTAATAGTTAAAATTGTACGCTTGACAAACTGTTGTCATCCTATGTGTGTGTGTGTGTGTGTGTGGGCTTTCAATGACCTGTAATAGTTAAAATTGTACATCTAACAAAATGTTGTCATCCTATGTGTATGTGTGTGTGTGTGTGTGTGTGTATGTGGGCTTTGATCAATTCTCCTTTGTCCAAGAATTGTCCACCCTTTAGAATTTTAAGTTTGCAGTCTTCCACTGTTGATGCAGGGAGGTTGGCAAGCACACCCAAGTTTCACTAAGAATCGGAGCCAAGAAGGCTTTGTTTGGTAGAACCCAAAGTTGATGGTCTACTCCGAGAGATTCAATTTCTATTTGTCTTATCGGTAAGACTTTTGAGATTTTAGGGACCATCTCAAGGAGATTAGCATCATTGAGAGAGTAGAGGTTAGATTGAAACTCTTTTACTGCCTCTAGAGCATCACTATCCCGACAGAAGATGCCACCCGTTGAAGGGATGGCGGGGGTATTTTGGGTGCATATAAAAGAGGGATTAAGTCCACAGAGTTTTCTAAGGAAATTTGACAGCTCAGCTCCAGATGAGGAGAACAAGGCAAGATCTTGCTTATATTGTGAAGCAAGGACAGGAAGTTGGGCAATGTATTGGGAAAGTAGATTAACACCTTCTAGTGGGTCTTTGTCCAAAGATGCTAGAATCTTTACCCAATCATTTAAATGATAACATATGCAAGACAGAAAGTTTTTTGTCCGAAACAAGAGCTGAATCATAAATAAGCTGTGAAGCATCCAGACTGCTAATACATCTGAGGACCAGAGAGGAGGCCACAGAGAGGGGCTCCGAGGTAAGTTCCAAACCTTGAGACAGGGCAAGAGTCTGCAAAAAAAGTGAGTTCAGGTGTATTATTTCTTGCCATAGTATGTGATACATAATTTGGCTTTCCTAGCAAGGAAAGGTCTAGTTCTAGCAGCTAGGGTATCTTTTGGTGCATGGTCTTTCATGAAGATCTTAATCTGATCAAGGATCTTTGCGTGATTCTTAGGGTTGTGATTTGTACTCATGCAAGCTCTCAATCTATAACATGAGCAGTCCTGAAACAAAGTTGATATAAAGATTAGCAAAGTGCCTAAGAAGTAAAGTCGTTTTTGGTCCTGCAACCCTTCAACCGGCTGAGTCAGAGACTATGGTAGCCGTGAGCAGGGAACCAAAAGAGAGCCTAAAAAGGGCAACCTAACACCAGCCTACCAATGAAGGATTTAGCGACTGTGGGTCCAATTTAGAGCTCTATTCTTATGATAATTTCATAGGCCAGCATCCCGGTTTTCTCGGAGAGGGGAGACCCTATGTATAGGATGTGTGTGTAGCTGTTTAAATCTTACTTAATAAGACATAATTGAACTTTTACATTCAAAAGACAACTAGCCAAGGAACAATGCACTGATTTGTACAAAAATAACTCAGTATCAGAATTATCTAAGTACAATGATTGTAAGAAAGAGGTCCTCTTTTAGTGGGGTTGGTAGTAAAAAACTTTCCCGTTCTTCAGTGGATATTTCATAACAGTAATGTTGCTTGTCAAAGAAAAGAAACCCTCCAAGATAAGATAGAGTCCTTACCTGCATCCATCCAAACAAGACAACAATTCAGTTAGCCTTGGATGTGTTTTACAGGTATTAATGGACCATATCAGTTGTTATCCATGTCCATCCTATCAGTTTTAGTTACTTTAGACAAGCTATGTTATTTAGAACTGGTATTTTTAGCAATCTTTTCTTATTGTTTCACAAAATGAGTGTTTATACTGTACTTTCTTACATGGTGAAGTCCATTAAGAGTCAAAACTATTTCGAGATCCATAGATCAGTAACTATGTACTTACCTTCAGAATTAAAACAAATGGTATCAAAGGTACTCCTTTAGCTAAGGAGATGTGAAATCCGACTTACTTTTTGTCTACCAATGGTACCAAATGAGGGTGATACCTACCTCACTTTTTTTAACCAAACTACCAATAAGATGCTAGCATAACCGGTTAGCAAGACTGCTAGGTATACTCTTTTTCGAGCTTCTGTTGAAGCCAAAAACTGCCATATACTTACCTTCACCAACCGTTTGAACAGAGAACCATTTCATAAACCATAAGCAAACCCAAAACGTTGGGTTATATCCAACTTTATTTTCAAATATAGATGATGATCCTTTCCTCAGAATGTGAGCAAGCACCATGATAAAGAGTACTTAGTGCCTCAGTTTTGCTATAAAATCTAGGAGTCACCTCATTTTTTTTTAAAAAAAACCAGTTATGTCGATACTAGGGAATGTGAGAACCCACAGTAAAGCAAATTTAAACAGCGCCTTAGTTATTAGAACCCCATTTTTGTGAGAAAAAAACCAGTCATGCCGAAATTTGGTACAGCATGCAGATGGTGATGCCCTGCAATGGTTTAAAAGGAAACCCATCTATAATATCATATCGCAGCTTTTTAGCCCTGCTGCACATAGTTCCTTTCCAAAAGAATAACAGAAAAAGCCTATCTACCAATGTATGCCAAATCATTCCAGCCAATTCCTCTTTTACTGGCCTAAGAGGTGCCAACTATACATAGTATGAAGAGCCGATAGGCCCCGACAGTTTACCAAATTAATCAGCATCGCTGTTTTAAAAAAAATACATAGGAGAGAGATGTATGTGTTGCATGCAATCTCTTTCCAGAAAACCAGTAGGCAGAAACCCCTCGACTGTAATCCAACAGTGGATATCAACTACTTTTAGCAACCAGCTCCTATGCAAATATCTTGATGTAGCTGATGTTTAAGAATAGCCAATAAGCCAAACCACCCATCATGCTTCCATCCACATACCCCTATACACACATACATCCTGCCTCATATAAACACCTATTCATTTAAGCATAGGTGAAGTACTTCGGCTGCTTTTTATAGAGCCATTTTCAAAAAAGCCTGTGGCAAGACCCGGCTATTATGCAGAAAAAACAGTGCGGAAAAAACCTGTATATGGTATTCTCCTGCACATGGATTAACAAAACATCCTTTCCTATTATCATATGCAGTTAATGAGTTCGACAGTTCCTAGTTACTTTCCACACAAAGCAGCAGAACAACCATTAATCACCAATATATGCCATGGTATTACCTCTATTCCTTTTCATTGTCCGGCTCAAGAGGAGCCAGTCAATCCCATTATGTAAAGACAGTTGGTCTCTGACAGTAAGTCATACAGGAAGCAAACGAGAGTTTAGGTAGACCATAGTAACTGAGGAGTTTGAGTTGCAAGCTCCATAGCTTTAGGAAGTTCAAGTAGTAACGACACAGAGCGGGATAACCACAACCAGAAACTAAATCTCAAGCTAAGTGAGGGCTAAGGAGTGCCCTCAACTTAGTATTTATAGGTTGGTTTGCACGCCTCTTGAAGCGCCCGAAGTGAAAGAGCAGAGCCGCCCCTTGCTGTGAGAGCCCCTCAGGCATCAGAAGATATTATTGCCTGGGGAGAGAGCGCCAGTACATGGTCCAAGGGTGGAAGGAGCCGCCTTCCCTTTGTGATGATAGCTGAGGATTTCCTCTTGCTCTTTTACAAAAGAGTCCTTATATATTTTGTCCCATATCAAAAAAAGTCGGTGACACAGTGAAATAATGAGGGCCCTATTTTGCCAATAGGGGGGGGGAGGGGAGGGGGTTTTTTTATGGAAAAAACCCTATAGGAGGAGGAAAAAATTAACTCCATAGTATTACCACAGTGTGTGTGTGTGTGTGTGTGTGTGTGTGTGTGTGTGTGTGTGTGTGTGTGTGTGTGTGTGAGAGAGAGAGAGAGAGAGCATAATCTTAAACAACATAGGAACAAACCAAAAAGGGACATTGGTGCGTGCGTGCACGCGCGCGCGCGCGTGTGTGTGTGTGTGTGTGTGTGTGTGTGTGTGTGTGTGTGTGTGTGTGTGTGTGTGTGTGTGTGTGTGTGTGTGTGTGTGAGAGAGAGAGAGAGAGAGAGAGAGAGAGAGCATAATCTTAAACAACATAGGAACAAACCAAAAAGGGACATTGGTGCGTGCGTGCGCGCGCGCGTGTGTGTGTGTGTGTGTGTGTGTGTGTGTGTGTGTGTGTGTGTGTGAGAGAGAGAGAGAGAGAGAGAGAGAGAGAGAGAGAGAGAGAGAGAGAGAGAGAGGCATTGTTATCTCCTAGAGTGATTCCAAGGACTACAATTTCAATGAGAGAGAGAGAGAGAGAGAGATTCAATGACCATGCTTTTCTTGACCGCAGCAGCGCGCGGGTCACATACTAGTATGGTATGATGTGGGATAATGTTGTATGAGTATAGAGGTTCCATGTAAAAAGCTCTCTTATGGAATGTCGTGAGGATGGTTGGTTACCATGGCCCGGTTTGGGCATGGTTAGCATTGTATTTTTTGTGATTAATATAATCTGCACTCACAATCTGCGGGTTTTGCAAAAGAAAAAAACAAAATCACTCTCATTAGGGAAAATTTGGGCTCAAAAGGGTTCTCTCAATAAATCCCTGTCATCACTTCCCCTCAAAACTAGCATCCAATAAATTTTTTTGCAAATGAGCTCCAAAATTTACGAAGGTTGGAGATTTCAATTATAGCCGTCAAGAGCTCTCTGGTGGTAAATGGGTCTCTCTCTCTCTCTCTCTCTCTCTCTCTCTCTCTCTCTCTCTCTCTCTCTCTCTCTCTATATATATATATATATATATATATATATATATTATATATATATATATATATATATATATATATATATATATATATATATATATATATATATATATATATATATATATATATAATATGTACATGTGTTTGTGTGTGTGTGTGTGTGTGTGTGCGCACACACAATGTGAAACAAACTATCGTTTTGGAATAACTTTCGTAGCCTTCAAGGTCGTGGGGAGGGGGGTTGGTGATCCTGGCCCTCTATCCCC